>NC_087131.1:8750000-9375000 GCF_030705265.1 Helicoverpa armigera | reverse complement strand
TGTCACATGTCGAAAATCCTGAATATAATATAATAGATTTATTTTTTATCTAAGTATTATTTTTTTAGTTCATTTTCAACAGGTTTGTCAAAGAAATATTGTACAAAGTTTTATTCTTCACTTATTGTAGCATATTTTGCAAATGTCAAAGAATTAATTATGCCGCTTGACTGCAACCGGTTGAATGCATTCTTAACTAAGTTATTCAAAAATACAAACAAAAAAAACACCACTTGTAAAAAAACGTAAACGCAAAAAAATAAATGAAGGGGAGTGACATAATGATATGCGTAATTAGATCAAAGAAGTATTAGGACAGCATATTCTGTAGGTAGAGGCGTTTCGATAAAAGGACCAAGGGCACGAAGGACTATGACGTCACACTCGGCTCGGAGCGGAGGGCCTTTGTTCGTTGCTAAGGCAAAGCGCCACAGTGGCGTCGACCGCCGTGTTATTTCCCTTCCTGAAAGCTCGCAATCTACTCCTACCAGGACATCATATCTGGGAGCGGGTTGTGTGAGGAAGCGAATGGTTTCATCCCCCAATGTAGGCGGAGAAATGCGCGCGCGTGGGTGTTGTTATGGAAACGGTGTTGGCCATGTACCCGTAACTTATAAAGCGTAGGAGGTGTCAGGAAAGTTGCAACTTTCTATTGCTCTTTTATTCGGGTACCTTCTATCTGGCAGAATTTTATTTGGCCGAATTTTATTTGGCAGAACACACTCGGCATAATTTTTTTTCAACGAATGTTTTTGAGGCATAAAAAATATTTAGCATAATTATTGTTTCACCGAATATTTATATGCCCGAATTTACAGTTGCATACTTTTAAGATGGCAGAATTTTATTTCGCATAATTGCTTTTGGCATAATTAGAGTTTCGCATTATTTCGTTTAGTTAGCATAATGTATATTTTGAGAAACTATTATTTGGTATAATCTCTATAATTTGGCGTACTATGAAGATGGTAAAATTTTATTTAGATTCAATTTATTTAGCAAATTGCCATTTATAACTTTCAATTAAAAAACATTGTAGGTATTAAAAATTTAAGCTAGTAACGAAAACGAATCGCTGCAAAACCGACTCCACGCAGTCTTGTTTGCCCTACCCCTAGAGTGCAATTCAAAACCGCGTAGGCGCGGAGGGGCGAGGCGGCCTGCGAGCTGAGGCGCAAGTAGTTTTAACGCTCGCCGACGCGGTTGAGGCTGGCCGGCTCTGCCGGCCAGTAAGCCGAAGCTGCGCTGGTGAGCGTGAAAACCATCTGCGACGATAAGCTCGCATGGGACCGCCGGAGCCACGCAGCGCCGGAGCCGTGACAGAAGCTATGCTTGCTGCATGTTGCATGCCTGCTTACATGCTGCATGCCTGCTTGCATGCTTCCATGCTTCAGGCTTGTTTGCATGCTTCTTACAGGAAAATAAAAATTCCAAAACTATGCCAAAAGATGATTCTGACTATAAACATTCTGAAATATGATAGTTCTGCCTTTTAATGATTACTTATATGAAATGTATGTCAAAATGAAATACTGACTGGCAACTTTCTGCGAAATGATGTTTCTACTATTTAAGTATTATGAATATGAAATTTATGCCTAAAGACGATTCTGCTTGCCAAAATTATGCGTTTTTAATGTATGCTAAATGAGTGTATGCCACACGATTTTCTGCGAAATGAAGATTATGCCAACTGTTGGTATGCAAAATAAGATTATGACATAAAAAATTCTGCCATAAAGGGGGGACCCCTTTTATTCAAGTTCGGTGAACTTGACTTGAACTATTTTCGAGAGTGTTGTAAATTCTACTTTGTGGTGTTAACAGAAAAGCTCATCTTTGTCGAAGGAATTCTTCTGAGGCGCTACCTACAGCTACAACTCTTTTTCAACTTATTTTTTTTCTTAGTTCAATAAAAATAGTACAGTGCATCGTATTTTGCATCATTGCATCTGTATTTACCCTCAAAGTTTTGCAACGATTTAAGAAATAAGCTAATGGGTGTTGTTGATAATAATGTATGTATAATTTTAGTTGTTTATGCAGCCATACGTAATACGCAGTACGTCTACTGCCCATGGATAAAAATAATCCTCCCTTTAAACATTTCCAACGATAATATCTCTTAATACTTACCTACCCACATCTCCTAGATAAGGTAGGTACGTCATTGATTATGTGCGTAATGAGCAATTGCAAGAGGGACGATGGCAGCGCTCCTCCGTAGTGGTTATCGTGGTATGTGTATCACGGCCTGCGTGTCTGTCTGTCTGTTTGAGTCTTTATGTGTTATTGCAAGAGGGACGGAGGTACTGTACCTCCGTCGGAGTGGTCATCGTGGTATCTGTGCCACGGCCTGCGTGTCTGGTTGCCAAGTGGCCGGGGTGGTGGGCCGCAGCGCGCGGCCACGCCACCAGGAGCGCAGTCGACCGAGGCGGTGAACGCTGCAAGTGCAAGTGCATTCACCGCAGGCAGCATGCGTTTTGTTAAGTTTACGCTCATTTTGTAGTGATCGTGCCGTTTGAGCGCACGCTTGACGTAAAGCAGCACGTTTTATAATGCAACGTAAAATTAATATTTTGGTGTGTTCTGATTTGAACTTTTTGTTAACAATGAAAAACTTTTTTCAGTTTGTGAAAATCTATGAAAAAAGTACTTACAACAAAAATTATCGGCACGGCTCATCCATGATACCATTTTCCTTATCCACCATTATTTTAAAGTAGGTACATCCTTACAAAAATAATAGCAAATAAAAAGGTGACCCTCAGGCTCCTATAAAACAGGTGTAAAACATAACAACCATAATGTTATGATGCATAATACCACGAACACTGGTATAACAGTGTTGTTCGGTCAATTTGCCGCAGCGGGTGCGGCTGGCATTTTGATGAGGGATGACCGCCGATGTTTACCCTCTGATTACTTACATAGTTGCACATTCATGTTAACACTACTATAGCCTGTCTATTTATTTATGAACTAGCTGTTGCCCGCGACTTCGTCTGCGTGAGCAATACAGAATTTCCCCGTAGGTGATAGCGTGATAATATATATATAGCCTATGTGTTGAACCGGCCCCCAGGTAATAGTCATGCAAAATTTGATTTAAATCTATGCTGTACTTTTTGAGTTTATCCGGGACAAACATACAGACAAACAGACATATAGACAAAAATTATAAAAACTACATATTTGGGTTCAGAATCGATTATGGATCACCCCAAAAGTATTCTTTAAAAAAAATATTCAATGTACAGTTTTGACTTTAAATTAAATTAGGAAAGATGACCCCATCACCATGTGGGATAAATAGCTAGAAAGAGAGAGAGTACAGTTTTGACTTTCCTATCATTTTATTATATGTATATAGATGGAGGAAAAAGTAACCCTCTATCTTAAAACGAATAAATAAATTTTCACCTAATATCTCGCTCAAGACGTAAAAAAGATGAATTTACAAAAATAAAGTTATAGTTTAAGTTACCAAAGGACCAAATCAGAAAACACCACCTAATTCGGAACGCGGCCGCGAAAACAACAAATTTAATTACGAGCAATCTCGCTAGCGATTTTATGGGTCATCAGAATAGAGGCGGCGCAACCCTTCAGCAATAAAGTAAGACAATGGGCATCATTTGTCACCGGCCTCGCAGCCCCGCGCCCCGACCGGGTCCGGCCACGACCCCGATATCACGTGTCACCACTATGTTCCGATTTGGCCTTATCCCTTAATCCCGGCCGGCTTAATTACCTCTGTCAGATCGTTAATTTTCACCTTTATTTAACCCAAAACTATTATTTGGGTAAATGACCCAGTTAAGGGTTGATTGTTAAGGATAATTTCACTAATACTGACTTTATACAGTTCCGTTACGCATCTTAAAATCTCCCTTTAAAATCTCTTTTGAATAATTATTGTTAGTACTGAAGTTACGGTATTCGACACGCATAACTGCATTTCTAATTTCTTGTCCTAGCGGAAAGAGCATAGATTTTCAGAGATCAGAGTCCTCAAAGGGCTCTCGATAAACGGTATAGGTACAACTTAATAAGGTTTAGAGTCTTTAGAGGAGGATGGGACTTTTGGTTAGTACTTACCTACCTATTCATAATGAGTCGATTTCGAAACTGGTCAGTTTGGCTACAACTACGGAATATATAAATGAAGGAGTATAGATGTAACTTCTGTCTTGCACTTTATTGACATACAGCAAGTAGAAAATTGAAAAATGACAATTAATTTTAAGGATCTCTATAGAGTGTTTACATACTACATTATGTAAAATTAACATCTGCATTTGCATTTTTAAATAAATTAAACAAATAATTAACATTAACATAATAAGCGTGAAATAAAATAATTAAATCCAGCCAAAAGAGGTAAAGCGAAACAGGTTAGTGGGGCGTAGTTAGAGCGGAACGAGTTTATAGGGCGCGGCGAGGCCTTTGCGAAGCGAGCCTTCGCGCGCGATGCTACCCTGGTAGATATTTCTTTTTATGGTCTACGAATAAATGTCAGGGGAGTGCCCGGCGCGCCTAGAACCCTGTGCGTTATGACTTTCAGCTTTACGCGCCTCGCCAGCTATAAAAAGACTGGCACATTTTCCCAATCACCGTCTATGACCATTTTGACCATGGACAAGTATTATGACTAGTTTATGGCGCACCTGACCTTTAGAATCGTCGTTAATTGTGTTTTAAGAAAGTTTGTTATGTAGCTTTTCTACTTCTTACTTATTTCTTAATTTAATCAAGAAGACATGCTGCTAAAATTACTTTGAAAAACTTTAGTCTTAAAAAAACGAGCTTTAACTAACTCAAAATTGTCCAACATTTTGTATAGAAAGAAATTCCCGCCAGATTCCAAGCGAATTCTTCATATCCTTGGCCGTCATGTTCTCCTAATAAAAAGGACACGTCAGCATCCCGTATTTCTCACGGTCGTACCCGAAGCCTCCAGCCTCCCTGTTTTGTCTCTGTCTAGTCCCTGGGACGAGCTACTCGCACGCACTAGCGTGGGAACCGCGTGAGAACTGCTCATGAGATCGAGATGCTCCTTTTGTAATTGGTGTCCAATGACGATTTTTTTCTGTTGTAGTTCAGTTTTCTGGCCTAGTAAACTAGCTGTGAAGTACGAAGTAGGTGGTAGGTATATTGTTTTGCTAGTAGATGGCTTAATAGATGCATCAGATTAATCTGTAGGTACCTTTTAGTTAATGTTAATTAATAGTTTACCGCGCCGGTATATTTTGTTTTATCAACCTTTTTCGTTTTACTCTGCGGTGTAAACCACAAGATGTATTTTATTAAGTGCACCATTATCCTACCCGTTGATTGATGCTGTCAAAAATATCAATATCCCGGCTCTGGTTAAAACCATTAAATAAGGCACCATGGTTATACCATTAAATTGTTTACTATGACTTTAAAATAAATGCATTAAAGTTTTTTTTACATAACAGTTTGAGTTTTCTTTTGTTTGTATTTAGACAAGATTTTAGATAGTTAATAGGTATTGAATAATGAATTAACTTGCGACAACAACGAGCAGCGACGAGGAGCGGGCAGACAACAACGGTGAAAGTGAATCAAAGCGATAAGATGTTATTTGTAGAGACATTTACACATGGGTGCCTTATGGTGACCTTTATGAGAATGGAAATAACTATCGCGACACGTCACACATTGAAAAGCATTAGTCCAAATGTCGTTTTACTGTTTTTCCCCATTTTCCTCTAGTCAGATACAACTTATTTGATTTTTTTTTAAATTTAATATTCCTAGCTTAGATAAATTAATCCGATATATTCTATGTAGGTGTAGAAAAACGTTTAAATATCTGTTTTGTCTTGGAACCCTGTAATTTAGGCAGCGAGTGAGCCTGACGTAAACCGGAACTTGTCACCGGAAGTGACCCAAAAGGTTGCGTTAGTCTGACACAACGAGCAGCCAGCCTGAATTTACGATAAATCGGGATCCAACTCGAATTACTTACCGAATTTTAAGTAAAAATACCACGTAACGTAAATATTTATTTTTATAAAAAAATATACTTTCATCGGTTGTATTTTGTTACTATTAGTTCCTTTAATCGGATGGTATTTTCTAGTGGTTGAGTTTTTTTCTAAGTAAAGTACCTAAACATGAAAATCTGCGAACTAGAAGAGGAAGGTGTCCAGGATATAGCGAAGTAGATGAAGAAGATACGGAAAGCGGATCCCTTCACAAGGCGGGATAAACACTAAGAAGAAGAAAACGTACTAAAGAGCATTTTTTAACGCATATAATGTGTATTTATTTGTTTTTATTTAAATTTTTTATTTTCTATCCGCAGATTTCAAGTTAAGATGTAGAAAAAAATCGAGACAATTTCGGCCTGACTGGGTATCGAATCCGCGAGAATGCAAAAATTTAGCAAGTTCACAGAGAGCTCGCGTTTTTGACAACTCTAAGAAAAATGGCCGATAAATAGTGGAATGGTCAGTAAAATAAAAACATTAACGGCCAGTTTCTTCATCAAAAGTTAAAGTAATGTCTAAAGTTAAAGTAGCGGTCAAATTCGTTTTTTCAAGGCTAAAGTGACAGCAAAATTCATAGAAAAATTGAATTTAACCGTTACTTTTACTTTAGACATTACTTTGACTTTTACTTTTGATGAAGAAACTGGCTGTGAGTAAATCAACAATGGTTCAATTGATATGCCTATATAATTTCGGTTTAAATGTATTTAATGAAAAATGATTACCTACCTATTTAATTAATTCCAATAAGGTGGGTTCCTATACAATGTGTCCCGGGGATAAGTGACCGCCCGAAATTTTTTGAATATTTGTACAAAATTAAGGATAATTTCATTTATATTTTTGAAAAAAATCATTAAAAAAATTTTATTGTCAGGCCTGTTAATAACAGGCTTTGCTCTTTTTTTTCAAATTTCAACTGACTGTATTTTTGCATTTGTTTGAAATAGCAGCAAACATTGTTGTGAGCTATTGTAGGAAATATCATGTAGTTTATTAATAAATTAAAAGAAAGTGATATTAAGGGGGCATTTATTGGACTTATTTTGAAAAAACTGAAAAAAAGGCGTTATTTTCTTTGAATTTTTATTTTCTTTTTTTTCTAATAAATGTTTTATTACATTTTTGTTATGTTTGATAATTTTAATTGATAAACTATGATGTCGGCTAGTCAATAAAGAAAAAAGAATTTAAAAAGATGTAAAAACTTAGGAAATATCTTAAAAAAACTGCAGCACGTCACAGTATTTACAAAAAATCATTAAAAAAAAACCAAAGGCGGTAAGTCCCAAATATAAAGGAAATTATCCTTAATTTTGTACAAATATTCAAAAAATTTCGGGCGGTCACTTATCCCCGGGACACATTGTATTAATATAAAGGACAACTTTAAATTTCCACACTGCAGTTTTCTTTGTCCTTACGAGTAGCTGCTCTATTTTTAGTTAAATAAGACTCAGGGCCAGAGCAGACCTTTTAAAGGACGGATAAACAAATTAATAAAACTGTAGTGACATTAACCTAGTTTTACTCCGAGTTACATCATCGCTGACACAATAGTTTAGAAATACACAAGCTACCGACTAGATGTTCCCCGCAGTTCCAGCCTCGTCCAGGAAGTACGGACTGCACATCAGTGGTATAACTGTCATGCACCTTAGCTCAATAGTAATAAGTACGATTTTCCTATAAAATTGTTACAACTGTCCTGAAGTTGACTGTACCACCTCCCGCATCCTGGTAAAAAGATGCCTTTGCCCATTCTCAGGCTTTCGACTCAGGACTATCTGTGTACTCAATTCACTTAAATCGGAGTAGTTTTACCGTCAAATCGTGATACATAGACAGGGTTACCGCATTTAATAAGTATCTCACCAAAAACATTAAATGTAAAAAAAATCCAAGTCTCTCTACGCAATTCTTCCACCATAAAAAGTTTTGAGTTCGCATAAAAGCCAAGTCCTGTTTAACTTAATTTGTAACAATAAATCAATATTTTGTGACTATATCAATAGTTTTGTTCACATTACAATAATATTTTTTAATAGTTGACGTCTGCAGTGAGTTTAGAACGAAACACTTCAGCAGACAAAATCGAAATCGTTCTTAGATCGATTTGAATTATTCGTCGAAGTTGTTTCAAATGTAACGGGCAGATGACCATTCATCAATCATTCACAGTGAACCGGAAAGAAATTAATTTATTGTATGTATGTATTATGATAATTCAATATATTGTATGTGTATCTACCCAAACTTCTTATTTCAGTTCGCTAAACATATACTTAAAATCAAATAATTTACTAAGCAAATCTTGAATTTTTTTTTTCAAAAATGTTTAGCTTCCTTTTACTTTAACTGAAAAATAAAATTGATAGTAGCCGTAAATTAAAACATGCTGTAAGAACTACAGTTAATAAACGAAAAAGTTTCAGCTAAGTTCCAAAGTTCTATCAAAATGTTCTTACCTGAAAGTAAACTGGTCACCGCCAACAACCGCAAGATGTTCAGCTTCCACATGCTTTACAAACAATTGTCAATAAACCACTAACTTCTCCGCAACTCATACGCAAATCATAATCTAAGTATTAAAAAAAAACAAATTATCGCGCTGAGGTCATATAAAATGATAAACATAAACCTAACAAGTGCGATAAATCAAAATTAACCAACTGATGTATAATTAAAAAGTAACTAATTTAAAAAATATCTGTCTGTGGAGACCATGTTCTAGTGGGAGTGGATGTGTATCGCGAGGCACGCTCGTCACTTTGTCTGTCGCTCAACTATTTCAGCAATCCTGAAAGCTTGCGCCCCTCGCAACCCCACCACCCCTACCGTGGTGGTGCAGAATGGGGACAGGGAGCGTCCCACGGTCATAAAGAAAATTGTCTTCACTGAACTGATTGGAACAATATTTGTTGGCTTGAAAGGTGTCGTGGGGGTTTCACAGCCCAGTTAACGACTGCTGTCCTGATGTGACTCAGTATGTGACTAAGGCTGATCTCATTTTCTTGACCTATACTTAAATGGTTGTGAAGTGGGTTAATGAGATAATTTGGGGAGGAAAGCTTCAAATGTCTTTTCATGCTGCTTACAGTACCTTTACATCTGTTTTAGATACCTAGATAGGTTGAAGTTTCTGTAAGCCTTACAGTCTTGTGGGTTATCAATTAATACGAGGTCTTGTCATAGATGCCTAATTCCTACAGTAATGAGACACGCGATGCTAGTAGGCTAGGTACATAATATGGTAAAAGCAACTCATTTTCATAGAAAACATGTAATTTCCCACTTAAAACCGTTATTTATGATATAGGTTGCATGTTTTTAACATAACATCATCACGCGAGTTGTGGGTTTAGTTAAGTCTCATAAAATAGATAATGCCGAATTAACATCAACTACCTACAACTGACCATTGATTAAAACTGAGGTGATGATTGACTAACACTGATCAGCAGATTTGCTGGTGTGGCAGGTCCGCGTTTCTAATCCTGGGTTCTGAATTTTCAAGTCACTATTTTCCAAGTAAGATACTGCATAAGAAGCATTTTGAACTGCTGGGTTTCCATAACTGGAATGAACGCAGACAGGTACAGCTGGTTACCTTGTGACTATTTTTAAGAAAAAGAAAATGAGAAGAAAATGCTTAGATGCCTGAGGCAAAAACTACTTAGGTCTTCAAAAATCGGCCCTTAGACCATGACATCAGCAGTCGCTGAAAGATACACCTTAGATATACGTACCTACCTTGCACATCGTATTAAATCATTCAAAAAAATAATAATGTGCGAAAATTCACATTATTTCCATTGCCTGCTGAAAGGTATGCCGTTGGCCTATAAACGAGGGTGGCGGAACGTAACGAAGTCGTAAGCTTCGTAAATGCCGCGCCATGATGTCTATGGGCTAACATTTATGCAGCCATCCAATTAGGGACGGGCTGTTTGGATAGTTGGCGACATAACCTTGCAGTTAGGAAGGTACGCTGGGTGGCGACTATCAAAGGTCACTCTTCACTGTTGGTAAGTTCTAACCCGCTGATGATTTTCACCAGTTGGATAATATTTTAAGGGCTTATTTTTCAATCACCACATAACTTTTATCTGAAGAATAGATAAGTTTGACAGCTTTTGTATAAAAAATATGTTAAGCCGCCATGTTTATTCCTCAGATAGTAGTTAACTGATGATTGAATAATCGGCCCTCAATATGATAAATAGAAAGTCATTATTCAAAGTAGGCTGAAAATGAGCCCCCACTCAACTCACCACTTCCTATGTGTTTTTGATGAGAAGAAGAACTGGTGGAACAAACTCCCCATCAACAAATCGGTTTTACTACATTCAATCCTTTGGATCTGAATTGCAGGATTGTTTTATTTTTCGACCTAATAATGTAATTTAAGTACTTACCTAACCCTTTTCCCGATTCTGGTGACACTGGCTACCACTGAAATATTTTTTTAATAGTCTGTACAAAAATACCGCCATTTTCGTTATTTGTTTATCCTGCAAGATGTAAGAAGGTAGTTTGATAGTTTTTCTTGCAAATCGTGGTTGTTTATACATTTTACTCACATGAATAGGTGATCATAAAATCATCACAATACCCACCTAACACTCAGATCTAGAACGAAATCAGCAAATAGCTTTTATGAAACCAATGGTTTTTCCTTTGTCCAGAGGTGTGTTCAGTTGTGGCAGGTCGCTAGTAATAGATCGCAATAGATCGTATCTGATGGAAAGATGAATGATACTCACAATATTTGGCCCAACCAGAATCAAACTCGACTTAGGCCTTCTGTACGCTGTCTGTTTGGTCAAATAATATTAGTGTGAGGAACAAAACTAAGTATATTTAGTAGGATTTTATATTTCCTCTCGGTCAATCAACAATTATTCTCGTTCACTTTACAACCTAACTATTTTTAGAGAGACGGAACGAAAATACAAATAAGATGTTATTGCGAGATGTCGCTGTCGCAATGTTTGTTTACTGCTGACAACAAAATTGCATTTTTTGTTTATCTTTCTCGTCACCTTTTATGAATAGCAGTAGTAGAGAAAAAAACAACACCATAATGTTTATAAACATGTTTTATTAATAACCGAAAAATGTACATTATTATTTAAATACTACAACTTCATACATACATAACAGGCATTACATACAGAACAACTATCTCGGAGTGAGGGCCAACCTTCACTGACAAGTACTAGGACAACATACAGGAGAGGCAGTACACTTGTAATTCTTTCAAAGTCTTGTATAACAGTTATAGGTATTTATGATTAGTCTACTTTCATAACGGAACGTAGAATGCTCTAAATTAAAGAATAATCACGTCAAACAGACAATTACAATAAATTATTATGCCATTTTGCGATTAGTGCATTAGAATAGTTAAATACAAAAACACAAAATATATTACGGGGGATATGAAAATAAAGGCTAAATGATTATGAATGATGTCCTTTTTTAAATTACATACAATGCCAGATAAGGTGATTGAACCTACAATTTAATTTTGATAATATTCGAGTCATACGTTACCAATCCATTCAAGAATTTAAAGGTTTTTAAAGTATAAATCTGAGCGAAGTTCTTTATAACAGCTCCTCGTGATTTTAAGGTAAGAAACATCACGGGCTTATGCCGTGGCTAAGCATATGATAACTGGTCCAAAAGGGTTAGTATGATAAATGCTCGAGCGGCAGTTAAACAATGTCTTTGCTGCGAAAATGACAGTACCATGACAGACTTTTTATTAAAAATTAAATTGAGTTTTAGTTTTTAGTACAATGGTACGTTGTCGTGGGCAGCGGCCGCGTAACATGGCAGTACAAAATATAAATTACATAATTCATATAATAAACATAAATATGTACATCAACAGACGCACACCCACATTACTTAATTTAA
The DNA here is from genome assembly GCF_030705265.1 of Helicoverpa armigera. NCBI lineage: Eukaryota > Metazoa > Arthropoda > Insecta > Lepidoptera > Noctuidae > Helicoverpa > Helicoverpa armigera. Next base: position 9,363,049 of record NC_087131.1, on the reverse strand, counting down.
AAAATAACAATGTAAATCTACACGCAGAAACCTAAAACTAAAATATTTTATCGTCTATGACTATTATATACACAATTTACAGTTATTATTCCAACTACTTCGTCTAATATCAGTGAGTGATCCAATGGTTAGTGGAGACTTCGAATTTGGATTCATTTAGAACAAACAAAACCCAACAATAATTACAAGAACGATTATTTATTTTAATGCTTTATTAACAGGTGCAGAAAATTATATTAAATATATGTAACTTTGTATATTAAATCACAAAAATGACAAAGCGATTCGCTTTTATTTGTAGAATGTATAGATAAACATAATTATGATTCATTGAAGGCTTAGATTGTGTTTAACGTTGGTACAGTTGGTCGCGTGAACAATTGTTTATAACTTCAGCTGTATACACAACGCTTCAAATGTTTTATTACAATAATATCAATGAAAAGAACTGAACAAATATGTCAGTAGGCCGGTATATGTGAAATATTAATAATGTGTGCTTTAATGCCTCCTCGTCATTATGTATTATACACTAAAAACTTTAGTCGCAGATATGTTAGTTTTTTAACCACGTTATTATGATAAAGTTAACACGTTCGCGTAAGCAACGTCTTACAACGTCGTATTGATATAAGTATGAAAAGGCCCAACGTCGTACGACGGCCTCTAGATTGTCATATTTATTTTGACGAACCATGTCAGACCTATGTGGTGGCGACAACGTTTATAGACGTCGGACGTGAAATAACGTTGCGCCACATAACACAGATTATAAGACTACGTATAACGGCGGGACGTCTTAAGACTTGGTTTAATTTTGTGTGCGAAAAAGGTGCGCCACAGTACCAACATTTAAAAATGAGATTGCTCACGCGAACGTGTTAAAAAGGAATATAGAAAATATATTTCAGTAAGTTAATAAATACGAGATCCGACACAAATCATTTTTTTTATAATTAAATATAGAAAATAGTAAATCATAAGTTTTCAATAAATAAAAAAAAGTATTTTCCTATTTAAGATATCAGTTAAATTACATATCAATAGATATATCTAATTAAAATCGGCCGCGACGTGCGTTTACACTAGCGTTATATTTCCTAAGCGACGTAGCTGCAATCAAATAAACTAAAATTATCGCACGTCGGGCGTCGAGTGATGTGTTACAGAATAACATTAGTTACGCATACAAATGTAGAAAGAGCGCGGTCGCGGCTTCGAACCCGGGCCGAGAAAACCTAGGAAGGTAGATAACTTAATTCACAAACCGCTCATTGAAATTGCTTATATGAAAACGAAGAGAAAGTCTATAGTTATGAGATTAATTCCGAAATGTTACACAACGCGTGCAACACAATGAGCGGTTTTGGAATCTAGTTTCATTGTAACTATGGAGAGATTGCCCTCACAAGTATAAGAATATCTAAGTATAGCTTGTCTAAGCTAAATTGAGCGCTCCACTAACGCATTTACACACAAGCTTACTTTCAGCATATGACCGCTAATCATATAAAAATTAATCATTCCGTTGTTGGTTTGACTGAAGCGTAGCTGAATGTCTAATAACAAGTTTATATTAGAAAACTTGTATATGGCGCGTCATTTCAGCTTAGACGAGATACGTGGAATGTGTTCGAAGCCGCGACCGCTAAGTATATTGTATAACCGAGTACGTTTGTGCATATTACTTAGTAATGCCCGAAATAACTTAACATTGGTCACCATTCCTGAGCCTTTCAAACAATCAGATCTTTATTCATAATACATAATTTGATATCAATATCTAATCTCAATCGAATTCCCATAGTATTGGAAAATATATCAGTACATAATAAAAATTTTGGTTAATGAGTGTAACATTTGACCTATACATGTATTTACTATAAACTGAGTATTCATAGCTAATAAATAAATAAATAACATTCACCTCCATTGTTTAGATTTCATATTCCATCAAATTATAGTGGGAGATTGGACACATGCGACAACAGATTATATAAAGGAATTTCATATAAGAAACATTGCTATTTCTCTTGGTCAAAGCAATTTGAGCCGTATTGTTTACAGCATAAGCAATATTATTGCTCGTTAACTGTCAATTGAGATCATGGACATTTGCACTGCGGATTGATCACCATAGGGTTATATTTACACTACGAATGTGTCACTTCTCACTCACTAATTGACTTGAGCAACATTACCTACAGACAGGCAGTGGACGCGGCAAATCGGGAGTTACCTCTTACACGCAAATCAGTTATATAAATGCTAATTATACCGATATGGATAACTTTAGTAGGTTAATTTTTTGTCCTAATTTTTGAGAACTACTCATACTCCGCTTTTGTAGGCACTTAATTAAGATAAACAATATTGATATGACTTGTATTTGAAAACTCTGTTTAAATAATTAAAAAAATGGCAATAAAATCTATGTATACATTATTTTAAGCAGTAGTTTATATGTTGAAAGTGTGTTTTTGTAAAAAGTTCTGTCAAGATTGTTTACTCTAAGTGCCCACTAAAATGGAGTATACATTGGCTCCCATTTTTATTTTTAATAGCCGCTTTCAAATGTTACGCGTTTTAAATATTCGAATGAATCAACTACGCCTTAACATTATTTTATTACTACGTACCAAAATCTGAGAATATACGTAGGATATCATAAGAGCGTGTAGGTAGTTGTTTAAAATAATTTAGATATTAGGGTTATATTACGATAAGATTGAAAAGGGATAGTTAATAGATACATAGCTGTGTACATGCCTGATAAAAACAGTACACATTGATACATAAAATCAAATCAAATTAGATTCACAATTCTTATTACCGATTATTAAGAAATGAGCTGTCATAATAATAGAAAATTATATTAAGTTCTAACAGAATTATGAAGAAAATAACAAACAATGTTGAGTTGCCTCACTTGGTCATAAGGATATAATTCCAGTAGCAGTTGTAACGAGCATATTATGCTATCCTTTGAACCTCAACAATCCTACTGTTTATATTCCCGGCTAGAAAGCCGAAATACCAACGCGATGCCAATATCGCGTTTAACGTAAGCAAACTTGATGGTTATTAACTACGGTACTTATTTCAACGCATCATTGCCATTCGAATTAAAAAAAAAATATTTCTTTTTTGTAATTTAAAAAATTCTTCTAATTTTTTTTTTGTAAAGGTCAATGACACGTAAGTACCGTATAGCAGAGTGCTGTTTCCGAGTTTTGTAAGTTAAAGCTCTCGATACGTAATTATAAATCGGCTGAAATTAAAAGTCGTGTGTTACATCATATGATGAGAATATTACACCTTCATTAATTTTGACGGATAATATCGTTTGTGAGCACGTTTATAATACGACCAAAAGCCGATGACAGCTTTATGAAACAAACAGTTCTAAAATGTATGCTTCGTAATTAAGTTGAATAATAATTTACGTATCGAAAAAGTTAACTTGCAGAACTCACCAGGCACTCTGTTGACACGTCATATAAAATGAAATATTTTCAAAACAAAGTTGTGTGTTGTGTTTATATCCTGTTGTTTTCATCGTTGGCTGGTTCCAAAGGTACGGGTTTTGGTGCCTCACGGTATAGTGGGTTCTTACCCTTGATGGGGAACGGATGGGCTTCCGTGTTGAACACCCACTCGTCCAGTGGTAGGAACGAATCGTCGGAGAACAGCAGGTATAGGTACTGAAATGTGATATAAAATTTGTTATTATTTGTTATAATATTTTAGACAAATTATGAAGAAACTAGGATATAATTGACAAGAATGTTAAATTTAAAATATACGGTTTAGGAAATGCTTGATTCATAGACAATGTAAATACTTAGATACTACTAATGTGAAAGAGGCGTGTTGTATATTTTTTCATAATGTAGTAAGCTTTGAGATAGCTTCAAAGTCTTCGCAGTCCTGAAATACAAAGGCCTTCAGAAGGAACAAGGTCAGTAAAATCATCCAGTCATTTGATGCTTTAGTTACATCATCAATACGCACATAACATATATTATATATGTTGGCTGCAATTGAAACTGAATTTTACGACCATTAAAATAAAGAAGAGAATCATATAAAATTAAAGGCGACCGTTCCCCTAGTTCGCAATGACCCTCGTGCCAGTTTTATGAGCAAAATGCCATGATGGTGATATTTATTTATTTACATCGTGTCCGCACTGAGCGACGTGGCGTCTGACCCGGAATTTTTATTAGGGTCAGGATAATTGTTCGAATGGAACTAAATTACTAACGTACTGACATAGGAAGTGGGACAAGGCTGCAGTTGGAGTAGTTTAGCTGCCTTTATTTTTATAGATGGGTCATTCGAGAATTTAGTTCTCTCTAACGCTAGGAAAATCGGAAAATCTTATGATGGTGGAAATCTTAATTCATTAAATTGATAACTACTGACTGATATTACAAAAGCGATTGTTACTCTATTTCTGTCCGTCTGGCTTTGGCTTTTGATTCGAATATGCTAGAGCCTGAGCAAGGAGATAGGGTATTTTTTATCTGGGTGTGGGAAAAATTAAGTAGTATTAATTCCACACACCCAAAATTGACAGAAATCTTTACCACATTACTTTGCTTCTAGATGTGTTCAATGAAGCAATTTGGTTCAGAATTTATTTTATGATTTGATTGTTTAATGCAATAAGTAAGTATATACCTTAAGCGTCTCAGCGAGGAAGAAACTCTGCTGCACGTCGTCGCCCTGCGGGTTCTGATGGTACACGTTGACCAGCCCCGTGTAGCCGCCCTCCACGCGACAGTGCTTCTCTAGCGCCTGGAATATAACATGTCATGGTTTATATGTCTGCTCAGATGTATGTTGTATCAGTTCTTAGGGACATAGTTTTTAGGATACCGTGGTATCTAGGGTAAAAACGGGACCCATTTTTTGTAATTTCGTTGTCAGTCAGCAGGCATTTTGTATCTAACGAACCGTAGACAGTTTACATTTTCAAAATGATGTACAAGTCTATGACCACAAACACTGAAATAATATAAATATTTTAGGGGGCTCTTAAAATTAAGATTTTTAAATGTTACCTATAAATTAGATGCGATTTGTCCAGTTTATAAATAATGGAACGAAACCCTTTCGAGTTTTTTTTTAAGACACGGCCCGGCCTAATATAAATCAACCCTTAGCCCATTTCTAGAAAGACACAGGACTGCCAATAATATGGCTTATGTTTAAACACCACCCTAAAAAGTACCTATTTTACTACCAAAAAAATTCTAAACGGTTACCAAAATGGATAAATGGTCACCAAATAACGTTTCCAAAAATATTATTAGATAAAACCATTTTTTCGTATTATTGACTACTAAAAAAATATATGGACGCCTTTAAAATACACTTTAGGCCAAATATTATATACGAGCTGTTGCCCGCAACTTCGTCTGCGTGGGCAATATAGAATTGTCAAAATACTATTTATCCTGTATATGTATGTGTGGCAATTTATCATCATCATCATCCCCCTGCCCTTATCCCAATTTTATTAGGGGTCGTTAATATATTTTCTCCTTCCATACTCTTCTATCTGCCGTCGTCTCTCCTGTGTGACCTTTATATTTAAATGAACGAAGTAAAGTTTGTGACGTTGTGGAAATCTCTGTACCTAGCCAACCAATTTGGAAAATGATTACGTAAGTATAGGGCGTAAGTAATTCTCACAGGATACAAAGGTCTGATAAAGCTGTCTTTGTACATTTTCTGCAGCAACTGCATCTTATCAGAAGCCAGAAACTCTGTCAAACAGTCATACCATGGATAACGTGGTGTCACTGGGTTGAGGAGATCATGTAGGTAGTCACTCCAAATAAACTATTGGTACTCAAACAGATTCGGTTTGACTGGAAGCCAACAACCACATAATTGGGGAATAGCTGGGTGGAAGATGACATAGTCATCAGGCAGGCGCATAGTTTCACTACAGGGGGAAACACTTGAGGATTTTCTGTGCACTCACTCACTTTCTTTCTTTCTTCTTTCTATGTTAAGTTGGGATCCCACCGAATGGTTTGAATTAGTTCACGAACAGGCCAATATCTGTGAGAGTCCAATTCATGTGTTCGTACTTGAAGCCTGCAGTTTTTTTTCAAAATGTGCGCTCGCAATTTATCACTTCTTGGTGCAGCCAGCAAACATAAGGCTGTGTACAGGCTAATAATTATGTAGCTTCTCCAGAATTGATGTAAAAAGTTTCTTCGACATCGGGCTATAGTATAGTATGGCCATAACCGCTGTGCACTCCCTGAGGTATGCCAGGCGAGGTGGGAGGCGGGGAAAAAAGAGCATAAGTTCACATGAGATCAATACACGTCAGACAAATCTAACGATATCAGTTTTCATTTCGGTCGGAATCTATATTATGCTCGATATTGTATTAAAATACCTAGACAGTTGATGAATGAGAACTAAAGTTAAAATTCAAATCAGGATTTTTTTTATTGAAAATTTACTATAATTACAAACAAATAGATATATGTAGATAGTATAAGAAGTTAAGTTATTCCAACATAGATTCTGTTTCAACTTCATCTTCCATTTCGTCATCATCTTCATCGTCCGTGTCGCCATTGGAACTTGAGTCATGCAAATTTGTTATGCATGAATCGATAATATTATCGAACCTAAAATCGCGATTCCAGTAATGATTTTCATTTTTCTGGACATGATATTTCATGATCGGAAAGCTTTCTCAGTCTACTTTTCTTTTCTTGAAATATTCAGCCACTTTAAAAATCACGGTTTTTACATCTCGAGATAACGCACGACCCATCTTTGAATTTTTATCTCATGTGCATCTGACATTGACGGTCCGATACAAATGACACTACCTGCCGCCACGAGCGTTGACGGCGGACTGACAGACCGCGTCACCCTCCGCCTCTCCGCGCGTACCTCAGGGAGTGCACAGCGGTTATGGCCATACTATAGCAATATAACAAACTAAAACAATCTTGTTGATCCTACAAATATAGTTAGAGAAGCGGGTGTGCATGATGACCACTAAGAGTTGGTAAATACGTTCTGAAGACGTCCAAGTCGCCGAGACCAAAACTAATTCATTACTATTCAAAACTCAAGTGAAAAAAACTAAAAAACGATTATTCAAATTAGGCTGATAATTCAGCAAAAACAAAAGACAGCCCCCAAAACCCTTTCACCACTTCCTATGTGCTTTTGTGAAGGTGGAGAAAAGGATTACCAAGCTCCCAAAGGCCAGGGTATGTGCAACACGTTGCATGGCATCCTGGAAAGTTACGTTATTCTCAGCCATTAGTTTGACGTTTCATTAGAGAATGCAGTCTTCTGTGCATTGAGCTGTGCAGCATTGGGTGCAGCGTGAGGGAGTGTTAGGCTTTGGCTCTGGTGGGCCTCACTGGGGTTTGCAGAATCTCCTAAAGGGGCGCGTGAAATAACGCGCATCGCTGACTTGGGCATGTTAGACACGGGTCTCCTAGGAGCCGGATGGTCGACGACCCACTCAAAACTCATCGCCCACGCCTATGGTGGCCGGGAATCGGCTCCCGTGGTTTCTTACCGCAGTGGGAATTTTCAATCGTTCCGCCGCCTCATTCTGTTTCATCCCATTTGTTCTCGCCCTAGACCATGGCTTAAACCTGGGCCGGGTACGATAGTTCGCACAGTCCACACAGTGGTGATAGTCGGACACCATCTCCATGAGATCAGAGTTGGGAATAAATGTTTTCAAAAAAATAATAGTACATTTAGCGAAAACACGTTTTATAGCAAGTCTTTGTAACTGAATGATATCAATGATGTAAACGTAGATATATAAAAGGTGTTTTTTAGACTCAGCTCGGGTCTGAATGTGACTATTCATAATGGAGAACAGTGTATTTGTGATCAGAAGTTGAAAGTTAGTACATACATATGTCTCTGGTATGCGACGCGTAATTTGTACGTTTTCAGGGGCGATAAAGCATTTTACGTGCGTATGATATTCAATCGAGGAAGCTCTCATTTCTTTAATGTGCACTTTGTGTCTGGGCTTGTTTCTAAAGCTACAGAAACTTAACTCACGCTTAGCAGCGCTTGCGAGAGGCAGATCTTTCTCCTTTCTTTTAGGATCCATAAGCGTTATTTATACATGTTTTGCACCACACAAAAAATATTTAAGGTCTACTTAATACTACTCATTTAACGTAAGTTGCTTTTAAGCCTCCACATTAATGGAAGATAAGCTAAAATAAAACCCCAGCTCAATTTGTTTATGAAAAAATGCAGAACTCCATCTATGACTTTACATAATAATTAATTAATGTTCCGCTAATGTCTTTCCACCTGGCTGCTTTGTCAAATTGGTTCTATTTTATATGCCACAGATGGAGTCGCTTTGACCGTGGCTGAATAATTTTACCCCTGTTGACCGGGATAAAAAGTAGCCTATATGTTAATCCAGGGTAACACCTATCTACATACCAAATTTCAATCAAATCTTTCCAGCCGTTTTTGCGTGATTGAATAACAAACATACATCCATACATTCTCACAAACTTTGTCATAAGTAAGAAGTAAGATTTTGTCAAGGAGTACGGTAGACGCGATCGAAACCTTATAGGTATGAATAACAAAACATAAAGAAATATTGATTTTGAATCGACAACATATATCCGCAAAATTCGGATTATGGAGAATTTCGTTAAATTCTAATGGTCCTGACAGACAAAGCGCAGTATGATAGCCATATTTGTCAATAGATATAGATAACAGTAGATAGATCGACCATTATGTGATTTCTGGTGAAGCCAAAAACGAAACACACTTTTTAATGTAGAAGTTATAGTATTTAGAGTTACGTATTAGTAACTTTTTTGGTGTAAGAAGTGTTTACCTGTACTCCCTCCCAACCCCAGTCCCGGTAGCGCTGCTGCTTGGTGAGTCTCCACATGATGAAGTAGCTCTCGAACGTCTCGGGACGCAGCAGGTATACCTTCTCGTTGCTCTTCTGTGCCCTGGCCTCTACCGCACCGGAGAATCTGAGAAAATTAACATGATTTATTTTTAGCGAAATATTGGGCCTCCAAAATTTAAGTTGCCATCGACTCGCCAAGAAGAAGATCATATTAGAGGTATTCGAAGTATTGACAAAAGACATAGTTCATTTGTTTGTTACAAAACTATTTTATATTGCTTGAATTGGATGAAGCTTGCAAATAAATAAATAAACAAAGATATGTAAATTATTTAGAGTCAGGTATGTCCACCTCGATTCATAAGACAAACAATTGCATTAATGTTTTATAACAAAAAAAAAATATATAAAATGCCATCATGTATGTGGATTAAGAATATATTTGCATACAAATGTTAAGCGTTTTTTTTACTATAGTCAATTTAACTCGTTAGTTGACTATGTGCGTAACTCGATATGTCAAGTCTGCCGTATCTTTGTTTTACATTGCAACAAGTTTACTTATCTATTCCGTTTACTCTTTACTGTGAAGACAAGCAATGGAACCGTGCGGGCAATTAGAACAAAATAACTTAATATTAGAATTAACGTTTTTTTTACAACAATGACGTGTGATGAGAGAAAGTTGCGACCCCACATCACACATTATAAAGCTGTTTTCATACATCTACCTCATGTTAAGTGTTCACGTTGCTGGCCGAAAATTATTTAGGCTATTATTTTTCTCATATTTTTTCACACATTAGAAGATGATGCGTACCTATATCTTTTGATTTAAATTTATAATTTCTGAAAGTTTGACAGAATGTATGGATGTTTGTTGGTTATTCTTTCACGCCAAAACGGCAGGATCGATTTGGTATGTCTGCTTGGTTTAATCAACACACCACGTGCTCGACCACGTACTGCACCACGTAGAAGCTAGTGCTAGTAGCATGTATAAAATAATATGTGTACAATACCTGAAGGCTTCAGGGCCTAGTTTGGTGTCGGACCGCGCATAGCTCTCGTGGCAAGTGTTGGTCAGTTTATGTGCCACATCCATGTAACGCTCCGATAGAGAGTTGTCTAGCGTAGTCGAAGCCAGCGCGAACATACCACCTGGAAACATAATAGAAATATTGTTAATAAATATCATATTAAAATACTTCGTTTGTAGATCTTTGGTGGTTATTATAGTCAAGTAGGAGCCAGAAAGTCTGACTACCAGACTTAGTTGTTAGACTTGTTATCGTTTTCCTTGGTAACTGCGCTAAGGAAATTAAGATTAGGCTAGGCAATATGTAAAAACTCTGATAAACAGCTGAGTAGGTAGGTACAACGCCTATAACTTCTACATTATTTTTTTCTATTTGCTAAAACTCCAATTATAGGGTTTTCCTCCATACTTGCCTATATGAATAAGGTTATTAAAATGTAAAAATAATGAGGCCATATCAAGATTATTTTCATTTATTCCTTAAATTAACATAGTTAGAATAAGATATTATTACTTGTTGGTACTGTTATTAAGTATACCTATGGCATCGTTGGCGTTTCATTTGCAGATTATTTCATTGAAACTCCAAAGCTTCTTAGCAATTATTTTGTACGTAAATTCACTGGTAACTAATAGTCTAGTTTATATAAATAAACAGTTTATGTTTGAACGCTAAGCAGCTGATCTAAATTCCGACTAAGAGCCTGCACTAAATTTGTAAGTCCATCTATGGCATATGGAACTAAATAATTACACTAATTGCATAAACAAAAAACAGAGCACTAGTAGATAGTCGTACTGGTAGATTTATTGCTTATTTACAGATGGAATAAGAGTAACCTTATAAGGTTCTTATGCATACCAAACTGCTGCTAAAATACGTGCCCAATTTTTGATCTTAACTTGCAGATAATTCAGCAGATTTAACCAACTTACTTGCTGTCACGTCATAAAGGTGAAGGTAAGCAGCTAGTAAAACTTAAGGTGCTTCCCGAGTTGTTTCACTTATCTGAAATTGACTACTAGTGATTCTTAGACCTCAGTTCACCGACTGTTTATTTTGTTTTTTTTTACGTTAAATATACAAAGCAGGTAAATATACAGCAAGAATTGTGTGAACTTGGAGTCCAATCTAAGGTGACTTACCAGCGAAACAAGAAAGATGGTCCATCTTCTCTTCTATAATCCTGCCGTATTTCAGTTCAGCTAGGTACGCGAGCCCTGACGGGGACACTCGTAACATCTTGTCGAGAGCGGCCTGCATTGCTGTGTCGAACATGATGCGGGCTTGTTCGTCGGCGCCGCCGGAGACCAGCCAAGCCTTGAGGAGGTACTCGTAGAACGAGTCGCCTAGAGCGCCCAATGACATGTGCCCTGAGAAAATGGGGAAAATATTGGTCAGTTGGGAATATTCATGAGGAAGTTTTAACAGGCGATAAAAACAAAATAACCTGGTATCTGAACAGAGCAGATCACGAGAAATCGTAAAATTTTCTTTCTGTACTTATTATCATGTCGTCTAAATGGGTTGAGTTTTTGTGGATAATCGATGTTGATGATAAAATCATATTAGTGAATGCGAATGGCCAAGATGTTTGCTGGACATAATCATAATCGGGGTTGAAATCTGTGGAATCAAATCCTATTCATATTTTTGAGTGCTAAATTACACATAGCTTTATAATTCTTCCCAGGCCGTTTTTTGTTTGAACATAAAACTAGTTACTAACAGTTCATTTTACAACATATAATATGTTTGAATGCAACTACGCACTTAACCTACTTGAGTTTAATAGTTTATTACACTACAAAAACTATATTGCAGTAGTTGTAGAAATAATATTTATTGCATACCGTTTTTTACTATCCGTAGGCACTACGTCAAAAAATCCTAATTCTGTTTCCAACTCGACTTATATACTTCATATATGCAATATACTTATTTTTCCTATTCCTAACTATTTATTGGTCTACCTGTCTATCGGTCAGCATACAAATGTCCATAATCGTCCAAGGGTCTCATTAATTCAACGAGTCCAGTTCACGAATCAATGAATGTTCTAAAATCTAATCGACCTTGATTAATACTATCCTGGCAGTACAACATTAGCAGTTGATCGATTACATCAATTTCACTAATGTAATAAATTGGTTTTACCGCGACAAACTAGATTATGGCCGACCGAATTCCATCGACGTCTAACATTTCAGTGGAGAGCCTCTTTCGTGGTGACAATTTAGGCGGCCAATACATCATTGGTCTATAGTCTATAGCATGATAGTGACGTCATCAAAGTATAATAACTAGGTGACGGTATCCTAGTCATTTTTGTTTAACACTAGCCGTTTTCCTGCGGTTTCTACCGCGTTCCGTCAGAACCACTGCCCGTAAAGGGGTAAAATATAAAGCATATGTTACTGGGGAAGATTGTTGCTTTCCAACAGTGAAATTTTTTTTTAAATCAGTTCAGTACTCTGAGCCTTTAGGCTACAAACATAAATATGTTTCCTCTTTATTATATTGGTAAAGATCAATAACATCCCGTAATTAATGACGTCAAACATTAATTGGGAACAAATAGAACAGATAAAAAGTCCCGCTTTGCAGCTACGCGAATTGAACCGTTTATTCAAATCGTAAACTAGTTTTCGTTCTATTTACGGTGACAGCGCGATAACAATGCTAACCCGAGTTTATATTATTGTGGAATGAAATCTTCTGTACAGAACGTCTCACTGGAAATAATCTAGGAATATTACTCGGAACTTGAGATTGCTTTGAGTTTATATTTATAATATCCTGTATAATACTCGTAAACCTTCAGTGTAGTTCTCTTTCGTAACAGAAAGGATAAGGTTCGTAAAACTAATAGTATAAATGCGAATGTGAATTTGTTTGATACACTTATACGCTAAAACGAGTGGAGATAGGTTGGACCCTGGAGACGGAACACTTATCCGGGTTTTCCCTACACCGGACAGTATAGTTCCCTCGGGAAATAGTAATTTGAATAGGCTTTTAAATCCAAATTCCTTTTCTTTAGCCCATTGGTGGCCCAGTACCTCCTCTCAAGAAGTCAGTTCTCTCAAGTGCTTTGGGATCAATTCCAGGTCAGAAGTTATGTATTCTTTCTTAGTTTATTTTGGACACTAATAACTGAGAAAAGGTGAAGGAAAACATTAAAAGTCCAGGTTTCTGAAATCGCCAATCTTAACGCTCCGTGATTAAAGCTCATATCCTTCTCTTTATGAGAAGGCCTATGCCCTGCAGTGGAACAATACAACAAAAGACTGACGAGAGGAATGTTAGTATTTTAGCCGCATCATTCGACCTCTTTCAGGTTGGCTCGACAAACTCGTAAAACAAAGCAGTTACAGCTGTGCTTCAGCGCTGAGGTTTTATTATCTTCCAGCCAGCTTTTTCTTTGTACTGATCACTAGGCTGTCTGTAGTCTATAGATGTAATGTTTATGACTTTACTAGTTGTTGACCGTGGTTCACTCGCGTCGGGTATTGAATACTTCGCTAATAGAAAGGTTTAATTTTTTTATATGAATTTCGTATTTTTGACGAAAGCAACAATTATCAGCGCTTATTTTATTTTTAATAGCTCATTTGGCAACATTTATTCGGGTGTACGAAGTTAGTCCTCACGAGACGCGGGTAAATCCGTTGGCGGAAGCTTGTCTCGATATCATATTAAGCTATTTCGTAAGAATCTTCTTCTTATAAGTAACTACTACTAGTACAGAATTTTAGGTCAAGACAAACCCTTCAAATATGAACTGCAGTTAAAAATATATTCTAATCAGTTTATGCGTGAATGTTTTGATATTAGTTGCGCAATCCGATACTTGTAACTACAGAACCGATTGCCCTGAATTTGGGACGTTCTATTTATAATCAAAATACACTGATATTTATAATATCTCAATGTGTTAATTTCCATTTTGAATAATAAAATAAATACTCATTCATTATACACCAATTAAACAATTCACACAAAGTTCATGTAACATATCTGTTTACAACTCATTACTTTCAAAATTTAAAATAAACAATTAATAATTAACAGGGACAAAAATATTGCACTACTCTCAATTCTTCAATTAAGAGCAGTTACAGTAGTTTGAAGAGGAAAACATATTAATAAACTGAATCATAGACTCTGCTTGAAATAGAACAATTAATTTGCATGTAGTCTCACCAATTGCGGTCCATAATATTATTATGTACTAGTCATTTCCTGCGATTTCTACTGCCCGTACCGTCATAAAATATGGCCTATGTTACGGGAAGAGTGTAGCTTTGCAGCAGTGAAAGAATTTTTTAAATCGGTTCAGCAGTTCCGGGGCCTTAAAAGTACAACCTTACGAAAAAAAATCCTCTTTCTTAGATGTACTAGATTCTGTCAGCGGTTTCACCCGAATCCCGTAGGAACCACGGCACGAACCCGGATAAAAAGTAGCCTAGTCTTCCTCGATAAATGGGCTATCACTGAAAGAATTTTTCAAATCGGTCCAGTAGTTCTTGAGATTAGCGCGTTCAGACAAACAAACAAACTCTTCAACTTTATAATATTAGTATAGATTATTAAGTATAGCTAGCTATAGACTAACCGTTTCCCGTCATTCATCCGTCCACAAACGAACTAACTAACTTAAAGCTTGAAATAGCCATCCTTACTGTCTGTTTCCGTGAAAACCCGTCAGAATTCATTCAAGCCTTTTACCTCACTAAACAAACAATCATTAGCAGTGTTAATACAAATAGTTATGAAAACAATGCACTCACTCTGTCCCCATTGTCCAGTGCGAGGGTTTATGAAGTTCGGATACAGGTCCCCTGGCTTGTCGATGTTGTTCAGTACCTCGCGGATACGATTCACCTTCTGTCTGTAGACTGAAATAATGGATTAGGTTATTTATTTGTTTGATTAAAATAAATGGGCATAACAATAATATAATCAATTGTCGGTCGTCATCGGCCACCTTCAGATTTAATTGAATTTTCCATTGTTTATTTATTCGCTAGAATCGTATATAGAATTGATTTACGATAAAGCGTAAATTAGAAAAATGGTTGAAGAAGAAAGAACTTCATTTTCAGTAGCCACCTTAAAAGATTGTAAACTGAGTTGATATTGTATCAAAAATAAGGGCATTTTTGGTGTAATTTTTTACTAAATAAACTCAAAACAATATCATACATTAATTACATCAACATTATCAGCTCAAAATCTCCATCTTCGAGATATCCAAAACAAAAGAGTGGAGAGACATGCGTCGACCGCTCCAAGCTCCAAGAGAATGATGAATGGCTGTTAATAATATTGGAGTATGACAAATGTGCTTACTATCACGGCCTGTGACGTCACTGAGGTACGTGAACTCTAGGTGGAGAGTACCCAACTCCGAAAGTATGCTGTTCGGTCCCGCCCAGTGGTACTGACGGCTAGCCTGCAAAAATATTCATGACTTTATTAAGTAAGTAGTTGGTTTTTATTCTAGCTATAGTACAGTAGACTGCACATCAGTGGTAACTCTCATGCACCTTAACTCAACAGTAATAAGTACGATTTTCCTATAAAACTGTTACCACTGACCTGAAGTTGACTGTACATGTAATTCAAATATCTATGTGCGGTTTTTCAGGTTTAACTAAGGTTGTCTGAAAGTTAACAGTTTTTCGATAATGATCATTAGAAACTTACAATCACATTTTTATTATAATTTCAGTTCTTATTAAATAAGAAAATTTCGATTCATTTCGCTGCCCGCATTATGTAAATTAATCAACTTATTCTATATCAGATTTTAATATTTTTAATTCAATCTAAACATGAAAGTAAAATAGCGTGTCCAAATCCTATTGGATACAGCCTTGCGTCGAATTCACTGATTTTATATACTATTACATTTTTGATGTGTGGAACGGCCAACGTAAGTTTAATCAATATTCGTATGAAATTCAGATATTCCTTGAAAGCATCGTAAATTGATCACGGCACCGTTTCTAAGCGGAACCTTCGAACTAGATTTTCAGGATATTACATTTATTTCACCATCCTGTTTTCACGTCAACGTGCCGCGGAAATTAGATACCTAGTTGATTAATAAACAGCTTGATAACCTAGCAATTTGCTAAAGTAATATTAACTCTGAAAGAACTATGTTAGAAAGTGTGTAATCTTTTTAACGTGGGAAAAATGGTAGAGTGTATAGATAAATTGTTCTCAGACGCTATGTTATTTTATACCATCATCACCGAAATCGAATGGGTTGAAAGTTATCGCAGTACATGTCCATTTAATGTCACATTAGGCCGACACAAAATACGAGTATCCAATACATAAATTACCAAGTTCTACGAAGTAAGGTCGTCCCTTACGCTAATTACGATAAAGACATTTATTCCCCGCATAAACTGTGGCAACTTGGACAGCTATTTCTGATTTCTTTGACTGTGAATCATAAATGGGCCTAATTACTAACAAAGGTATATTTAATTGCTGGCAATATTTTATAATTACACGTTAGGCTTTAATATAGAGGTTGAATTATGAACAGTCATAATTTCCACGTGCCATATGTACAACAATATAACGAATATGTTTACACTTATCCCGAATTAGGATTTGTTATTTTGCGTTGGTCCAGATGGCACCTACCACACATTGCGCAATTCATGTAAAAAAACACTGACTTACAAAAAGAGAACAATAGTCGTAATGGAATTTCCAGTCAGACGAATGTTCAAGTTAATTGCGAAGTCACATAAAAAGTACAGAAGCGCGAATTCATCTGAATCGAGGTTCGCTGGTTTACAGTACCTTAGTGGAAGGATTGATGAGAGCAAACGGCAGCCCAGTAGGCGTATCAAAGGCTGGCAGCAACGCGTCAGCAACTTCCACCGCCTTGTCCTTAAACATGGTGTCTCCGGTAAGCGCGTAGCATGACAGCAAGCCCCCGACGAACCGGATCGTCGTCTCGAACACAGACAGGTCGGAATCCTGACAAAAACAAATAACCTTGTTATCTTTACTTCTAAGTGAGCATGTACCACTGTCCACTGATACCCCTGAGGGTCGTTAAGTGCGGTCCAGGAAAAAAGTTTCCTTGTCATGCCGGGAAATCCAACAGATCAGAATCAGAGCTATGTTACAAATGTTTTTTTTTAGAACAGTCAGTGTTAATTAAAATATTCTGCAGCCTCATAAATCCTATGTCCGTGCAATCAAAATTTACCGTGGCAGGTAATGGATCTGTAAAACTATATGTTATTGTCAAAGCTGACACTAACTTATTGTTTACTACTTTCGAGTCTAAGTACAAGTCATAGTGGGAAAAGCGGTTGAGTCTACAAGCTGACGTCTAGTCTAGACGCAATATTAGCTTAATCGGCATCATTTGAATAAATATCGGAAAATGCTTATTTGATATTATAAACTGTAACAATAAAGTCAACATAAAACTGCAAGGTAAACCTGGCATAAAACTCAGATATCGTGACTAATTTTCATAACATGTCACCATTTGTCAACTGTTTCTAGATCGCAATCTCAAAATGTACTGCTTTCTAATCAATTTAATTTCCTCCTACCTAAATATTTGATATGTCCCACATTCAAATGATAGGGAGCAATCTCCTGTGGCCTTTGTTATCTCATTGCGCCGAGCAAGTCTCAGCTATGACTCCGTACGTGAGAAGTCCAACCCGATACCTACTGAGACTACCCCACAGGAGAAAGATTATTCTGGCTTTCCCAAAACAATAAATCTGTGTCAATATTATTGTAAAATTTATGAGCGAATGAAGATATTGATTATCCAATTGGACAGCTAATATCAGATAATAATAATAATTTATAATTATGTCTGATGATATAGTTTTAATTGAGCAATTTGATGATAAATAAAACTCGTGACCGACGATGACCTGTCTCACATATGCCATCATCAGACGTTAGGCGACATAACGGATAAGTATTGCTTAATTGTTTTCTGAATTCACAAGAACCAAAGGCAAATCTACTTTCAAATAAATATTCGAACAAGAATTCAAACAATGCTGTCTAACTTCAACATCACGCGGTACCGACGAAGTGACGTAAATTAAAATCTTTGCTAATTCCATGAATACTTCAGTGCTGGCTTCTTAAGTATTTGGGAGTGACAGGCTTTGTTTGACTTACGATTTCATTAATATGCAAGTGTTCGGCGACCCAGTCGCGGCCCTCCCGGAACTCGTCGTGGAGTCCCATGAGGTAGAGGGTGTCGAGGCCGTCTACGATGGTAGCGCCGAGCTCGCCGGCTCCGAACACGCTGGAGAGGTGAGCTCGCTTCGACATCGGCTTCAGCTCGTTCTTGCCCCAGGCGTACAGCTTGTAGTTGTTCCACGCGTGCATCATCATCTGGAATAGAAAACTCGTTGTATTTTCTGTGTTCATATTGTGTCTATCTGTAATCTACTTAGTAACTATGTCATAGATAAGTAAATATAGAGTTTGATGTGCGTTAAATTCATTATTATTCCCGTTAGTATTTTAAGGTCACATTTTTGAATAGGTGGTAATATTTATTAAGTTGGTGTAAATAATTTACAAGTTTCGATTTTCGATCGTGGGCAGATTAATTAAGTCAAACAGATAAATATACTACATCGGAGATCGCATCTTTTAGTAGCTTATCTAGTATTACGAACGAGTTAAACTAACAAATAAATGTTATCATGCACCAAGGATCAATACATCAATGACCCATTAGAGCATTAATGAGTGTGACGCATCAATTAATTTCCGCGTCCATAAGCAGTATCGTTACTAGAATCTTAGGCAAAAATAAAATGTAAGCATGAAATGCAAAAGTCGCCACTGGAAATTCAAAATGTTTTCCTGATCATGTGAACAAATATTTTTTCATAAAGCAGCGACCACATTTCAAAGGCGTGCCGTGAATGAGGTCTTTTCAAAAAGCGCGCTCGCAAAGCTCTTTTTCTGAACAAGTCTTAATCTCGACCGCTCCGTGCCGAGACGGGACACTAATGAAAGGATATCGGACTTTCGTCGGGGCCATTAATTATTATTAGGTACCGGGAAACTTCCATTCCCCAGTGACTTGGAAAAACTGAGCGACTTAACCAATTACACTTTAAATTGAGCCTAGTGGGGTGAAAATAATTAAAACTTGTTTTAAGTTTAAGGCATGTGTTGAGTTCACTAATAATAAAGAATCACGTCGTAGATTTATTTAGCGTATAGTCAGTAAATAAAAAAATCTGGGCCACCATACTGCCATATGATTTACTGTCTCATACGAATTACCCGCACGCAATAAACTTTGCATTACGATTCATAAAATCCAAATTGAGGAGAGTGGGCCATTATCATAGACCTACATACGGTCCACAGACAATAGTAATGACAGTCCCAGATGTCCGTTTATCGAATGGTGAAAAAAAGACACACCTGTATGATAAATCGTCTTTGGTCCACGACGGTGTTGTCGGCTGTGTTGATGGTGTCAGGATCAGGCACATGACGAGATGCTCGAGACAGTTTCCCGCCGTGCTTGAACGATGTTTCGATTTCCGACAGGCGGACCAACAGGATTATAGTCGCAGTGAAAAAAGCGATAAACACTATCCGGAAAATTATTCGCATCGTTAACGGTTGGCCGACACGTTTAAAACTGATAAAAGAGATATTTTTAATATACGATATTGAAGGAATTACAATTCTCGATATTTTTTTATACGTTTCGCGAATTTTTATCACTTTTACGGAGTTACGTTTTTGGGCGTGATTTGGTGACACGCGTACGGTGATACACTGACCAATAGACGATAACAAATTATATGACAATAGCAAAGTTTATACACAAGCGCGCGAGTCGGCGGCGCGCGAGATATTGATGATGTCGGCCACTCGCCCGCGATGTTGATGTTTGGTAATCTTTCGGATATCCGTAATAATAAACTAACACCCAATAACCACTTGTTATCGAACCACATTCCACCAATTCGTAAATTAAAAATACCTGAAATAATGTAGATACCCATGTTACATTTTTTTTGTATGTGACTTTTACGAGTTTTTAACTGATTAATATTACCATGTTAGTGTAACATGGTACACTTCTCCGTGTGAGAGGAGCCCTGTGCCCAGCAGTGGGACGATAAAAGGCTGTAACAGTAACATGGTAAGAAATACGCCTTATATAATTGACAATAAAACAACAGTCATCAACAACAACGGGCATGTTTATCCGACTACAGAAAAAGAGAGGTACCTAACAATTTTATTCAATCCATATGCATGTTTTGAGTCACGATTAGCCCTATATTGTTACTGTAAACAGCACACGCTACGAACAGGCTCTAGCTTATTATCTCGCCATT
This sequence comes from Helicoverpa armigera, assembly GCF_030705265.1. NCBI lineage: Eukaryota > Metazoa > Arthropoda > Insecta > Lepidoptera > Noctuidae > Helicoverpa > Helicoverpa armigera. The sequence goes on along the minus strand of NC_087131.1, from coordinate 9,342,701 downwards.
AACGAACCCATAAAATAGTAAGTATTTGTAACAAATTAAACATAAATTTAACACGGCAATAACATTAAACTATAACTGTCACGAGTAAATTAAATGTAGTGTACAAAAGATATTATTACATGTAATTTATATGTTCATTTTCTTTTTCTAATTTCTGTGTAATTGACGATACGATAACCTTTTTATCAAGTTTATTAACTAAACCGCAGCTAACCGTCGTGTTTGAGATAAACCTCGTTACTGCAAAAACAATACTCTAAGTAAGAGCACAGATTCCGATACGGCTTAGCACCGCCTCAAGAAACAGTTTCACACAAACGGATATAAAATTCAGGACCGCTCGTAAGTAAAGCAGAAATAAATAATTCTTCAGATTAGAGGAAGACGTACCGCTCCAGCACCCGGTAGAGGCGAGATAAAGAGAGATATTAATGATGCCGAATACATTTTGTGTCAGCGAAACAAAAAATGATGATGGTGACAAAAGACTTGCCAGACGATTACATTATATTAGATTGATTCAAGAAATATTTTTCGCCAAATTTTGTGTCTTAATGCTGCAAAAAATTTTAAATATTGTTTTCTATGTAGATTGATTCAAGAATTGTTTTCGGCAAATTTGTGTTTTAATGCTGATAAAAATTTAAAAATATTTTTTTCCAAGATTTAGCATGATCAACGTTTCTTCTTGGGAATTCCTAATCAAATAAGAGGTTATCAAAGGTTATGCTCTTTTACTGGGGTTTTTTTTAATGTAGGTATTTAGACCGATTTTCCCTGTATTCTAGAGATAGCAGGAAAGGAAAAAAATACTTCATATGAGACTATGAATCAACAAAATTTTAATGCAGCTGTACTCATGACGGATAGTGAAGTTTTTAATTAATCAATAATAAACCCTTTACGATTGTGAGGCTTCATATTTTTTACGACAGAAGAACGTCTACATTCAATACTGTCCGAGCAAGTAATGAATTTAGATGGACAACGGGATTTATCTTATGTTGTTAAGCAAATGTAGTGGCTAAACAGAAGCAAGCACTGCGGACTGAGGGGCCGAGTGGATGATGGTGAAAAGTAGTGTCGGGTGGCAGGAGGCGGGGCTGGGGCATATGTGCCGACTCCACCACGGGAACTAATCTCGGCGGGCGGTAATTAAGTGCGGGCGCGGCCTCCGCTGCACTAGCGGCCGGCGTAAATCCCAGCCTCTTCAGATTTACTGTTATAGCCTTCCCAGACACCATAACAGCTCTTCCTCCACACGTCTTCACACTGACTTATTGCCGTGCGCCACTCCGAACTATCACTTTAACTGCCGCCCGCGACGCCCCTAAACCTTTATCCCGGAATTCCAAGACGCAAGTTTATTTGTCAATACTTTGTACCTTAACTGTTTTATGGCGATGAAATGTCGCTGACACTCTCGTCAATTGGTTTTCATGGGCTGTAAGAGTTACAACTCTTCCTATATTCTGACCCATGGGGCATGGCAATTCAATACATTTTGCTATGTATAGGGTATTCCATTAAAATTGAGAGGAAAGACCAACAAAGAATTTCCTAGAAATTGAAAGATAATACGAGTTTCTAACACAGATTTTCTTTGTGAATTAATTAACAATACTAGTTTCTAACGTAGTATCTATTCAAATTGTAGACGTCTGTCAGTGATAAAATTGTACTCGTCGTATCGCAATTTTAAATATTCTCGATTCTAAAACAGCTCGCATTATCATTATTTTAAAGCCAGGCCGGCTGGATCAATCTATTCTGTTTAAATTATAAAGCTTTGTGCTTCCAAAATGTATATCGTTGAAACTTATTTACATGCTATTGTCGGACAAGAGGCTCTCATACAAGTTATCAAAGAGACTGTAGTTGTCCCGCTTTGCACTGAATTGGTGATGCTTTGACCTTTATTTTTGAAACCCGTAGGTATTATTCAAATTATTTTTGCACAAGGCCTCGTGTTGAATATGCCTAGTATTTCGACTGATCTAAATATATGACAGAAGAATTTCTTTAAGTATGAATTAAAACGATCTGAATCCAATAACTATCGCAATAAAATCAATTGGTCTTAAGAGTATAATAATTTTTACTCGCAAAATAAATTTAGAATAAATATAAATAGAATGAAGTAAATTAAAAATAGCCAAGCTTAACTGCATAATGGAAGGTGAAATCAGCCATTATTTCCAGTATTATGATAAGGAAAATTAATTGTTAATTGTAAATTTACTGCAATAATGATAGTACCTAAGTTTGAAAAACTTCATGAATGAATGAAGAAAAGACATGATATTTGGCTAAAATAATTCAACATTTTTCGGTCAAAGTTTAAGTCAGCATTAACAACAAAATTAGGCCACCACTGCTTTTGACGTTTCCACTTTCCAGTAGCTAACGAAACAAAATATGATGTAAACAAAAACAAAACAAGTTAAAAAACAGGAAAGAGTTGAAAAAGGAAAGTTATCTCGACGATTTCCAGCGGAATGGAACGACATTAATAGAAATTGTCGGCAAAAACAAACGGTCTAATGATAAAAACAATGGCGGCTGTGTCAACTTGTGTCTCTTCCGTCGCCACTGTTGCCTGAAGTGAAACGTTTTGATTTACAGTCGCTTTAGTAGCTTTATTAAGGGTTTAACTAGTTCACTGTTTATTGAATGCTTTAGTATTTTACATTAATTTGGTAGAGATGGTCCAATTGTCCCCTTTCTTCCTACTGAAATAAGATAGCTCTCTATTAATGTATAGTTTTTTAAATAATATATTAAAAAAATGCTTTCAATCTTTGACCTGACACCAGATCAAAGACCGCTCATACATCTGGTTTTCTTCAAAATACATTCAGTTTTAGCACTGAAAAAAGAAAATTGTAGTTGAACTTCCGGCAAAAAAGCTACCAAAAAAGGAACAATGTAGGTAAATAAACACAACATTATTCGGTCCCTTTATCATGTTAGGTTAAACTCAAGCGAACGAGGCAACCTCCGACCCTCACTGTTGGAGGTGTCAAATTGTCGCGTGTCATTGATCGATTGTCTCGTACCAAAACACGTTTGTCTATTTCGCTTTTAACCAACAAACGTAAGTACGTAGGTACGTTTTGATTAGCGTGACGTTGACAAGCACACAACGTGAGCCAGCAACCCGGAAAATTAAATCCGCAATCGTAAACGGTTTAATTTCTCTCGTACTTCACTATCTTAGTGAAAAAGTCGAGAATTCGCAATTTAATTATGTACATTGATGATTTTACAAAGCGTTTTAGTTGAATCTGCAGTATTATAATGTGGAACAATGTCAAAGCCTACCTAAGCAGAGATTTATAAAAATGGTGTGGAATAATAATTTTCATTTCTATCTGACTTTTACAGCGGCTGAGGATACCTACTCGGATAGAAAAGAATGTTAATCTTTTTGGCCGTTGAATAATAATCATATTATTAAATAACAATAAACGTGAAAGAAACACAAAACAGGTACGACTATGTAAATCACAGACCGCCCAGAAAGATAGATTGACGGCTGTACGTCACGATAACGCGCAGGATGACGTAACTGAAGGACGGAGGCACAGGCTGAGTTTTCTCTAATGGAAAATCTGCATAATGGCTCTCTCCCCTGTGATTCGATTTGCACGGAACACGTTATGTCGGAGGCGCGCGCGCCGTCACCCGCGCCCTCTAATGGACCACTGCTATTTACTCGCCGACGGAACACGACAGTTTTTGTAGATCTCCTTTTGCAAAGTGAACTTGTAAGTGGGCCGCCTTTGTGACTTAACTGCCTTTCACGAGGATAAAACGAGCGATCGACGAAGGCGTCTGTTTCACTGACAAACATGGGAACCCTTGTAAGCGATATCCAATAATGCCGGGCCCTTGAGCTCACTCGTGTTTTATGTCCATTATAGGGCACGCTTCACCGAAAGATTTGCAAGCATCACTCAGTCTGACCCGCGACGCCGGCGTGACAGGGGCGAAATAAATCATCAGCCAGACAGAAATATTAAAAAATATGACGAAGCACATCCAATTAATTATTGTAAGCGAGCGCTAACGCCGCCTGCCTAAAGAATTCCTGAAAAAATGTTGGGATCATACACTGGATTTGTATTATTACTAAAACAATCAAATCCATTTTTTATTTAGATTCACGAGGGGAGAAGGGTCGGAATCGGAAAATATTTTTGATAGGGGTTAGCTGAGCCCACATTTATCATTATCACGTCGTCGTCGACGTGGCAGGTCACCGCACCTTTGCTGTGCCTACTAAATCATAAAAGTTGCAAGTCGGATTCATATTTTACCCTACTGTACATGCCTGTACGTATACACATATAGTTCTCACAAAGACAGAACAGCGTCCATTACCTAATGATAAATTATTACGCGAAGTCCTTCACGCAACGTAACACTTTACGTACAGCCCGCAGGTTAACCAATCATGGTATGCTATTACTAGTTAATCAGCTTTAATTATAGTGTCCATAGCACGATTGTATTTACTGTGGCACTGGGTTTGCTGCAACACGTTTAATAATGTATAAGAGCGATGTGTTTCTCGCTACATTATTTAAGAAGGAAAATAAAAGAACAATATAAAAAGGCGTGTAGAAAAAGAAAATGTAACTGGAGGGCATTTATATACGTGAGTAGTTAACGTGTGAGCCGGCAGGTGCGGGAGGAAATATTTTCACACAGCTCTCAGTTCATCCGACACGCTGCCGAAGAAAAAGGCAACACAAAATATAAGGCAAAAACAACTAGATGCGCTGAATCCCTTTTAAACGGTAAATAGTTCGGGTGCCGAGACATCGTTTATCAACTTCTGTCGAAGCTAAATCAACATCGGATAAACACAGATTTATTTAATCGAAACTGGAAAAAAGTTGTGCCATAAATCTACTTTAAATAATGGATGATTTGATAGTTCCGGTACAAATCACTCCTGTTGCTATCTATAGATTGATACCTGGGTAAATGGATATTTTGAACTGTGTAGTGTAGTGTAAGGTATCGTACATAAATTGGGAACAACAGAACGGAAAGGCGACACGTGCTTTTATTGGGTTAGTAGTAATCAAATATCGACCGGTGAGAGTTGATACGCACGAGCCACACTTGCGTTATTATGTTCGGCGTGTTCATTTGAATTTATAAATGGTTGCATGTAAGCGCGGCCAATGAAACGACCATTCGCAGGGCTGCAGTAACAGCACCGCTCTATTTGTTCAGGACAGCGCAGACGGAAGTTCGTGTAGGCGCGGATCGCAAACACCGGCGCGTTTCCTGCTCTGCGGTACTGCACGGTTCAATAAAGCAATACTGGCTTATACTTCAATGCAGAACACAATACTCGCTTTAGATACACCTACTTTGCATACCCGATACATCGAATTTGTACGGTTCATGGCTATTTTCATCACAAAACAGGTATCCGACACGACAATAAATCCGTTTGATAGCAAAAGTTGGCGTATTGAAGGGATCATTTTCACTCCATTCAATAAAAAGGTTTAGTTAGAGACGACAATTTAAAGACCGACGACGTTTCTATGGTGTAGGGCAAGTTACGAGTGTCCTATTACGAACGAATGGGTCGAAGGCGCACATTTCCTGCGAGCTGTTATTTTTACTGCAGCACCTGAGCAGTCTGTAAATTACAGCAGAAAACTAAGGCTTTATTGCAGGGCACTCGAGCTAAAGCAAACATGCAATAAAACGCTTACAGTTTTATACAAGAAAAACATTTCGAACGTATTATTTGACCAAATGGGCCATGACGCGTGACGGTTCGCGACTATAAAACCGCGTTGCTTAGAATTGTAAAGGATTCAAACGACAACTGGTTTGAAAAAAAGAATAAAAAGCTATAAAGAAAAATGAAATACATTCGCCCTTATTTATTTAATTGAAAAGGAACACAGCACACAAACATCGAAAGGTAGATATATCTTCAGGTGTTTTCAAACATGTATTGTGTAAGTGCTTGACACTAATGACCTCTAATTGATTGAACAACAACTCATTGAGTAACCATGTATTGGTAGTGTTTAAATAACAAAGGGAGCATTGTCAATACTCGTATAGTGTTTAATGAAACCAGTTCATAGTCTCCTAATAGTACGGAGTCCTAATAGGAGGTGTATGAATCTTTATGATTTAATAGGCAAAGCAGAGGTGTGACCCCACGTCACTTTTATCTACTCTTGTGAGTCGTCTGTCATTATAATTAATCATGTGTCTTCGCAGCGATTCATACATTTCTGCCAAACAGGTCCAACATTTTATGCAAACACTCATAGACAGAACGAAGAGGTCGCTTTAAGGTTCAGAATTTCATGAACAAGAATTCCCGAGTGGCCAAATACACGTGTTTTCGTGAAATTTAGGTGTCGAGAGCGAGAGTGAATAATAAGATAATAAATAAATTATTATTGAATATTCTGATTACATGCGAGAAAAACTCAATAAGCTGAAAAAGAAGAGAGGCATTTCGGCTTATAATCTGTCAAATGTTGGCGCGCCCCAAATCCTCTTATTTAATTTGTATCTCAATTTTTCTATACAAAAATATCATTATAGAGACGTGTTTGTTTATGGATTTTTATGAAGATTTTCCTCTTCGTCGTTTATTTTAAAGCACTGTTTATTAGACCCAAAATAACGCTCCACGACAATATTTATTATTTTATTGGAATCATAGATATTAGAAGGAAGATTGGAATGCTTGAGGCCATTACAAGTACCCAATTTAACGACATGAATGTGAATGGGCCATAATTTGTTAAACACTGCCAAATCTTGGACATCAAATTACAATGTTATGAGAGAAAATCTGTTGCTTTTCTAAATTACATTAAGGAGGACGAAACTCCATAGAGTGTGCTTATGTCGTACAGCTCCTACATTCCCGTGATGAAATATCAGGGTGTTACACAGCGTGAAATAGAAAAGCTAATCTAGAGTGGAGTAGTGCCGTCGAAGTGGAGGCAAGTTTATCTTTTGTGTAAACTTTCATTCGGCGCAGTAAGCCGCCCAGTTTAAGCCTTAAACTGTAAGGTGGCTGCGCTTTCCGAAGAATCAACGCTAAGAAATGTTTATGCTGCAATTTTCTTCTAAGAAATTAAAGCCAGTCATTTTAAAGCGAACTTACAGCTCGGAGAAGTTTTCGTTCAGTTTAAACGACTTACCATGAAGCTTTATTTGAAAATTTTCACCTCGTTTAGTTCATTTGTTAGATTTTCTGTTAAGTTTTGAAGAAACCATTGCGGTATTGTATACGAAACAAATGAAACACCAATCTTTTTTTTTGTATAATTGATTATTGATTTTACGCCGCATGTCATCTCGTAAAAAACTATCGATGTTTACGTTTTGAATCTGTTCTATTAACGAATTAGATAATAGATGACATACCACATTCGAAACGTAATCATCAATAGTTTGGATGAGATCACATAAAGACGTTACCTAATCGAAATGAGATTATACAGAGCATACAGAGCTCTGTAAAACACAATGCCTAGCGGGACGCGTAATCATAATTTACGTATTCAATTAAAGTGTTTACGACAACGTTTTTATTGTGGGCTGCATTAATATACAGCGGGAACACTCTCTGCGGGTAATCTCCAAATTTACGAGTGCTGACAGCGGTGCCGCGGTATGCATGTTGTGTTGCACTGAATATTTGCATACCCGCAAACACGCTCTCACAACTTTAATCACGGCCGAGTCAAAAATGTAATGAGTTATTTGTTTTTGTAGACCCAGTACTAATTAAGGCAGCCTACGGCAAGGCGTACGCGATTGTGTACTACTCTCAAACAAATGAATGAAGCTGAAGAAAATTACAATTGTGAAGTTTGTTTTGATTACATCGAAGCTCGGAAACAGAAATGAGAAGTTTTTGAAAAGGAATCAAATTGAGGAACTACTTTTTTGTCGTAAATTACAGCATGATTGGGCGAGCGGGTCAAAGTTGTTAAATTCTCTATGGAAATGTTTTGAACTACAGGATATTATACCAACATTATTATTGCTTCATCATAAAACCAAACTGAATACATATTTTGTTATTGCCACTACAGATACATTATACTCTTATGATATAACGACTGTTTCAAAGTATCTTTCAGACGAAATAAGAAAATTCTGCGAATTACATATAACATCTCAACAAGCCCAGTCATAACACGACACGACAAACGCCCACCCATCGCCATCAAAGGGAAGATAAAGTACGAATGTTCTGATACATATCTGTTGGAAAGAAGCTGAGATCAAGGATACAGTGAAACACTAGATATTGGCAAAGTTTCGAGGGCTGCGAGCATGGTTCGGCTTTCACGATCGCTACTCTATATCAACAGTTTTATCTTAGTATTTTATTGTTATTGCCATTTTGCTGCAATTGCTAAGTGAAGAGAGTACGTTGGCCGGTATTAGGGAGTACGGTACGCCTTATGGCTGGTTGTCACGCGCCACATACCGTTGGCTGCCGACGGTCATAAAAAATAAATGACAATTTTTTACATTTCTCTGATGCTGTTAAAGCAAATGAAATGTCCCGCACACAGTTTTTCATACATAGTATGGTGATTAAGCATGTCATCTAGCAGAATTTGTCAGTCCGTTACTAAAAATACATTTACGTAGTTACAAAGAGTTCTCTTTGGAGTGTTAGGAGTTAAAAAGCTACACAATCTTTAAATCATGGATGATACATGTACTCAGAAAAGGGGCCGATCGTCGCCTCACCTAGATCCGTTACCTGTGCACCTTGCAAGATTGCAATAAGCCAAGAAATAGGTCAGGGACTAGGGCGCTGAAGTCTATACAGACAGACTAGCTAAACGTTGAAGTTATAATTTTCATTGGAGTAGGTACAGTTGGAAATATACTAAAGGCAAATACAGTTAAACCAAAACCAAATCTAGAAGTGTGAAATAAAGCAAAACCTACTTTATATTGCAGCCATAAAGTGATCGAATAAAAGGGTATTATTACATAGTACGTGGCCGAGTTAAACCGAACGGCAGTTACAGTAGGCGATAGAGAAAACTCGATTTATCCTAGTGGACAGTCTCTAACGAGCGGTCCCCTGTGCAACGACTGGCGCAATACCAAGCCGACATGGAAAAGGCGGGATGGACGGCTCAGAGTGGACGAAAATCTTCCCTTTTTGCCCATGTAGCGTGGCTGATAACATTAAAAGCTTTTTAAATATTATGACCGTCGAACAAAAAAAGAAAAAACGTACCTATTTCAGTAAAGGTTCTTTCTTTAGTCTCTATTAGCACGTCAACCCTAACGTGACCGACGGTAATATCACTGTGTACACAAGTTTAAAACCTAATATTGATTTAACTATTGACAAGCAAAATATAGTAATTTGCCTGCATGAGCAGACAATTGTGAATCGTATGATAATTCACAGGAAAATACTATTTACGACCTGGATGTAATTACATCCTGAATGAGAAATTATATCGCTGTATGATCAACATTTATGGGTAATTGCACTAATCAGCGCGCATCTCATTTCGACTGACATTAAAATGACAATATTTGATATAAAATGTATTTGATTTTAATGCATTTGGTTAAGGGTCAGTTCGGCCGTTCACTTCTATTTACTTATACGTATTTTTTTTAAGTTCTTCGTGAATACAACAGGTACTAACATCACTTCTTTAAATGATGCTAAAACCTCTCAACTGCACTGAAGATCCCTTGTTTTGAGAGCATCATTGCACAATGCTCCTAACACTAATTAGGAGAACCTTGCGAAATGAGAGCTCAAGTACTTAGTAGCCTCAAACTCTGTAACAGACCTTGGTTTCGTCATTATCAGACGTAACAGATAGGAACAACTATTTTATCTGGTGATAACCTTTACGCGTGGAAATAATTTTAAACCTGCAGCGCAAATCACGTGTGTCGCAATCTCGATTGTACCGAATTGCGACAAATACGAGTAAATCGTCGATGCATGAAAAGGAACCAGGCGAACAGTCCGAATAGCACGTCTCTCCTTAATATTCCCTGTGATGGCTGCGGTGCACACCGACACACTACCACCCGCCGCCACCCGTGCTCGGAATCGACCAACTTTAAAGAAATCTCTTTATTCCGAAGCGACGGACGCCGCCAAGTTTCTAAACGTTCGCCAACTTTTGAATGAAGTCCATTTATTTGATCCTGCACTATTGTATAGCAATACATATTTTGTTAACTTCAACGGCTCAATTAGCGATTAAACATATTTAATATAATTAACAACAGGTAATGTTTACACAAGTGGACTCGTGGATTACAAAAACATTAAACAATAGGACCGTTTAAAGCGTATTGAACTGAACAATACACATCGCAAAAGTAAATAGAGAATGTAAACAGAAAGCAGACGGGAGTCCGCGTCATGCGGGCGAAGATAAAACTCGCTGTTTGTCGAATTTCGGCAGCGGCCGCTGTTGCTACCCTCTTGTTCGGTCAACTGACAAACCAAATTTAATGAAACAGAAGATCTTCATTCATTGAAAATGCTATGAGCTCGTGAACAAATACAAAAACCTATCAAATGTACTTAAAAGCTGCGCTTTTAAAACTTGTTTAATGTTTCTTCAAGACAAAGCCTGAAAAGAGAAAGACCACAAAGTTAGAAGCTTTTCTCCAGACGAAATGTAATTTCAAAGTCGGTGGAGCTAAGTTAACGCCGGCCGTGCGATACTCAACGAAATTGCTGATTTAACTCATGTAGGGGCTCTTTTCTTTGACACGATCATGCTACTGTTCACGACACGCTCATTTATTTAGACAAAGATTTTAAAAATTCAAAGAATACTAGAGTTGGGGTTTCTCATACATTCTGAAACGTAATCCAGAATTCAAAGAAGGACATGATTTCACAATATTATGGGGTTCTCGTATAAAAAAAGCTAATTGTACGTAGAGAATGCGACAAAGGTTCCGGGCCTTCAGATGCGTTCCCATTGTTGTCGAATACAAGGCCCAGAAAATGTTTTTACCTTAACAAATGGTTTTTCAACCAAATATCCGGATTATTAAACTACCATGATTATGATGATGATGATTATAACTTACCATGGGGCTAACCGACCGTGTGTGAAAAGGTGTCCCGACATTATTAAAAGTCGACATAAAACTACAATGCACAAGTAAAAGCAAGAATGATAGAGATCTTATTTATCAAATACATTGAAGTCAGTCTTTCGATTGCATAGAGTCTGTAAGTGAATTTGGCATCGATGTCACATTTGTTAATTTTTCACTAAAGTCGAGGCAGACGGCTAGCTAATGATGAGCCACAAATGAGTCGACAGCGATTGGCTAAGTTAGCGTTTGGCACGTACATTATCCATCGAGCGACGAGGAGGAAGGACGGAGCGCTCGAGTGGGCGTCATTCAACGACAAGTAGTCGTTGGAATTTCTCTGCGAATGCAATTAAAATAACTCCTGCTTTGTTTACTTACTAAGAACTCACTAATTGCTTATTTTGCAAACAGAAGCAGCTAGATAAAGCTAGCAACGATGGTAACCATAATAAAGGTTAGAGCAGATCAAATTATTGCGGAAAATGTCGTACACAAAACGTTTGATTTTCAACTTGAAGATAATCAAACATTGTATTTCTTAGCTGAACTTACATAAATTATGGTTCAGCGGCTAGATTCCACTTTCGTATCGATATAATAAATACAAGGGAATTTATGTCAGCGTTTAATCTGAAGACAAAATCGCATTGGCAGTCACGAGGCGCATTGTTGTTGGGCAATAAGGTTTTCACACGACCCTAGCGCGTGCTCGCCTCGCTACCAATATCACAAATAATGTCCGTATATTTCAATAATTTCATCTTGATGGAGGATATGAAAGTCATGATCTCTAAGTTATGACGGTTATCTGGCCAATATCTCCGGCCTTAAATTTAATTGAATATGAGACGATAAAATTCCTGATATCAAGTTGAGGCAAGTATAGTAGGTATGCGGATTATGGTGACTGAAATAAGAAAGCATAGATGAGAAACATTGCAGGTTATTAGCAACAATAGAAAAAGTATTCAAGCCTGTCAAATTCAGCAACCAAAACCTATACAATAGTTACCAGGCAAAAGGCAATGCATAAAGTAATCGCTTTTCAAAGGAAGATCGATTCATTGGTTCGTCACAGTCTGTTAGAAATGAACAAGCATTGCAGCCGATTCGGAAAAAGACATCTCATTCGCGATCCAATTTACGCTGGAGCGGGAGCAAACCGCATATAATCCAGTTGCGGAGTTGACTCCGCAAACAATTCATTTCAATTTCAATCCAAGTGTGTACCAGCTAGTGTCCGCAGCCGCTGCTCACTATTTCAACTGTGTTAACTGTCCGTTCAATGTAATATCTTCGAAGCTGAATGCACATTATTGAAAAGCCAATACTAGTAAACAATCAAACATTTCAATCTTCGAGCGATGTCGGTTTTCCAGATGTCATTTGCATTGATAGCAATGTTCATAAAATAGTAGTGATTTGAACAAATGGAGCTACCTACACAATCATAAACGTTGTTGAATAATCTTTTAGTAGATAGGTACCTCAAACAAATAAACGATTGAAAGGATTAGTAACGAATACATGGTGTTGTGTGATGATGTTCATAATTTCATTAAAGGCATTTTATGGCCTCCAGTTGTAGATAGCAGCATTTTTATACCTTTGAACCGAAATCAAACTTTGAATTAAGCAATCAAAGTTTACTTAACTCACCAAGGTAAAAAAAATAGATATAAATAATATATAACAGCACCCGATTTTGGATGGAATGAATTTCCAAATGGAAGTAGTCAAACGAACGATTCATAATTGTTTGTTTAAATTCAAAAACGTTTTCTCGCTCAGGGTTTTCAGGTTAGTCGCGTCAAACAACGCATCAGACGTCACTCCAGAAGGATTTATGTGTTGCGCATGATAGCTTCGCAATTTTTGACGCGTATTCCGTATTTGTTCCCTTAAATGAAAGTCATTCGTTTTGTACGACTTATCTGATAAAACCGAAATCCACAATCAATATTTCCCTACCTGGTAAATCTTAAAAATAGGAAGACTTGATTGCGTGATTCTTTAAGAGTTTCCAAGGAGTTTGCAAAAACTATAACAAGGACTTCCACTTGAACAAATCATGTGTAAATTTGAGCTTACATAATAGAAACTCTCGGGGAGTTGTTAAATGTAAACTAAAATCTTCCTGACTTCTTACAAGGAGAGAGAATGGAAAACAGGGTGCTCGACCCAGCGTCGCGGGTCGGGGGAGGCGAAGTTGCTCGTTTTATATGCAAATTTTCTACGTCCTTATGAATATGAAAATTTTCTATTAGAACGTGTCGTTGTCAGCATTCCCTTGATGTACTGAGAATGATGCCTTCTTTTTATAGATTTTCGCCTTTCAGCAGTTTGCAACGAAGATGCAAATTGAATAAGGAGTCACTGCTGACATTCTGAATTGCAGCGCTTGCATTGAAGAAAAGATCATTCTCTGACAGCCTATGATATTCATGGCGTTAATATGACCGCTTACGATTTTGGAGGCAAATAATCCACTTTTTTAAAGTCATAATGGACCATTTATAGAATATTCAAGGAATACCATTTAATCGGAGTATAATGATCCATATAACAAGTTAGTAGTGGCAGACTCACGAGTTTATACCTTAAACGGGTGGAGCGGTGTTTGTGAAGCGCGCACATGAGGCCTCGGGCGCTGCATACGGGCACGTAACTACTCCCGCAGGACTCCGGACTGCGACATTCACTGAATATCTTTAAACTTAGCGGGCACACGACACGCCAGTTTCAAACTTAAAGGTACAGAAAACGTATTGAGCCTATTGCTACTATAATTTAGGTACCGGCGCCTACAGGAGTTGTGAACTAATTTTTGCTAAAGGTGCACGTGTCGAGTACCTTATGTTCTTATTTGATGATCCAAAAAGCTTGACATTGAATTAATGATATGGTAATAATCCTGTATATTTAATTTTTTTACATAGACGTTAGTGATATTTCTTTAAGTATGTGTTTTTTTCCTTACTTATTATTTTCTTCTGAATTAATATGCAGACACCATCTATTAACATTGCAGAATAGCGGGCAATTAAAATTGTTTGTCGGTGCCGACCGTAATAAGTGGTCAATTAATGGCAATGGCTGACGTTGCACACCAAATTACATTTGTCGAAGGTCTACATGTCATCATACTTAAGAAGCTTTATCTGGCAAGCGAGATTAAATGATTTCATACCGTAAGTCCTCATTGACATATATGAAATGACCTGCGGCGACAAAGTTGCAACAATCGCAATTTTAATAGCACATCTTGGTATTTGCACGATTCGGAATCCCGTTTTTCTCACTACATTTCATAACCGAGGTGAAAGAAGCTTTCATTTAAACTTAGAAGGAATGTTTTAAGCGGTAGAGAAAAGCCAGGCGGGTGGTTAGGCGGTGCGCCACAGTAAGTTTGTGAATGCAAGGAAGTCGTGATCGAGAGGGCGCAAGTGCATAATACCGGCCGCCGCCGTCTCGTGGTCCTCTCATTTAAATTTAATACGCAATAGAAAGCATGTAGACGGAATCGATATTGGGAATATGGTGCTGTATTTTCGGACCAGTAATGGAGGCTATCAATATTTTGGGAAATGAGGCGGTTATCTTACGTATCCTGACACATGTGTATCTAGTAATGAAACTCATTGGCAATTTAAGGATGACACTAAGGGTATAGATATCATAGTTGGTATATGATAGAGATTACATACTGGACACTCACGAATTATTTAATTACCTACTGCATCGAAGGATTAAAGCATCTAGGATAATCAGATTAGGATGAAAACCGAAGAAAAAGGATTAAAAAACCTTGAGCATGTGAATAACTAGCATTTGCCCGCGACGTTAACTGTTTCAAATTTAGATAAATAATCCCCAGTTGGTGAGGAGGACAGGCGCAGCGAAATGCCGAGGTGGGTACAGATGCTGTCGCAGTCCCGAGGTCGCACTGAGAGCAACAATTCGTGAAAACAGGCACTCTGCCAACAAATGCAGACTCGACCGGAAACATTTAAGCGCTTTAAAGCACATACACTTAAAATGCGAATCCACACTCCAAAGCATTGGCAAATTGTAGTGACCCACACAGAGGCACTAAGATAACATTAAAAAGAGAAATTTCAAGTTCTCAAGACACGTATGAAAGAACTTTGGCAATAAAAGGAGAAAAAGGGGCTTTCCGGGCCATAGCTTTTACAGAGTTAAAGTTACTCAAAGTGGCGTACTTTGGTGGAGCTAACTTGGCGATGGTCAATAAACTTAGCTGCCGCTCCGTCTGGCCGACGCGCACAACAATGAAGCGGAACTTCCGCAACAGTTTATCTCATGAAAATCTTACATAAAGCTTTTAATTTTATTTAATCTTCAAAAGTTGAAAGGTGCTTAGGAGACGTCGAGGATAAAGCCGCAATAAATGCTTCCGTTTATGATAAAAACTGCGCGGCTTTGGATGCAGTGTGGAATGAAGGATTTGGATAACAACGTGGGTCTGTTTGCCAAGAATTCAATCGGGAAAGCGGAGCGGTGCAGGCAATATGCACTCGTCCCGGGCTGTCGGCGCCACCCGCTCATTAATTGAGATACCAACATAGTATCCATGCGCTACAGTATAAGTGCTTTTTGATTAAAACAATAAGATGCAGGATTTGCAGAAACTGGTCTGAATTGCTTAATGAATAATACTAAACTGATATATGAAATGGATTATTCTGTATTTTAAACGAATTTTTATGTTGACGATTATACACTTTAGGATACAATACTGAAAACAAGATACAAGTTTAGGATTGAGTGAGGTTGAAACGTATTAGATTAGTGTGTATTAGACATTGTATTGAAGCACCAATTATTTGGTATTCAGATAATTAAAATTTGCCAAAGATGCGTACATTTAACACAGTGTATTTTGCGTAAATAACTCGACTATAAAGAAAGGATCATATAAAACTGGTTCATTTCTACCTTCAGTGTTTCGGAACATCAGTTTTACGACGGTTCGTAAATGCCTGCGGGTGGCGGAATAAAAATTTTGTGACTACTGTTCTCGTGCAAAAGTCTCTGGTGTCACAGAAACAATGTAAAATCCAATCTTCTAGGATGCTTGATATACGTGACGTAACGAGCTCTCCTTTACGGCTATTACCTCTCAATGCTTGTAATCAATCAGTATTTCGAACTAACTGAGAACAACGTGGTTTAAGAGCATTATGTCATGCTCTGTTACTGCATCAAAGTCAATGGCGCGGTTTGTGTGGGGCTTCGTGAAGCAATCCCTATTCAATACCACCTGTACACACATTATGGTATGTCTCTTTCATGTGCTTGTTGAATGGGCTTTCAGTACCTAATATAATAGTCTGATGAATATTCATCAAAGCAACTTTAGGTACATATACGTATATACGTATCAATAGGTTCCGAAAATTTCATACGATTCATTAGCTGTTTTATATGATCTAGTTTTTCTTAAACAGCAAACCCTAAAAGCATGCTACGAACTGCGTTTATTAATTGGGTTCTTGCCTTTTTCAGGGCACATAATTTTACAAGTCCAAATTAAGCTTTAATTATTGTATTACTTCGTGTGTCGAATGACAAGATCCAATATGCCGCCTGGTGAGACAATGAGACGAGACGTCGGACTGGGGGCAAAAACAGCGGCTGAGGACTGGCACTCACGCACGCCCTTCATCTCCGACGGGCACCGACAGAATTGTCAAACACGACGGACTGCGCCGACAACATGCAACATGATTAATGCTCCACGGAACCTCAAATTTGATTTATTTAACGACGCGACGAAAACCAGGAACGTTTAAAAAGCAAGACAAAAACTTGGACGACTTTAATCCTCGCAAACCATAACGAGAGCAATGAAGCCCCTTTTAATACAATGAATACGAAAAGATAAAGGTAAATTAGAAATGCAGAGTTGAAGGTTTTCTCGATTAAGAACATAATATGATAAACGAACTACGACAGATCACCACGGGGGGTTTATGTTTTATGTAGGATCTGAACCAGTAGCGCATGAGATTTCCTTATCGTAAGGCTGTGGACATAATGATTAATGTATCGATTTTCATTCATTTAAGACGGGAGGATAATATGATCTTATCGCACGAAACATGTGTTTTTATTGATGATTCATAATATGTGACTTTATTATTAGCTACATGAATGTTTTAAAAATCAACTATAATTAGAGCTACACAATAAATTACTATTTTCGTATTCATAAAAACGTGTTGTGGCGTGCCCTCGTATTTATGTCCTTCGTCTGGTGTACAAGTCGCGCAAAAAGCTCGGAAAACATCCGTCGGAGGCGACATCCGCTCAGATGACGGATCACAGTCAACGGATCCATCATACCAGCCTGGGCCCAACAAAACACACTCATTTTCAAACGTGCTAGAATGTGATGTCCTCCTAGCTGATTATCGGCTACGTCGGCTGTTCTTATGCAAGGAGATTAGCCAACTTCTTCTTCCTCCTGCCCTGTTCCCAATTTTATTTGGGGTCGGTGCGATATGTCATCCTCTTCCATTTTCCCCCGTCACTCGTCATATTGGCACTCACTGACTTCCTATTCAGCCAACTGCGCAGGACATATTATAGTGCACAAGCATTTCCGCAGACACAGGTGCACTCACTATTCCTTCACTCTCATAGCCCGATGGGACGGCAATGTGGATGGATCGCGTACCAGCATAATACAATAATAGCTTACATAACAACAGTCGTAAAATTAAAAGCAAACTGAATTACTAAATATGAAACCGCACAACATGATGTAACAGCCGCAACACCGCTCAGCGGTACTAGTAGCTATATTATTATATTGCTGTTACAGGGATTAGTTACAATAGCTATAATATACGTTGAATGATTACCGCAAACTTTCACTTTGCATTTTCCGCATACTTCACTATTTACATAAAATTTCCACTTTTGAAAACTTTCCTGAGTATTCAGTAACAATTTTCACTGTGCAAGTCTTTTCGCTTTCAGTTTGAAATCAAAGAGACCGTGTAATCAATTCGAATGTTCAGGAATAATAGCTTCGGTGATATCGCTCAGTCCATCGAATCGCAGCTCAGTTTCTCTTTGTTGTTACGTCGTCATAAATTTAGGGAATAGCACCACATTTCAAGTAAATCACAGACATAAAGCATTAATCATAGCTATCATTACTAGCCATATTGAATCGCTTACACGAACTGCCTTTCACGTTAACACGGCTTTATTGAATAATAATAAATGTACAGTAAATTAGCGTACATTTTGGGGAACAAGATAATAATGTTACGTTACAGTGAAACCCGAAACCCGAAGGTATCTTTATTGCAATCTAGGTAGTTTATATAATAGCGGGAGGCAAATTAATTCATCGCACGGCGGCGGCAGCATCGTCCCGGTATCTCCCACGATAAGTTTCGGACGGGCCCCAGGGTGCTGAACACCAACTATCGTAACGAGATCGCCATTTCTCAGAACGTTACGTTCAATGCTCGAATAGTTACCACCGACGTATGGGAGCGTACTCTTATCACGATTTTCGCTACATCATTTACGAGTTCAAATGAAAGTTTGAGGATTCACGAAGATTGGGATGGAGGTAAAATGATGAAAGGCTGTTTTTAAACTTTGAGAAGGCACATTTGATTTAGCAACAGAACTGTGCTAGGTAGATGCATTGACGGTGACGCGCTCGGGGCATGAATATGCGAATGGCTCCTGACCTTCACGAAGCGAGTAAATGTGAACGTATCACATTGTGCACTTAGACAATTACTTAGATACAAGTATCATATAACAACTATAACATGAAGTACATATACATTTCCAAAAAAAGTAGCAGGAAAACATAATTCCAAATAGTTGGATTAAAATGTATATGCAATGTAATAACTCTGTTGAGTCGACAAAGGTCTGCTAGAAAGGATGTATTTGCTTTCAAGTCGTCTGGCAATTGTTTGTTCCCCGTATATTCTTATTTACTACTTCTGAAAGCAAATAACATCCCAAATAATATCATAAAGGCTATTGTCGTGCGCCTACCTATATGAAAAATAATGGTACCTTCAGACAATAACCTATTGTGCATACTATTTTACTATTGTATATTGGCATGCGAGAATACCATATTTCAATCACTTATACTAGACCTTGCGATTTGGAAATTCATAAATAAAAAAATATTCTGTTAACGTTACTTCAGAACGGCAAAGATATTCACTTGAAATAATTCGCACAGAGTAGTGAGTGTAAGCTTTGCAAGTACCAGCTAGAATAATTTATAAATGGGCAATAAATCCTATGGAGACTCAAAAGAATTTATAAGTAACTTCATCAGCATTTAAATGCTTAATTCATACAGTGATCGTGAAAGAGAGATTGCAGCGGCTGATATGTAGTGGACATTGTGTATGAGGCGAGGTGCCGCCGGCCAGCGGTGGCGGCGCCCACACGTTGACAGGACAATTGTCGATTTATGCTTCAGAGATCCGCACTGCCCAATTTACGAGGCCCAGTCACCGTTCGGTTAGTTCTCAAAATCAATTGCGCACTGCTCGTAGCTTTATATCATCCCCACGCTGAATTACATTTACAGTCTCACTTTGAACAATTGCCAATTATTTCTAGACGACCCAAAACGATAATGTAACGACCAAATTAATTTAAAACTTCTTAATGCTAGAGGATCCCCTCCAAATTGGCGAGGGGTATTAAAACTGTCCATTATAATCGGCTCTACACGCCATTAGAGAGTTACGTTTGGCGATCAATTTGGTTGAAAGTTTCCATGATATTGTGGAGTGAAGCTGGGGCGGGTGAATTCGTTCGTAAGCTCTCGATTATTTATGTGGCCAGGCTACGGGAGCCGTCGTGTCGCCGCCACCCTCCGCGTATCACTACGTAAAGAGGAGTAATCGCTTGCGGCTGTGTAGCTGAGTGAATTTTTCCATTCGGAAAATAGTCAAAGGAATTAAGAATCGCGGTTTTATATTTTAAAGGAGAGGCCTGCGCGCGCCCTTCAGCCGTCTGGGCCGTGACGGGAGCACAAGTACGGGTGGACTTTGAGTCGTTTTTTATGTTCCTCGTAAAAAGGAACACAAAAATATTGCCGGAACAACGGAAATCGGGAATTGCCACAATAACGTAGTAGAAAGAGGGGAAATATAAAAGAGTCTTAACCGAGCAATTTAAAGTGTTTCAAGAATTATTTCGTTGAGTAGGTACTGTGCTCGTAGATGTGTTGCACTTGAAGGATTACCTGAAACAAAAAATATTTTTTTAAGTACAACAATTGTGATATGGTATTTACAAAATATTTATTATTTAATTTACTGGTAACCTGAGTAAAAATGTGGATGCTGTTAGTAGCAGCGTGGCCGTCAACATCCTTTATTTGTACTTATAGTTATGAGGTAACGGTTACTAGCTATGTTACAAACCATTTAGCACATAACTCGAGAACCAGTTTCTTAGCAAACTTAACGTGTAAGTAAAATTCTGCACCTAAATAACACTGGAGCTCAGTTTAATCATGATGATCTAAACTGTTTTCTTTCGTGTTTATGAAACAATATGGCACCAATTTAAGCTAACGAGTTTTAATATTTTATAGCAGCAGGCTTAACGAACTTGCTAATAAAATAAGCAGTTAAAATAATAAATACTGCAGAGATAGAAGATTGGTAAATATTTGAAAAGGCAGATTGGACGGTTAAGTTCTGGCAAGAAAGAAGCACATACTAAAAGCGAGTTCTTTAAAACACTCCATATCATTTTAAACGTACTCGCTGCAAGATAACTCACAAGAAGTACGGAAACTACGCTCATAAAGAGACCGTGAAGCGCTGGAACAAATTGCAGCCTAATTTTATACGGTACATACCTGTGATAATAACAGAAAGTGTAAACATAAAAGATAAAGTAAACAGAAACAGCGTTACAAAACAAAACATTGTTACCAGTACAACGAACTCAGGTGCGTTGATCCTTATGAGTAATATATTGTGTAAAATATGAGTGCTTTGGCTGTAAATTTTCAACGCTACAGTATATGATATGCGAAGCGTGATTTACCCCGAAGTTAGCGGTTTGTGGCTGAACCGATGAAGGCTAGAACTCCCCGTATCGGGGTAAAGAGCTTCCCGGAGGACAAACGAGCCAGATAAGGCGCCGTACTCGCTTAGCATCGCTCGCGTTCTGCATTTACGATGATATTGCAAACAAAATTTTAAAATTCAATTCTTATTACTCCGTTCGAAAAAGACAGGATATCTTCAGAGGATGTGGCTGACAATTTAAATAAATGGATCTAGTTTTTTGAGAGGTATTGCATTGATATTCCCGCCTTATTCAATGATTTCTAGACACGACTTCCTATCTAAAAGTTGTTTTTAAGTCATGTAATATTTGGGACTTATCTTTATGGTAAGGTTACTGTACGGTACCATTCGTGTCGTGAGTAAATAAATGTATTGGTTTATTGTAAGGCAAACACGGTAAAGCGAGTGACGTAGCAGGTGGAAAAAAGGGAAATCTTAATGATTTCACACGCTACCTTACAATCCATGTGTATGCTTTATAGATATGTACTCTTATCGTTATGCCGTGATATGGATAACTGCACAATACGGAATGTTTCAAGTGCCTACTTACGATTGTAGGTCACTATTATTAAACGCTATCACTAACAATATTAACATATCACTCATCGCTTTATCAACAACTTGTAGATTGTACGATTAAGTCCAAGTAATCGTATGATCATGGCAAATAAATTTCTTTATCGGATATCAATATACGGTAATCCATCATATTAAATCAAAGTCAATAATTGAATACTTCAAAAGTGCTGCTATTTGTGTAGGTTATACGGATTTCATTTATTAACTTCTTAGTATTTTTTTCATATATCGGAAGTCCGTATTGACAATACAGTATTGAGAGTTGATCCATTTTTATTAACTGATGTTATGGACTTCCAACATTGTGAGGAAAATTCCAATATCTACGCAATACAGAATATCGATTCAAAGTATTGAATGTAAAGTAAAATAGTACACAATCAATGACGCACAATATAGTGCCTTTTATATTTTCACATACAATACGAGGAAAATTGTACGGTCGGAGGACAGTGCACTCACTCATGCAAAACCTGAAGAAACGCCCAAAAAACAAAGCATGACGACCGACTTTCAACTTTCTATGAAGACACGGCGCATACGGCTTTGTCGTCGTCGGAAAAATACGAATTTGACTTTTCAATTCGTATAGATTAACAACGTTGCGCAAATGCTTTTACTAATGTCAACGTAAACTTCGTATGTACTCCAAAAGGGGGATTATATCCAAGAACAAGAGTTCAGAAAAAAGCCCTTAGAAGTTCTTCAAGGAAACACTTTCAATAAGAGATATTGTCTAGAAACAAACTATAAACCATATTTTTTATTCTTCATTCTGCTGGACAGTGACACATTTCACTGGAGTAGAAATGCATGTAGTATACTAGTAATGCAGCATAATGATTCCATAAGCGGTGTAATCAGGAGGGTGGCTAGGCAAGTGATTGAGACTGCTCGTTAGCCCCCTCCCCTACCCCCTATTATCGCGCATTAGCCGAACATCAGGCGGGAACAACAAGCGTGAAGGCGGATACACATTCAGCTTACGTCAGGGAGTTTAGCTGCGGTATCTAATAAAATTAAGAAGGCATTTAGAAAGTAAGGCGCTCTGGATTGCAGAACTGCAAACATCGTCAGGATAGACTGAAATACCAGTGCTCATAAAACACGAAAAACAAACAAAGTGTATAAAAAAAAGTACCGGTGTACAACAGCAATTGACGGGAAGTGTCAATATATTTTAATTTTTTGTTTGATGTCTGAATTTCGTCGGTGTAAAATTGCACACAAATATCCTGTTTCTTTCTCCGGTTAACATATTTTTTTTCTCTTCGTATAACTAAAAAAAGTACTTGATATATGTACAAAAGTACTATCATTCAAATACTATACATACCGCCCTTCTATTTGTTTCAAGCACTCATAGAATAGCGCAAGCTAAAGATATGTGTTTGGATATATTATGTTTACGTACACTATCCCCAGAGGACCAACTAAGAAAAACGAAGTGTCCGGTTTCTTTTCACAGTCCATTAGTCGACGCTCTTTCTCCACGAACATCAATGAACGTTGTCGTAACCGTTGCAGAAAAACTGTAATGGTACATAAAACGGTCAAATTCTTATATTGGACACTTTTGTCACTCTCACAATGTGATTTGGTCGGTAACTTTTGAGATCATAGTGGATTGGACGAGAATTGTGGAATCCAATGAATTTAATTGTACTGGACGATTATGGAAGCTGATATTTTTTAATATCATACGCAACAGATACAAGCGAAAGCTACCAAATACCACAAAAGGCTTAACGGAACCCGCGAAATAAATCCTATTATAAATCGAAAAAGAATTTCATCAATCAAATACATTTTTGGAGAGAGGACAATCGTGTCCAAATATGTGAAGCTAATCCAGCTAACAGGATTAGCTTTTCGTTTTCGTAATCTGAGCGCAGTTCATTGACACCGATGAAGAACGAGAAGCCAGTCTACAAAGAGGGTCCAACTTGTTGTGGTTAGGAACGGAAGATACTCATTACGATATATCCTACCGGCCACAGCTAAGTAACCACTTTAGATATTGGATCTGAGACCTTTCAATTAAATAAACAATACATTCAGGAGTTTGCACTGCACTGACAGCAGCTTCTACAGGAATTAAAGACAACTTTTCATTTCTGTAAAAGCTACTCTTAGTACTATGCAAACTCTTGACATCTGTAGAAGCTTCAATAAGAAACGTCGTTCTGATCAGAATAAAATGTACTACAATGTTGTCTGCCGATTTGGTAGAACATTTTTGGAGTGTTCATTTAGTAATGTGGGCGCCTACATGTTAGTTTTTCACTCCGTTGGCTTCCAACCCACGTTCATAATCGGCAACAGAAAAAGTACAATCGAGGCCGTGGATGCGCCTCCGCCGCCGTTATGTAAACGTACATCATACTCAACAGACGTCACACAAAAACTGCGGCACGCGGAGCCTCACAATGACAAAGCTGTGAGTAATAATGTGTGTGTCGAAAAGAGAGCTGTGTCACTTGGCATCAAATTAACATTTTTATGAGGCAATATTGAGTTCGTAGTACTGCGTGGTGATGAGGTCTCGTCGGCGACTGTTTGGGCAGACATTAACACAGTAAAACTGCTCTGGATCGTCATGTGCTAATTGCGGCTCGCATTAGGACGGACCGGCGCCTTTCATACGATTAGCTGCAACTAATTTAAACGGTCACATGGTTTAAGCTACCGGAAACACTATGACATCATTATTAAGTGTAATTTATTTACAACGATGATAATAAACTTAATGCCTGCGAAAGTCTTTGAACCGAGCTCATTGTTTAAAATTTTCATGGTCAGTAATCGCAATGTAATTTGCTTTAATACTGCATTATACATCAAAACCTCATGAATGCCACTCAAACGTTAATATAGATCGCATAGCGGTTCGATCGCATTAATGACTTTGCTCAAAATCACTTTAATCTGGTTACCCAACTGTAAAACGTCATTTAAATATAATGTCATATACCACACATAGTTAATGTTGATGTTATATTCTACAGAAGAATTTGTGATAAAATAGAGTTTTCTATGTCAATGTCAGCTGTAGTTTAGAAGGCATTTATTTTCTCAAGGAACGCTGGAGAATGAACTGTAAGAGCCTGTCACTTTCAGCAAGTTTATTATGTCTAAAGCCGAGCAAGTGAATGCAATACGTAACTTTAAACTGCAAGCTTGTAGCGCAGACGAATATTAGTAATGGTGGAGGATTTGAGTGGAAAAACAAATAAACGGACTAAGCAGTAACGAACAGAATGTTTTTAACATTTCCAAAAAGAGTCGAAATTTACCATTTTTGGCAAGAAATATTTGGGTTAAATACCACAAGACTATTCGACACAATCCATATATAAACTGCCAGATAAAACGACACCATGGATCCTTTATAAAAATACTAAAACGGGACTCTACGATATTGCTCTATTCTCTATAGGTTCGATCCGTTACATCACATTTTTTATTGCAAGTGAATGTTTCTGATTGCAGATGACCTTACCCGAGTCATCGATCTTGAGAGAATGTTATTTCATCTTGTTACAATTGCCTGTGTAGAACGATATTATTGGTGTAAGACTATCGGATTGCTAGACTGGTATTTATTGACGCAATTTTATTCGAACAACGTCTATTCAAGTCTTAGCAATAACCCTAACCACTCCTGGCAGATAATGAGGAAGCAATTAATTTGAGAAATGACGCATCTCTCATCATCTCTCATCTGTGACGCAAACGAAGAAAATGAGCCAATGAGTCCGTTGTTTTCCGATCCTTCTAATTGAGACCACGCACGTTTGGGAATAACAGGAGTCCCTGTCACTCCCCTAAGCACACAGGACCCTAAATCAGCAAAGAGAGTTTCACTCTTGACCGAGTTTTTTTTATCATATCCCTCGACGCGATACTGAGGGCCGGCTAATTGCCCCGGTTTGCTCTCAACAAGCCTAACTCCGTCGTCAACAACGTTTTGTTTGTTTTGTCGCTAACTTATCGACGACGCTTTGCCGACGCCGACGTCGTGTCGTCGCCTGGATTATCATCGGAATTAAAACAATGTTTGCAATCAAGTGCAGGATTATTTCATTGTAATGAATGATAGCTTGTGTAACATGAATTTTCTATGGGTATACATACGCAACAAGTCCGACCGTTATTATAATACTTTTGGGCTGCCATAAAAATATTGTAAATAATTTCTGAACAATTGAGGCCGAGATCGTTCCATAAACATACAAGCTGACAGCAAAATTAGAGAGCTCTGATGTTCTATAAAAATGTA
This sequence comes from Helicoverpa armigera, assembly GCF_030705265.1. NCBI lineage: Eukaryota > Metazoa > Arthropoda > Insecta > Lepidoptera > Noctuidae > Helicoverpa > Helicoverpa armigera. The sequence goes on along the minus strand of NC_087131.1, from coordinate 9,316,586 downwards.
ACGAGTGCGACATGCGCCCAGTCACTCTTCAATAAAGTCTATTTAGACCCGGAAGTACGGTAGGTCGCTCGGGTAAAAAACGATGTTAAAATTACGCAAATTGTGGGAATTTATGGGGTATTTGCTTGCATCTATCTGCGTGTTCGCGTATAATAAATCCAGTCAAAATATATGAATCAGAACGGAATCGAATATTTTTAAGTCGCATTCCGCAGCAGCTCGGCGGCAGATCGCGAGAAAGTGTTGTTAGTTTAGCGTGCAGTGAACGGTGATGGCTTACTGTTTTGTGGCAAATGTGTGTCGTGGGGTCACCGGCGACGTCTCCACGCGACCGATTCGGTGTGCCGTTACCTTACGTACTTAACACGGCACTTCGACGCCGATACAAGTAAACTGGGTCTGCACGGCATTTGCGGAATGTGCTTTTTAGATCTCCATACTCCACGATTCATTATGTACACCATTCGTGCCCGTCCCACATAGCTATTTATACTATTTTAGTGGGTTAAGCAATTCCAAATGCGTTTATTCGTGGAATATATTTTAACATGAAAATAAAATTAGCGATGCCTCCATCACAGTTGAGGTTCGGTGAATCGGTTTTATGCATATTCTTATTTAAAAACGTTGGCATCTCATAGCGCGCTGCATAGAATTCTAATGTGGTTATTATGAAGAGACTTGTCTTTCCCTTTGAAAGAGTCGGCGTTTGTGTTGGGCCTACAAAATGAGAAACATGTATTTCTAATGGTTGAAACATAATTTTAACATTTTCAATAGTCTATTTCTAAAATGTCGAACAATATTCAGGACTTTAATATCGGGGATTGAATAGACATATCAAACTATGCATTCAAGCCACGCAGTTTGTATCGGTAAAACTACCCAGATAATTTAATTGCTCATATGACGTGGAGTTATACAAAACGTTATCAAAGAACAAAGCACTAAAATGAATAGAATTAACTTTGCGTTGCTTTACTAGTGGCTGTTCAAATATTATCACAAAAGTAACGCTTGCTGAAATAATACTGATTGAACTTATTATCACCTACACATGTTTTTGCAAATAAATCTATCTTTATCTTTAACGTTTGTTTAAATCGCCAGCTATTGTCATGAAAATAAACTTTGATTCGAGTGATGCAAACAAATCGATAGCCGAATAAGGACTGAGAATTTTTGTGGCCTTAGCTGAGCGCTGATGGCAGAGATAATATTTGCGGAACCAGATACCCGACATGACTCAAACCGGCCGTCACTTAGCGATCGATCGGGTGAAAACATGACAGATCCACTATATTATTTAAACGTTAAACAATAAATACCAAGAATTCCCTATTACCATAATTTAGAATTTCAATTAATAACGCAAATATTGATTTGGTGTGCAAGTGCAACACGAGTGAAGCAAGACCGTGTTTCAATGAATAGCTTATTCGCATTCTGTAGTAATTCAAATCAGATGAGTAGAACGAGTAAGTCATGCGAGTATAAACAAATGATTTCACTTGCAATGCATGCGTGCGCTCATGGTGCCTCGAGGCACGTTGCGCAGGCGGCGGCGCCTCCCCGCGGTCATCGACCAATACGAAATAGTGCCAAACGGCCCACCATGAAAGTTTGCGAGAAAGCCTAGACTTTTACTTGCAAGTAGTTACAGGAAATGCGGATACATTTCTATTGTTCTTTGACGAGTACTTAATTAATTTCCTCGTATACGATCTGATATTGTATTGTAAGTAAATAAGTTGCGTTAGTGCAAGTTGTAACGTTATCAACACTGCATTGGCGTCGCGTGATAGGGTCATTTCGCCTGTTCGCGACCATCGCCCAGTTCGCGTCCATTTTGCCGATCTCCTTTAAAAAAACTTCGAAAACAAGATAATTAACACACCAATCAAACGAAAGATCATTACCGCTAATACGTTAATGTATAAGAGGCACGCACAGATACACAAAAGTTCTGTGCGTCCAACCAATCCTTTTAGAAAAAATAATTAGTCTAGGCTCTTCAACAAGAAAGCGCAAACACGTTGAATTTTAGATAAAAATTAGTGTGCAGCGGCGTGTTTGATGGTAAGTTTTATATTGTTTTATGTGAATTTTAGGATTGATAGCTATTTCTACAGTTTAATGATGAATAAAGGTATAATGTTTTTCATGAATTTGGTAATGTTTTTTATATTTAACGAATAAAATAAGGTGGACGCGAATTACTACATCGTATTTTACAAAACTTCCAGTTTGCGTCCACAATGGACGCGAACTAAAACTATCCTCTATACTAATAAACCAAATTGCGTCCACTGTTTTCGTTAAATACTTGCTTATAAAAAATAATTAAAACATGGGTACTGTTTAATATATTAAGATTAAACAGTATTTTTTTAATTTTTTTTTGTTATGTTAAATTAAAAATCAACATTATCATCATTTAAAATTCACTTTAAAAAAATAAAAATAATTTTTCTCAACATTGGTTTAAGTAACTTAAAATTAGGCAATTAATTTTGCAACTTGAAAAATAAACAGTAATCAGTTCTGTTAATTTTACCCTAAAATCACAGGGAAAGACCCGCGTTGATTATAGTAAGTTTTTGGCCATATTAAATTAACAAAACAATATAACAATTTTGTCTAAACATACAACTAAAAGAATTGTTGAGTCAATAAATTATCAGACAAGGCATATTCTTTGAATATTTTTTTTATCGATTTATTCTTCTCTCGAATATCATTTAATGCTTTCTTTAAGTCTTCTTCTGTGTATGTTGTCTTTTCCTTCTTTTTTCCTGTATCCGAAGAACTTATCTTAAATGAAATTACTTAATATATTAAGATTAAACAGTACATTTTTTTATTAAGATATATACGTGGTTATAATTAAATTATATTTTTTTTATGAAGATATATACGTGGTTCTAATTAAATTATAATTTTTCTATTTTTTTATTAAGATATATATATATATATATATATATACGTGGTTATAATTAAATTATAATTATTATAATTATACCACCTGCCACGTATATATCTTAATAAAAAAAATTACTGTTTAATCTTATTTTAAGTTACTTAAACCAATGTTGAGAAGAATTATTTTTATTTTTTAAAGTGAATTTTAAATGATGATAATGTTGACTTTTAATAATTAAGTTTATTGTTAAATAAAGAAATTGATCTAATACAATCTTTCTTTATTAATTCTTAAAAAAATCACCCCTGTATTCCTTTTCTAAGCTACTGGACGCGAACTGGACCATGGGTGGTCGCGAATTGGATTTTGTGGACGCAAACTGGGTAAAACGCCTAATTTTGAGGTTTATCGATTTAAATAGAAAACGTAAGATATTTCTAATACAACTGAAAGTTAATCTTAAAATAGAGTATATAAGGAATACATTACACAAATTTGACATGGAAATGAGTGCTGGAGCATTTTTATTATCGCCGTCAAACTTGCCAACTGCACTAAATGGTCGCCAACAGGCGAAATGACCCTACCTGATGCCTGCAATCGTTGTGCGTCGGATTTGCAAATTGCACATAGTACATAAGTATTAAGAAATTACTAGGTTAAACCATTGCGTACGACTGTGAGGACACGTCAGTAGTACTACTCGTAAAATAAAGCTATACAACGTTTTGCGTGAATTACTTTACAAAAAAAAAAAACATTATTTCACGTTGACTTAACGGCTTTGAAGCATTTTATATTTCAGATTAAGAATGGTCTTCATATGAGAAATTATTTCATCTCAAAGGCCATCACTATCATGTCTCGTTAAAATACAAAAAACGAAAACTACAAAACGTTATTAACATTAAGTTTTGTACATTAATCGTCTGTGATTTATTTTAAAGTCACAGCCGAAAGGATAAAGTATTAACATCGCTAATTTGAATCCTTTTACTTTTCTTATCGAGTAATTAAACCGAACCAGAGCGTTGAAGCGATTAATATGAAATAAATAAAATGCATATTGTTAACACAAAACCTATTAGGTACTTATTTATTTTGTACTGTAAGTATTACAATAGTTCAACGCGTAACAGTATTGAAAATTCGCGATAAGATAAACAAAACGGTTTCATATTTGATGCATTAAATTGTTACCTACATTTTAGCACTTGCACGATTTTTTTTTAAATTTTTAATGTTATCTTAATTATTTTATCTGCATTATTGTTTTCTAGTGCATGCATTTATTTTATCTGATGGTGAGAGAACGATACGACCATTTACCATCAAGAGCTTATATAATGAGCACACAGGAAGGTATGTTGCCACCACATGTACTAGCGATTACAGTTACATGTTGTTTAAATTCCACTCATACAGCAGATAAGCGGCTTCTGCAATCAACACTTGAAACTTTTAGCTAAGTAAATAGAAACCTCGCAATGGACTGCAGTACTTAATGATCGGCTGTTAGGCAACGTGGCTGTTCTTATCATCAGGATTTCTCGTTTAGCAACAACGGTAATGAGGTTTTTTACCTTTTTGTTTATTGCTTAAGTTTTTTAATCATTAAGATGTCTGAGTTTGAGAGGCAGCTATCAGAGGCCGTCGGAGAGATTTGAGAAATCTGTCATATTTCTCATCCGCAAATCCGCCAGCATCCGAAGCAATAGCTTCTTTATGTTAGGTCACAGCTAGGTTGACAGATTTTTTGCACTTCGTAGCCGCTAAAATGTGGAAGATTGCGACATCTCTACCTAGTTGCCAAAACTAACAGGCATTGACCAGATACGGTACATTGACGTTGAATACTGATAAGAATGTCTGATTGACGCTAAATTCGGACTAAAGGCCTACACGTGGCAAAAAAGTACAGTGATAAACACGATTACACATTTATTAAAACAGGATCTTATTTCAAATATATCTGGAATAAGTAACAGCCGCATGGATGGATTGATCATAAGGCTAAGCAAACCTTAGCGCGGTTGGTCTGTGGACGGATGAACTTCACATGACCAGTTCCTCCGTCTTTCATTTCTCCTCATTTGAAGATCTTTGGCAGTCGTTACGGATAAGGAAGAAGGCAGAATGGAAGAAAGCAGGTGTGACAATGATCATAGGTAGATGATGATCATATTTCAAACAAGAGATGGCGGCAAAGTAAATTGGGTTTAATAAGGATATTGATTTAAAAAAACATTGTTTACCATAGCGACGAGCAACAAATCAACTTTCAAATCATTTATTTTTATATCGTCATGGTCTACGGCATTTGATTAACATGTTCTAGCGACGCGGGCTGTGTGATTAGGCACGGCAAATTATCATACGACCCTGAGCTCTATGTTACGGCATTAAAAACTATAAAGGTATACGATTGCTGATTACAATTTTACTGCAACAAACGTACTAACCACTGGTTTACTAATTTACAGCAAAATAATCCTCCAGGGTATTTTTTATTTATTTAAGAATTCCCTAAGCTATGTAATTGTTAGAACAGTAAAGGATGTCGGAAGCTACAATTAACGTGGAGGCATAATAAGGAAACGCAAAGACAAAAGCCTGTGGCAGCCAAGGAACAATATATCACAATTAATTAGACCACAGAGTTTAAGCTTAGATTACTCCTAATCCTGTATAACCGACGGAAACGAAGTTATGAAGAAAATAGTTTAATATATCCGTGGCAAGGTTGGTGCGTATGTTCCGCGGCAGAAGTGGTTTATCCGACGTGTTATCAATCACGGCCAATTGTCGTGGCGGACTGAGCGTCCTGATAACTAAAATAATTAAGAGGAGAAGAGCATGACGTAATTCTGGTAATCTTGCCATCTGGAAAAATAGGCGTGGTGTGATAACGACGACGGAAATATGGATCAAGTTTAATTACCAAAATAAATTCCTGAAAAGTTAAGATGAATTATATAATTTTTTGAATGATACTGACTGAAAGTAGGCCTCATATCACAGATAAGACAGAACTCTGGGCACCAGGCCATGGCCAACTTCTTAAATTAAAAACAAAACTTGATTACATCATATTAAGTCTGAAAAAATTATCAGTAAATATCAAAATGTAGTGCATTATACCATTTTCACATGACACAATCAGTGGGGTTTTTAAAAACATTTTTTCCTACTTTACAAAACCTATATGGGATATTACCTACGCATCATACAACATTTTAAACTAGAGAATGTAAAGCAAAGTTGTATAATTATAAGGTAAGATTATATCTATTAGTCAGATAACCAGTATTGATTACACTTTCTCACTTGTGGAGCTTCTGTCAAGTCAAGGCTAACGGCTAACTAGGGTAGTCTAGCATTCTTTGATCCGAGGCAACTAAGTGAGAGTGACCTTATTTACCTAGTAATCTTTTATTGTTACTGTTTTACTTGTAGCAAAGAAATAAGATTATTTTGTGGTAGTGATAATTTAGTAGTAAGTATTTAGAAAGGAATATTGCAATAATAATATGCATTATTTATCAGATGGCAGTTTTTAAACATAAAAATATTGGGACAAAAATATGTATTTAAATAAAATTGAGGTTTTCTTTTATAAATACATAAAATACTGTGTTATCAATTTATGTAACAGGTATGTTGTCGGTTGTTATAAAACACTTCATGTAAAAGTTATTTTTATGATTGAAATAATAATAAGTTATTGTTTTTGTTATCAGTTTAAATACGAATTACCTGGTATGCTGAAATAAACTGGTTCTATTCATAGAAACAGTATGTACATCATAAATAGAACTTGTAGGTAATAATACATATAGATGTACAATGTACAGGTAAACTTTGCGAGTTCATTGTAACTATTGACATTAACAATCACATAGACATGAGAAAAATATGGATATCAGTGAATAGTATGGCTCAATATATTATTGTTAAACATAGCTTGGTTGCACATTTGTACAAATAAAAAAAAACCTTATGAATAAATAAATGTTTGTAATAAATTGTTGCAATGAAATAAAAGAGGATAAATAAAATGGTTCATTAAATTATTTCAATGAGTAGGTGCGTAATATCATGATTCTTTATACAGCATAGCACTGTAGTAAGTAAATAAAAAAGACTGCAATTTAATTAAAGAAGTTACATTTTAATGTAATGAATTATATCTTTGACCGTGGATCAATGACAGAAATCCAGTTTTCCTTAAGTTACCTACATTGGCTGTTACAATGGTCTAGGACGAACCTAAGTAAAAAATCAATCTAATATAATTTTGATACTGTTAATCATTATCCAGTACAATGGTTTTAAATGTCCAAAAATAGTATAGCCTTGTCTACACACATCCATTGACAAATATAGTAAAAGATTAAACCAGTTTACTATCAATCAGTAGTCAATACAGATTAGGGTATTTGCCTGCCCAATATTTAAACTGATAAGGGTATTACCAGCTGATACAAGTGATAACAAGTATTGCCTATTATCATTGTATTTATTATGTCATGCATCATTGATATTGTATAAGACGACTATCAGTCATTAATCATTTTTGTCTCATAGATTATTTTACTATAAGACCCAACTATGATAAATGCAAAAAAAACTTTTTTGAAAAGAAATTAAGCTGTTTTAAATAATATACCTAAGACCTTCTCCTAAGTCTGACGAATACCATGGCACAAACCGCATTAAAAACAGTTCAGCCGAACGTGAGAGTATTGCGCTCAAAAATATACACACATGTCAAATGAGAACCATCTTCTCTTGAAGTTGGTTAAGCTTCTAAAAATCAAAATAATTAAGCGTTACCTCACACAGTTAATAACAGTTGGAAGTGCGTTAATAATTTAATTATGATTAAAGATTATTTTTAGTTACTGTTGGTTAATTTCATAATTTCCTTCTATGCGCATAAATTACATGTGTGTGGTTTTAAACACTTTTGCCTTTATTTTAATTTTCTGTAATTTCAGCAACATTCACTAGAAAGTGAAACTTAAATGTTAATGTGCTACACTAGTGGTTTAATAGTTTGTTTTGTAGAATATCAGCATCAGGTATTCTTACTCAAGTTTTGTTTCAATAACTTTGGTGAGAATTTCTACTATATAATCAAAAATAAGTAAATTACATATTCATAACATAGAAACTATTTGAAATGTTGAATAGGTCATGTAAATAAGGTACAAATGACTCACCTTTTTGACAGTTTCCAGTTTGTGCTTGATTTCAGGGTCAGCTCCCGGTGCCAGCGCCACCGCCACGAACTTGTCAGAGCTGTCCGCCTTCGGGCCCGCCGGGGACACGTCCTTACTCGCCGCATTGTTACCAGCCGCCGGCTCCTCGATAGCATCCACTGGCGGCTTGCTCGGCCCTCGCGAAGACGACACAGAAGGTGCTACGTCAAACTGCGGCCTCTCCAGCACCTTCATACCCATATCCTCCTCAATCTTAGCCCTCAACCGGTTCCTGTCTTCAACTACGTGAGGATCATCACCCTCCTCACCATGACGAACCATCCCCACGACGGGAAACTCGCCAACATCATTCTGAGCGAGAGGAGGCGGCATGAGCAGCTCTGGACCAGCTTTCTGAATTCGTTTGTAAACATTGTAAACACTATCGTTCACACTATTGGAACTTTTAAACTCTGGTAAGTAGAACAGTGCCCCTAACCACACGATCCCGAATGTCAAAAGTACAGAAACAATCAAATATTTCTCTCGTAGGCGGAAGGAACGCCGAGAAATGGACGGCACAGGAACTCCATTTACAAAACGCTGGTATGTAGGCAAAATCCCCGTCATGTTTACGTAAACACAGAACCTACACTTAAATATCTAAAATAATAAATAGTGACAGTTTCCAGACAAACGACCCGTCACCCGTGGTCGCCATTAAAGAACTGCCAACTTGAAGAACTAACCGCAGGGTTACAAACAACAACAAAATAAACCTCCCAGGTTGTTTTGATTCATTCAAGATTTCTTTAAAAGGATCAGCAAATAATCAATAAATAGTGATTCATAAATAGTTATCATCATTCATTGTGCATAGAACTCGAATATTTTGATTCATTGACGATTATTTTACACTCAATCATTATTTCACATTATGTACTTTATAGACATCCCATCAACTAGACTTTTAATATGACAATAACTTGCTTGCTTATTTTTTTTCGATGAAACAATAATTTGTAAATGGAAATCATCTCATCTACAAAAACATATTTATAGGTAAATAAGAAGAGGTTTACACATTCTCTCGTTGCTATAATCGTTGTCTTTTATAATGTACATGTGATACAAAATAATAATACATTTTTAATGCAAGTATAGCATGCCTTAGTATACTTACATTGTAAAGTGATTTAAGTAGTCCCTATTCCTGAGGATTTTGTGTAGGTCTGGCAACATTAAATCAATGCTGGGGATACTAGTTCATATTACTAAAAACTTCTAAAATAGCAAGTTTAAAAAAAAATAACTATGGTAATAAAATATCTTTAGAAATAATACTAAACTAATTATAATTACTAACAATATTATAATTACCAAAAAAAGGATATTATCAGTGACTAGCTGACTGAAACTACTTATTTACTGGGAATGTAACAAAATTAAGTAAAATTGGCTTTAAAAACTTGCAGTCTATATATTCTGTAAGTTCTACGTTTGACAATCATTTTGTTTCAAAACATTGTAGCCCGATGATATGTTAAATAAAGGCATGTAAAATTATTTAAAAATCTACCAAAATACATTTTAACTTAATGTTTTTATCTGGCAATAAACGATTTTTCTCGTCTTTTTGACAAACGTCACTCTGGAGATTGTCATTGTCACTTTGACACTGACGTTACCACATAGTGTTACCACGACAATAGAATCGTCGACGTTTGCATCGACATGGATTGCCATAAATAAAAATAGAATAGAATAGAAAATCGTAATCGATTATAATTTCATGATAATTTCGTTCATGAATTTATGTTTTTTTTTCGTTCATTATGGTCTTCAATTCGTTTTAAAACATCTATAGGTAAAGTATTAATAAGATAGCACAAAATAGGATAGAAAGTGTGTATCATTCTTTGCCTATATTTTGTTATTTGACTGCCAAGTAAAGTTTTTATATGGGTCAGTACGTTTTAAGGATCGAATAGGTACCCAAAGAGAAAAACTGTCCGGCTATCACCAGGCGGTATCTTATGAGCCGTGATAGCATTAGTATTAGAGAGTAGGTCAATATTGTCCAAAGATGATGTATTATTATTTTTGCTACTATCATCTCTCGGGCCTTTTCCCTTTTGATTCGATATGTAGGTACTGAAAACTACAATAAAATAAGACATTGAGGTGGTAAACACAAGATTAGGTACCTCGTTGTCACTGCTTAAGTATCAAGATCAGGCTTAAGTATAAAAGCCTCCCCCAAGCTGGGGGTTGCCTACATTCAGCGCGCTTAGCATGAGTGCAGCAGCATCAGCGCAGTTTGCCTGCCCACAATATCCCACTAAGTGCCGTGTGATGGCTTTACTAACGCCACCAGTTGGTCGTCAGAGCCTTGTTCATTTTTAAGCATGGCGCACCACGGGCAGGCAGATCGCGGCTAAGTCGACCAAAGCATCGATTGGCGCGGCCTGTCCCTAGGTGGTCGTCGACAGGCTAAGTAGATTCCTAGTTCGAGTTTTGCAAATAACGTTAAATAAACTAATGGTCTTTGCCATTGCTTATATGTTTAGGCAGTTTCCCTAGATCATTCCTACATGTTTTACAAACCTGTTACCTATCCTGTTTGTGAGGCATAGGTCAGAAACAGCCGGTAGTGGCTAGTCAGGATATCAGATCTGTGGGGGTGTATATAGGTTTGCTGTAATAGCGCAATAAAAGTCTGAACTTAATTGGAAATAATTTATTCATCTTGCGATGTTGATGTCATTATCATTGTTTATTTATATTAAAAAAATACGAGTCTACTTTAAGGCACTTTAAAGAAATAGTTTAATTTCATACAAAACTTACAATTATAATTCTGCAATGTTATAAAAATATTTTCCCACATGAGATCAGTCAAGCCTTAATACAATAATCTATAATTTGTTTTATTACTTAACAATATTAATACATAGGTACATAACACTACTAACATCCCATATGGGTTCAAAATACAAATCTATTGTAATAGTTATACTATTGAGTACAAATTTTTCGCATCTAGCAATTTCTATTTATTGCTATGAGCGTGGTTTAAACCGAGACATGTAAAAATCACAGTCGGGGCAGTACATCGCCGGTGGGTTGATGGTTTTCTTGCGACATAAGTTGCAAACAGTCTTCTGCGGGGGCTGAGATTCGCCAGTCGGGTATAGAGGGTTGCCATTCATTTGTGGTGGTATTGGCGAATCTGTGCCACCCTTTGTGCCCGGCTCAAAGGAAACAGACTTCTTCTGCAACTGCTTTGGCGGCGGTATGTGTTGGTACGGATTGTAACCGTTCTGAGCATATTGGTACTGCCCCATTTGCTCGGTATTTACATTACTATCTACATTAACGTTTTGGCTATACACGGCGCGTTGGTGTTGCGTGTTGGCATAATGCCTCGTATCTTGAACACGCGGCTGACCGGAAGGATTGTCTACGTAGTAATTGTTAGACATTTTCTGTGGGAAATTATTGTAGTTATCGACCGGTACGTCACCGTGTGGTGGCGGTACCCTCTGGTATGGTGACTGGGTGTAGTGGTTTGTACTGTTCGCCTGTGGGTATCGACTAGAATATTCTGAGCTCGCATAGCTTGTCGGTGGGTTGTGGTAGCTCTGGTAAGCTGGCGAATTGGTGGGCACGCTTTGATAAGGCGAATGTATGGTGTTTGGCATATTGTGTGCGTATTGGCGGTTTGTTGTGTAGTTGTTGCTGGGCATCGTGGTGGCGGCCGATGTCTGCGGCACTCGGTGGTAGTAGGCGTTGTTGATGGCCTGATTCATTGGATGCAGCTGAGCGGTTGTGTGCCCGGCGTTGGGCACGGGTCTCTGAAGGTTGACGGGGTGTTTTGACATATAGGCGGGATTGTGCGTGGGCGTTAATCTGTTTGCAGGCGTTTGGCTAAAGTTCGGTGGGCTAGCGTTGCTGTGGTTCGGGTATACTGACGGTGGCTGATTGTATGGGATAGGGCTGGTGGTGTTCTGAGGTGTGCTGGAGGGAAGCGTTTGGTATATCTGATTACTGTTGACTCCGTTTTGATTTTGAGTAGTTTGTACTGGCGAGTTCGTCCCGTACACACTATTGTTCTTTTGTGCGTTAAATTGTTGTTGTAAACGATTCGGAGGCATCTGATAGGCTGGATAATTGTTTTGTAATCTAACGTACTCGGCGTGTGAATTCTCTTTAGGGACGAATGAATTTTGTGATAGTGATGATATCGTCGATCGTGATGATTGACTATCAAAAGAGTCTTGTCGCTGAAGTGACGGCTTGTCTGATTGGAGTGGCATTGTCGTGAGCTCAGGTTTGTTCATCGCAGATTTCAGTACCCTCTCTAAGATAGGGTTCGGGATGTAACTGTCGTCTTCCTGGTCTTCGGCGGTGGACACTAATATCACCTGGTCACAGAAGGACACTGATTTCTTTTTAGGTTTGGACCGGTCGCCGTAAGTGTTGTTGGCCGATTTCTGATCACACTGTTCTTCCTCAATTTGTTTGGGATCAATTGAGGATGCTGACGCACGACGGTTGAGTCCAGCGTTGGATTGGTCAGAACAGTTGATCACGTCTCTATTTCCACTCATGCCTACAAAACCTATATGTGTTCTGTCACCTTCTTGTGATTGGTTTTGAGTGTTATTTTCGAATCTGGAGGCAATATTCCTAACGCTATTTGTGGTTTCATACACATTGTGTGCTTCCATAGGACTCGACGATAACTGCCCCTCTAACGATCCCGACCTCTTTAATTTAAATGAGGCCTGTTTGGCTTGCAGTTCCTTCAACAGTGTTGGGTGGGTATTCTGCTTTTCAATTTGAGGCATTTGAGGAGCACATTGTTCATTTCTCAAAATTTGATTTCTCTTCTCCTGGAGGCTCGCCAGTAAGGTTCCTTTGGCCACTTCTAGTTCGTTTGGCATGGACATTTCACTAATGGTCTGAATCTTTTCGAGTTCGTCATGTAGTGGTGTTAGATCGATAGGTGGGGGCGGTGGCGGGAACTCTTCACTGGGTTGTCGCGAGTGGTTTACGGAGTTCATGGGGCTGGGGTAGGGTGGCAGCTCAAACATGGTGGGAGACCTGCGCGGCGGTGCACAGTCCACAACGTCCACACCCGCATCGAACGTGTGCGAGAGGTTCTGTATCGTGTTGTGAGACGGCATTATGGGTTGCATCGTGTCTCTCTTTACCGGGCTTTGCTCTTGGTGTATCATAGCCTTCGTAACCACAGTGTGGAAGTTCTGTGCTGGCGAAGTGTCTAACCTGTCATAGTGATTGCCAGGCTTTTCGTCATAAGGGTGCAAGAACGGTAGCGAATGCGGCTCGTCACCATACTGCTCCGAGAATCCACCGTCTTCTTCAATTTCAGATGGATAAGTACCCTTCCCATGTTCAGAATAAGCGTACTTGGAACCAGTGAGTTGGGACGTAGTGCGAAGTGGCGGCGGAGGTGGCACTTTGGCGGCTGTTAACATCTTGCCTGCACTGCCGTGGAAGCTCTTTCTCATCAGTTTGCTTCTTTCAAGGTTTGGATTAGTACCGCTCGCAACTGAGTATTCTAGGTGCCCTTCCGACAAGTAGCCGCTCAAGTTTGTCTTATCATCAATCGTCCGGCCGACTTCAGTGTCATCCACGGAAGATACGCGCTTCTCTTTGTTAGTGGTTTCGTTGTTACCATCAGCGCCTTCCGTCAAGTCTGGCATCGATCTGTTCTTCCTACGTATCAAACCGCCCATCAACAACTTTCTACGTATTTTATGTTGTTTCTTGTTAGCTTTCTTATCTTCAGCCGATTCCTCTTTCTTTTCTGTAGTCTTTACAACGGGAACTTCTTTTCGAGCTCGACTCCGGTCTTCACTTCTTGACCGCTTTTCTTTAACTTTGTCTTCATCCCTTGATTTGTGTCTCGGAGGTCGCTCGCGAGTCACTGTATCGATATCATCATCAATACATCTGGGTGATTTCTTTGAAGAGCCCTTCTTTTTGGGTAATGTGGCATAGATTTCGATTGTCATAGGTGTGGCTTCGAGACCGCCTTTTGTGTTTCTGATTGGGGCAGCCTGGGGTATTTCAGTTACTCTGGTCATACCAGCCATTCGCCTCTGGAGACTGCGTGCCCGCATTACGCATGTGTTGTGTTTCATGCGAGCAAATGTCACCATATGTCTATTATTGTAGGGAGCATCCATAGCCACACGAGCTTTTGTTGCGGCTGCATCGCATAACACTAGAGCTGTTTCATAATCAGCCGAATCCTCTGCGTTGCGAGACTTCTCAAGTAGCCTGTCTGCTTCTAAGCAAAGAGCCTCACATTCACCACGTGTTGTTATCTCTGGTATCTGCGCCAGTTGAAGGTTATGGCGCAGACCCTGTTGTAGAGGTAGGCTGTCTGTAGAGGATAGGGAGTATGAGTCGTAGCCGGCATCACAAGAACCGCCGCTAGACAGCTCTCCCTTGCGCGTAGGGCTGCCGGGCACGCTGCCCGCACCGCGACCCCTGGGGTACATGTAGGGGCTCTCGGCGGTGGAGGATGACGCAGATGACGCACTGTTGCGGTCACCGCTCCAGTTGCCAGAATCCCGCCGTGCTCGCGGCCTTTCTTGGGTGTCAGATCCAGACCCCGTACTCAGACTTCGATTGAGTTGTGCGCGTCGGTTGGCTTGAACTTCAAGCATGTTTTCTACAGCTTTCCTACTAACGTAGTCACTTTCATTGTCTGGGCCTGGCGTGACGGCCCGCCTAGCAAATCCGTTTGCGGGTCGTTCGGGTGCCGGCGTGACCGCTCGGCGAGGCTCGGGCGCCGGGAATGGAACAACATCTTTAGGAGCATGACGAGTGTCACACGGCGTTCCATCGACCGCAGCGTACAACAGAAGGAGCGGTTGGAATCGTCCTCTTTGACATTTCTCCACGACGTGTGACCACTCCGGTCCTATTTCTTTGACATCCGCGTCGTCGAAGTATATCCAGAGGCGGAGTTTACTATGGAAGAAGAAGGTGGAGTAGTGCTTGCCGTAGTAGGTGACGAGTCCGACGAGGCGGTGCGTGGCGCGGGCGGCCCAGGCTCGGTCGACGCATGCGTGGAAGGCGTCAGTGGGACGCAGCTCGGTGCCCAGCGCGGCGTACACGGCGGCCACGTGCTCCGCCGCCGGTCTCTCAGAGTCCCACACCATGCCAATAGATACCACCTCTGGACGATTCATTAGCGTTCTGCATATTTGAATCTTCGCTCCACATGCATTCTGCAAAAGGAACAAAAAAAGAACATTGTAATAATCGAACACTTGAACAAAAGTAGATATACATCTAAGTACGTAGCAGGTACAAAGATCATTGCATGTTTGTACAAGATAAACTGCAGAAATCATAAAGTGATTTTCTAAGACAAGTGTGGACTCTAGATATAACAAACAAACAGCACACTTACCGGACAGTCCCTGATATCGCCCATTCCTCCTGCTTTCCTCAGCAACAAGCCGAAACTGTCACCATGCTCGCCCAGAGCCGCTTGAGCTGTCAGCGCAGTAGCGGATACGTAATGAACCATCTGAAAATCAAATACATAACCAATTAATATTATTTACTTAACAAGTACGAACTAGGACACTAAAGTACTTAAGAACTACGACAAGTTTAACATTATTTAACACAACTAAGTAGAAGAGTTGCAGTTTCTAAGAGCTGAATATTTTTGAACAATAGCTGCTACATGTCCCAAGTTGCACGGGTATATGAAAATTACATATCTACGTAGGTACAAACATATCTACTACTACCTAAATCTCAGTAATGGTTTGATTTTGTCGGGAACAGAGAGGGACAGATATACAGGACTAGATAGGAATCTCACCTGAGTAAAAGGCAGAGGTTCCGAGGTAGCTTGACAGGCGCCGCATACGGACTGTTCGACGAGCATCATGGCGAACTTTCGGTGGGGTACGCAGTGCGGCGCTCGACACGCATCGTCATCTCTTCTGTCACCGGAGCCGGCAGCCACGTGAGCGTGGACTCGCAGGAGCAGGTGCTCGAAGCACTCGCTGGCGTCGGCCATGCAGCCCAGTTGGAAGCGAGCCCCGCCGCCGCCCAGGGCGCGCCGGAGACCGTCCGCGGCGGGTGCCCGTTCGGCAGACCATTGTAGCTGCGTGAATAGTTCCTGTCAACAAATAAGAAATATATTTAGATTTGGTCATGTTTTGGTAATAGTTTACTATCAAAAGAAAAAACAAATATAGTTTTTTCGTGGTAATTATAACTGGACACGCTTTAAAGAAAATATTTATAGGCAGTAGTAGTATTTAAACAAACATCGAACGATTTCACGTAAAAAAATCCACGGACCACTACAAGCCCTCCATAAAGAAAGTTGTGACCGACTGGCCGCTATGCAAATTCCAGTTTTAATATCCATACAATAAGATTGAATATAGCGATGACGGAACAAGAAACTGGAAACAAAACCAGTATGGCACGAATACGAGTTAAGGTATAGGTCACAAACACGGCGTGACCCGGCCGAGGCGATTTGACGTACGAAAGTAGATATATCTTGTAGTTTTACGATTTCGTAACCGTTAGAGTACTAAAAGTTATTCAACATTGTGTTAGATGGCTGCTTCAAGTGTATTTCTATAGTTAAGTAGTGTTTTACACAATTGAAGTGCTAAATCTTATGCTTTTCCCACTTTATAAACAAAAGCGCCGGAACAAACACAGCCAAACGAAAGCTTTACTTGCAAACATACTGGTATATTTATTTAACTTGTAGATAAAGATGAGCGCACAATTAAATGGCGTATGATCCGGTGCGGGGCGGACGCAGCTTGTGCGCGCCTTCCGTTACACGGGTTTATAAACTTGGCTAAACCAGCCGCGATGTTGGCCTGTTGCATTGGAACAACCTAAATATTGCGATGGTGTTTATCTTTCTAATTCACAATAGCGCTTGTTAGTTTGGCAGATAAATAGATATACCTATACATAGATGGTTTCTTTTAGTACACTTTGACTTTCAATGAGTGTTTATATTTTTGTCCTTAACAATGCAAGAGTAAAATAAAGCTTTAGGTCTTACAGTGTTCTAAGCTTTTCACCTGTTCTTCAATAGCACTTATTGTAGTTAATTCTATGAGAACATTTGTGTTAAAATTTCTAATTACCATTGCAATCAAGAATAACATTAAGTTCTAGTCATGCCTTACCCACAAAAAACGGTTACAACCGAAAGAAAAACACCTGCATAACTTATTTCCTGGCTCCGCTGTTTTTCATAAAGGCGATAACATACAACAGACATGCTAATTGATAACTGATTATGATAAAGCAAAATACACACAACTTTGTTAGTTCTAGTTTTAATGCAATTTGTATTATTAACAAGAAGTTGGCATGTTTCTCTCTATGTAAGTTAATATCTTTCTTCTTGTGTTAGTTTTTAGATTCAAAGGTTCTTCGTTATGGTAAGTGGCTGTTAATTGATGTTTCAATGTTAATGTCTAAATAAGACGTACATAGTTTCTATGAATAGATTTTAAAATGAATTTAAAGTAAGTCGCTTGACTACCTGCTTAAAATTATGCACTTGAATTCGAGGTCATTTCGAGGTGTATTTTAGGCAGAGCCATCTGATTTGAATAAAATAACTGCCAATTTTAACTACCTGCATACCTACTACTAAAGCAAGTAAAACTGTATTTTTCAAATTTTAAAGTTAAGGTTTCAAGAAGATTTTTGATACCATAATAAAATACAGAAGGATAAATTCTTATGTATTCATGGATTGGAGTATTGCCAACATTATTATTGGTTAACATCACAAAACCACACAAATACTCTGCTTATAATCAAGCCATTAAAAATACAGTATAGTTTTAATGTTTTACCCAACAAACCCGGAACCAATGCCTCATAGAAGACATTAGTAGCACAACTGTGAGAACGCGGACGCCTTTGTTACCCACGTGAGAATGATGCAGCCAACTGCACCCTGACCCTGCTTCTTTTATCTATACTAATATTATAAAGCTGAAGAGTTTGTTTGTTTGAACGCGCTAATCTCAGGAACTACTGGTCCGATTTGAAAATTTCTTTCAGTGTTAGATAGCCCATTTATCGAGGAAGGCTATAGGCTACTTTTTATTCCGGTACGGGAAGTAGTTCCCACGGGATGCGGGTGAAACCGCTGGCAGAAGCTAGTGTACCAATATATGGCAGAAATGATTCTACTATATAAAGGGGAAAACTGGGAAAATTGTACTTGTGCCATATACGTCTGTTAATGTGCGTGGGATATTTTTTTGTGTTGTTCATGCGTTTTTCTTTTGTTTAGAAGGGTTGCAATTGTTTGTTCCGTGCTTTGAGCATGAATGTGGATGGTTATAATGGAAGACGACCAAAGAAACGATGGATGGAAGAATGTTATTTCTGAGATGACGGCAGATAGAAGAGTATAGAATAACAGAACAACGCGCCGACCACAAATAAAAATCGGGATAAGGGAAGGAGGATGATGAAAAAGTTTGCAGTCTGTGAATAAGCGTCAAGTGCTTATTAAAGTACATACTTTAGTGGTTAGAAGTAGAAGTCATATGTTTTAAGTTTCATGACTCAGGTGAGTCGAGTTAGTTGATTAGTTCTTATCTAATCGCTTAAAAGCACTTCCACTTAAGCGACCGTTTAACGACGTTTTAAAGTTCACTTAGGTAGGCTAGTTAGATATTTCTTGACTCGTTTTAATAGAACGAAGTTAAATAATAATATATTATTCAAAGCTCGCTGCCTACTTCGATATAAGTTAATTTCCTGAGCACAACCGCCATAAAGGCTATATCTATCTGATGAATATTAACAAGTATAGGTATCGCCGCGTGAACTATGCGCGTGTTTCAAATATGAATAATAAAGCATAAGTTCCAATATAATGTTGGCGTATGTCACGAAGAAACAATAGCGGATTCAAGGCGCGAGTTACGCCGGAGGACGGCGCTCGCGCATACATACGTAAGTGGAAAATTTTATGTATTCCCGAGACAAATTGCCTTTGGAAGCATCGACACAATAGCCTTTGGGGGGTCAGCGACGAGCGACGCATCCACAACTTATTCCTCGACAGTTTATTAAGTAACTGTTTTGTACTTAGGGTAATATGCATATTTACCGTCTCGTTCACAAAGGGTCGTATAAATCTTCGTTTTAGTGAAAGGGTTTAGAAAATAGACGTTCTATGTATTTTGCAATGTAGGTAAGTATGTATGGTCGAACTTTGTAGTTTACAGTTGAACATCATTCACACTTTGCATATGCCTACTGAACACAATATTCTAGGTGTGCTAATGTCGTTTAATGATGGCAAAACGTATCGGTATAATAAGATCGAGATTGTAAATAATCAAGTACCAGTTCAATCTGCAATTCCAATAATTTAAATGCCTATTTACCGGTAAATAGGGCTTGGTATTAATATTCATGGACCGCATTTATTCCACAAAGAGCTCAGGTTGTGTTTAAATAAATAATTACACGTGCAATTAACTACCAATGAGGTAACGACATGATTACATTTGTAACTAAATCGTTGATGTCTTTTGTTCGCTGAGCACCGGCATGCTAAAATGTTATTTGAAATTGAAATAAACCATCAAATTGTAAATGAGTTGGTGGCAGAATTACAATAGTTTGAGTTCTTGTGCCTATATGTACAGAATTCCCAAATTTTAATCATGCATAGGTATATCATGACACGACTTCTGCTCGTCATAATATCACATATCGATAACAATTAAAATTATAGAAATAAGAAGGTAAGTACAATCTGAATACAGTAATTCGTAGATTTCTCAAAACTTACTCTAAACAGCGAAATAGTAGTTTGGCTGAGCGGGGATTCAGGCGGCTCCCTCCTCGCCGCGGACGAGGGTCGCGAGCGCGGGAGTGTATTATTCCTCACGCCAGCGAGCGAACCCGTCAGCAGCATATCCTTGGGAGGCAGGAGCTCCCGGTCCCGAAGACCTTCAATCTTCTGCTTCTGTATAGCAGTCCCACTCTTCCCTCCATCGCTGTTCTCCTTACGTTTGTACCGAAACTTGATCATCGTGATCTCACTGTAGTCCGCATCGCTCACTTCAACTCTTCACTCAATTCGCACCACACACTAATCCCGACGAATTCAGTTCCTCATTTGGATTCAATCTCCATACCTATCGCAAACAATGGCCGCAAACTAAATATACATTTGTCTTGTAGTCCGCAAACAACTCTATACGGCAATAAGTAACCGAAACACGTAGGGTTGAGAAACTTTTCATTTGAATTCCACTCCGCACGTAGGTACGCTCAGATATGCCTATATACGCTGCTTTGTTCACTACTGTAATGAAACTAGGGGCGACTGAAGCTCGCAACAGTTTTAGGAAACCTTAAGTTTTGGGCGCGAAAACGTCAGATGTCTTAAGGTAACAGGTGGCTACAAAAGGGCACAACTGTCGCGTTGCACAACACAAAAACACTAATAAAAGCACTGTAATTAAAGCCACGGATACTAGTTGTTATTAATAATGTTTCACGATAGTTTAATGAGTGATTTCAAAATAGTAAATGTGGATTGGGAGCGAACGCTCGACTCTCCGAAGGCTTTCGTGCAGACTGAGGAGAGACACGAGGCGAGGTGCGCGGGGGCGGGGCGGTCTACCTTCCAGGTACCATGTTTTTTTTCTAATCTATTGTTAACGTAACTCACGTGGGCCCTGCGTTGTCTCTGTCTTACGTCAAGAAGTTAATATAAGATGGTCTCAACCTTTTATGAGGACGCGAAGCTTTGTTTATATTTCAATAGCGATAAGCTCTAAAAGATCATAAAGTTACAAAATTTTAGGAAAGCTCCATATTTGTAGAACACGTGCTGAGCACATGAATTTAAGTAATTCTTACATAATTCCTATTATACGTAATATCTTGTTTTGGGATATTTTTGTTAAAATCCCACGTGGTCAAAGAAGTGGTCCCCCATAACAATATTAACATTTAATTTGTTAATAGTTTCAATTTGAAGCAACAGTATAAAAATAGATAGGTATGTTCATGTTTAATACACAAAGCGTTAAAATTATAATTAGTCTTGACAGAACACAAAACACGGTTCAATAAAAGGACTCACTCCCAAAAAATCCGTCACAATGATTCATACCCCAAAAATGTAAAGGGTCTACTGATCTCATTGATAAACGACCCTTGACGCCTAGATTGATAGTAAAAAATTATAAACATATTTTTTGTTCCAAACATTTTTATATAAGTAGTTCACATATTGAGAAGGTTTATGCGTAATATTTAATGGACTTTCACGCCACGTGAGTCAGTCTGTAAGTATGCCGAAGTTGTAAAATATGTGGTCAGTTTCCTCGTCGGACGACGTCGATGCGTAAGAAGGGCACCTCTTAAAACCACCCATTAAATACTTGACTAGAGTAAATATCAATCACCTATTAAGGCAGTTGTTACGTTAAAACTTTAAGTTATAAGTGCAACCTTTTCCAAATCAAGTCGTGAGTCGTAAACAAAAATAATGTCATCCGTTTCCTTTTTAGAAACTTGTGTTTCGATTTCAAAACGTAAACTTAATGTATGTTAATTCGATTGCTTCAAAATTACTTACACTTCCGAATACTGAGTGATTCATTCATGTTACGTATTCTTAAAACAACGGTTACTTTATAAGTTCAGAGCTTTGATTCTCAGAAGTGAGTTAAGGTCGCCTCTTAAGGAAAACCGAAAAACTGCGCCCACGCAAGCCAATTTTGGTCGTATTCTAGATTTACCATAGCGGCGTGTGAATGAGTTGAACTTTAGTGATAAATTAGTGACATTTACTAACGTTGCTTATTTGTATTCTAATCTAACTATGCGGCTAGAGCTCTGTGCATAGTTCTGTAGCCGTAATTATTACTAGTACTATTAACCTAACTATATTCGCAGTATGAATAAGTTTAAAGTTGCTAAGTAACAATTTAAGTTTTCAGTTGTTCATTAGTTCCTACATTTGGCAATAGATATTATTCCAACTTAAATACATTCAATCAGTTTCGATGAGAACAAAGACAATTTTCTCTATGAAACTTTCTTAAAACCACAAGAAAAACATTGAATAGGAAAAGTGTACATATAAGTATTTAATAATAAATGTGGCTTCAATAAGTCGGTGTTCATGAACCGTGAGAGGTTCTCACATGCGATCCAGTTACAACTACCCACTGCTCGTGTAGTCTGTGAGAAACGATCTTCTTTTTATCAATTAACTACTTCCCGCTTAATTAAAGATCCGGGATTCGCGATCGCATCTTAATCTTGGTAAGATTGTCATTTTATGTCGTTATAATGATGTGGTTTTAATTTGCGCATGTAAAGAGTTAATGGTTCTTGTAATGCAAATTGGCTCTCTGTTAACTAAACTTGTGTTATTCTTAGTTATTTTAGCTGTAAGTCTTTCATATTACATAAATAAATATGTAGGTACATAATGACACGTTAAAGTGAAGAAAATAATTATGTATTTCGATAAATTATGGAATCAGGTGTTACTTTGCAGAAAACATAAAATTTTAGGAAAAATATGTCTGTAATTAAGTCTTTTTGTTGCTAAGTACGGGGTGTAAAATTGCTAAATTGAGTAATGTGCCTTAAACAGCTATGGACCAAGAAAGATTACTATGTAGACAGGACTGTATTGGTGGAATTCCGTGAACTGCCTTAACAAAGACTAGGATTACAAGCGTCATAACATTCTGCCAAGATCTTGCACATAACTTCCTCGAAGTGTTGCTTTAACTGTAACTTAGGATAAAGTGAGCTTAAGCCTTTGAAAGTTAACAACAATGTTGAGGAGGAATGCACATACTCTTAACACCTACATGTCAAACGTGATGCTTAGCGGCTATTACACGGTATTGTTACAACTCTGAAGTGCCTTCGTCATAGCCGTCAAGTCAGCACCGAGTTTCGCCACGGTTTCTCCGAATAAGGCTATTCAAGAGGCGGATCTGTTCGCCGAATCTTACTCACATTCTTGCGACAGGGACCTTGTGCAAATTGTTACTATTTTTCCCTTGAAAAATTGCTGCTGAAGGATAATTTTTGAAGGGAAAGTGTCTAATATCGTCAAAGATGTAGAAACGATTAACTAAGACAGTCTTCATTATCTATTTAGATACAGTGAATTGCAAAATGTATTTCAGTCTGAAGAATAAACGACTTCCTGAGTTTTCTTACGTACTTAAAATATTTTCAACAAAATTAGCAAATGAGTCGCCAATTCTGACTCATATGTATTACGCACGTTTCCTTTATACTCGTCTATAAATGAGACCGTGAGAATAATCTTAGCAAAACCTACTATTTTTAGAGAGAGCTTTTTAAAGTATCTATATGTTCCATACACTTGAAGGTAGTAAAAATAACCAAATTTTCTACGACACACTTGATGGAAAAAAATTGAACACCCCAATTGGTTACCCAACAAACAATTTTGGGTGTTACTTAATTTCAACCTCTTATTACCGCCCATATGTTGTGCATAATAACCTAATTCATTTGTAATTACGGTTGCTAAGGTGTGAAGCCACAAACAATCGAAGTTGCAACACTTAGCGGAACCCTTAATTCTGTAGAATCCAACTTGTATCAATTACCTATTGTAATGCAAGCAAATAGATTCTTCGAAATTGTTTCAAGGAGATACATCTATCATAACGTTGAGATTATCTTGGAAATGTATGCGTATATGTAGTTGTTAACTTGTTTAAGATTAGCATCAGATTTGGCAATAGGATTGGAAATACAATTCCTTAAATGTGCAATCCAAGACGGTAATCTGATTGGGTTAAATGTCTTAGTTTCCATTGCTGGTTGTTAGTGAGTAAGAAGTAAATTGGTTGATAATGCGAAGATATTATAACTTGGTACTTATGTAAGTAGCAAGTCAAAGAAACGAGAGCAATCCTTATCATAGCGCAAGTGTGATGAACTCTAGCGTTCTATTCGATTAGTCGGTGAAGTTATCGGCGCCACAATCGATTCGTTCAACTCGTAATATCTAATTCAATTACCGATGCAATAAACCATTGTGCAAGTGAGCTCCGCGATAAACTCGGATACGTGTGATTTATCGATACACAATCGTAGGCCCTTATACCATCATATTCGCAGAGATGATTAATGGATGCTGTGGAGAAACAGGGAAATCGCATTTATATGGATTACCTACTGTTGAAAGGAAACCATTACGCATATCAAGAATGGCAGTGCATTATTTATGATTATAGCAAATAATTGTGGATTGATCATTCACTCGCTTAATGCTTTCTTTATCTCAACAACTGTATCGGAAGTTTTGTTTATACACTGCAAAGGATTTTACAAAGCGTCGTAATAATATAAGAAGAAGATTGCTTATTCATTTTAATCAGGAAATTGCACATTGACTCCCGAAATCAAAATATTCTGACATCTCGAACACCGACATCCGTAGCGTGAGCCACAGCATGCAAATTTTAAAATTCACCTTTTCAAACTTCAAGGAAAGAGCAGGTTTTTGATACCTTAAGTATACTTAATGCTCCAAAAAATTGCGTACAACTTGGATACTGTAGGAGTAATGTGCACTTAAGAACAAGGACATCGAGAGCATTTCATGACGATGTTGTGTGCGCAGGCGTCTTGTTTGGTAAATAGTCTGTGGGCACTACAGACGCGAGTGCGAATGTACGAATTTGTGGCGGTGTGGGTGAACAGACAATGGCGACAATATTCCGATTATAATTAGTGACGTGTTATAACAACTGTTCAAATGTTATGAAGCTGGTTTTCTGCTTAACTTTGAAACTGAACACCACATTACAAGTTAACCTTTAGACATATATGTATGTTGTAGTCCTATTTTCCTTAGGGGTTTATTATGTCATTGAAATCAACTAAGTGAATACAATGTTGGGAAAGATGTAGTTTCAAACATACTAATAGACAAGTTTTCTATGTTTCCCAGAAAAGGATTTGTAGACCTAGGAACAGGTAGATTAGACACGAATAGGCGAGCGTTACAACTATTATTATTGTGTCGCAAGAGCACGAGGTGTGTGGGGCAATCAATCGAAATGCTATAAACATCGATTGCTTTTAATTACTTTTCCCGATAATTGAACTAAACGCGACCCTGAAATTGGCATTAACTTATCGCGGCACAGGGTTGTCACGTCACTTTAAATAAATTAACACTTGTATATTTAGTTTGCGGTCGACGAAGAGCTGTCGGCTACAAGGCTAACAAGTAACCAATTCTCTGTATAAAATCACATCGAATGTAGATACAATACCGTTCACTTGATAAGGACACGATTTTATATGATAATGACCTTTAGCATGAACACATCTCACTTGGGCACTGCACTTTCACTTGGTAGTATTTGTGTAAGAACTTTGTTTATACACTTGACAATCCAGTGTTGCGGCACTATTTTTCACGTGTTACAAAGCGTTTCATTTCGATTAAATACAAAATAAACACGCGACGTGCGCTCCGGTAGAGAGGCGTCATGTACGACTGTTCGTGGAGTAACCGCGCAGTGACAGGCTGCGCCGGCGCACGCGAGCGACAAAGACAACAGATCATGAAGGCTTTGGCGCCAACACTAGGTTTCCCAAGTTCGAGCGAGACGCAAGAGAGGCTTGCGCGGGAGTCCGGTTATGTATCTTACTTGGAGCAAGGAGATTAAAAGTATGTGGAAACTACAATTTACATTGCAATTATAATTAAAATTCCACATAAACAGTAATATGTCACATATAATTGTATATAAGTGATACATTCTGTTGAGAACTGTTAGTAGGTTCCGTTACTTCTTTGTTGTTGGAAAATTCATGAATTTCAAGTCGTAGATCATTTTTTTATGTTCCTTGAAGACAGTTTATATATTTTGTACAAGAAAAACAATTTACTTATAAAAGAAAACGCAGTACTTTCAGAAAAAAACTTGACCAAACCTTCACATAGAGCGCTTAAAATAAAGCTTACGAAATACGCCGCTCAATAAAAAGTATCACATGATTGACGTTGCGTATAAATCAGACTTTGGCTTATAATTAATAAAGATTTCGCAACTGCAACTTTTGCATGTCTCAAGTCTACTTTTAACTTGGAAATAAGACTCAAAGAAATATTACTACTAGAAACGTGTTTTTCTTGAAATAGTAAGAAAAAAATGACGTCACCGGCTCTGCAGAACGGTTGACCGTAATTAATCCCGCTCGAACTTAGCTCAAGTCTAGTCTGTAACATTATCTTGCTTAGATCATCGACCGCCGTCTCACCCTTCACTCTTTCTAAAGAATTGCAATCTACATTCTCAATTTGACAGCTTTGATTTTGAGATTATTGCAATTATTAGCTTACATAATATGGGTCCATAATGTTATTTAGGTATCTAGCTACCCTAAAACCAAGCTCAGTATTTCTATTGAATTATCATTTTTATTTCAGGATGCTTCCATTTGCAAAGAAAATTAGTGGTGTGTGATCACTCATGTTTTATGGTAGAGTTTTATTTTCTGAAATAAGCTTTCTTTTTATATCATTGAACGGAAAAGCCTTATTACTGCTATCATGTTCAGGTCTACCAAAAGCTAATACCACGATCCTCCTTCGATTTTGGAAAACAACTTGGTATCTATCAAAAATTCGAATACAGTAAGTGGCATGATAACAAAGGATTCCATCAGGATATTGCTCCAAGTTTCGCAACCTTAGTCTGCTCCACCAGTAAGTCTAACAGTACAATATCTAATCTCTCAAATATACAGATATAGTATATCAAGATTATGCAAAACAAATCTGGTGAGCCGGGGTCATGCCGCGGTTGCTAGTACCGGTTTCTGTAACGCGATACGACAAAGTAACGACACCTTGTCTTATGGATACTACTGTATAATGTATATACTTATATGTAGGTATATGTGTAGCGTAATGATGGCTTGTTCCCATTGACTACAAACCTATTGTTTTCTGTTAGTAAATTTTTCATACATTTCTTCCACTTGGGTCCAAAAGTTTGAAGAATAAATTAAAATATACCTTCAAATTCCTTCAACATGGCTCCAAAAAATTTTGTCTGTCAGGAAAATATCAAAATTATGTCTCTGTACTTAAAATCTTTTGGAGTAAAGATTGTATTATTTTTAAACAATTGTTTGTTTCGTTTTGGACCCGTTGGGAAGGAATTTGTGGAGCAGGTGGGAACAAGCCATAGGTGTAAGGTATATGTATAGCGTAATGATAACGCTGATACTTGACGAGTCTGCGTAATGCAATGCCTTTCTTATCGCGACTCCTGATGAGACTGCAAGCGCAACGAACTTTGACGACGCCATAAACAAATAAACGTTGGTCTTTTCAATTTTACCTTCTGTATATGTTTGACTAGCCTTTTTCCCGCGGTTTCACCCGCGTCCCATGGGAACTACTGTCCGTACCGGGATAAAACATAGCCTATGGCTCTCAGGAACATTGTAGCTATCTTTCATTCAGTTATCAGTGAAATAATTTTGGAAATCCGACCAGCGGTTTCAAAGAATACGACCCACTAACTTAAAAATTTTACCTCTTTATAATATTAGTACAGATAATTAGTTTTAAGGTCAAAATCTAAAAGCTGTCCATGGTTTAAATGAGCAGTTTTTGCAACACTTCAACTATTTCATTTGAACACTTAAATTGGTCTTTATAAGCACAAGAGGTTCGTTATACGGGCGCAATAGTAAATGTCAAAAGTTTAGCTGCATGTAACATTAACGTCTATTCAAGCGAAATCTCGCAATAACGGGTTTCCGTGACCGTGAATGTGAACATGTGCTAATCGAGGATAAATTCATCAATACAGTGATAATTTAGCTAAGAGTATTAATGTTGTGATCATTTTAGAGGGCTTTGATGACGCAATGTACAAATTGGAAGCTTACGTGAAAATAACAACAGGAGTTCTAAGTATTTTTATGTCCTATTGTCAGGCAAAAGCATCTTCCAACTAAGAAATGATATACGAGAAAAATCTCCAAAGAAGTTAAACTGTAAAACTTTAATGAACGAAAACAAAAATGCATACTTAATCGTTTCATTTCAAAACGTATCACATCCCATAGTAACAAAAGGCAGACCCACAAAAAACTTCTCCATTTCCTACATCATTTAAAAGTATAACACGAACAATGATCCAAAACTGATGACTCACCATCAACAAGATCCGAAAACAATAAAAGAAATGTTTCTTTAGACACAGCTCGTGAAGTCCACGGCTATTGTAATAAACTGAACATTGCATACAAACAACAGCATTCCACCAAAGAATTTGGCAATAGCTGAAATTAATTCATCATGGCAATTTTCAACTACCGTGCATTTATTTGAGGCAAGTCATACTCTATGGAATTTGAAATGTTTTGCTCGTCTATGCGCGTGTGAAATAGCAAAGGCAATATTTTCGTGTATAAAGTAAACTCGTACAGTACTGTTTCAACTAACAATATAATTGTTGAGAATCAGTACACTCTTGTAGATGGCAAAAGTTTTCACAGACTCGTTAAATGTAGCAATGAAAAGAACATGGAAACAAAAACGAAATTAGTCGGAAAGAATAACAAAACTGCACAGCATGAGTTTAATGAAATGGCTCAGTGATTTGTAGACGAATCATTACGAATTAAAGTAGTGCGTGCGTAGTAAATAGACGGCTGCGCTTAGTTCGCTGAGCTTAATGTTTTGTTCGCCCCCAAACGTAGTTTTCAATAAAAGAGCGTTAACCTGAACAATAGAACCACCTGCATCAGAAGTTCACACGGCAATAAAATAAGCTAAAGACTGATCTTCAATGCATACAGGTAGGAGAATACCGTTTGAAAAGTATTGTCTCGCTGTTTTGAGTTACTATTAGTCCCAAAGCTTAAAAAAATCTCAATATAAATTAAGTTTAGATACGAGATCCTGGTTCAGAATTATGACAAAATAAACCAATAAGAAAATCTTATTTTTTTTATGGTCGCTATATGGTTGTAAGTAATTTTGTCTGAAAAGGTTTACACGGTCGAGTGATGCCCACTCTCACTATATTCATAATGTGTGTCGTTGTCCTAGTTTCTGTACACTTGTTCATTTCACTTGCAACCAGTTTGACGCCCAAACATGTCTCCCAAGCTTGGACTTAAGAGATTTCATATTTTAATTGATTACTGCTGTTATGTCAAGTTTATCTAGCAATTTGATCGTTTCCGTTACACTTTGAAGCAATTTTAATCTTTTGGTCAAATATTTGCAATCTTAAGGGTCCAAATTGATTCTTTGCGTCCGGCTTTATAAAATATTGTAAAATATTGTATTGTGGTAAGTAAAGGCTAGTAATTGAGTGTACCGGCAAGCAATCGCGAGGCTGATTGAAGTTACCAGTATAATTCAATGATGATAAGCATAATCGTGAATCCGTTATAACATATATTGCCTATATTAAGTCACTTGAGAAAATTGTAAAGGCATATTATGTGTACGTATGTGATATTTAAGATACTATTTTACGTGTAGTTTGAATGTAACAAAGGCTACATCAAAGCTATCTACAATTGAGTAGGTAGACGCTGACCAATTTGAATTAAATTCAGTAGGTAAGGTAGCAATCCAATCTCAGATAGATTTCGAAACAACAAACAAAGTCTATTAGTAATTACAGATAACACCTAGCTAAGATAATAGACAATGATTGCGCATTCCTTGTTTAGTTGTGCCTAGCCTCTCTAAGCCGGTTGAAGGTTGAAGGTAGAGCCTCTGGTAGCTGGCTACCAATCGTATTGTAGGACGCAATCGCCCACTTAAACTATGCTTAATTTGATTTTTTTGAAGCTTTGCAGAACTGACATAACTTCTAGGGAAAATATTTCAGAAAACTGAAGATTTGCTCAGTCTCAGTCGTGTTGTAGAAAGCCAAAGGCTCGATATACCATAATAATATAGGATCGAATAAAAAGACGATAAGTAAAACCACAACTGCATTTATAGAGTTCAACTTCATACAAAAGGTCAAGTGGATGGGAGGACACTTGTCAAACGACAGTCATTTTAATGAAAAATGCAAAGCCATATTCGTGTTAAACAATACTTCATATTTCGTATTGACAAAGGTTGGTTATCGTAACCACACACGCATGACAGTTGGCTATGGACATATGCGTACGATGATTGACATGCATTGGGCACTGTGTACATCCCTGCGTAACAAACGATCGGAGAAGATATATTTTCACCCTTAATATTAAGGAGATAAGGATCACTGTCAATTGGAGAAGAAGTGATGGATCATGATTAACAAATAATATTACAATTGGCATTTTGCGGCTGATGACTTCTTTTGACATACAAATTGCTGCGTTCTTACTCAGTCTGTACTCGCAACAAAGGAACGGTCCATTTACGAGTATTTTAATTGGTCTCCGAATGCAGTTAACAACGTCATTAGAATGTCATAACTAATTCTGGTATTCACCTTAACCCTATTATACAAATACAGTAAAACTTTTCCTGCATTACAATGATAAATCGACCTCCCACGATCGCTCAGAGACCGTGAACTCTGACAGGACTGTGGACAGCTCGACAAGCTTAATTATATCATATATCAAGTAAAATTAAGTTTACGATGTAATCTGTAGTGATTTGTATTTGTGTGTTGTCAGGGCGAAGGGAAGGCGGGTGCGCAGGCGCCGCTAAGGCGATATCTATCGTGACCGGTCGCTGTGCACGTGGCCATTCGCCCTGTCCCTAGAAGGACCGTTTTCACCACTTTCCAGCTAGCCTTTAGAGTTAGGAGGCCAGTTTTCCTAGACACTTTTTTGTGATTATTTTTCACTGCCAGTGTGTCAGTGTAGGTATCGATCATGTTTCATAACTGGTTTAGAAAAGAAACGTTCCTAACCCAAGCCAATTAACAACATAGACACATGGAATTAAATGAATATGGTTCAATCTATATTAGGATTCTTGGTCAAGTAAGTTTTTGAGATAAGATTGCAATCAAGTCGTCACTGACTGGTGGGCGAAAGCCTTGGTCACTAACTTTTATGTGGGAGTAACAGAAGTGAATTGCAGCTTAACTTTTATATGAACTGTGTTGTTTTCATTCGGTTATAATAAATTTCCTCGGCTTGGCGCGGCTTATCTGGCAGCTCTACGCAGTATTTTATACGCCGCACTTTATTTGGAAATGTTTCTTACTGGAATTCTTTGAGTAACTATTTTTTGGTAATTTTATTAAATTCTGCTAGACTTGACAGATAAATAAAACATATATAAAACCGTTTAAAAAGTGGCAAGATAAAGACAAGAGGAGACGTTTTTCAAGAGACCTTATGAGCCTTAAAGCAGAAAGAAGCTCTCATGAGTCAATTAAAATCCACTTGGAATATACAACAAAGCGAGTTAAAGAGGTTTAATATGATTCCATTTCGCAGTACAGTCCGTAGTACAAACTACGCCATTGTTGAAACTGATACCGATGCACAATGCACAGGATGCATGTCTTCGGAGCAGGTAAACGTACTGCTTTTTCGCAATAATACACAATAGAAGCTTTTACGAGAAAATAAGGGTATTTATAGTATTGTTATAAGATGTTTTATTATGTTTGCTCAGGTTTAAGTCTGAAGATGACAATTGCTTAGTTGGTGGGCACTTAAACCTGTTTTGTTCATGTATGTTTTATTCGATTTAAGGTTAGATCAATAAGCTCTCAGTATGAATGTGGCTTTAAAACAGTTCTGCCTGGGCTTGCTACGAATGGCTCGTTAAATTATAGTGGAATCAATCAGTCTAAAAACTCTAACAAGGACAAAAAAGTGAACATTTAACGCCATTTTATGTCTTTTTGCAAGGTACAAAAACTAGTCGTGAATTACCTAATAGTTGTCTTAACCTTTTGCTGTTTACCTCATAAAAAGTAGGAGGATGGCAATTCTATTTGATGCAAGACTGTAAAGCGCATAAAAAAATAATAAGCTGACACCTTGAACTGTGATGACATGCTGTGTTAGTTACACTTCGGATTGCTTACTGCTGATCACAAAAAATAGAAAAAAGTATATCAGTTTAAATTTCTTGTAGAAATATCTGATGTTATTGATTAATGGGAACCTAAACCTCTCTAAACGGAACATTAAAGTTAAAAGATAAATTATAACGCTCGCGAGCTTTCAATCAAATCTATCCTTCAACCGCAGCATCCGGATCCTCCGCCTTTACGTCCATCCCAACACTTAACTGTGTACCTATAAACATCCATAGTAAAGTATGACATGGCACAACTCGGTGTAAACGAGAAGCACAAACCGGTCCTGCAGCTGCGCGCACGCTCCTATACCTCTAGATACACGGTGTAATGTAGATCTATTATATTACGTGTACCATGGACCATGGGCCGTGGTCCGCACGCTCTCGCGTGATCTACCCTCATGAACCGCATTATCAATCTTAAGGTTTTCACGACCTTTTTATTCGAGGAACGAATTAAAATGCACGATTTTGACACGTGGTCGCATTAATATTTAAAATTGATGTGGTATTTCTGGTAAATATTACGTGTTGGCGACTTTTATGGCTTCCAGTGAGCATGGTTATGACAGTGGCGAATTTAAAGATGTCCGTAACTAGTGTGCGGATTCGTCAACGCAGCAACAGTTGATCCTTGAAATGATTTCCGAGTACAAGTGAATGGAAACGTTTGCCTTACATATCCACGACAACTCTAACAAGAAAACCACATCATCTAAGAAATAACTCTACATATAACAGGCAAGTTTTATTATTAATAAACATTTTGCTCTAACATAACAAAGTCATTGAATTGCAGATCTGAGCATGAACCAGTCATAATGTCATCCACATACACCCATAGATTATACACATAATACTTTAACATACATGTGAGCAACTATCACGATTGTTTTTATAGCATAACAATACTGTTCTACATGAGTGGGTAGGGTTTAATATCAAGCTGCACGAAAATATATGGTAGAGAGCCTTTAACCTTACGTGGGTGGAAAAAGCTGATGATAATAGCTACTGACGCAACATACTTATTAAGTCCCACTGGTGTTGACACATTGACCCCTCCTACGACAGCTTCTACTTGATAGTTTATGTTTAGGAGATTAAATGAAAGCAGATATCTGGACCTGAGTTAATGGTATCTGTGTATCATGTTTGTTTTTAATATGTGTATCAATTTTAATTGTAGTTATAAACATAACATTGTCTCTCTTGCCGTAGAAGTTAAGCAACGCTGCCTATTCTATCTAGACATCCAAATATCGCGAAAAATCTCTATACCATCAAGCAGTCACCAATGTATACTACTGCTGAAAAGACCAATATTTTTTGTATTAATGTCATCTTTATTTTTCAGCATGGATATTGAAATGTAATAAGCGCACGCTGTGTCGACCATTTGAACTTGGTTCCACCAAATTTTCTACTTATCACGAACCATTATGCTACCGGTACGAGTCCAGACGAAAAAAAACCATACTATTGAAAATTTAAGCGAAATAATTTTGTCAAACCGAGGATTTTGGTTGCTAGTTAAATAGAATAAAAACATACAAATATCTATATATTTTGACATAGTTGGTGTAATATTATCTGAGTAATTGGCTGGCCCAGTTTGTGTCCAGCTCGCGGCACGTACTTCGCTGGCGCGGTTGGGTAGAACGTGCCTAGATCACCGTCTAGCGTTGTTGCTACATGCCTATAATATTTGGACTAATGTTTCACTTGTTACGTACTAACAACTGGGGAAATTGATACTAAATTATGTTCCACTATGTTACATTTAGTTTTAAACGCTTTGGGACTGAGTACTCTTTTGGATTTGGTTTTAAAGCGGAACGGAACCTTTGCTTGGTGTTTTCGCTCTGTTTGGTAGTTTACTTCAGTACGTGCGTATACGAGTATGTTTAAGGAATTTAAAATAGGTACCAGAGGCACTGGTACCGTTTACGATGCTTGTCTAATACCCAACTCGCTCAAGGCAGTTGGCCCCACTAGATGATACAAATATTTCTTCTGTTACATTTAAAATTCTACAAGCAATCAACCTTGTACCTTAATATCTTGTAATAATACATGTACCTCTTAAGAGAAACCGTTGCTAAATCTAGCTGATTAGATACAGCAATGTTTAAGACCTATTAAAGTTTTTGTTGTACTTTTATGATCTGTATCTAATTACTACCAAAAATGGCTTCTTGTAATTTCATTGGGCAATCATGCGATATAAGTTGCTTCTAAATTGTAACAGCTACTAGGCAAAGTAGTGAATGAATTACTAAGATCATGCCGTTAGAAGAAAGCCGCGGTAAAAGTTTTAATTGCTGTTGATTTAAGAGATAAAGTTAAGAGCATGCTTAATCATTGTCCATTATATCCAGTACCGAGTTCTGATTCACAGAGCTCGCGTCATTTGTTTTTCGTGTTACCTACCTAGAATCTAGATGCATTTAGAATAGGTGTTAGATACATTTAGTTAGACCATCTTTGGTGTGAACTATATTTTATTCCGCCCAGTTAGAGAGCCCAAGGCGTATTTTTACTTTAGTAGAGACTCCAAGGCGCAGTGAGGCTCAATCAAATATTTTTAAACCATCTGAAAGTTATATAGAATAATCGCATAATCAATAAACTATTAATTGATACCTCTAGCCCACGATAGAGTAGTCAATTTGTGTTCCAATCTTCCGGAACTTTATCTCTATAGGGACTGTTATTAGTAGAACTTTCACGGCGCCTTTCACTCCAATATTTCCGAAGAAATGTCTCAATGCTTTGTTATATGAAAGGTCTATATAATCTGGTTGTTCAAGAATAGGCAACGTTAAGGTTCGATTCGCGTTCGTGGCTCCGTAAAACAAATTCAATTAGGAACGGGTGAAATCGCACCCGATGACCGATGTTACTGTTAGTTAAGTGATAAAGGCACTGACTTTATATTTTTAAACTGAACTCAAGCACATCACAAACTTTTAGTTGGCCAATAGTTTGTTTGGGCTCATAAGTCAGTATGTATTAAACACATACACGTATTAAAAAGATCAGGTACATTGCCGGTTTCAGACTCGACTGAAAACTTTGTTTGGCATCAAGATTTTGTTAAAAACATTTTTCGCCACTCATTGGGACAACTGTCGGCCGACTGTTTGTTTAGTCTGCAGTCTACTTTAACAGCTACTATTCTTTGGGATGAATCTTTTAATTAATTAAAAGAATAAATCAATCTGATAAGAGTAAAAGATAATGCCAGATAAGAGGAATCAAATTAAAGTAGTTTGTAGCTGGCCTGACTAGAGATTTACATTTTGTATTCATACATGCTAAATAGATGCAAAAACCAAAAAAACTAACAGATCAGAAGCACAATGTTATTTATCGCATTTATGTATAAGAAACGTACAATATTCTTCTGTTTCGAAAGAAATATGGTATCTATGTGACGTCAATAGTTTTTCTACTCACTATAATTTATGAACATGAATTTTTTTTTCAATTTGTTCTGGTTAATATTCAAGCTATTAATAATAATAATTAGTCAAAGCATATGCATACATTTTCACCCACGCCTAGCAGTCGCACACTAGTTCAAAACCGCCGTGGGCGATAAAGGTAGCTCTTAGAAATCATATTAATTAACAGTTGTTAGAAAACGTAAAAACTATCGTAGTACCCAATTAAATGATTGTACGCTATTTTATTAGCACTATAAAAAAACATTCAATTAACCATTGATGAAACACGGATCTTATCGCAGTTTAGATTCAAAGCTTAGCGTATAAAACAATTTGTATATCCGTTGGAAATTCTACGTCATTTCAAATCGTTCATTCTTATTCTAGTCAAAGAAAAAAGTTAATTATTTTCTTGCTAATAAACATAATCATAGTCTTCATTTGTGTTATTCTAAGAAACATACAAAACATAAGTAAAAGATCCAATCGTAATGGTTGAATTCTCATTAGCATTTGTCGTATTGATAAAAAGAAAGGAGTAAGTGCAGTTGGCGCCACAACACTCGCCGACCAATCACGGCAGAGGCTAAGAGTTCTACGAACTTAGCACGCCGCCCATTGGTCGAAAAGGGCGCCAACTTCAAACGAGTTTGAAAATGGAAATGTAACGGCTTTGCGCACGCGCTGCCTCCGCCGGTACCAAATACATACGTATACGAAATAGAAAGTTTCATAGTGAGTGTAAACAACGAGATCTTCAATTGTTTATTTTTGAGAGCAGATAGAGAAGATTATATTAAAATGAATGATTGTACTCCTATTAGTAATTTTTTTTTATATTAGCCTCCTTAGTACAAAATCTTACTCATTTAAAATAACGTAAGAATGTACTGTTTACCTTAAAAGGCCTGCGGTTCAAGTCGCGTGTCTCAAATGCTTACAACGTAATTCGTCACTGACAGAATAATAAATAGACAACCAGTGAAGACAAAGGGCTATAAAACTATCCCAGAGCTAAGGGCCAATCTGCAGTTAACAAATATAAAGCGGGTAGCTAAATCACAGCGCGGCTGGAGGCTGGCCGGCCCATTCTGCGAAACCAGTTGGGCCAGTCTAGCACTAGTAGATTAACCCTCAGTGCCCTTGAATCACGCCTCACATCGTATTCAGCAGACGCTATTTTAAGACTGAAACATGCTGCCCGTAATTGCAGCTTACACGAAAAAATCGACAGCAAAAACATGCACTAATTGTTGTCCAACAACCTATTACCATTTTTATTACCCCGTTAAAAGTAACACCGCTACACATCGGAGCTTCTAAAGCAATGTTTCTTTATAATATTAACGCGTCGAAAGCTCGGAGATTTCGTTTTGAATAAGGCTATGAACAGATTCTATTGTTCCCAAAAGGTCACGTTTGTCTGGCGCGCAGCGGCCGAGGTCATGCAGTTGTTCTTTCGCTTTGTTAAAAAGTACTTTGTGTCATTTCGAGTGGTCAAAGAATCATGTTTCTAGTTGTTTTAGTTGCTCCAGCGGACGTTGTGTAATAAAAACAAGTCATTTAATCTAAGACCGCGAAAGGCTTTTGCACTTTCAGAGTCAGACTTACGTTGCGTGCTCAACAAGTTGTGTAAAGGGCTTATTACACTTTACTAAATTCAGTCGTCTAATTAGGTTTGTCTAATTAGGATTCTAAATAATTTAATGAAACCTACCTTCCTAAATGCGATTACATTTGACTGAATTTAGTGACTGAATCATTTAGACGACTGAATTTAGTCAAGTGTAATAAGCCCTTTACTAAGCAGAAACTTAAAATTCTTCTAAAGAGCTTATTACATTTGACTAAATTCAGTCGTCTAATTAGGTTTGTCTGATTAGGTTTCTAAATGATTTAATGAAACCTACCTTCCTAAATGCGATTACATTTGACTGAATTTAGTGACTGAATCATTTAGACGACTGAATTTAGTCAAGTGTAATAAGCCCTTAAGAGTAAAATAGGTAGAAAGAAAATTAAACTGATCAACGAATAACAAAAAATCTTATCGGGATCTTTAATGAAGAACAAGCGAAATTATTTTACAGCTTCATAATTGGCGATTATTTTAATTGTTGCACATTTTACAAGAGAATAATCTCCTTTATTACTCTGCAGTTGCATGAGCAGATGCAAGGTTTTAAATAGTGAAGTAATTGTCTTACCTTTAGGGCGCAAAAAATACAGGACGGTCCGAGGCAAGCGTGGCCAGTGAGCTCGCGGAAGCTGCGCCGGAATATATCCAGATGCCAAAGCACCTGTAACATAAAACAAAATATTAAAATGTATGCTTACAATACCTTTATGAACTAATTGTATATCTATAAAAACCCCTGATGAGGAGCACAGAAGCTTACTTTAATGAGTAGTTTATCAGTTCATCAGGCAAATTAATCAGTTAACATTCGTCTATAAAGCAAATGCTTTATCATCCATCTGAGTGTATTTATAGATATAAGCTTAATGCTTATGCGTCAATTTCATTTAAATTCCTCACATTAATTCTATGAGGCGATTAAAGTTGGGAACACGCGCTCCGCAGGTGCATTGGGTAACTAGGCAAGCTAATTAATGCCTATATGACTATTTAAATTTTCATCCAGTGTCAATTGGGAATACGTAAATAGAAGCAAAGCTAAGTATATGTAAAGCTACTAATTTCAAAATCCCTTTCCTTGGCTTTACCACGGTTGTTTATAGTCTACATTCTAAATTGATCGTGTAGTCAATAGTTTCACCTGCCTGTTTGAACATTTGATGCAATTAAACAAAAAAAATACGATGTTTTAAATTTATAATATGCTCTAATTGTTGATTATGACCCGATTAAAACTTAAATGTTTGTATTTAATTATAAAATCATGCACTTGCTGTCTCTGAAATGTTATTTCAGAGTACCAACTAATGAATTATTTTAATAATTGAAAGCCTGATAGCATCAGTAGGTTAAGTTAAAGGCAGCACATGTTATAAAGACACGTTAAACGTTAGGTGCACGTGTTAACGTCAGGTGTGTCCCGACATGTGTCGCGAAGACCCCGATTATACAGAGCTATGGATAAGAAACAGTAAGTTTGTGAGCTATAGGATAATCCATCCATTATATTCTGTCAGCGTGGCATAATGTGCGAAAAAAAATAATTCAGTTTTTGAAATGCACCTGGCTTTGATGACAATGTTGACTACAGCTTCAATTTACGTATTCATTTATATAACTAAGGCCCATCGAAAATACTATACATAAATATATACTGGCTAGAATTAGGTACATTTAGAACGCAATTAAGGTACTCTGAACTAACAATATAATTAGCAATTAACTATGGCATAGATAATCAAGATAAAAGTTGTGCACGATTCAGTTTCATTGGTCACAACGCCTACATACTTCCTGCGCCGCCCACACTAGGTAATATTAACACAGAAATACATACATATGTCATCGATTGACTACCATTTTTTTTTGCATATTCTAAATATCAAGTTGAACAGGTACTCATTAACATTTCACTCCAGTTTCGTCAGAATAAATGTCAAAATGAATGGAGCAGATTGTAATAAAAATAAACAAATGTATTCATTTGTATGTATATTTTTGTCAGAAGCTTTTGCATGGAGTTATGAATTTGCATTTTGCAGTTTATTTTAATAGAGTTCTCAACACTTTCCGTCCATCGATGCATCAACAATGTGTTGATACAAATTGCTGACGTACTATAAGTCTACGAGTGTCTACGAGCACCTTGCGAGCACAAAAGCCAGCCACGCAAAAAGTGTCATTATTCCAATTACATGCACGTTCGATAAGAAAATTGTTTAGTGTTTACTACAGAATTTATAGTAATACGTTGTATGTATGCAATTATCGTATTTATACAGTTAGCAGGCTCCTAGGTTCGCCATAAGATCCCTCACTCACCTGTTATTATAATGAGATACGTCGGTGGCCAGTTTTTCGCGATTTTGGCGGGCAGGTGCAACCTAACTCGTCTCGAGCAGATGTCGAATGCTCACTATAATATACTTCGTTTTATTTTGTATCTCGAGCTATCATGAGCCGATTTCGAAAGGTATTTATATTCGAATCAACACTACACTCTAAGTGGCATACAAACATTTTTATCATAATTTCGTTATCTTTACACGTGCTTGGATTTCGTAATATTTATAAC
Organism: Helicoverpa armigera; assembly: GCF_030705265.1. Taxonomy (NCBI): domain Eukaryota; kingdom Metazoa; phylum Arthropoda; class Insecta; order Lepidoptera; family Noctuidae; genus Helicoverpa; species Helicoverpa armigera. The sequence continues at coordinate 9,276,648 of NC_087131.1, read as the reverse complement.
TTTCATTTAACTTTTCCAAGACTATGTGTGTGCCAGGACAATATACAGGAAGGTGCAAAAACTGGAGGAGGAAGGATGACAGATGCGCTCCGTGCAAGTGAAGCACGCGCACCGGGGGCGTCATGTTCCGCGAAATGAGCGCGCCACGGTAGCGGCAGATTAATGCTGATTTTTCTAAGTCACGTAACTAAGGTACTGTTAGCGACATACCCCGCGTGGACTGCGTAAGTAAAACCACATTAGAACTAGTTCTAGTCGCAGTAGAAATATCAATGTGATAAAACTCTCCACATCTCGATTTCAAACGAGCGAAAACATTTGAACAACAATTTGCTCTAGATTGTTTTACCTGATACTATTTATAGTTTTATCTCGTTTTATAAATGCAACTTATCTCAAGTTTCAACATATCTACGTCATGAAAAAGTGCTTGTTTGCACAACAAGTTATGACGAACGTGAAGATTTCGTTGTATTTCTATAAAAGCATGTCAAACATACGGAATAAAGGCTGTGTCTTCAAGCAAACAGGGTATAAGCCTGTCTTCACACCAGCGGTACAATACCGATAGATTCTGGGGTTCGTGTTAAGTGCTAGACAGAGGCTCCGTGTGTATGCAGCCTACATGAAGTGGAGCTCGTGACAAATAGATAAAGTTTCTCGCTAATGGAAGTTGGGACGTATTGTCGCCAGATAACGATTTCGAAATGAGACGGTTTTGGGAACAACGGTTCTTGTCAATATTTACCTTGATAAGAGGAAGGTGGTTTCGTTTCAAAATTGATAATAAAACATTGAAATAGCGAGCTATATACTTTGACTAAAATGAGAACACAGGTATTTTCTTTTTTAAATTTTGCATAGTTGTTGTGATGAAAGTGATTTTCTCACTGGCAGAATTCATTCTAATTAGCATAAGGGTAAAACTCTAAAAATCCTTTAGCAGTTACAGACACATATTAAGACGAGTGAAGAAGGCATTAGCTTATTCTAAGAGGCTTTAACGAGTAACATACGTCGGCTAACGGTATTTTGCGTTTGAACGTATACTACGGGTTCAAAGGACTAATAACACTGACTACTCTATTAAATGACTGATTTGTTGAGTTCAAATTACTTAATCAAGTCAAAATAGTAAAGGAATCATTTTATAACTATGCAGTATGTGACCAGTTGCATCCAAACTGTAAATCTTTCGACTTGCTTTACTAGCCTGTGTTTATATTATGGAATCACTCGTTACTTTGCGGAAATCTATGACAAAAATGTTAGGAAAAATATGTAGCGTTAATTTCGAGCACAAGCGGGTCAACTTCTCCTGAAAATGCCCAAAGGGGCGAAACACGTGTCGAGTATCCAAAGCCTCGATTTACTATCTCGCGGAAATTAACGCTACATAATTTTTCCTAACATTTTATAGCCTGTGTTTACCTCTATTCCGATTTCCGATATCATTTATCAAAGTGCAGTGAACCGTGAAATGACCACTTTAGCGATGACTACTTTTTACGGCGAAACAAAAATTATACAGCATACTGAAAAGATCAACTGTTTTGTACATAATTCGACACAGATATTTGTTAAAACAATTTCATATTTATCGTTTGTTTGCAATCTGTTGATTCTGCTGAGTTTTTGTTTACGATTCATGAGAAATGGCAATGACCTGAAACGATTACAGTAAAGTTCGTTTATGTTCATAATATTTTTCATCGTTATACATTTGTGTTTGTTTATTTACAGTTTTGCGTGTGCTACGTATACATATTTATATTTCAATATTTTTAGTACTGTATATGAGTTATTCAAAATCACTCCTGAATATTAAGATGTTAATTGTACGATAAACCTTATTTCATTTCATAAACGTAGCTAATGCTGTCTGTTAGCAATAGAACACCAATTTTCTGTCGTGATTTTGATGATCCCAAGCCAAGGGTGGGCTATTAAAATATTTGACACAACTGTTGCCAACTCAGGCTTAGTCATTCCTTCTAACAACATTTATACTATCCTTATAATTAGTCGTACCGCGACTTAACAATGAGTTAATCCGCCTGATAAATGTAGCTAATCTAATTGCATTACTGCTATGATTTAATCACTTCGTTTTTGCTACAAACAACGTGTTGAGTAGTATTTTTTAAGAAATGAGAAAGGGAGAGGGTCAATTAGTACACGTTTTTACGTGTTATACACACGAGGGGGCGCAGTGATGCGTTGTACATGTATTGAATAATATATAGAAGGAAAAACCACGATTTGATGGTTCGTGAGTCGCGTGGGAAGCCGGCCGGCCGCACCAATTCAACATTACCTACAGTCTTAATCGACAAATAATCTGTTATATAACTGTATACTTTATCTAGATTTTTTATCTATACAAAGAAGGTTGTGTTACACACGTGTAGTTTTAAAAATCACCTAAATAACCGTATACAATTGATAATACCCAATTAGCATACGTTAAATTAGCTACGCCTAAAATTAAATCAATTTATGCTAACCTTTGTTATTCAAAGTGCTATTAAAAATACTAATTATACTTTTATCTTGTACACGCATTGAACATAAGTGGAAGTTATAAGCGGAAGTAGTATTTGAATCAAAATATAGCCGATGCGCTTCCCCTACGGAAATGGCTCACCTACACTTGACCGTTTAATATTTATATGAACCAATGTGTTTGATGGGTTATTTTTTACTTGCTTTTAGCATGGGTATGAACAGATGGCGAAAAATCGATGATTTTGTAATTATGATAGGTCATCAAAGTGTTCAACCTGTGTGTTCAAAATTATAACGTGTGGTCTTTATAAAGGTTGGGTTTTTATGAATAATGATTCACCATCAATATAGTTCTACGTCGTTTTTGTTGAATCTGAATTAAAGTCTTGATTTTAAATAAAAACTGCACACTTCTTAGTAGTCCCCTCAGGGAATATCGTGAGCTTTGCATTAGCTAGAGGATATCATTAGACGTTATATACCTGTAGTACTATAAAATAAATAATTACACGTATAATCAATCTGAGATGTAATTACCTACAGGCTGTACAATATTTGTGCACAATGTTGTGTTTGAATACGCCATCAAGGTTTAGAACACGGAAGATTAAAACATGAGCGGAGATGTCATAAGGCAGGTAGGCCACTTCTTCTAGGTCAAAAGAGTGGAGGGGGCATGATCAAACCGATCAGTTATTAGTCGACTAACAAAACGTTCAGGTTCCTTGATCATCTGTAGAAGATTTTTTGTCTGACAAAACTGGGCGGGTTCCAAAGATGGCGTATGATTGGGTAGCCAGTACTTTTCTTATCCCTCAAACCCCCACATTTTGGCGACGTTGCTATCTTAGGACATTATGACATCTCCATCGTCTGATCGTCATTTTCTTGTCCATGGTCTAGACGCTAATAACAAACTTAGAATATTGCGAAAGTGGTATTCAAAATAGCGTTAACAATGATTTATTGATCATGACACAAAACACAGTTAGAAAAAATTGTGACCATGTGTTCATTTGCCGAAGCCTTTAGAAATGACTCATCAGATAAAAATTTAACATTCCTGAAGAATATTACTTAATTGGCAAATAACATAATGATCGAATTGTGCAAATTACTGTATAACAATTAAGTAATAACACCGGTCTTTCTAATTAGAAAAGGAATTATTAATATAGGACTTAAGAAACAGCCCTAGGGAAAAAGAGGAAAGGTTAGTGAGAAACTTTTGCTCAGAAGTGGGATAACATAGGATAACAAAAAAGAATCAGTGTGTCAGGACGCTAAACCCGAACTAGACACATTTTTTTTATGCTGCCAGTTTCAGGTAATTCCACCGTCACGGTCTAATTAAAACTCAATTAGGTGGAAAACAATCACAGGTATGACGATACTCTGATTCAGGTGAATGTACCGTGGAATGAGCTGACTCAGTGTCACTACGCGCATGCGTTTAAATATCACAAGATAGCGCCATTCATCTGGTATGTTATAACAATCTTTATTTATTGTAATAAAGAGGAAACATGTTTCTGTTTGTTTATTTGTACCCTAGACTCTAGAGGCTCCGAAAGTACTGAAAAGATTTGAAAAATTCTTTCACTATTGTAAACAGGACTATCCTCGAGTAACATAGGCTATATTTTGTTCGAGTACGGAAAGAAGATTCCCCGGGACGCGAGTGAAACCACGGGAAAACTACGAGGATACTAATAAAAGGGAAAATTTTTGGCTTTGAGACTGTTGAACTAACTTGAAAAATTACTTCACTGTCGGTAGCTACCTCTAGATAGGCTATATTTATTCGGGTAAGTGCAAAAGTTCCCTCAACATGTGAGTGATACCACGTGAAACAGCTAATATGTAATACGTGATCTCAATGGAATTGATGAGTCGACTTCTCGCATACACTCGTCATGATGTGATGTTGCAATCAATGTTTAATAAATACTTAGGTGACTAATACATTGATTTATATAATGTTGCTCTCTTTACCTTGTTATAAACTCATAATAATAAACTATACAAGTCTCTCTCAGCATCAATCGTCATTTGTTTTATTAATAAAAATCTTTTATAAGTCAGCTGTGCATAATAAATGGCGTATTCTTATAAACAGGCTTTTATTAGATAGACCTGTATGTAGCTATGTAATAGCATACAAGTAAGATAGCTTTAACCATCTTCCAAGGACTTTCGAGTCATATTTAGAAAGTTCAGATGTCAATACAATATGATTAAACTGACAAACTAAACTGTTTATATTAGTAATTTTGTACTATTAATTTATAAATAATCCTATTAAGTAAAAAACTATAGTTACGTTTCAAAATGTAATACATACGTCACAGAATGGCGACGATCTTCAAAGTCTATGTAAATGTATTCTGTCATCAACAGCACAAGACATTTTACACTTTCTATACACGCGTCAGATTTGAAAGATAAATTAACGATCAAAATATGACAAAGCGAGAGAAAATTACTTTCTTTGATTGCTATCGTTAACAGAATAAGTAGGTGATTACACAAACTTATATTCAGAGAACTGAATATAAGTTTGTGTAATCACATAATACATGATTAAGTATGCTAAAAGTTTCAAATTATCTTATAACAACCCTTATTTATCAACCCTCTGGTCCTTTGCTTTGCTCATATATAACTTACCTCCCCACTCAGAGACATTTAACGGTAACTTAAGCCATTCCTTAGTGAAGGATTTGTATGACATTCCGTCACTAAGGAGTGACTTAAGTAATCTTTAAATGTCTCTGAATGGGGAGGTTAAACCTGAATCTCTATAGGTATCTAATGGAAGAAACCCCATGAAAATCTACTCAGCAGTTTTTGAGTTAATGCGTGCAGACAGACGGGGCGTAGGACTTTGCCTGTGGTTAGATTTGCGGTACTTCTATTATTAACAGTCGATGATTGCCAGCCACTATTAATAAGAGATGATTGACCGGTGAAAAAATCAAAGTTATACGGTTTAAATCCGAGAAGAGAACCGGTCGGCGTCGAGTGTAGCGTGTGCCCAATTTCCAAGAAACCACATCAACACCAATTACTTTTTGATATCGTCTGAAACGAGGGCTAAATAGGTATTCATTAAATACAAATTAGACGCTCTGTTACTATAGTTTAACAGGAGATAATGCGACTTAAATCTAAGCGAAATTATTATAATATTACTGTCTCAAAGTCAATGTCTTCTGAAATCGGAAGGTTCATCGGAAGGTACAAAGATTTAAATATGTAAATGAAAACCGATTCAAAAATCTATCCAAGAATAAGTAAAAGGATTGTTCCATTTACGCATCATTAGCACTCACTGTCCGAAACGAAAGACCCCAAAGTTCGAATGCCATCGCATTACATACGGTCAAAATCTGCCCCATTACGAAGCATCCCCCTTCCTTTACAAAAATGGGGAGATCGGCCATCCGTGCAACGGCCACTACCTGTGACTATAAACGTACCTGTATACGAAATCCCAGTCTTTAATTATATACAAATAAATAAGTATAAGCACTATGGAGACTTTTGTCTCGCTTGCACAAACTCAAAAACAGCTTTGAGGTATTGTCGTCTCTTTTGTTCCTGTGCGTTGATGTCTTTTACTCCAAGCGTAGGCCCCGTAGGGCTACAGTATACGGAAAATATACAGATACTATTTTTGTTTGCAGTCGTAGCAAAACTGAGCAATGAGGTATATTTATCAAATAAGCAATACTTATACGTATTTATTTTAAACACACGTGTAGCTGTTTATCATAATTAGATAAGCATATACAAGTACAACATATATAACTTTTCCCGCCAAGAAATTACATAAATTCAAAACAAAGTTAAGACACAGTTTTTATAGTTATTTAGACTACAACATTCTTTATATTAATACGTATGTTGCTTTCCAACAATCAGAAATTGAATTTTTCGAAAAGTATCTGAATTTTCGAATATACTATGCAATGTAAGATGTAATCGCTTATTTTAAATTGGAAACACGGAGGCTTCGAAGGGCCGCGGGAGCGGAGGGATCGAGATTCACGACACACGTCCACAAAACCGGACCCGAATCAATTGCCCTCCATTTTATAACTATTATAGAACTCTATTTTAACTTCACATGTTTTATTTACGAAATTAAAACATAGATAGGAAATTCTCACGTTTACAAATCAGAATATTGTAGAATCACTTACATAAATAACACGCTGACTGATAGTTTAAAAATAACACGTTCAAACACTTTTTCTGACTATATTACATGCATATACATAGAACATAAACCCAAAGAACATGACTTTAATTCATAAAAACACAAAATAATAATAAATTAAAGTGAAGGCTCACCTTCGCGCTGTGATACAGAGCGCTGCTTCGCGTTATCTTGGCTTTCGTCATTATAAATCCTTGCAATCCGTCCAGAAATCACAGTACACAGTTCATAACACATTTATAACAATCATGTTTACAAACGTTTGTCAATTAGTTCGTGAGGGAAGTTTACACGCGGCACTCGCGCCTCTGTTTACAATGAGAGCGTACGTGGGAGTGTTCCGAAGCGCGTACGCCGCCCGTGACGGTAGCGCCACGGCTTACTGCGGCGAAGTAACGAACTAAGCGTACAGCGCCCCTAGCGGCTATAGCAGGAACTACGCCCAGGATTTTGAGCGGCGGCCATCTTGTTTTGTGCCCGCGGGATTGAGTCGAGTAAAGATGACGCGAACAATAATTGTTGTTATTATAAACTCGTCAGGAGTTGTACATTTCATCTTAGGTAATGTGACATTCCTTTTAAAGTGTAGTTATAAAATGATGATTAGAAGTTTATTTCAGGCTTTAGTTTTCTTATATGTTGACTACCTTCTAATTACTAGTTTACTCAGGAACACTGTATGATAAACTTTTGATTTTAACTTTGATTGATTTTTACACAGTCAAATTGCATCAAAACTAAACATTTTAACGTTAATTTTAAAACCTGCCAAACCGAGTTAAGTTCAAAAAGAATAATAATATAACACATTACCTGTTCGACGTTTTTTTTTTTCTTTTACAATCCTCGCTTCGGAGCAGGTGGCCAAAAGAAAAAAGTTTGAACGTGCGAGGGAGCACTTTTCGACGGCGCAGCGGGATGAGGGATTAAAAATGTTTGAAAAAACCTCCATCGCACCTTGCCGACTATAATACGTAATCGCTCGTAATACCTTATCAATTCTCGAGAAAATTTCAAATCTTTTTCTTTGTAGTACATTGCGTGCGTGACTTGTATAGTAGTAATAGTGTGTCTACGCATAAAATTTCTGTAAGAAATAGTCTGTTATAGAAGAAATGGTGACGTAAATGATTATGTATATGTGTGCAGAGTAAAAGTAAAACGGATTGCATTCGATAGGCCGTATTATTTGCATGCTATTCTAGACATACAATTTTTTTTACTAATAAACCAACAATGAAAACTAACATTGTTGATTTACAATTTAATATTAAAATTACATTTACACATAGAAATCAAATTACACATACATACGCACGCACACATTTGCATTTGTCCGTGAGCTCAATTAATTCTAAACAGTTGACAATCGAGTGTTGTCAATACATTGTATGTTGTGGATTCTGTTTGGTACAGCTCAATGAAAGTGGCGCAACACCTTGGAGGTACTACTGAGGTACTATAGAGGTACTATAGTGAGTAGTACTCAGTCTCTTGTTAAACCAGACACAAAGGTTTCAAGTTCCCTTTGTCTTTGCGCACGTGCGGACACCGTTACTTACGCACGGGTACATATCATTATGATTTGAATAGCTTCAGAGGTAATGAGATGCCTCAAATAAAATGACCACAAGTAGGCCAATAAGTAGTCCTTATAAAGGACTTATAACTTATATAATTCTTTAGCGGTACTTTTGGAAAAGAATACTCCATTTATATCAGTAATCTTATTATCTTACCTTAAGGAGAGAATCGATAAAAATAAAACAAAAACTGTCGTCTGTCGAAGCGCTTAAGAGATTGCTCCACTCGAACGGTAAGCGTCGGGACTAGCTACGGATACTACTTATTCCATTCCATAGTAATTGCGTAGTGGGCTGTTTGGCCCAATTATACACTCCCGTCTAGTTAGGTGAGAAATAGAATATAGCTAGCATGACGACGGATTGAAACTATTATTTTTACTCACAAAATTGTGGGTGTAATAGCATGTTCAGTTACGAAACTACGGCCAGAAAAAGTGTTTATTGGTTGCCACTTAGAGTTGCTATCGAGCTTGATGATAGGTTTTCGCAGAAGCGGAAAGGATCTTTATAAGTGTCCACTTTAAAACAGTAATCATTTGAACTAATACAAAATCTCTTTTTTTGTTTGAAGTCGGTTAAAACCCTTCAAATCCTCGTCACAGCTTACGCAAACAAAACAGAAACAACATTTATTTGCTCGTGCAAAATTGGTTTGCCTTATACAAAGCATCCAATTAGGTACGTCTGTAGCAATTTGTACGAACATCGGCGGACATTATCACAGATATAAGGGCAAGGCCAGACAACTGAGGATTCAAAGAAGCCTTATGTTTATTAAACCATAATAATGTCCATGACGCACGCATTCCTTGCACCAAAGAATGCAGAAGGGATTGCGTTAATAAGAAATCCAGGGCCGTCGAGATGACATGAAGGCTTTTAAGTCGGAGGCTGTAATTAGACGTGTGTTAACGACCACAACAGATGGCTGCTATTTGTCTCCTCTGTATGAAATCTGTACAGTTTTAATTGTAGGGGGGAATGTGATTTATAGACTCTAGAGTTATTATTAGTGGTAGATAAGGTAACATTTTTATGAAGAGAGACTTCGAGAGATCTCGCCATCATACGTAAAAGTTTGGCAACTTTAGACTTAAGAAACACACCTATGTAATTATTAAAATTTAATTAAAAAAAAAATCTTATTTCCATGTAAGGGCTTTATTTGTCGAAGTTCGCGCAAGTATGAAAATATTTTTATGGAAGGGCAATAATCATAAAATCTTTTACCGCTTAAAATAAAGGTTTTAGCGATTGCAAGAAACGAAGCATAAAGATTATCCTGATGTACTTTTTAGCATATTTTTAAAGAACAGTTTCTCAAGTACTTACAATCTTACTCTTTACAACTTTATTCGTTAACAACAAAGTACCCGTTACCAATTGAGTTGTTTTCAAAAAACGGTCAACATAAAAGAGTTTTACACTTCCTATATATTTAACCCTTTCTGAACCAATCTAAATCTTATTTAAGTTTAACAATAAACTTAATGGGAATTGGAAGCACGAAAGGTTATTTAGAAAATAAAGATAATAATCTTATCCTTTGTAAGCTTCTTTGTAATTAGCTAGACGGTTTTTTAATCACAGATTAACGTAAAATGTTTTATGATTTATTTTTATAACTGGTATTCAGAACTCTATGGAAGCAGTTTAAGTAGGATAATGTGTTTTTAGAATTGAGTAAAAGTTACAGCAGTAGGTACTTTAGGGTATTGAGTTGCCCGTGTTACTGGGTTGAGGAGGTCAGATACTGTCTACTTTTAAAACACTGGTACTCAGCTGCATCCAGTTAGACTGGAGGCCGACTCCAACTTTGGGAAAAAGCTAGACTGATGATGACTTGAGACTGATACAAATACTAAAAGGTTTTCTTTTGTTATACAGCAAAGGCAAGGAGGTAATTTTTTTTTTAGTTATATAGCCAGCAATAGTCAAATTAGCTACAACAAATTACCTAAACCGACACAGCTCTTTCTTAATAATCTTCGTACACCATCCTCAAGCTCCAACTTCATTTATTTTTTACAAACCTAGCTTTTCGATTAATATAAGAAACATACTATATGCAGGCATGTGTGTTCATTAAAATCTATATAGTAAAATTACAACACCCCTAACCGGTTTTTTATCTCGTACTATACAACAATATAGCTGTCTCATTTACTCTTATGGCACTTGTACTTCGTCATAGCAAACTAGTCCTTGGGTTTTTAAAAATAAGGTTTGAAATCCCTTGGCATGAACGACGTCGTACATAAACTGTTGATCTTGTAGTAGGTCGTAGTAAGATGAAACGAGTTTTGTGCTAAGAGGAAATGACCACTTCGCTCAAAAACTCATTTACCGTTAAAGAAACGTCCAAATATAGTAGGACATACATAATAGATATCGTTGCCTTTATCCTGTTCCGTAGATAATATAATTGAATGACGAGTAGATTTGCAGGAAAAATAGTAACAAATAGAACCTTAAATTGTAGATTAACAGAAACTTTTGTGAATTCAATCTCAAAATTATTCAAGACTCAAACTTAGGCTTAACATAGAACTAGAAGTAACTGGCATTATATTGATATAACTCTAATGGAATGTCTCAATCAAAGATGCGCAAACGCATAGCAATTCACCGAGCGCCTAGTGAAATGAAAAAGCAATCATTTGCACGGCAGCGCGGTGGAATCACATTTCGAGAAGGCGCTAGAAACGTTAAGGATGAGTAGCTATTGATACAAGCATCACTTACTCATACTAGCAAACCGATTAAAGGAGTAATGTTATATATCATAGCACATTATACTCCGTTTAAACAATGGATCATAATTAACTCGTTGACAATCAGTTTCTAATAAACTATCTTCGCTATTCTTCACTCTAGCCATTGTTCTGACGGTGACTGTTTCCCAGATTAGTAAACTTTCCAGCGGTGTCTCATACACTAGTCTACCTACCAGGAGCGCGATTCTGCTAATTCTACTTTAGCGACATACGATTCACATCCGACTGAGATCCAATCACAACTCAATTACGATTGAAGCGTATGTGGCTCTCCGCTATTTTTTCTTTAGCGACATACGATTCACATCCGACTGATATCCAATTACGACTCAATTACGATTGAAGCGTATGTGGCACTCTGCAATTTTTTCTCCTTAATAAACGTTTTATCCTTTTCTGTGATTCAATAATTAATCATATTGTCTGCAAATTTAAGATTGTAATATTATTGTAAAGCAAACTTCCGTATAGACCAAATGAAATGTCATTAAAATACGATTGGTCTTATATAAGTAGCAGAATGCCCGCTAAGGTTAGAACTGCCATTGCGATTCAATTTTTATCCTATCGCCACAGTATTACATTAGCAGAATTGAGCCCTAGATACTAGATATTGTTAGGTTGCAAGACATGCGGGTGCTACTACGTTTGAAACTGCACGCAATTCCCACGACCACCGCCATTCACAAACCCGCAACACTTGAAACATTTAAGTACCCAGACGGGAGTAACGAACTACTAAATAACAAATATTGTTTGCCAAAAAACTTATGAACGTAAAGAATCTTTATAGCATAACAAAGAGAAAAAGTTTTAGAAAACAACTTAAATACCTTCGCTTTGCATAAATAAATATGCATATGACACTATTTTTTAATAATAGAACGATTATTCCACATTCTTGGACGATTTTGGTATTTTATTATGACGTCAAACATGATAATAGCTTCATAACAATTGGACAAATCCCATGGCATTTATCTTAATAACTACAAATTATTGATCTTGGCGAAGGTAACTCGATTTGTTTTTATGGATTAAACTACAAATAAACCAGGTAGGTCAAATAAAAAACCGGCGGGAAACTGTCGGAAAAACTGATTTTCATTTATATGACCCACTTCATGCACTAACGAGTTTTTATTTTTCAAAGGGGCTTGTAATTGAATTGTGAAATCATTTCTATTGATCCCTCCATGTAGGAGGTCTTCTCTATTCAAAGCCTGATTTTTAAAATGCAATGCTCACGACTTTTTCCATTTTATGAGCACCACACAAGATACATACATACATAATTTCAGATATGCCAAGTGCTCCAAAAACAGTCGTAGCTTTCATTGTTCGTGTAGACACATAAATTGCCGCCTATCTGTGTATCAATTTACATGAGAGATGAGCACGAAACTGGATCGTCCACAATATCGCACGAGGTTTCACTTAATCTATGACCGGTTTGGTCACTGAGCCTTATGGACGTTTCCTAAAAATTTCAAAATCTAACCGACCCACAGACATGGCCCACTCTAGGCCAAGCACCGGCAATATTATATGACCACTTAAGTTTCTGAGGTTTACAAATGGCTCTCGAACCTCTCCGCCACTTTTATAGTTTCCAATCTTAATTTTATAGCCAAGCGAGAACAGGTTAACGTCCAAATGATAGTCGTTGAAATACCTAATTTACATTTTATTATCAGCCAAGCTTAAATGATTATTTTTATTTAAAGTTACGGTACTATTGTCTCCGAAACTAGGATCAACACTAAAAATACAATTTTGAAGTTGCGTTATCACTTTGATTTTGCAGAAACTATGAAAACATCTTAAAGTAAGCATGTATGGTTGATTTGACTTGATTTAAATGTAATAAATATTTAAATGTTTCAATAATGGTTACCCCAATACTTATCAAAACTTCGTGAAGTTATCAGAATTATCATAACAAAGCTCATGCCCACGTGGTCGCTCTCTTATGGTAAACAATCTCTATTACTAAATAGATGTTTATATTACCAAATACCTTTTCTCAAGAGATGACCATAAAGTAATAAACTGCTCACTTTGTGGGACGATTTATGATCAAAATGATGACCATCTATGAGGTTCCTGTCTAATTGGTTGCACAAGAAGTTAATAAAAACCAATATCCAAAATAAGTAATAGACTTTTATAATTGGGTTATGAAAAACCGTGAGCAGTAGCCAATACTGGTAACATTTACTAACAAGACTGGATGATGTGGGCCCTTTAATAAAACCTATATGTATGTTCCTTAATCAGCGATGACGTTACAGCGTTTTTACCTACCTACTTTTTATATTCAAATATAAAGCAATAAAAATATAAATAAGAAAATCACGGACCGCGACTAGCATATAATTTCTCACGGCGATCACGCATCGTATTCAGCGCGTGGCTGCGCAGGCGCCTACCCGTGGGAGTTCGAATGATCCAACCGATACTACGTAAGAATACGTATTAGGAAACTGTTACCGATATGGTGGCGATGAAGTTCAATCGCAAGAAACCTCTGGAAAGAGTCTATAAGGACATAGAAGGAGTTATCATTGAAATAGCAATACATTTATCAGAGAAGCTTCTGATTTAAGATTTGGATGCCGAATTAAATCATTCCTATTTCAAAATTGGAAAGTGTTGATGTTCATTTGTTTTGTTAACATGGGGCAATTTTTTTAGAAGATGTTTGTAAACATAGTAACCACAACATTGTAATGATTTTCAGAACAAGCGGGAAGCTTGAAGCAACCGCGGTCCCACAGTTATCCCGCTACCATAAATTGATACAATTGTTTCACGAGACTTTCAATTTCAAACTGAGTGTATTGGAAATAAATTGCTACTTTACCATTTAAGTCTGAATAGAACAAAGGAAGGAACATCTTATTTATTGAATTAAGTTTGCATAAATTGCTTATTCCGAGCACAAGTTCACATGGAAAACCAGGGCTCAGGAATGTTCTTTCGACTCAAATAAAATTTGATTTCGTCACGTATTAATTGATTCAATCTGTTTTCACATTGTGTGAACAAAGCAAACCCCACCCTATTAAATCACAACAGTGGTTTCTAACTTTCACATATCAGCCCGTATCCGCATGAAACAATAAAATTGCATATTCCATGTCCTTTCCAGTCACATCCTTCTATAGACTTCCTATTAGCACTGCTTCCTTATTGCAGTGCAAGAAATTGCCTGTAATTCAAGGTCCTGGCTTGTATCTGTTCAACCTTTGACCGGGCACCTGTCAAGTGTTGTAATTAGATCGTTACCCGAAGCATGGCTCGCCGGTCAAGCTTGGCTGGCTTTCCCACACGTCTTCGCGGCTCAGGCAGACCCTCCTATTCTGATGATGAGATTAACCCGCACTTCCAGATATACCGATACGCAACTACTTTTGTCTACGTTAATAGCATAATTTGCTTCGGTTGATAACGGAGAAATTATGGAAGAATGAAACAAGTATTTTCCTACATATGTATGTTAGCAGATAAATCTACTGATGTGCGTTGATTTGTGAAGTAACTTACACATTTAGGTTACGCTATGAACTCACAATCCAGTTTGACAGTGGCACACCTGCTTTTTACAACAGGCTTTAAAGATTAGTCGACACTTACTCATAGCGTGTTAAAATTCACGTCTATCCTAAGCCTTATTGCTACTTAAACCGAAGTTCTTAATTTTAGGGTGTCGTTAACGTCAATGCGGTCGTGAAACGCTCAATGAATTACGACATTTTGTTACAATGGTCTATATTCGAACAATGGAGGCTTTTTTACCAAGAATTAGTCACAGGAGGCATATCCTTGAAGACGGTCAGGAAGGGTGAGTCATCAAAAGTCGCGGGTCGCGGGGTCGCGGTTCAGTGCGCACAACCGAACTGTGCCAATGTACTGCGTGAGCGCAGTTATGTATTACATTTGTCTGTTCATATAACTTTACTGTCTTAGTCATTAACGATAACAAAGAATAGCCTTGTAAGGGTTTCTGAATAAATTGCATCAAGTAAATAGGGGGTCAAAATTACGTTACCTATTATTTGATTTCAGGTTCACGTTCAGACACATTTCTTTAGAGGACCGTTTGTACAATCATCAAATAGCCTCACATAAAGCCAAAGCATGCTAGAAACATTACATACCTAAAATGTATGGACGATTGTGACGAAACAGACTAAAACAATGACAGACACAGCGAGCAATCAAGCATAGTGTCGTACGACAAACTCTATTGAGATGCAAGTGTGACCAAACGGCCAACAGACCGCTTAATGGGCTTTAACTAGAGACCCATTCAACCATGTGACCGATAGGGTATTAAACAATTGAAGGGGTTAAGCAAGAAACGCCTAAATGGTTAAAAGGAGGGAAATGCAATGAAATAAATAAGATAGACCTGTTTAACAATTGTCTCCTGAAATATTCTGATATCTTACGTAGGTACATGATTTGAAACTGAATGTGGTGAATTAATACATAACCAACATTACATCATATTTCTTATCAAATCTGAAAAACATATCCAGGTTAGGGAATGGCGACAATTGGGCGGTATTTGCATCATTTTCGGATAACGAAGGGTCCAATTTTATCTTCATCGGAAAAGCTTCAGCAGCGATAGACGACATCTGACCATTTTTTGCATATTAACCCAATAATGTTTTGGGGCTGAGCAACCACGTCCGTAAACATTAGTCTAGTATTTAGGTAAAACAAACAGACTCGATTATTTCCGTATACATGTATATTTTGATGAAAATGAAGGTTATCATGATGATGTGTGCCTACTAGAGATACCGATAAGGCCTAATCAATGCGGTCCCGCATATCGACAATAAATAATGTATAATGTAGTATGAAATCATTGTTGTGTATTACGTTTATGTATTTAGCGGTCTGATCTGGATAAATTGGATTGAAAATAAATAAAATGGCATCGCCATATGTGTCTTTTATTTTCATTGGATTGCTGGTGAGATTTTTTTTATCTTCAAATTAAATGTCATTTTAAATCTGTGATTTCGACTTTTAAATTGTTGATTTTTCATTTGATTTTGAATAAAAGTTTAATAATTTGATTTAAATTAATTTTGAAATGTTTTTGAAAAAATCAGGAATTTGTAATAAAAATTATTTTAAATTGAAGTTTAATACGGTAATTTAATTTAAATTAGGTAGGTTTTTGTATAGTATAATCTTAAGTTTTCATTTCAATTTAACATAAGTTATTTTCTAAATGCATTAGCCCAAAATAATTAACGGTTTCTACATACTTTTGGAAAATTAACTGTTAATTTTATGTTGTTACAGGACATGCTAGCAGTCCACTTCGTATTGCCATATCTAGACAATCATATGAAAGAGCTGGGCTTTAATCATATTCAGATTGGGTTAGTCGGAGCTGCATTTTATGCGTGTCAATTGATATCATCACCATTTATGGTAAGTTGTCGGTTTAAGTTCAAAATTATTAACAAAAAAAACCGACTTCAATAATGTTCCTAAATCTGACATTGTAGGGGACCTAACTAACCATACATTTTGCCTACTACCTAACCTACCTACCTAACCTAACTAACCGCATTAAATTCGCTTCATCCAAACGGGAGATAATCGTGCTTAAATATACAGATCATACTGAGAACCTCATTTTTGAAAGGTTAAAAATTATACCTTTACACTACAAGTGCATTTACATGTAATAGGATTAGATTTCATTCATATTTTTTTGTTTTATTTTCAGGGCAGCGTGAGTGATATAAAGGGAAGAAAACCAGTATTATTGATCAGTTTGATTGTTTGCTCATTTGCTTATTTCTGGCTAGGAATAACATCGTCGTTTTTTGTTTTCCTTAGCCTACGCATTGTCTTAGGTAAGTTGAAAAACATATTTTATCAAAGAGAATGATGAATAAGACTTCGTGTGTCATTCATCTCTTTCTCGAAGTTATAAGATCTAAATGAACTTTAAAATCAACATAATAATATGTCTTTACTCTTTCAGGAATATTTAAACAAACGCAAATACTTGCTAGAGCATTAGCGCCGGACTATCTTGACGACCCAAATGATGTATCTATTCTCTATGGAAAACTCCTGTCATTGGGGAAACTAGGAACGGATCTAGGAACTAATTTAGGTGGCCGAATCACGAAGGCGTTCCCCAAAAGTGGATTCACTATAGCATGTGCATTGACAACACCGTTATACTTCATAATTTTACGTAAGTATTTTTTACAAACATATCACAAATCCTTGATACTTTCGCTTCATATATTACCCGTTGAAGGTTGTACTACAGACAAGTATACTACCTATACTTATTCCTAAATTTATAAATCGCCGTAGACGCATCCGAACCATAAGAATTTAAACATTGCTCTAATATTTCTCAAACAGGACATTGCTCAAATATTTTTCAAACAAAACATCTCAAACTGTCTCACTTTTACAGGTTTAGTCAATGGATTGCCTGAAATTTCTAAAGAGAAGAAACTAGAAAATCCAGAGCCAGAGAAGAAATCGCCAAAACTAAATAATTCCATCACTGACACATACAAACAAAGTATCAACAACATTTACAGCATAGACTGGAACAAATACTGGGACATATTTCTATTCAAACTCATTTTGTCAACCTCTATAGGTTTATACTATATGAATTTTACTTCATTTCTAGAAACAAACCACGAATTATCATCCGACTACATAGGCTATATTGGTACCTTCCAAGGAATTATTGCCACTATAATACTTGAAACCGTTTTTTACTCAAATAAGTTGTATCGAAATGATACTGATTATAGTCAGAGAATCTTCCATGTTTTTCTAGTCTTAGTTTTGTCGTTTGTAGGCTTAGCTTTAGTATCTAATGTTTATTTGTATGTAGTATTAGTAGTGCCGAAAGCAATATTTTTCTCACTTGGAAGGATGGTAACTTTAAATGTCCTGTGGAGTAGAAGTGAAGATACCAACCGTGGAGTACTCATAGGATTATTATATAACGTAGGACTTATATCTAGTGTTATAACACCCCTCAGTAGCGGCTTCATTAATCATTATTTAGGTGTTAATTATGTATTTTACACAGGTGCTATGTTAGCATCGGTAGGCCTTGTTTTAAGTTATCAATCGAGAACAAGATCTTTAGAAGAGAAAATAAAATAGATAACTACATTGCAATCGTTTTATTGATCCCTTTTAAAACATCTTCAAAGTCTAATAATTTTTTGATTGACCATATTTACCACAAATTGGTGACATAAATAGGTATAAGAGTATTTTTAGTATTTATAAAAATTGCGATTTAAAGGAATCCGCTGGTTCACAATGACATCGCATTCAATCACTTATCAAATCAGCTGAAAGGCAATTTGTAAATGCCAACTTTGTAAGATAAGGTAACACAAATCTTTCTCACGTTTCATTACTACCACAATATAATAGAAGTTGCATCATTTTCTAATCATTTCACGATTAGGCCTTATTTCCGTGTCGGTCTTACAGATGAACTGTCCAAAATGATCGGAAGCCAGAAATTATAGAGTTAACTCTGATTCCATTTCCGGACACACACGAAGATGTTTTTTTAAATAAAATTGATGTTAAATTGCTTTGACATTTTTTATTGTATTTATTTACTTATGTAATGATTCCTAAATATGCTTCCTACTTATAATGAAGGATCCCAAAAACAGTTAAGACAAAATATGTCATATATTTTATAGGAATCATTGAAGAGATAAATATTTTTTGCGATATTTTTTCCGTAATCATGACCAGTCATACCACGAGTACCTAGTAGCAACAGCTAATCGTGATACATATGCAATTAATTTAATTTTAACATCCATGATTTTTATCGTCTACGTTATCAATACAAGGACAAGTCAAAATGACGATCGCCAAGTTTCAATTCAATTGAACAGCTCTCATTTTGAACATATATTTACGGAACAATATATTCAATTATACGTAAATTAAACTAATGATTTGTTACTAAATATTGGACGGTATAACAATGAAACTTAATCGTGGTTTTTCTAAGATAGTGTTATCAAAGTGACTTGCAGTCTGTTAGAGATAGGAAACATGTGTCTAATCAATGTTGTTACGTGTATCGGTAGTGAATGAAGTGTTGTGCAGTATGGAATAGTTAAAGTGTATTATTTTATTTATATTTGTGAGTTAAGTGCTAATTAAAATAATAAGATGAAGCCGAGTTGGACTTTTTTACTTGTCGGCTTTTTGGTAAGGTTTTTTTTTTGGTATTGTTTTGTGTGTCAGACCTATAAATTGGGCACCTGATTTTTTCGAAGATGATATGTAAAAAATGTTGACGTAACAAATAGTCTAATTTATTTCGTAATTACCAAAACTGCACATTGTAACATTTGGCGTATTAACTATTATCTCTAAGTTCGGTATTTTGTTAAATAACAAAGTATTTAGACTTCTTGTAATATAGAGTATTTATAGTACTTAGTTTCGTAGGAAGTTTTGATAATTAGTGTGTATTGAGAGAATAAGCTAACCAATTTGTTGCAGGATTTAATGTCAATATTTTTAATATTGCCATATGTCGATATCCACGCCAAAGAGCTAGGTTTCAACCACATTCAAATAGGACTCCTAGGAGCCGTGTATCCAGGATGTCAAATGATATCATCACCTATAGTTGTGAGTAAAACATTTTTTTTTAAATACTCTAACGGCGAGTTTCGCCATTTAACTATAACTATAACCGAGCTTAGAATAAGGAAACGGTGGAGAGAAGACTTGGACAGCTTCCTCTCGGACTGGCCACAAACAGCGATGGATAGAGAAAAGTGGAAGGCTACGGGGGAGGCCTTTGCCCAGCAGTGGGACAGCACAGGCTAATAAAAAATAAATGAAATTTCAGAAGTCAAATCGCCCCTGTAGATAAATTGACCAATGGCGACAATTTCACGACTGGTTATGGTTTGGTTAAAGTAAATAGCGCCAGTTGCACTAGTAGCTTTTTAAATAAATATATATATTTTTGTGTTGGAATCACATTAACCTGTGTGTGGCTGTGTTTCGGATGGCACGTTAAACTGTAGGTCCCGGCTGTCATTGAACATCTTTGGCAGTCGTTACGGGTAGTCAGAAGCCAGTAAGTCTGACACCAGTCTAGCCAGGGGTATCGGGTTGCCCGGGTAACTGGGTTGAGGAGGTCAGATAGGCAGTCGCTTCTTGTAAAGCACTGGTACTCAGCTGAAACCGGTTAGACTGGAAGCCGACCCCAACATGATTGGGAAAAGGCTCGGAGGATGATGATGAATCACATTAACCCTGTATTGTTTTGATTTCAGGGGAGCATAGGTGACGTTAGAGGCAGAAGAACAATATTATTGTATTGTTTGATTGTTTGCGCAATAACCTACTTCTGGTTAGGAATAACATCCTCTCTTTTAGCTTTCTTTGGCCTCCGTATTTTACTAGGTGAGTCAGATTACTGTTATTGTTTTTATAGAAGGGATTGGTAAAGAGATTATTGTTTTATTTTTCTCATTGACATGGAATATCCACTTATCCAAAATAAATAAACATGCCAAAAAAAATTATGAACTTTTACCGTGTGCGTGTAAAGTACTCACTTACTTTTTCAAGAACTACAAAGGACAGAGGACATCTTCTTGTACAATTTATATTATGTTGTGTTCTATCCACACACATATGTGTAACTAAATCAATGGTTTAAATAATCAATACTTCATTATCCCTTCATACAAGATCATCATCATGACTTGTTGTTATTCTTTTTCTAAATAACCGACCTTCACTTGTTTCAGGAACATTCAAGCACACTCAGCTACTGACGAAAGCTTTAGCCCCAGATTATCTTGATAACCCAGACGATATATCAACTCTTTATGGAAGATTAATGTCATTGGGGTCACTAGGGCTAGCCCTGGGGTCCGTTCTGAGCGGGTATGCTATGGAAGCATTCCCAAATAGCGGGTTTACTATAATGTGTATCATTTTATCCGCATTCTTCGTTATTAATGCAGGTAAGAAACAGTTTAGAACGAATTTTAATTATTTAAGTTATTGGTCCAATTTACTCATTAACGCTCAATCCTTCTTCGTGTGACAGGAGGCCTGTGCCCAGCAGTGAGACGATAAAAAGGCTAAACTATTGGTCCAATTCTAAGATGTTTAATTTTGGTGTTGGGGTCAGACTTTGTTTGAAAATCCCCGCTTATAAATTTTAGCTACTTCATTACAAGTAACATGTTTATCTGTTTTTTCAGGGTTAATCAACTCTTTACCAGAAACAGCAAGAGAGAAAAAAGACAAATCAACAGCTACGTTTGAAGCATCAAAAATACTCGATCTCACTATTGACACTTTCAAAAAAACTATCAATAAGTTCTATAGCATAGACTGGGTTACGTACTGGGATATATTTGTATTCAAACTAGTTTTGTCAGCTTCTGTAGGCCTGTATTATAGTAATTTTCGTTTATTCCTTATGACTGAACACGGTCTATCTCACGTGTATTTAGGCTATATTGTAGCTGCAGAAGGAGTAGTTTCATCCATTATAAATAACTCAGTTGCGTACATAAACAAATTCTATGTAAATGATAAGGACTACAGTCAGAGGATTTTACATATATTCTTCTTGATAGTATTCTCTTTGGTAGGGTTAGCTCTAGTTCCTAATGTGTACTTGTTTGTGGTGCTTTTGATACCGAAGGCTGTATCTTTTTCTCTAGCGAGGATTGTGTCTTTGGAGGTTGTAGCGACTAGAGGTGGGCCAGACAGCCGCGGGACTCTCATAGGAGCATTCAGCAGCGTCAGGTCAATAGCTGGGATTGTGACACCACTAATCAGTGGAGTCATCAATCATTACTTAGGTGTTACTTATGCATTTTTGACAGCGGCTTTATTTGCGACAATAGGCCTAGTCTTAAGTTATCGAGTAAGATTAAAATCTATACACGAAAAAACGAAGTAAATAGATAAATTGAAATTGCTTTTCATTTTTTAACACCTTGAATAGCCACATAGTTATCAAAAATAACCTCTAATTTATCCAATCTCCAAACATGAGACGTGTATTCACATCAAGTAATTGTTTTAACACGTCAGAATAACAGCAGTGATGGTGTGCTCTAATTATCAAAACATTATGCAGGTGAATAATAAGGGAGTGAATCGTGGTGTGGTTCCCACGATACGGTTCCTTCCGGAGGCGGCGACCCGTGACGCTACCGTCTTGGCGCCCACATCGCGCCTCTCATTGTTTCACCGCTAGTTAAAGACTTTAAAAAAGACGAGGGTCAATTTTATAATGCACAAATTATGTTTATGGCCATCTAGCTGTATTACGACTAATAATTTAAGTGGCTAATGTAACGTAACTACGTGGAAAAACAAAAGAAGATCCAATAATTTCTGTGATTTTAAGACCTGAGAAGGTGAAATATTAAGATCAAAAATGTTTTTTTTTTTCAAATCAAAGGTTTTTATTTCATAGAGACCTATTTTAGATGCTTAATAAACGTCAAGCTAGTTGCGCGGTCCCAAAGCGTGGGTCTTATGGAGAAGAACCGGCAAGAAACTTCATATCCTCCTGTTTCTTACAATTTCTGTGATTTTAAGACCAGGTAAACTTGAACAGTTAATTAGATACGAAACAACGGGTTATATGATCCGTCATTAATATTAATTGTAAGTGGAAAGATGAAAAACCAGACGTTGTGACGGAAATGTCTGAAGCGCCGGGAGTGGTAGCACACGACGGAATGTCGGCGCGGGCGCAGCAGCTGCTTCAAGGGAAAAAAGTTTAAGGTGACCCTTCTACATGTCCAGTGCCCATTGTGTTATTGCGAAACCTTCTGGTTTTTGAGATATTTAAAGCTACATCAGCTGGTTTCAACTCTGAAATATTAAGGTGTACTACAGACGCATTTTCATAAAAGTCAAAGTCAAATGGTTTTCTTTCAAATACTATAAAAGGCTTTTACAGGCTCCTATGAAACGTCACACTAGTTGCACGGTTCCACAAAGTTGGTCTCATAGAGAAGAGCCGACAAGAAACTCCACAGAAACCGGCAAGAAACTCCAAAAATATAAATAATAGGTTGCCACCGATATCGGGCACAGGGTTCAAGGTACCGGTAGTTAGGGTCCCAGAGACAGAAACCTCCTCACAATACGCGCCGTATCAAGGAGTACTGCCTTCTGGATTATCATAAGCATATCGATATACCATAAAGAAGGTTCATAATTCCCATAGAACTTCATCTTTACATACGAGAAAACACCTTTGCTCTATGCACCGCATTATAAATGTTAATTACAACACTGACATTTAATTACAATATAATTCCTGCGCACGCGCATTGTGAACAACTTTGTGAATTATTGTATGAAGATCGACAGGTGGACGATATACACAGGTGTTTTAGTGTTATACTGACGAAAGAAATACATTTATTTACGTAAAACCAGTTATCAAATTAGTTATCAATATAGTAGAAGATAATTCACGCTTATCGACATCTGTCACGAATATGAAAATAGAATACACGTCATCATACTACGTGTATGATGAATTTAATTTTAAATCAATATAGATAATCTAGTAGATCAACTAAATCCCGTATCAACAGAAAATTTTGACACTCGTGATTACTTGCTGAATATTGATTCTTAATTACGATCGTGATTGGGAATTATATTATCTGACGCAAGCAATAAAATGAGAACTCAATTTATAGTCTTTAATAGATACGCATTGTTTCTGGATGACAACAATTTAAATATTTACTGACAGCAAATACAATATCTCGCCTTTGTACATAACTTTTCTCTATTGTGTGTATAAAAAATGTATTGTGTACAATAAAGAATAATAATAATATTTATACAAGTCTCATCAAAATTGTATCTCATATTAATATACTAACTGCACATTTTAGCGAGCGTTTCAGTTTCACGAACTTATGCCAAGTCGTTTGTTATTTATTCAAACCACTTGCAAACAGCATTATTTAATCGAAAAATAATCTAATCAAAAGCAGATGCAAGCCGCAGGCCACTTATTGGCAAATGTTTTTAATTCTGTGCGGTCCTAATGTTAGCTTAAATTCACGTTTATTTTACTACATTATGTACCTACATATACAAAAAATGCTTCAGGCAATAAGACACTTATTTATCACTCTTTACCTAGCCTAATTATACACATAGAATTGGCACATTAAGGTTAAGACTGTAGGTAATTCAACGACCAGTTATGGATATGAAAACTTACTACCTATCTACTACTAGTTATCTTTATACCTAATCCTGCAAAATTTTTGCACAATTTATACATGTAAATCTATTTTACGACAACTACAAACAGCGTACAAGTTTCTAAGTAACCATGAATATCTTACTTAGTACATGTCTCTTGTCTTATATGTACAAATATTTTCCTACATTCCCACCAATAAAATGTATATAAACATATCAGGCTTATGTTTATTATGTTCCACATGTTCACACATCCTCATTTCATATTCATTGTTGGCAACACTGGTCACTTCTCGTCACACAACGTTTATACTCACGACATGTTTAACGTGTTTGAAATTAGAATTGAACTAAAATAGGCGTACTATTTCTGCACTATGGAACTTACTATCGTAAACAATGAGTTTGAAAATACTACATATATGTATGCTACAGATATAAAATTCTTTAAAGTTTGAACCTATAAAAAGTAATGACTGAAACCTGAATCATTTTTTGTTTGTGCGTTGAAGGCGCCGAAACTTCGAAAAAAAACGTATACCATAACTAGTAACATAAGCTATATTTTATACCGGTACGGACAGAAAACTGCCTGTCGAGTATAAATTCAATATCTCGAATAGGTATGTGTTCTCGCCAAAACAAAAGACTGCTGCAGAGGTCATTTAAAACATTAATATCGTGAAATGGAATGTCTGAACACGTTCAACCAATCAAACTAACGAGCTTACTTTTTTATTTCGCTTGTATTGTTTTTATAATTACTTTTACACCAATTCCGAATAATTGCTTGCACACATAGTCTTGCATAGCGAACTTCTTTTTTTATCGCATATTTTTCAATTAAAGTTAGTGTCGATATACCTACTGAAATCCTTTTAAAAGTATTCTTATCCACATAGGAACCACGCTAGTTAGAAGTCAATCAAAGTTAGGAGTTCAAAACCGTTCAAATCAATAACGACCAAGGCACACATTCCTTTAAAAATCTGACGAGACAGTCGTCAGTGACGATAGCAACATCTATTAGGGAGCAATTAAAAACTAATAAACAACATTTAGTTACAAATGTAAAGGGCATATACAGAAGCCGTGAGTAAACAACAGAATCTGAGCCGTGAGTGGAATACTCTACAGTTAGTAAAATAACTTAAGTAAGCACACGAGCACCTGTTCAAAGAGAATTGTTTAAAAACTGGCAACTACAGAGAGAATAAATTGACTAGCGGAGGTGCCATCACGGAATACTGTTTTCGCCCTTATATACGCCTTCTTTGGACACCATTTTTTGTAATACCAAAAATCCCACGGTTGACAGATGTCCCAAAGAACTCGAACGCTCGTTTTGATCATGCCCACCGTACGAATTTGACCTCAAAGAAGGCGCCTGACCTACCTGAATTATGGCATCTCCGCTCATCTTTCCTTACTCCGTGGACAACTACAACGCTCCCGGTTTATTCCATAACAGGAGCTCAACTATCTTTGTCACTGTCACACTTACTGATGAACTCAATGAAGGAAAGAGATACATATATTCAGTTTGATAAGTATTTTTTTAATACTGGCTCGTGCATGAAACAGGTGATGGTTTGAATATGAACGTTGTTTAGATACCACATGTGTGTAATAAGAAAGTTTAAAGAAAATTATTTCATGTTGAAAACGCTTCGTCATCGTCTTTATCATGATTGATGATGACCGTTTCTATTAGCGGTATTATAATGCGGTTAATTGAAGACTATTAAGTTTATCGAAAAGTTTTTAACAAGCGACATTAATTTATTTTTTATCGAAAACCATACTTCACTGGCTTCCAAAACAACTCTAAAATTGCTTGTCCATCAAAAGGGTTTCCTAACAAGGTAACGTATTTGGATGCTGAATCCAGAACAGACACTAAATGTACTAATTAACTTGCAAATTAAAGTATGAAATACCGGCAAAAACATACTGTTATTCAGTTCCTCATCAATATCCTTTTTTCAAGTCGAACAAAACAAAACGGTTTATTTCTTCAAAATAGTTAATCTGAGGGCACGGCAGTGCCCCAGCCAAGACTCGAGCAAAACGGGCACGGCCGTACCATCTTTTCTCGAAGCGTTTCGCGGCTATTTCAGCCCCCTGTATCTTCCATGTGAACAAAGCTAAGAGTTTAAGTTTTCGATGACCAAGAGCAAGTATTAGAACAAGCTCAATCTCAAAATTTCAAGACATTTGAATAAATAGTTTACGAGTTATGAGCGATCAAAGTTACACCATTTTGTCACTGACTCACTCACTGACCGATCATCAAAAGTCTAAGGTACTTCTAGCAAACTTAGAACCTTCAAATTTGGCACCAAGATAGGTTATTAGCTACATATAAAGGGAAAATTATAAAAACCTTAAAACTTAAAAAAAAAATAGGAAACAAATTTATATTTGCGGTTTTTTAAGAACATTGTGTATGTATTTTGACTGCATTGATAACTTTGTTATTTATTTATGTACAAAATGTTACTATTTGTTTTATTGTTACGTAATAAAATATACCACTATTGTTATTATGTATTAAATATACATACATATGAATAAAAAAGCTAGGTTAAAATGAAATGAATAATCATAAAATCCAGATAAAATCTTTCATATTAATGCAGTGCAATAAATACTGCATGCTCGCTCGATAGATGGCGTTGTTCTGGTCTAAATCGCGCTATGGTTTCGTTACATAGCTTAGTATAAGTAGTACTTAAAAAAAAAAACAAATAATTTCATGTGATAGCGCCAATTACCTCTGAAATAGATCTCTTTTATTCTAAAAGATATTCGATTCAAGAATTCGAAATGTTTTAGTTAAAAAAAATGTTGTTTACGTGCTACTTTAGGTGTAAATATTTAGTTTGTTATATATTTAGTTACTTGCATGTAAGCTAATTTAATTTGTTATATACTTAGAGAAGAAAGAGACCTACAAAAAATAAATTAGATCCCACCAAAAACATTGAATGTAAAAAAAAGCCAATCCTCTACGCAATTCCTCCACCGTAAAAAGTTTTGAGATCGCATAGAAGCCAAGTCCTGTTCAACATTATTTGTAATAATAAATCAATATTTTGTGACTATATCAATAGTTTTGTTCACATTACAATAATATTGTCTTGGCCATGAGCACAAGTTAAAAGTCGCTCCTTGAAATAATGTGTTGAATTGATAAATATATATTATGGACATGATTTTACGATTGGACTGATTGGAATTTGAGATCACCATGGACTAAACATGCGCCATAGTACATGTGCAGTTCATTGATGTTGGATGATACTCACTGTCGGTCATTTAGTAACAATCGAATAAACTAAAAGTATTTAATTATTTGATTTTAAACTTCATGTTTGACTTTCACCTCTCCAAGATATGCTGTATTATATTTGTAGTTTATTGTGCTCATGGCCAAGTCAATATTATTGTAAAGTGAACGAAACCATTGATATAGTCACAAAATATTGATTTGGCCAAGTGCTCATGGCCAAGTCAATATTATTGTAAAGTGAACGAAACTATTGATATAGTCACAAAATATTGATTTATTATTACAAATAATGTTGAACAGGACTTGGCTTCTATGCGATCTCAAAACTTTTTACGGTGGAGGAATTGCGTAGAGGATTGGCTTTTTTTTACATTCAATGTTTTTGGTGGGATACAGTTTTTCGCGATACAGACAGATGCCTCACGAACTATGCTACATGACAATTGACATGCTTCAAATGAAATGAAAATGAAACCTTTAAACATAGGTTTTAGGTTTTTTTCAATACATAGTTCATCTATGTGTTGCGTTGAAGCGTGACCCAACCCATACAACAGAATATTGATAGAAACAATAAAATAGTGACTTCATTGCATAACTAATCTACGATTTGAGACTAGTGCTTTTCCGCCAATAGCAGAACCATTGTTAAAAAGCGTTGGAAATGGCACGTCGATAACGCCTTCTTACATAAACGATACTTATATTTCCTTTACAATGAAATCATAGTTTGTTTACTTCACGACGTAGTGAGTAAATTAACTAGTATCGTAGCAAAGGTACAGATTAGAACACATAAACTGTATTATCAACACCTGTAAGAGTCATAACGTTGGTTAAAGGCCACTAAACTTACTACATGTTGCTATTGTACAACTGTTTTCTTCTAAAGCTATGGCTGTTAGGTCGATCCATTACGGAAGAGATAAGACAAGCAAAGAATGGAGGAAAGGCTAACAAGCTTATCTGCTTAACACTTCTAACAGGTGCACAAAAGTATAACGAACTCATTTTATGGTGTTCTGGCTTATCAGTAAACCGTTGTCGTATAAGTTTTGTAATAAATAATAATCGCTACCAAGTCATAGAAAATGTAAACTCCTTACTGACGAGTATCGTCTGGAAACTCGCTTGAAAGCCTGTCAGCACCACAAAAGTAAAGTTTTTATCTTTTACCGCAACCACATTGTCTGTATCTAACAACTATCATTTTAATGTTGCTATATCACCCATTCACGAGTTTTCCCACGTTGGAAATGAATTCAACACTTATTAGTGTGACTTCGTTGTACTCGTTTTAGCTGATAAAAACTCAAGTTTTGTGTCAAAACACTTGCTTAATTAAGTCTTCCCAAACATCTTGACAGCTTGAGCCCTTTAAGTGATAACACAAGATATCGGTTTCCGTTTTAATTTAGGTGCAACGTAATCTTAACTCTTAATTATAACGCGGAAGTTCATCGACCGTATTAGTTCAGTTCAATCTACAAAGATCCCTCATTTCGTGGTATTAGTTTCAAGACAATGAAGTAATTTTTGATTCTATTAGTAAGATTGATAGGGCTATCGCGTGCTCCAATTAAATCTCTGCCTTTATGGGAACGCGACGGCTATTAGAGATCCCGTAAAGAATAACCCTCTTCGGGCTAAATTCACACGATCTTTGTTTCATTTTATTAATACTCGTCGCATTAATATCAGTCTACTCAGTGTAGCGGTATTTTTATTTCGTTAGCTAGCTTACGTACCTATGTACCTACTCTGTACCCGCCGTGTTTTTGCTATTTTTTTTAAATTCGTTCAATAATTAAAGGAGGAAAAACACAGTAAGTTTATAAATAATGGTATAAAAATAGACGCAGCAGATTGAAATAATGTTCACACAAATTGCCCAGGTTCATCTCGTACTTCGCATTTTCTAAGAAGTAACAAGTTGCGAGGTGTAATCCATCATAAGGCAGACGACGCAATCTCTGTCGCGTCACGTCGCTCTGACGCCTAAACCCCATGTCGCCTTCAACACTTTACTTTTTCACACATTCCTGGCTCGTGCCAACTTATTCATGGTATATTTCTTTGGTTACGCTTTTAAAGCCAAAGGAATGTTATATAATAAAATCTACGACTCTTATTGGATTCACAGAGGTTCGCAAATCTGTGTAAAGGATTTGCTGACGTGTTCTTTAAAATTGTTTCATTGGTAGTTTAGTTGAAGTCTGTATAATACACATTCCTTTACGTTATTTACTTATGTTTTTACGACCACCTAATTGTTGGGCAGTCAAAGGAACCATTTCAGAAAAGCAATTTCAAAGACATGCTCGTCAACATGTCTAAAGGTAAATATACAAATGCCGTAATAGTGAGTAATGCACATACACGCTTTGATAGACTGTCTGAAACAATAACATGAGATGAGAAGACATTGTAATCGTTGCGTTATTAAAATCTCGGCCCTAAATAAGATCACACACGTTCGCTGGGAGCTATGACATCATTTGTCTCTTTTCGAGGAATCTTCACGCGATGTATAGACAGGCATTTTAATGGGAGTTTGATGCGGCAACCATGGTACACGTCATTACGCCCAGAGCCGATGGTTGTAAGTTTTTTGTAAGCTCTCGCATCTTTTCCGTGTGGTAATTACGTCTATGTAAATTGGATCAGATTTATCAAGTGAGTACGAGCGCCTCGGAACGCGAGCTATGCGTATGTCAGAACCGGAATACATAGTTTGTTTACTACGATGATTAGTTCTCGGTGTAAGTGATACAGAAAGGTGTAAACCAGATCAGAATGGACTGAATGTAAGGTATGCTGTAAATAGTTCACTATTTTAAAACGAGTTTCTAAATTCTGGGTTGTAAATAATGGAGTTCCCATACAAGAGCGTCAATGTTTTAAAGGCTGTCAACATTTCACATTTCGTCTATTAATTTCGCGCTTAATACTTCTTATCTCTTTATTCAAATCAATCGATAACAGTAATTCGATGTTTTAGTAATTAAGACAGCCATGTTGTTCCCACGATCGCGCTAAACCTATTACCGGTACGACGTAACATTTTCGTTAGACGATGTAGACTGCTGGTGAGACGACGCCGATGTGGGAAATGTAACACTACATAAGTGGTTATTGTACAAAAACTTACCACTTCATCGACGTCTTTCTCTTCGCGAGAATATGACACGCGCGGAAGATAAGCCAGTAATTAACATATTGTTGTTTTGTGAAAACAACGGCAAGAAATGAAATTTTCGGTTTCAAAAAGCGTGCCTTTCTTTTTCTGTGCGAGTTAATTTACTCCTCCAATTATGTTCAAGTAACGTCAAAATCATCTTCAGAAGCTTCGAGTTGTGACCCAAATTAGTATCAGGTAGAGGAACCATCTTCCAAATTCCCATGTTCAAACTATGTCGTCTGTAATTCGATACATATTTTGGGGCCCACCAGCTACTTCAAAATATTGACGCTACTACAAAAAGGCTCTAAACAGGTTCTACACTTTATTAGTATAGAAGTCACGTCAACAAACGACCCCTAATGGAAATAGCCAACAGTGTCATCATCAGCTAGAAAAAAGACGCAAGATTGAGCTTTAAGCTCCTATCATTATGATTCATTTTCGTTTGTAATATTTATGAAGAGAACCGGTGTAAATGAGTACACGCCGTTACTTCTTACGTGTGTCACCAAACCATATTGTCCGCTTATAATTTGAATGTTTACCTTTGACCATAATGTGTGGAAGTAGCAGTATTTTATAACAAACTGAGCTTTAGAAAGTCCGAACAAAAAACAACAATATACCTACAGTTACATCTCGTTACTTTGTTATATCATTCTGATAGTGTATAGCAGACATAAGAAAAATTGGATCACAATGTAAAAGTTTTAAGTATTCTAATTGCTATTAGCCCCATTGATTAATGACAAACAAAAAAGGAAAGCTTTTAAGCCAACACTTCGTAAGAACACCCACTAATACACCAGTATTTCAAACTTCGCTCTTAATATCTAAGCGCGATAACGAATAATGCTTTGTTAAATATTCCAGATAGAGGATTAACCCCAGCTTACTTGATGAAATTTGAATAATGCTCCGAGGCGTGCCAATGACAGCCTACTAATGCTTCTCGTTTATCTCCGAATTTATCTCCGAATATTATTTACGTCAACTTAAAAATGAAATCTTTCCACGAACGAAAATAAATGCCTATAGTTTAAGTCAGTAATCAACGTTAGTGTTAATGATTCTAATCATCATCGTTGCTAACATTAAGCATGAATATGTATTAAGTTATAAATAAATAAGATCGCTTTAAAATTTAGATTAACGTTGTTTATATGCAGCGTGTAAAATCACCAAATTATATCGTTTAAAAAGTAGCTAAAACATCGACGTTATGTGTTAAACATGTTATAGATATCAATCTCTAGCATTTCATAATTAAGTGCTTCCCAATTCGTAGACTTTGCTAATAGGCAATTTTTCACCAGAAATAAAAATGACGCATTTTATTAAAAATCTCACGTCTATCTTCTAATATATGGACGTGACACGTATCAACACACCACCTACGATGTTTAAACAATCAGATGCTTGAACTTCGCATACAGCCTTTTATGTACTTGTTTGCCTTCAACCTTCGAGGAATTTTGCTAAAGCTCATTAAACAATCCTATAAGTGAAGGTCAGACAGGTCACATATGTGCAGAACATGTATGTTGCACAGCATGTAACTGCAGTTTGTCCTGTAGGTAAAAAACAAATGCGAATCTAGTGACTCTCAACAGAAAAACATTTCATGAAACATGACTCTTTGTTATGGGATCAATTGCATTGCGATTCAGAGAGATCACCTTATTGTTTTTTTCGCATTTGACGTTTACCATAGACAAATAACTAGATAGTAGTAAAATATTAACTCACCTGTACAGCACTATTCAAAAAGCAGTTGTTCTGTCCAGGAGCATTCCAAAGTCCTTTAGTGGTGTGAAAGATGCCCGAATCTCGAGATCCATCTCTCGAATGTTGCGGTCGGAGTTCAACGTCACGCGCGTAACGTTCGTGCGCGGGAGTCACCATTGTTGGCGCCATTTTGAATCACCAACCCGCCATTTTGAAGAAAGCACTATAGTAATCCATTCACTCGCCACATTTCGATATCTGAAAAAATAAGAAGAAAAATACGGCAACTGTTATATCTGCAATTTGGTTTACAACAGTGATGTATGGAGCTGTCGGATTATCTGAAGATTTATTTAAACCTTTGTGCAATATATCAAAGACATGCGGAACCGAAAATGCATGTGTGGTAAATAATTATTTCCAAGCAGAATTTTTACTTATTGTCTTGAATAAGAATCATATAAGGAAATCCTAAGATTTTTTTATTGCGAATTTCAGTGCAAGTGCGCTACATTTAGTTGAGACCGTTTTTTATAGCCATAAAGAATAAATAGAGCAAACTCATCACGTTTTTATTGCCATAACGTGAAAATAATGCAAGAATATCAGTTAGAAGTAGACAACACGTAGCTACATTTGACGAAACGTTCACACAGCCTAGACAAGACAATCGAGGGGCGGAGTCGACTATCGTGTTCTGATTTCTCATTCATATAATTGTTACATTGGGATTAATAAGGCGAGTTTTCATATTTAATTACACAATGATTCATTAGCTGATTCCTTTCACTAGTCAAGTCACGAGCATTGTTAGCTACGGGACAACAATGAACTGTGTCGTTCGTTGTCAACCTTTGTTGAGGGCAGGCAAATGGTTGCAAAGCTACCTAATTACCGATTGATTGTTCGTGACAGCCCGTGAAAATTATGTCAGCAAAACAGTACCTAATAGGTTTTGCAACACGAAACACAATAGATCCTTCACTCTAACGGGCTGACGTCATACCATCAAGTGCTTTTCAAAATTCGTTCCACTGGTAAATGTAGAAAATAGGCACCTAAGTCACAACAATATAGAAATCTAAAAAAACATAACAAAAGAATTTTCACGCGATATGGCTGCTAGACGCTTTTGTGTAAGAATACATAGCGAGTTGTTTATAAAAACGTGCCCGGAAGACATAACAAGATCCTAAGTAAGGAGCAAAAATGGCAATTAACAGAGCTACAGCCATACTTGCTGCTAATTATTATCAGCTATTAAAACAGAAGCCATCCGCATAACTAAACTAACACGAGTTACAAAAAACTGATTTAATTAAGATTGTTAAAATAAAGCCTGAAATCCGTTAGAGTTACCAAACAAAACACGACTTAATTTAAATGCCCCAATTACGCTGTACATTTATTTGTCGATCATTTATTTTTATTTGTATCGGTTTATACAATGGGTATAAAGAATCAGGGCCTTGTTGCTGATTTGTCCAAATTAGTGTTGCAAGTCGTGCGCCGGCGCCCTGCGGTGCGTCGCATGCACATGGCACATGTGCGGGCTTCTGCGAAACGCCTTGCAATAAAACGGTTTATTTCAAACCGCATGATTTATGAACGAATTTTGGAATCACCTGTAGTTTCATGAATCGGATTTTTGATCAACTTTTTACCTTGGACAAAAGTGTCAAAAATATTTTATGAATGAAATTAGGTGTGGTAGATGGTAGATACACACATATGTGCAAATGCTTGCAATTATAAAATCTTTGTGTCGTAACAAACACTGCATCACCATAAATGGCATCTATCTTTTCTATCCTAATGTTATAGATTCCGTTAAAGGCGCCAATATATTTTGTGATGCAAATGCCCGCGTACGTGTTGAGTTTACATGTTGTTTCTAAATACTAAGCAAGCATGCTGAGCTATTTCAGTCAGTTACTTGCGGCCACACTTCCGATCTATCGATAATTTCAGAAAAAACGGGGTTAATTCCTGGATATCATTTGCTTGTTACGCAACACAACACGTTCCCGTCTCGGTTTTTATTTACAGATTCTGTTACAAGTAACTGAGATTGTGATTACAGATTCCAGAGCATAAATATTTGTAGTAAGTTGAAACGGCTCGCTGCAGAACATTCGGCAGCAGTAAACATTGTGTTGTGTATAATTAAAATTCTCATCATTTCTATTTCGTCATTCTTCTTTCTCCGATCTCTCTAACCACATATTAAGCTGAGCTTGTAACTAACTTCTTTGCGTTAATAAAAACATCACAATCAATTATAATCTAAAGCTTTCTTAATTAAAACCCAACATGGATGCATTTTGATCTTCGAGACGCTCAATAAAACGTAACCAACAATTAAATTACAAAAGTATAAAAGGGTTAAAAACCCCATAACAGCGTCGGTACGGACAGAGCGTGCATAATCCGTGCACCCAAAATAATTAATCTCAAGTGTTATGCTCCACAACTTGGTTTCGTTAGCATTCTTGGGATATAAAATCTTCAGACTCCTTTAGGAATTACAGCAGCCTTCCTAATTAAGGATATTTTGACTAATGAAGCCTTTAATTTGGCTGAAGATTTCTTTAGGTATACTTAGTTTTATCGATGAAATATATTTGAATTTATAGCGATTCTACAAAGTAGGTAGGTACCTCAAAAGTTTTGATTGAATCCTGGCAAGTAGAGCATACAATTTAAAATAACATCACATATACGCCATAAAAACCTTATCACAGTAATAGAATTACTATATTATATTTACGATTTATTTCTAAATCATAAATTCTTGCACTTTTCACGGGAGAATGGACTCTAACACCACGTGGATAATAACGACGCTTGTAATCACCGAAATGATCAGTCTGACGACCGCAATCCTCATTCCTGAGTTAGATACGCTCAAGATTCACTTTTTATCTCGCGTTGTAAGACATTTCACTTCTTTCCTCAAAGGCTTTGTCTATTACTTTCTAGAAATGCGCTCCAACCAAAAAAAAGTATAGCAGCTATTAATTTTTTATTCGAGGTAATTATAATTATAACTTTCAATTGTATTCGTAGCATTCTCGACGGAGAAATAAGACTTCAATCATGTTCCATGTATGATGATGCGTTTTGTCACTAAACGTTCTTTAAAAGCTTAATAACATGTTAGTTTGGGCAGCAATCAAGCAATTGTTGTTTATTGCTACGTCACGTTCCTCTTACCCGGTGACTGGTTCCATCCATAGAAATTGATAAATAATTGACGGTTACTTTAAGTGTTTGTTTACCGTAATTTTTAACCCCCGACGCAAAAACGACGGGGTGTTATAAGTTTGACGTGTCTGTGTGTGTGTGTGTGTGTGTATGTGGCATCGTAGCTCCCAAACGGATGATCCGATTGTAATGCGGTTTTTTTTGTTTAAAAGGTATGTCAGTCGGGAGTGTTCTTAGCTATGTTTGGTGGAAATCGGTTCAGGTCTTCAAGGTCATCAGCTCGTTTGCTAGATGTGATAGGAATGTTACACGCTCAGTTTACTTGCAAGTATATGTGGGATCTGAAATTTGAAACACTAATGTCTTTTGGAACCACTGAGCTGGTCTGCTGTTAGGGCACGAAGGTAGGAGACGTAACCCTGAACTGCCTTTTAGTAAACCCATCGAGTTTGGGCTCGTTGAATTTGTCTTGACGAGTTCTCTTCATGTTTCTGATTGACGAGAACCTGATGCTGGAAATGTGATGTGGCGGATGAAACCCTGGAATGCCGGAATGAAACGGATAAACCGATTTACATTTTTGCTGAAAATCTAGAATGTCCAAAGGTTAATCTTTGTTGTTTCTCAATCTGTGCAATTCTCCTAGAGCCAGTTTGTCATGAGGATTGTTAAACAGCTTCCTTTGGCCGAGATCGCATATAGCGACCCCATCTTAAGATAAAATAAATTAAATGAAAGAAGGAAAAATTAAGGAGCTCCTTTAAAAAGCATGAAATAAAATTAAATTATAAATTTAAAAACCCCGACCCAAAAAGTACGCAATAATTATGACAAAGGTTAAAACGCTAAACCCTATAAAAAAAAATAACTTTTAACACTACGTAAACTAAATTTTGACGTGTCGGGGGACCGCTTTTTACCTTCGTAAATACTTACATAAATCAAATGATACCTAACTAATTACAACATTCGTTTAAAAAAAAAACACGTATCTAAAGTAATGAATAAGAGCGGTCCCCCGACACGACAAAATTTAGTTTACGTAGTGTTAAAAGTTATTTTTTGCTTTTTATAGGGTTTAGCGTTTTTAACCTTTTGTCATAATTATTGCGTACTTTTTTTGGGTCGGGGGTTTTTTTAAATTTATAATTTTAGAATCTATATTTTTTTTTGAACATGATGAATATATGATTTTAACGCAGAAATACCACTTGGAGTTACACTTTACATTTGCAATTGAATTAAGTGCGAAGTGACAAGTTAGATAGCTAATTCTGAGAAAAATATTATTCTTAGGTTTTAATCTAAAAAACTTATCTCAAGCGGTTAACTTAGCGTGTGATTCGGCATCAAAGCCGCTCACACTGCAGAAAAAATAAGAAAACGCTCAAGTGGTTGCACATTACCATGAGAACAAAAAATCCAACTTCACACAAAAACTTAAAGAAAGCGAGGGATTGTTTCAAGTGTTCCATTAGTAATAAATAATTTTGAGTTGATAACCTTAAAAGCATTCCCTTTGACTCGAGCACCTATAAAGTATGTCTCGAACTATGAGGTACGTCTACAAGGCGCACGTAACTTTGTATCCTCATAAAAATGTTATAGCCCATGTTTGATCAATGCTCTACTGAATGCTAATAAATATGTTAGCTACGTGCTTCACTCGCAATAAAAACAAGCCATTGCTTGTACTAGGGGAAAGTGGTATAAGATGGGGCCTTTAAGGAAAAGTTGCTGAAATACAAACAAAAAATTATTATACAACATAGAAACTTTACTTAAGAAACAATCAGCCTTAGTACTCTTATATTCTAATCAACATTAACTCAAAAATTTAAATCTTATGAAAATATTTTTTTTTTCAAAACTGTGTTTTGTCCCATCTTGCCCCCGTCAATGGGGCAAGATGGGGTATGATTGTGGGGTACATTAAATCAATCACTGTCGCCACAATTTGGACAAATATGTACCGCCTCATCATCATCGTCTTCAACTCCTGCACATGAACAATGCGCCCATCTTCCACACAACTGACAAGAGTGATCCATCCTTCAGTAGATTGAGAATACAAACCCTGACAGTGTTGATATTCAGTATCCTCAGTGACACTCTCAGATTCATCATTTTTTTTAGCTGGCTTATTAGTTTTTTTATTGGGTTTCTTTTGTGTCTTCTTATTTTGTGTTTTCGGTTTCTTACGTCTTTGTCTTTCTTCTAGTTCAGCTTTATATGGAGATTCCGTAAGTATGGCAGTTTGTACCCCATCATGCCCCAAACGACAATTTACCAAACTTTATTTTTTTAAGATTAGAAAACCAAAGCTAATCGATTGAAACATTGTTCATAAGTTGGTAAAATATGTCAGCTTTAGGAAAAAATACCTCGTCCGTCTTATTGTCACATATTTCACACAGTAACGTAGATCACTTAATCGAAATATTAGATTAAAAGCGTCAAAATCAATAAATTACTTACGAAATCTCAATGCACGCACTTTCTGCCATGACACTTGCGGCACTGAATAAGTTACTCAAAAGGCCATTAGATGACGTTAGTAGTAATTTTAAAGCATGTTTGGAACATTCTTTTTTTCGCAATCCCCATCTTACCCCACGACCCCATCTTATACCACTTTCCCCTACCTATCAAAAGTACTTTAACCTGGCTCTCTAACAAGAAGCCGATTCATTTGTACTGCATTGCTGAATATATGTTAACATTGCAGCACATTGTAATTATTCCAAGATCACGGGGATAGTCCAATCAGAATCAATGAGAGCTGCCTACATTCTTCAGATAATTGTCTTGCCATTGCGGTAGGAATGAAGCCTCAAGCTAAAAGAGAATAACACAAAAAGAATATGTTCCACATTTTTTGCCACTTCCACTCACTAGACATGGACTATCGAAGCCGTTTCTTTCTAGTTTAGCCGTGACATCGCTGGATACTAGTTTTAAGTGGAGCGCCTACCTTTGACCTAAACCCCGAGGGTATTTGAGGTTAGATGGCACTAGGTAGGCACTTAAGTTCTACCAAGTATTCAACTGACAAGGTTATTGATTGATGCCTCTTGAAAGAAAGAAAAGGCACTTTAGACTTATGTCCTCTAAATCAACATTGTATGTAGTTAGTGTCAGTTTCATCGTACCTACGTACCTGTCTAAAATCAGAACATGAAATAGACAGGCAACACGCAATAAATTAGAGTAGAACCAGTTAAAAATAATAAAATCTATATATAGAATGTCTAGCCAATCTTCAAACTCAGACAGGTAGGTTTAATTATTCGGCACGAAACATAAAAATATAATCGAAATCGTTCTGAAATTTACACGGCGACGTGGAGCCGCAGACGGACAAAGTTTTCTTACAACACACGTGCGCACACCATCAAAAGGAACGCACACATGCCAACGTCACGAACTTGATTACACGTTACAAAAAGAGGAAGAAGCGGAGGCTGCGCGTGCGACGAGTCGCCGACCCGCGAGATGGCACGAGTCAAAACGCTGCGCCGCGCATAATATTACTATTATTATTTTATGACACTATTCCTTCTATACGATAAACACATTTGGCTCCGAAACTAATAAAAACAGCAGGTCAGTAAACAACACTGAAATGATCAGCTAGTAATTTCGGTAGCATGGTCATTATTTTTCACATATTAAACGTCACAGTTTCATTACAATACTCAGTTTATTTACAAAAGAATTATTATACACCGTCAACGATTTAAAGGTAAACGAGTCTGAAAAGAAGTCCTACCTTTAAGCAAACTAGGCAATTTAAGAGCAGTACCTAACATCCAACCAGGTAAAGGAGAGGTAAAGGTAAACCAGAAAATTAAAAACCAATACCTTCAAGGAGATATTCAATATTCATAAGACCTAATGCCACCACCTTACATATGAGAAGTAGAACACACATCTACAAACTACTAATGGAAGGCCACATAAGGCATGTATTAAATCCCGTAGATACATTTATATAATAAATCCCGTAGCTACACTTATTAAAACTTTCATTAGACCACCAACGATCGCAGAGCACAAAGTCATCTAAAATTGAATTGAATTATACAATGTCTAAGTAGCGTAACTGATTCGCGTGACGACGAAGGCGTTACGTCTAAAATACCTACAGCATCTTGAAAAGAGGTGTCAACGTGGGACATTATACATTAATGACCCTCATTCCTCAATGTACTGGTCAACAAAAAGCCCCATAGAGTACACAACTCTGGACTTATGAAACAACTCCTTCCATTGTGTACGGATATACAGAAAGAGACTCGTCAACACGAAAATACAGCACCCCTAACATGATACACCTCCGTGCAAAACAATATTGCGACATTCTCTTACAAAATAGGTACACAGTTTTGCTCATATTTACGCAGCATTAACACATAATTTGTTCAAAATATCCTTGTACCCCATAAACACATGTGAACGATATTGTAACTAAAGCTTCAGCAAAATGATGTCACGCGCTATTATTGGCGATTATGTCTCTATCAGCCAAACATTATTTGATTATGAAGTGGTAATGTGCTCTCGATCATATTGTTTATACAATGTATTTAATTTGTCATACGTAATTCCATAACATATGACGTTCTTTATTGGCTGGTGCATGAATTGGGAACATTAAAGCACAGTTGAAAATGATTGCTGAAACTCGGACAGGTAAACATGAGCTCGTTCTCCTCGGTACATACGTTAGACATTCGTATTCGCATATGTTTGTCACAGTTTCACAAACCATAGTTCCCGCGGTCTATTGTTTACAAGTTCCAACGTTCAATGGTAGATTGGCTGAGATTAGCCAGTCGTGATGTGGCCCATATCTCGATGAAAGCAATCACGATCACCGCCAGAGACATACTTGTCACACGAAGTTCTCGAGATGATCACGATGTGGCCTCGAGCCTGATCATATACTCATAGTTACATCAACCATGACAATAAAACAATAAGGTATTCATAAGATTTATAAAGAAAGCTAAAGCATAATGCAAACCATTGACGATAGAGATTTATGAAGAAAAGACTAGGTTCTATGATCTCATAAGGAAAAACTTAAATCAAAGAATTCTATTAATCTTATCGATTGATTCAAATCCAATCGTATATAAGAAACAATTCCTTCCATAAGACCACACGCCAATTAGAAAACTTCATAAACAAACAGTTGACACGACATAGCTGCCTTGTGACACGAAAATATCGTGTCATACGTACTAGTTACAAGTGGGTTAAATCGAGCATGCGATATTTCATGCTTAGGCGCATTAAATAATTGCACACCGCGGAAATATAACTGTTGATAAATGCTAGGATCTGTGCAATGACAGAATCGGCTATCAACATATTTATATAACGGGGAACCGTCCGTGAGCTTGTTAACTTGTATGCATACGGCAGCCACTCAATTCTTCCAGATCTCCGAGAACGGTAGCTCAATTTAAATATTAATCGAAGAAACCTGTTCGTTGATTTAGAATTCGTTTTAATACCAAATGAACAGAATACGAATCAAGTTTTAAAGCCTCCATTGGATGCCAAATCCAATGTAGGTAATATCTTCGCCTAAGAAAACAGGCTCTATCTATAAGCCCAAGACAATTTTATTTTATACATAGAACCAACAAAGTAATTCTTCCCAATTCAGCAGTTCTCCAATAACCCAGTACGACAGGTCTATTTATCTGTATGGACGTAGTTAATTATACAGGCATTAAAAAAATTGCTTCTCCACCTGGCAAGAGGCACGTGCTCAGTTCACCTGTTAGTCGCACTTTTAAATAAGTAGCCTCTCGAAACCGGCACTCGGCACTCATAGCCGTATGAACCATGCCATTATTTTTTGTATGCCTTACAAAATTAAATTATAAATTTAAAAAAACCCCCGACCCAAAAAAAGTACGCAATAATTATGACAGAAGGTAAAAACGCTGAACCCTATAAAAAAGCATAAAATAACTTTTAACACTACGTAAGTACCAACTAAAGCATGTCAGACTAAACTAAATTTTGTCGTGTCGGGGGACCGCTCTAATTCATTACTTTCGATACGTGTTTTTATTATACGAATGTTGTAATTAAGTAGGTATCATTTAATTTATGTAAGTATTTTTGAAGGTAAAAAGCGGTCCCCCGACATGTCAAAATTTAGTTTAGTCTGACATGCTTTAGTTGGTACTTACGTAGTGTTAAAAGTTATTTTATGCTTTTTTATAGGGTTCAGCGTTTTTACCTTCTGTCATAATTATTGCGTACTTTTTTTGGGTCGGGGGTTTTTTTAAATTTATAATTTAATTTTATTTCATGCTTTTTGAAGGATCTCCTTAATTTTTCCTTCTTTCGTTTAATTTCTTTTATCTTAGGATGGGGTCGCTATATGCGATCTCAGCCAAAGGAAGCTGTTTAACAATCCTCATGACAAACTGGCTCTGGGAGAATTGCACAGATTGAGAAACAATAAAGATTAACCTTTGGTCATTCTAGATTTTCAGTAAAAATATAAATCGGTTTATCCGTTTCATTCCGGCATTCCAGGGTTTCATCCGCCACATCCCATTTCCAGCATCAGGTTCTCGTCAATCAGAAACATGAAGAGAACTCGTCAAGACAAATTCAACGAGCCCAAACTCTATGGGTTTCCCAAAAGGCAGTTCAGGGTTACGTCTCCTACCTTCGTGCCCTACCAGCAGACCAGCTCAGTGGTTCCAGAAGACATTAGTGTTTCAAATTTCAGCTCCCACATATGCTTGCAAGTAAACTGAGCGTGTAACATTCCTATCACACCTAACAATCGAGCTGATGACCTTGAAGACCTGAACCGATTTCCACCACACATAGCTAAGAACACTCCCGACTGACATACCTTTTAAACAAAAAAAACCGCATTATAATCGGATCATCCGTTTGGGAGCTACGATGCCACATACACACACACACACACACACACACACACACACAGACACGTCAAACTTATAACACCCCGTCGTTTTTGCGTCGGGGGTTAAAAATTGCTGCAGTGTACTCGTAATTATAAGTTAGCTACAGCACACCGTGATAGTAGGCATATATTATTTCTAAATGATGATTAAGGCGTAGATGCTGTTTTAAATCATTCGAATGCTATTAAGAAACAATCGTTTATTTCCACCATTATGTTGTAGTGTTACAATTACAACTGGTGTACAAATATTGTAACGGAATACGTTAAGGTAGTAAACTCGTATTTGGGTGAAATAGGGTCAGGCGTTGATTAAACTGTTGATTCAGTTGATTTGTTCTTGAATGTTAAGTTTGGAATTTAGTATAGATTATCTAATTTGTCGACAAAATACGCTAATGATGGCGAATTTTAAGTGACGGTAAAATTGAATAGCTGGAACAATTGATTCAGTAATATTTTTTCCGAGCTAATTATTTCTTGCAAACTATTAAGTATTGACTCAGTCTTTTTTGACGTGCAAAAAAGTAATTAATCTCAATTCAAAAGCGTCAAGGTGGTCTAATATTGAGTCATGCAAACATTCATATTAACTACATGATTACATAGGTAGTAGACACACAATTTGTATCATTTTATGTTGCAAATCCTTTCTCCGTTGAGAAAGACGTGTTTCTAAAACCGTAATGTAGGCAAATGTCGATGTGGCCGACTTTAGATACATTTAGTAATAACTCTATTATGTTAATTGCAATTTGCTGTAGACTAGACGGAACAATAATGTTTAGGAACATAGTTATAAAGGTTTCTGTATCTGTCTATCGGAACAACTTGGACATAAAGTATTGTTCATTAGACTGGTGTGGGAGGAATTATAGCACCTAATCAGCTAGAATATAGTAAGCATAGCAGACCAATAAATTCAAGTTATCATAAATTCCAAATTAAATTGTTTATATTAACTGCAGAGCAAACTCTATTCTTGCTAGGTATTCTCCATATTTTGACACTGACAAGTTGGCTTTGAATTCGCCGGTGAAATTGCTACAAGGCAAAGGCAAAAAGAATTTTATGCCAAGCCTGCTTCGCATGA
The DNA here is from genome assembly GCF_030705265.1 of Helicoverpa armigera. Classification (NCBI taxonomy): domain Eukaryota; kingdom Metazoa; phylum Arthropoda; class Insecta; order Lepidoptera; family Noctuidae; genus Helicoverpa; species Helicoverpa armigera. The sequence goes on along the minus strand of NC_087131.1, from coordinate 9,232,779 downwards.
ATATGCTGATGTATTTTGAAACAATAGAATGTCAAGGGAGACTTAAAGACTTTGTAGTCCGTGAGGTAGATTTAACGACTCACAGTTTCGAATAAGACAGACAGACTCAATAGTAAATTGTCGTAATTGGAATAAGGTGTATCATTTTCATCATTTTCATTTTTAACGCAATTAGGCAATCCGCACCCTCTGTGGCCAGTTCCTGTGACAAGTTTATTAGCGGTTTTACTTATTTACTTATTTTTCCTTTAAAAATTGATAAATAAACCGCAGATTGAGATGTTGATAAATTGGCTATAAATCCATCTCCACAAGGAATTATTTTTGCACATAAAATCGATGTCAAGACCTCTTTAAACTGAACTCCAAGCTCACGGTCATTCGCAGTGCTTTGACCACATTCAGAGGCGGTTAGCTTTCAAACTACGAATACGAACTAACTATACGACCAAGCCGTACTGTGCTGGGATTTCGTTAATATTCTAGTCAAGAAGAAATAATGTAATCAGTTAGGTGGTATAACAATGGCCTGAGATTTTGTTATAGCCGTGAGACTACGACGCGCTTCCTATAACTTTTTGGTCGGTTATATTTTTAATAGGTAAGTTCCCTTTTGCGTAAGTTTGGATTATGGTTTGCACCGGTTTTTAACTATGCAGTGCAAAATAGGATAAATATATATTTTTTTAAAATAAATAGTTAACAATCTAAATGTATTTTTAAATATTTTTTTTTTTACCAAAGACAAACTATGCTAGACTGAAATTTTAGAATATTCATTTAAAAATATTTCGTTCTATTAACACATACTATTAAAAACATTAAAATACCAATAGGTACCTACGCCGAAACATGAAGAAAGAAATAATAATAAAGATTAAGTTCACACTTACCATGAATTTAAATCCGCATGCAGGAGGCAGTCCTTTCAATAACTCAGCATTACACTTCAAAATATTTCACATTAGTCCACTTAATCCATCACTTGAGGTCCAAAACACGAACTGTACGACCAAACTTTTTCACAAAAAAAAAGTAAAAATAATTCTATAAAAAAAAACTAAATCGTCTTCAATAAATTAAAAATTGAAAAAGGAAAACACATTCAAATTTCGAATCTGCACATTCCCGCCAAATGTTTATTTATTTCGTCGGTACGGCAGGCAAAGGCACAGCGGCGCGCGTCCAACCACGAGCGGAGCCGGTTCGCTGTTGATTGTTTTATTTTGAACTCGACGGCCGCGCCGCGGTTCAAGCGCGCAACGGCCGAGCGTCCCTCGACATACGATACCAAAAAAAGGTACTCTTAAAAACAAACCCTTTCTAGGGATAGGAACTTTTTAATGAGATGAGATGAAAAAAATATTAGCTGCACTTGATAAAAACCTGTTTATTGATTTTGTGTAGCGAGCAACAAATTGTTTTGGTTCATAACAACAAACGTTTTGATAAATTGATAAACAAATAAATATTAAAAAATAACATAAAAAGGGATTTCACACAATTTTCTTACAAATTAAAATCTTAGCTGGGTAAACAAATTCTACATGCATATTTACACAGAAAACTTCATAAAATTATTCCTAATAGGATGCCGTATTCTTAATTCGGTACTGAAATTACCGTATTTATTTATGAATCACTTATTATTGCCTTGGTAAGATTTGATACATTTCTTCAGTCAGGCACAAAATCACAAAACCTATTTAAAAGTACACTTGTGAGCTTGCGCCATCTACCGGCGTTTAGTTGAACTTACAATCAGCTTTTCGACGGAACTTCTTCAGTACTCGCTAGTTTCTCTTCCTCATTTTGTTCAACATCATTTTCTAGTTTTTCTATATCTTCTATACTTATATCTCCTTCGAAATCATTCTTATTAGTATTTTTATCAACATTAGCTCGTTTTAAGAACGGTTCATGTAAAGCTTTGTATAGTTTCTTTGCTTTCGTAGCTCCGAACCCAGGACATTCGGCGAGCCTTGCCTCCGATGCTTTTATCATATTTTCTAACGTACCGAATATTGATATAAGCGTCATAGCATCGGTTTTGTTGACTGGTTTTATTGTCGTTAATGCATTTATCACCTAGAAAAGAAACGCGATTTATTTTTGGGTCGATAATTCTTAATGTATGTACTTTCCTGATGTAGATGTTCCCTTAACCTTATGTGCTCCCATATACACTACACCTATGTACTCCCTTATGTACTGCCCTATGTACTGACTTATGTTTTTTGATGAAACATTGCAAAAATCCCTACTAATATTACAAATGCGAAAGTAACTCTGTCTGCCTGTCTGTCTGTTACGCTTTCACATCTAAACCTATGAACCGATTTTAATAAACAGAGATAGAGATGACCTTGAGAAAAACCATAGGATATTTTTTTCCAGACTTTTGAAGAATTCTCTTGGAAACGCAATATAACGGAACACTACGCGGGCGAAACCACGGGCGGAAGCTAGTATAGCTGGTAAACTTTAAGGGAAAAGCTAGTTGTTACAATAATAATGATCGCCTTAAGGTTGACTGGAGAGAATGCCCATGGCATTAAGTCCGCCTTTGTAATTGTATGATTGCATAAAGTTAAATAAATAAATAAATGATAATTACCTTCTGATGTGGATCATTCTCAATCTTTTCCATGATCCTGTCAGGTGGTTTGTTTTCATAAATCTTATAGTTTTCTATGATTTTAGCTGCTTCCTCTGGATTCCATGCCAACATTAGCGTTAAGTCAGTCAAAAGACATATCCTGGTTAAGTTCTTTAGTGAACTGTGGGGTTCTTTTAGATCTACCTAAAAGAGGATAATCTTTTTAAATCTATTCTAATGTTGTAAAGAGGAAAAAAATGTTTTTGTTTGTTTCGGGAAAGTTAATAGTATGAAACTATACTGCATTATAAAAATGAAATTGATAGAACAATGCTTTCACTTGCCATTTCTTTTTTTACACAAATGCTCCAAAGGAGGGTTGTTGTATATGTTACAACCTTCCTTACAACATCATAAGCCTTATTTCTACTTTGAGCAAGCATTAGGTGATTAACACTCAGAGGCAATAAAAAGCTTCCTTACATATTAATTAGTTATTCAATACATTTAAGAAATTATATTGACAAAAATGTCCAAAACTATTCACCAAAAAAATTCAAAAAAAAAAAATTCAAAAATATGTTACCTGAACCAATAGAACTCTTAGTTCATACTTCTTCCCGAGCTCCTTGATTCTGTTGTGTATATAGTCGGGGTTCATGTTATGGTAGCGGAGAGACAGGAACAGCAGGCATATAGTTTTGCCCACCTCATAGTCGGGTATTATATCATCATATTCCCACGGTACACTTGTGATGAACTTTAGTACTGGATTACCTCTCTGAAAAAAAGATATTTTAAGTCAACTAGGATTATACTGTAGCTCATTAACAATAAAATTATGCCCAAAATAGGCATGCCTAATTTGGGGGCCAATTGTTAATCTTCTTGTATGTATTTACATATTTTGGATAATATTTTTTGAGTTATACTTTTTTTAGATTTACACAATATTGCATCATAATTTGTTAATCTCTTCGTGAAAATGTATGATTTGCTGGTTTTATTATTCAGTTATGTACTAAAATATATACATATTTAGGTTGAATTACCTGTTTTTGATTAACTAGTACACAGTGCGTCTTTGAAGATGCGGGTTTGGTAACAGGATCTTTTGATGTTCCTGAAAAAAATAAGTGTTTATATCAATCATTCTTCTAGTTACAGAAACGACTTTTATATACTTGATTTATATTACGACTTATAATCTTCAGGTAGGTAGATTTATAAACATTCATAAATAAATGCAGACATGATAAGGAAACTGCAACCTACCAGGTTGAACTTGATGTAAAGTTTCGGATTCAAGTTTTAGCTGCTTTGGAGATGTTGGTTCACTAATTTCAGCAAGTAAATCGTCGAAACCATCTTCTAATTCCATTGAGACAATAAAGCTCACAACAGTGCGAATTAATAAATTATAAATCAAATTCAAATATTTCGCAGTTTCTGCTCCCGGCTTGTTTGTTGATATTATATTTTGACATTAGCACTGCAGTGACGTGACAGTGACAATGAAATGATGTTTCTAAATATTTCAAATGGATATTGATCATTATATTGATGAATTCGACTAAGCAGAAGTGCTGAATGAAAGCTAAGCCAATGATAAATCAAATTTTATTCTTCTCGTGGACTCTCAGAAACCTTAAACACAAACCATTTACAAACACACAATCTATATTTTTCCACAAATCGTCAGTGACAGTTAAAATCGTCAGATACGTAAGTCAACGTCAGAAACTGTCACAAGACACAATCACAAGTTTAGCAGATCTGTCAGTCAATTTGTCAGTCAGTCAAATGAAATCGCCTTCGCTGAATGAAAGACCGCGCAAAATTCTATAATATTTATTATTTTAATACAAAGTACCATTTCAAACCTAATAGATGATTCTTAAAGTGGTTTCGGACTATTTTAATTATGTAATGTATGTATGAGTACCGCGTTCTCTACAATAATGTGCAAGTTACAACTATGAGCAGCATTCCTTCGACTAGTAAATCTAAACAATACGATGGATTCGAAGATGATGATCTGTTCGACGACTCTTCACTGCTGGCACATTTTGATAGTACCTCGATACAGAGATCCAAGTTTTCTGAGAGTGTCATAAATGATTCTGGGAATAGAAGTGCTTTGAATGTCAGGTGAGTTTGTTTTGAAGAATAAAGTTTTCTGGCGTGACTAAAAAAGCCTGTTTACTCATTTATAATTCATCATACTCATCATATTCATCTTCCAAAAACAAATATTTTTAAATAACTGCATGTGTTAAGACTATATAATATATTCATCATTGATGTAATTGTTTACCTGTGTAATACTATCTGCAATAGATTATATGCACAGCATGTATAATTGCGCAATTTACAATACAGTCACACAAAGGTCCTGCCATATCCTTTCAATAGCATTAATATTTTTACTCCTATTATAGTGCATTATGTTGCGATGAAGAAATCAGCGGCTATGACAAGCTGACTGGGAAGACATGGATCTACCCAACCAACTACCCAGTCAGGGATTACCAGTTTAACATCATTAAAGCTGCTATTCTGAAGAACACCTTGGTAAGAATCTATACAAAAGTTATTAAAAGTAGCAATTTATTGCTTGTTTTACCCTATGGCCTCTGAAACTGCTGAACCGAATTTGAAAAAATATTTCTCTATTATCTATATTTTTTAGGGATATGGGAAGAACTTCTCTAGAATGCAGGTGAAACCAAAAAAAACAGCTAGTAGTGGATCAAAAAATAAATGCTGGATTTCACTAAAAATATTCTTTAGTGTTTGTCTATTAGTGCCTGTAACCACTTCATATAATATTAGTGGATAGTTTATTGTTAAATTATTATTTAACATATTTTTTTTTGTAACAGGTGAGCTTACCAACTGGATTGGGCAAAACATTTATAGCGGCTGTGATTATGTACAACTTCTACCGCTGGTACCCTCTCGGCAAGATAGTGTTCACAGCTCCTACGAGGCCACTTGTTGCTCAGCAGATTGAAGCATGCTATAACATTATAGCCATACCACCCAGTGATACTATTGAAATGACAGGTAAAACAAGTGAAAAATAACCTGCAACATTTTTTATTTTTATTTTACATATTTATTCCTTTATTTCAGGCAACTAGGGCCCATATAAATACAAAGACATATATATCATTCATAACAATACTTATAAACTAATATATAAAATATTACTACTACACACGAAGTGTCGGCGTCGTGTTACGCTGCGTGGTGTCGCGTAGCCATCCTCGGAATCTCCTACACTTATACATACTACCATACACACACACACACACACACAGTCACAGTATCTACATGACGTGAACCTAATCTACATATAGGAACATACATATTAAAACAACATTGTTTCCTAGAATTGTTCTGATATTTTATCAACATAGTTTAGCTATGCATCATATTATGTAGCTGAAGCTTATGTAGTTCCTGGTCTAAATATAAAGCTGCTATTATAATGACTCACAGATAACTCAATAATGAAGGAACCATTATTTAGCCATATTGCCACATTAATACTATGCTTAATATTTTCTCAGGTCACATGCAAGTTAATACAAGAAAGCAACATTGGCAGAGTAAAAGAGTGTTCTTTGCCACACCTCAAGTCATTTACAATGATATGAAATCAGGCATTTGTCCATGCGACAAAGTGCGATGTCTAGTCATAGATGAGGCACATCGAGCGAGGGGAAACTATGCTTACTGCCAGATTATATCCACCTTAGATGATATGAACCATAAGATTTATAGAGTACTGGCACTGTCTGCAACTCCTGGGAGCAGAGTTGAAGATGTTATTAATGTAAGTTACTGTTTCATAATAAATATTAAACATTCTTCTGCATCATGTATATATCTGACAAGGAATTGTAAGCATCAATCTTTAATTTACTGAAATAGTATATTATGGGTCAGTATTGCAACCAGTCAAGCAAACCCTAAAACTAAAGTTTACATAAACTGTTCAAATATAATGTATAGAGTTCAGTTATATCGCGTTTTCAAGAGAATTCTTCAGAAGTCTCGGATAAAAACTATCCTATGTTCTTTCTCAAGGTCAACTCTATCTCTACCAAATTTTATTAAAATCAGTTCAGTGTTTTAGACGTGAAAGCGTTAGGGTGCGTCCACATCTGGCGAATGCGCCGCGAATGCGCAGCATGCGAGCCGATCGCGAGCTGTCCGCGAGCTGCGCGCGTGCAGCATAGATATAATATTACTAAACAAGATTGCGCACGCTCAAAATATATATTTACGAAAATGAACTCTATTCTAACGCAATAAGGTACTAAATTGGTTGCATAATACACAGAGGCAAATCCGAGCCGAGAGAGATAGTTCGAACGGAGGCTGTTTGTCTCTTTCTAACACCTTGCCAGCATAAAAAATGTTGTGATCAAAAGTTTTGTCTTCCCAAAAAACAATTGAATCACATAAAATTTTTATCTTATTTTAACAATTGTAAGTCAACATATTAATAACAATCGCATTAATTTATTCGTATTTATTATTAAAACATAAACAACAAAAATTTTTATTTTGTTTTTTTTTTCTCTTGCGGTGAACCCTGAACATTCTTGGCGCGTAATCAGCATTTAAAATTTTGTTTATATTTTTTGTATTAAATCAATTTAAACTATTTAAATGGTGAAAAAGTGTTGCGTTTATACTTGTAAAAGTGAATCCTATGGTGGTTGCAATATATCGTTCCACAGGTAAGCTAATAATAACATTTTCGTAAACCAAACAACTAGGGTGCCCATGAATTCTTGTAACGAGTCAAAATATGGGTGATGGATTTTAAAACTGTTTTACTATTGTTATAGCTTCCCAAAAAAAGAAAAAAGGCGACATAAATGGCTCAGCAGTCTATATATGAAGTAGAAATACAAAAAAAAACAGTCTTCACTTCGAATCTTCCTGCTTTTATACTGCTAATTCCCGCTAATTATTAAAAGCCTTTATTAGTATCTTAAGGTCACAAACTGCGTAAGTTAAAACTTCAATACCAATCTGTGTTTAATAATCTTAGCAAATTCGGATTTGTCTCACATAGCTTAATCTCATAGTCACCCTATTAGAAAGGGACAGACAGCCTCCGTACTAACTGTTTCACTCGGCTCGTTTTTTGGGTTTATATGCGCAGTCCTGTTTACTAATATTATGTCTATGGCGTGCAGTCACTGCAATAGTTCGGTGCGCCTCTTTAGCGCAACTCACGCAAGGCTCGTATAGAGCGCGCGATCTGCGCGCACTCAGTTCTCGCCCTTACAGTTCCGTATATTGGCTCAGTACTATCGAAGATGGCAGACGTCGCGCGCCGCCTGCGCGCCGCTCGCGTGCGGCGCTTAGGTCGCGCGCGAGCTGCGCGCGGGCCAAGCAGAAGCGGCCATCGAACAAAAATGCACGCGCGCAGCTCGCGGACAGCTCGCGATCGGCTCGCGTGCTGCGCATTCGCCAGATGTGGACGCACCCTAACAGACAGACAGAGTTACTTTCGCATTTATAATATTAGTAGGGATGGCAGAATAGCCTTATTCGTTAGCATTTATGCAAGAACCTATACATCTTCTGGCTCTTTTCTATGTCCAAATATAACAATATATCAAAGATGAATATTTGCACGGTTCTAGGTGGTAAAAAACCTTCACATAGCTCACTTGGAGCTGCGTACAGAGAATTGTATCGACGTGTCTCCGTACAGCCACGCGCGAAAGATCAACACTACGATCATACAGCTCGGTCCGCAGCTCACGCAGATAAGACAACAGTATATTGAGGTGATATTACTTATTATTATACCTTTAACACCATCTGGTTTTAGGTAAACCCTTGACTTTGACTCCCTCGTTTGTCTAGTGGTCGCAAGCGCGGCTGCTGTGCTCGAGGTCTCGGGTTCGATTCCCGGGTCGGGCCGAAATCGCTTTATGGATTTTCTTAAACTTTCACAAAGCAGCCCGTAGTCTGGAAGTTGGTGATTGATTCACCCGTGCATCGGAGAGCACGTAAATGTCGGTCCTGCGCCTGATCTCTTTCCAGTCGTGTCGGATTGCCGTCCCATCGGGCTATGAGAGTAAAGGAATAGGGAGTGCACCTGTGTCTGCGCAAATGCTCGTGCACTATAATATGTCCTGCGCAGCTGGCTGATCTCCTTAAGTGAGAACAGCCGCCGTGGCCGTAATCGGCCGTGGACGCCATTATAGGTAAACCCTTGCAGTGAATAAGTGCACATCAGTCTGTAATCAGCAAACACTTCAATAATATCGTAATATTATACCTACACCTTCTGATTAGAGGTATACCCTTTTTTTCAAGTACCTATACTTCTCTTATTTCAATATATCATAGTTGCAAGGCAGTCTCAAAATTTATAAACACATTTCGCATAAGAATTGAAGAATTGAAACTAATATTTAATGTATGTATGTATATGTAATCTTAATAAAAAATTAACATTTCAGATATTAGATGGTTATGCTAGAAGGCTGAAACAAATGAATATCCTTCCGCCTAATTTGGGAAATCTCTCCAAAGGACGCATTGTGATGCTTTACAAGGAGTATCAAAATAAAGACCGGGCTTCCAGGTAAGAAAATTGTTTTTGCCTCTCGCGGAATACGTACATTAATTGTAAACGTGAATATCTACACTAATAATAAATAAATAATGCCGGGACATTTTTCACACACGGTCGGTTAGCCCCATGGTACGTTATTAATTAACTTGTGTTATGGGTGCTAACACAACTGATAAACTACATATAGCTACATATTATACATATTTATAAATACATATTATAACACCCAGACCACGGGCAACAAGCATGCTCATCACACAAATGTCGACCGAACCGAGAATCGAACCCGGGACCTCAGGTTCGGCAGTCCGGCACGGTGACCATTGCGCCATCGAGGTCGTCACTATACACTATACTATACTAATATTATAAAGAGGAACACTTTGTTTGGTTGTAATGGATAAACTCAAAACTACTGGACCGATTTTAAATATTCTTTCACCATTAGAAAGCTATATTATCTGCGAGTAACATAGGCTATATTTTATCCCGGTGCGGGCAGTAGCTCCCACGGGACGCGGGTGAAACCGCGGGAAAACGGCTAGTTATTCTATAAAGAGAAATAGTAGTACATACTGTTGTATTATGTTTATCTGCGGCGTGACTATAAAACCGTGCTATATGTTACGTGCTTTGTTTACACGTTTTTAAAACATAGTTTGGTCTACGTGCCGTTAAAAACATGCACTAAATTCAACAATCATTTTTTCCCCAGGCACCCTCAACACAACTACATAATGAAAGACTTCACAGGCCTCATATCACTCTACCACGGCCTAGAACTGCTAGTTCAGCACGGCTCCAGGGTGTTCCTGAATTTCTTCGACGAGCACCCGGAGAAGTCCTGGATACAGATGGATGACAGGCTCACAGCGTTGCTGGAGAGGCTCCGAGATGATTTAGGAGTCAATCCCCTGGCGCTGGATAGGAGTATATTGCCAGATGGGACTATACCTGAGGTATGAAGCATTTCATTTCATTAACAATCATCATCTCTTGAGCCTTTTCCCAACTATGTTATGGTCGCCTTCTAGTCTCACCGGATGCAGCTGAGTACCAATGTTCTACAGGGACAACTTCAACTTCCGGATCAGAATATTTCAGTAACAATATATTTTTATGTAATTTGTAAATACTATATGTTCATGCAATCTTCGACCCTAACGTTAAAGCCTAAGGACTAAAATCATTCATTGCATCAAGCGTTGTTTACTAAATTATTGTTTCCTTTTGGACGTGACTAATTAAATTAGCTTCCTATGAGTGTGTTTGAAATTGCAGATGCCAAAAGACTTATGCTTCGGTCACCCCAAGTTTGACAAGCTTAAAGAAATAATAACGTATCATTTCACTAAAGCACAACATAACAAACAGGATACAAGAGCTATAGGTAAGCTTTTTACACGTGCAATAAACTCTTGCACAATAATTATTTACTGATAGACTTTTATTTTCAAATAAAGAATTTATTTACTGCATTTTTTTTTATATAAATATATAGTATCGTAAAACAACCCATTTTTTTCGCAGTATTCTGCGAGTACCGGGAGAGCGTGAACCTGGTACATTGCTTATTACTGCAGTGCAGACCACTCGTCAAGCCGCAAATGTTTGTGGGCCAAGGCGCTTCGGGTAAGATCACTTCTCTAGATTGCTTAGCATATTATGTGCTTATGATGATATAAATTGTGTTACCTGTAATAAAGTCATCGATATAATTGTTAAACACATTTTCCAGACTTATTTTTTTTTATACCATGATGAAGAATTCAAAATGTAATACAAAATTTACAATTTAATTACTTATTTCATGTATTCCACCACTCTATATCTTATTGCCATAGTGTATTTTACTTTGGCTGCTATAAGCTTTGCTTGACGATGAATAGCCCCAAACCTTACTAAAAATACGCAAATCAAAGTTCTTTCTTTTCTCCGATACGATGACTGTAGGCACAAAATCTAACAATTTCAACTTTACCTTGACCATTAACTTACCCACCAGGCAAAGACGGTAAGACTGTAGTATCACAAAAGCAACAGTTGCGAGTGATGCGCAGTTTCCGCGAGGGTCAGTGCAACGTGCTGGTGGCCACCTGCGTCGCTGAGGAGGGGCTGGACGTCGGCTCCGTGGACCTCATCGTCTGCTTCGATATATCCACCAAGTCGCCTGTCCGACTGGTGCAGAGGTCAGTTATATTAGAGAGGCTGTTTATACCTATTATCATATAAGATGACTTTGTATACCATGTACATTATTTACAAAACTTTGAAGTAACTTAAAACTTATTATATTAAAAAAAAATGCACTTTAATCAGCAATCAGCCTTTTTATCGTCCCACTGCTGGGCACAGGCCTCCTCTCTCATAGAGAAGGATTGAGCGTTAACCACCACACTTGCTCAATGCTGGTTGGTGATTTTAGACATTATACTCCAGGTTTCTTCCAGATGTTTTCCTTCATCTTTTATCTGCCATTGGTATCCAAGAAATACTTCTAAGTACAAACTTAGAAGTTTCCTTGGTACTTGCTTGACATGGAATCTAACCCACATATTTTGAGAAGTTGGTTCTTTTATCCATTTCATATTATACATCTTTTTGTTACCAGATGTGGGCGAACCGGTCGTGAGCGAGGAGGACAAGTCTTCATTCTAGTCACAGAAGGCAGGGAGCATCAGGTAAATTAAAACCGGATTCCATGTTCCTATTCCATTTTCTTAACCAAGCTGCGTATGTGTCGATAATAAGCAGTTACTAGTTCGCATAAATATTTTTATGGCTATACATTTTTATATTATTTTTTCTGAAGATCATATGATCAGACTGACTTACAAAAAAGTTATTTACTTTATAAATATTATGCACCCACAAAACCAATTTCTTGATTTCTTAATCCTCACCACAGACACTACAAGACTGCATGCGGCAAAGAGACGGGCTCAACAAGAAGGTTCTTCAATCTAAGGAGGTTGAAAACAACCTCTACAAGTTGAACCCGCGCATGATACCGCACGACTTCGTGCCGCAGTGTCAGAAGATGTTTATCACGGTGGAGAAGAAACCTGATCCTAAGGAGAAGAGTAAAGAAGGGATTGAGAAGGCTAAAAAGGTAAGTTTTAATAGCATAAATGTTTTTTTCATAAGTCACAATACAGAAGGTTGATTACTATTTGCTTGAACAACTACTAACCTCAAGTCATGAAATATTTATGACATAATAACTTAAAATAATCTGCAAGAATTTAAAACCAATAATACTTGCTTATGACTGGGGCTCATACATAATCTTACAATGGTATATTTACGTTGTTATAGGGTCAAAAAGATTTAAGAACTATGCTACTAAGTAGACCTTCCACAAGCGGTATGAACTCATCCAACAAAGAAACTGAAAGCAGTAGTATAATCACTGAAGCGGAATTCAACGAATTGTTCCCGCAAGGATATACTAGCACTTCATTGTTGGCTACATCTAAAGAATATTGGGCTATGAACAAAGGTAAGAAATTAGAATTAATCTATGTCTTCAATTTATAGGGACTGACTTCACTATTTATAGGATATTTTTTCTATCGGAAAACACTTCAATATTTTGCTATACGTACCTAAACAAATGTGATAAAGTTTACAGTATGTCTATAGGCCTTAGTTGTCCGATAATAAAGGATTAAATTATAAAACTAACTTGATTTTGGTCAGTATTATGAAGGTTCACAGGACACACTTTGAATATTGCAGAAACAATTAAGAATCTCCCAACATCAGAGGGCAATGAACTGAAGCTAACTAAATGGCTTGAATGGCAGCGAACGCTACAGAAAACTATAAATATACACCACTCTAAAGATACTGAAATATTATCTGAACTGTTACAATACAGTGATGCTAAAAGATTCGAATTGCCACCATCTACACAGAATCCTTGTAAGTATATACTTTATTTCATCTTACACTAGCTTTTTCCCCGTGGTTTTACCCGCGTCCTTGGGAAACTTCATCCTGCACCCGGATAAAATATAGCCTATGTTCACCGGTAATAATGTAGCTTCCCAACAGTGAAAGAATTTGTCAAATCGGTCAAGTACATAGATTCTGAGCCTATTCATGTCAAACAATCAAATATTTCCTCTTTAAAAACTATTGCCCTAATCCTATGTGATGTGATCAATACGACCATTTTAAATTACAGGTTTTTCGAGTCAAGAATTACAAACACAACCACATAGGCTCACGCCCCTCACTCCAGTCAAATTAACATCTCCAGCGAAATCTAAACAGCCGCCTAAAAAGAAACAAAAAGTACCTATTCCTAAACCTCTAGATAAGAGAGATGGAGACATTCGAGCTCTCTTCAGTACTGCTACGAAATCCACTAAAAGTTATACCAAAGTTATTAATGACTTAGGTCTTCAAAATGACGGTAGTCTACCTACAAGATTGATTAGCTTACTCGTTGACTTAAGTGTTGACAATACAAACGCAAACAAAAAGTGTTATATCTGCCAAAATATCTGCGAATGTTGCCTTTTGAAAGGTATAAAACAAGAAAATAAAGTTCCAATGGTGCTACTAGAGTCTGTAAGAAACCCCAAATTACCTAACATTAATCTAATTGATGATTTCGACGCGGAAACTATCTTAAAATGTATTAAAAAGGCAGAAGAAAATGAACAGAATGTTATAAACAATTTTGATTTAGATGCAGATTTTCTTTCACCCGAGTATGACATTCCTTCACCCTATATTGAAGAACAACCTAAAAATGAGAATGTTTCTATGGCTTCGGATAACTTTGATATCGGTGACATAGCCGATATATTCGCTGACAGTAGTCCTGAGGAAGCTTTAAAAGAGGAAAGTTCGGTAAAAGATGAAAGTTCAGCAAAAGAAGAAAGTCCTATAAAAGAAGAGCCGAAGGAAGCTAAGGCAGCATTAGGATACTTCGGCTTGGACAGTATAGATGACATATTTGCTGACGATGAAATAGATAATACACCACCAGAACAAACACAAAAGACTCAACACAAACCCAAAGATGACGTCACCACTCAAAACGTTAAAATAAGTAGATCTCCTACTTTTGAAAATCCCCGCAGCCCTTCAATATTATCTGGAAGAATAAAACCTAAAGAAGTTCCTACTTCTCCGATACTTTGCAGTCAACCGCGCAAGTACCAGCTCAGCACCAAGAAAGATAAGCCTCACAGTTCCACGCCCATCATAAGTTGTAGGAAACAACTGATAAAAGAACCAACGAACAATAATAGCTTAATGTCCACACCTGCTGAAATCCCGGGAACTTCGACTAGAGATAGCCTAAATAACACCACTAATAAAAGTTTAATGACGATAACACAACTTGTGGATATGATTAACAGAACAGAGAATAACGCATCAGCATTTAAGGCAAACGTTTCTGATAGACAACCACCAGATGACGAAAGGAGTACATCACCAATTTTATTAACACAAGCTGAGAGAAATAAAACTGTCAATAAAAATACTTTGGACAAATCAGTAGCATCGACATCTCAGAACTTTACAAAAAGTCTTGTTATACTAGACAGTGATAGCGATAGCGATTCAGACAGCACACAGATATATGACCCAACAGATATACAAACTACTGTTAATAATATTGAAACATTAGATAAAACTAATGTCAGTCCTTTAGGCGGCAAACGAAAACGAGACTTGGATAGTAGCATGATCACAGCTTCACCATATTTCAATAAGAAACCAAAATTAGATAATGATGCTGAAAAACAAATGTCCATACAAGAAAAAGTGTTAGCAGTCATGCGAAAGAACAAAAGTGTCGTTACGAACGATAAAACTGTTCTAAGCTGCATGGTATCACAGCCTAGTTTCTCATCGCAAAAGGAAAATGAGAATCCCCAGTTCTTAAATGGCAATGGCGTAAATAAATTGAGCTTATTACAAAGGTTTAGAAGAGATAGCAAATATGACACTACTAAGAGTAAAGTGAATGGAATGTACAAAAGTCCGATCAAGCCTCAAGTAAAGCTTGCTGATAATAAACGAAAACTAGCGTTTGATGATAGTGACGATGATTTCGTTGATGATGAGAAGAGCGATTTAAGAAATCACACGGAACACAAACATAATGATAATACGTATAGATCTACAACTAATCATAAAGTTCGAAAAGTAAGTTGATATATCATTTATTTGTCCATAGCGACTCTTTAATTACACTGGTCAAAGGCATTTTTGTCACGAGGTGAAACATAAAATTTCGTTTAGAATATTTGATACGTAATCGAAGTCCAGAACATAAAGTTGCACGTCGGGATTTAAAGATATACCCTTCTTAAAGTACTAGATAACTATTAGTGTATGAGTATTTTACTGATAATATATGATTTCAGAAAAAGAAGAAAGGCAACGAATTCTTGGACATGGAAGCGGAGCTATCTGACGATGATGACCACAGCGGCGACGAGCTCTCGGACGAGAGTGTCGGTAGTATCATCGATTTTATATGCGATGACGACAATGTGACGCATCATGAAGACATACAGGCTGTGTACCTTAAGTCTATCAAGTACGTAGAGAAATATCCCTTGTCGTAATTTCATCATCATCATCCTCCTGCCCTTATCACAATTTTATTTGGGATCGGCGCAGCATGTTTTCTTCTTCCATGCTCACAAGTAACATTCTTTCTTACCATATCTACTTTCATCCATAAAATTCTGCTCCCCAAAGTTCCTTTTCTCCTACCGACTCAGCACTAAACATAGGCGAGATTGAAATAAATTCTGACCATCTGCTTACTCTTTTAGAATCTTTGGATCTCACTAAAGGCGCGGGTCCCGACAACATACCACCGCTATTTATTGTCAAGTGTGCCAAAGGTTTAGTTAAGCCTCTAAAGATTATTTTCACGCGTTCTGTTACGGAGGGATTTTTTCCCAGTATATGGAAGTACTCCTACATAACACCGGTTCACAAAAGTGGAATTAAGAGTGCCATCGATAATTATAGACCCATTTCCAAATTATGCCTGTTTGGTAAAATTCTTGAACGAATCATCTACAAGCAAGTTTATAGCACTTTTTCTACGACATTTATTCCCCAACAACACGGCTTTCTTAAAAATCGCTCGACTAGTACTAACCTTCTGTCCTTTGTCGACTTCGTTACTACAAGTATGGACGATGGGGGGCAGGTGGATTGTATTTTTACTGATTATAGTAAATGTTTCGATCGTATTGATCATACTATCCTTTTGCAAAAAATTTTTCATGCAGGCATTCATGGTAACTTATACCGGTGGATAACATCCTACATAAAGAATCGTACCCAAGCTGTTGTAGTCAATGGAGTTGTGTCTAAGCGGTATGTAGTCCCCTCAGGAGTTCCCCAGGGATCACTTCTTGGGCCCTTGTTATTTAATATCTTCATAAACGACATTCATACGTGCTTTCGAAATTCGTTATTTCTACTTTACGCAGACGATATGAAGATGTTTAAATGCATAAACAACCTCGGGGACTGCTACTGCTTGCAGCAAGATCTCGATAGACTTGAAAATTATTGTCGGTCCAATAATTTAGAACTCAACGTGTCAAAATGTTACTCAATGACATTTACTCGCAAGCCCAACTTCATATCCTACACGTATACGCTAAAGAAAGACCAGCTAAAACGAGTAGATTCCATACGGGATTTAGGTGTGATACATGATTCCAAACTTACCTATGAGAGGCACGTAGATCATATAGTAAGTAAAGCTAACAAAGCCATGGGATTCTTAAAAAGGTCTTGTTCCCAGTTTACGGATCTCAAAATAATTAAAATCTTATACTGTTCCTTCGTCCGTAGTTCACTTGAGTACTGTTCGCAGGTCTGGAATCCCATGTATGACATCTATATCTCAAGACTGGAATCTGTTCAGCGAAACTTTACGCGATTCCTGCAGTATAAGTGTAAAACACGCGACCATAATTATGAATTGAGATGCAAGAGATACCATCTACTACCACTCAAGGCGCGAAGGAATATATCGGATATCTCTTTTCTCGTTAAGTTAACACAATCCTATATCGATGCCCCGCAACTTCTTTCCAAGATTAACTTACGCGTTCCCACTAGATCTTCTAGAACACCCTTCCTTCTTCTTAACGTTCCCCGTTGTTATACTAATTACAGACAGAATTCGTTCTTTATAAGATGCGCAAAGTTCTACAACAGTCTGGTCGACTTTTCTGAACTTGACTTATTCGTTACTAAACCACATGTCTATACATATAATAAATCTGTAAAAAAACTGTGTCTGTACATTGAATATATTAAAAAAATAATAATTGGGTGGGGTTTAGAAACAGTAATGGAGCACAAATCCAAAAAAAAAATTCTGTCTGTATGTCTGTATGTCTGTTTGTTTGTACACGCTAATCTTCGGAACTACTGGACGGATTTCAATGATTTTTTCTTTGTTGTATCAGTATTAAGCCTGGTCAACATATAGGCTATAATTTATCTTCGAAACTTGAAGACCTGATGCAGAACACCAACAGACCAACAAAACTATAAGAGATACCAAAATGGTGCCATAGCAAAAATTGTTTCATGTGATGAGCATTTTCAGCTGAGATCATAAATTTTAAGATCTGGAACACCTGATGTGGAACCCCAAGAGCCCAGCTTCTCTGTACCATATACAGGTACGACGTTTTAGCAAAAGTTGTTCAACTTGATAAGCACTTTCTATTGACTTATACAAATTGAAGATCTAAAACACCTGATGTGGAACTCCAGGGGCCCAGCTAGACTATAGCATATAGAGGTGTGACGTTTTAGCAAAAGTTGTTCAATCTGATAAGCACTCTCTGTTGACTTATAAAAATTGAAGATGTAAAACACCTGATGTGGAACCCCAGGAGCCCAGCTAGACTATAGCATATAAAGATATGACGTTTTTGCAAAAGTGGTTCAATCTAATAAGCACTCTCTATTGACGTATATACATCGAAGATCTGAAACACCTGATGTGGAACTTCAAGAGCAATACTACACTTGAAATGTATAGAAACGAATGTTATGAAATAGGTATGGTGACACAAAACCGACGATTATCCCTTTATACACTATAGAAATATGAACTCAAGGACAATCTCCGGTGGACGTCGTTAAAAAAAGACAATCCCCGGTTCTGTGCTATACCATTGCTAACGTGGATGAAAACTACTTGGGCTATTGTGATGGGATGCTAATGGACTGGAATGGGGAAACTACGGGAACTATGGCACCTGCCGATGATAATGTATTAGATACATGTAAAAATTGCAGGTGGAGACTTCGCCAGCTCACTTACTGGGCCCCCGGGAATCAGTCACTGAATAGCAACAAGAGGGCAACAGGGACATGAGCGGCTGAAGTGTGAGAATACCTCGGCGGATTTTAAACGCAGATTACGCGCTCCCTGTGGGTCACTTACCACGTGGCATCCTCCGAGTAGGGCTACTAACCCTGCTCTAGCGACTCCACTCTGGACGGCCAAGCCAAGCCAAAGGCTTGAGACCTACCCCCGTCATGGTTCACTCCGACCGGCCGGAGATGGGGGCAGTATACTCTCCCTGGAGAACTCAGTATATATAGCCCCGCGGGGTAGCTACTCCCCGTCATCAGCCTCAGATGTCCTGCGGTGCTTATATCTCATTATTATTGTCTTTATTATCTCAAGAGCCTTTGTCCCAATTATGTTAGAGTCGACTTCCAGTCACGATGCAACTGAGTACCAGTGTTTTATAAGGAGCGACTGCCTATCTGACCTCCACAACCCGGTTACCCGCTCAACCCAACACCCCTGGGTAAAACTGGTCAGACTTACTGGTCTGACTACCCATAACGACTGCCAAGAATGTTCATGTTTTACAGTTTAACATGCCTTCCAAATAACGGTCATTGGTATCCAAAATATACGTAGAAAGTACCTACATACGAACTTAGAAAAGTTGCATTGGCAGGTACTTGCCAGACCTGGAATCAAAGACGCACGCTCATACTTGAGAGATTGGTTCTCTACCCACTAAACCACCACGACTTCCACTAAGTCACCACGACTTTGTCATCTATTTAATGTTTTTTACGTAATAATACGTGTAATGTTTTTGCCACACACAACTTAAATGCGGACTAATTAGAATCACTACTTTTATCCCTATGGTCGCGTCTATTGCGGTTCAGTTCGCAGCGTTTTGTTTAGTCTGCTGTGCTTTTGCCGTTGAAGTACAAAAATTAAATATATGGAACGTTTCTAATGCGTATTCCGTTGTTTTCAAGTCAACGGGCTCTTAAAATTCTTTGATTTTGCTAACCCCGTAGTCGCTGGCATAAGGGACAGGATCCGCGTACGAAGTCGCGGGCAGAAGCTAGTATTGAATAAATTACTGACTAAACATTGGTTCGATAGCTGTTCTATCTAGTAGCAACACGTATTATTGTTACAGTGTAGTAATGTAGTTTTGTTTAAGTTAAGTTTTTCCTTTTTTTTAATATTATTCCTAATTTTGTTTCCTTTTCTCTCTCAAGCATGCTCTTCATAAAAACCTAAATGCGAAAACATGTTATTGGTTAATAGATGCATAATTTGTTATTTTTGTTACCTAGTTGTTAATACTGTCCCTCTTATTATAAAAACTGCTGCAAGTAGTGGTTTAAACCCGACTGAAGACGTCTTGGTTTGTTACGGTACTTACGATAGTCTTGACATCCTTATTACAAAACGTAGACTAAGAGAAGACTGTTAAGTACTTCGATTTGTCTATGGTTCAAATAATATCCACAGATTATAAGCAACAAATATTTAAATCATTCTTTCAATCGTTCCGATTTCTATGCGCCGTTCCTTTTTACATTATTTTGTTAAGTCTATTTTGATGAAAAATAAATAACTATGATAATAAAAAAAAATTCTCTGCAGTTGAAAATATTACTTTTTATTATTTAAAGGTAATTTTATATTTCTAGTATCTTTTAACGATATACATGATCCAATTATTCTCTTTAAACAACTATCGAGTTTGCGCGTATAACGGAACGTCAGCGCGTATCCGAGTTATGTTTTGTTTTTAGGTTAGAAATAATTTAGATTATTTTCATCCCGATTTAAATGATTAAATAAGGCGTTGTGCATCTCATTAGAACCTCTTCAAAATTAAGTGCACAATAACTTACACACAGAATATCGTGTGCATTAAATTACCAAAAGAAAATGAAACATTTGAAACAACATAAAAGTAGAAAATTATATTTTATCCCGATGTCTATTTATACAGTCAAATGCACTGATACATGTTGGACACTGTTCTTCATCACACAATCTTGTTCCCTTTCTCATCTAGGCATTTTTGTACATTTTAGCAAGCTTCCAGTCTTTTCCAAACATTGCATATTACTGGCAGAGATACGGCTTGCAAAACGCCAAAATAGTCTTGAATCTGTAAATAAACAATAGACTGTATGATAATCTGATATATTTTCGGAGTTTCATCAAAATCTATGTGGTAGTTTATGCGTGGAACATAAACAAACATCCATAATAAAAACATTGACTCTTATACAATTAATTAGGATGTTTTGGCAACCTACTTGCACTGTAAAGGCTACTTACTTTATGGCGAGCCCAGTTGAGCATCATAGGATCATCCTGGACTATCATCATGCATTCAATTGACTATTATGTCGAAAAACGTAAATCGTTATTTATATCGAAAATTGTCGTCAGGTAATTTGAAGAGATTTTGTCGATGACGCATTCTGTTGGGTCCCCGGACACTCTCAATAGTATTCTAACACATCCAAGTATTCCAAATCACACATATTTATATCCACTTTCGTTTTTTTCATCACAAAACAAATAACCTCAAAAGTAAATAATGTCGGAATTTGACGTTTGTCGACTAAGTACTGCAGTTAAACTAGGGGGCTCGATGGTTTATCTTTTGTACTACAGATAGTAATAGGACTTGCGATAAACTGCGTTTTGTAATAACGTTTTTTCAAGGTCGTACTTAAAGGTGGATTAAAGGTAGTACAAAAGCCGATACTTATTTGATACCGCGATTTATAATAAGAGGGTGTATGTTTTCCGATTATAATAAAATAAAATAAAATAAATAAAATCCCTTGTCGTAATTTCTTTACAGAAAATTGAAGGGCTGAATTTTCTTTAGGTTGTTTCACTCAGGTATTGCTTGTGGATTTATAAGTTTCATAGTTTAGAATAAATAGTTGTTTCATGATGAAGTTCTTCTCACATTTAGCTTATTCTCAGGTCAATAATTGTATTTAAAATTACGTGTTTTCTTACCTCTTCAGGAGTCCTGTAAGAGCCGGTGCTTTTAAAATACCTGAATTGCCAAAGAGATTCAATAAGGAGGAGGTTTTATCGCAGTACGTTGAGGAGGACTCGTATGAAATGGTATGTACTTTCCGATTATCATTACCTATCCTCTTTTGCTGTCTGAACGCTTTCTTGTTCCATTTTATAAATATTTATACTGACTTCCGCCAGCAATTTCATCCGTTTCCAAAAAAAAATACTTTTCGAACCGGATAAAAAGAAGCCTATCTGGTTTTCTGATGTTTAAGCTATATTTTTGCCAAAGTATGAATCTCGGTTCAGCAGTTTGCGCATGAAGTAGGAACAAACATACACCACGAATTTTCTCCTTTATAATATTAGTATGATTTTACAGGATAGCTTCTGTGTGGACTCCAACATTGGCTTAACACAAGGTCACGAGGTCTCGGAGCTGGAATTAGCTGAAATGTTATTAGAAGAGCAAAGAAAAACTAAGAAGAAATACAGACGAATATGTTCACAGGATGACAGCCCTGAGGTCAAAAGAAATAAACCTAAAAGGAGACTGATTGAAAGTGATTCTGATGACGATGGTGCTTAGTGAATTTTTAACTTACTATTTATCATGCATTATGTATGACAAAGATGTTTTATCAAGTGTTGTTAGATAGAAAACCTATGAGGTGCAGTAAAACCGTTGTTTTTTGTTATTATAGGCAGACAGCTACTGCAATGTAGCCTAACATATAAAGTACAATTTGGTCTCAGCATAATTGTTTTAATATCCTTAGTTATTGTTTAACTGTGAATGAGTCCAAGATGATAAATAGGTACAATTTTGAACATGACATAGACTAAGTAAATATGAGTTTTATAGACAAGTATCCAGCCGGTCTGGGTAGTACCGAAACTGTGATATAAATATGTATAATTAATGATACTTAGTATTTATGATTTTGATACTGAATAATAGGGTAGTGTCCAGGGTCGAAATAATGAAATAATATTTAGTCCGCTTTTTAGATAATCAAAAAATATTGGATACGTATTTTTTCTTTTTTTAATTAAACATAAAATGACAAAGATAATACACTTCAAAAATTAGGAGTGGGGGCCTTTTACGTCACAGTGTCCTGAAAATTGTAGCAACTTGTGACGTCACACTCAACTTTAACACGCTATATCTTAACAAGTTCTGATCCAATTTAAAAAAGAAAAAATACGTATCGCTTAATTTTGGACAATCTACAAGACGGACTAATTATTATTTTTTAGGAAACTAGCCTATTCTAAGTTCATCTTATAATTTATTACGGTTAATGCTTATGTAATTTGCTATAATTTGTGTAAATCATGTTGTATATAAAATTTGAAATAAAAAAAAACATTATCTCTCTTAAAGTTATGTATATTTATTTTCCATTTCTGTCATATTTTACTGCTTATTTAATAATCAAACTCGATGACCTGTTTAGATTTGAATCAAATAGACATATTTGTCGCGAGTGAGTTGATATGATGATAAAATACAAGGTTGTATTCGAGAGAATATCAGTACGATAGCAACATTATTCAACACAGGTGAATAGGCACGATAAATATGTCGATTCGTTTCAAGCATTTGGCGTTCTATTCTAACTCAATGAAACGCTTCCAGAAACTATTGCAAAATTAAAGTGATAGCACTATTTCACATGCGGGTAAAATTTGTAGAACTCCGCACATATATTGTCCTGAAATACTTTTCTTAAATCTTACAACCGAAATATTATGACCAAATTATATCAAACTTGAAAAGTTACATCAATAGATTGTGTTGAGTTAGAAAAGACCCTACTTAATTAAAGTACAGTTATTATTCTTAACAATCAGATTGCACAGACAAGTGTTGAGCGGTAGATACTGGTTTAATCAACTTCAGTTCTATTAGAAATAATGATTTACATTCAGTGACAACGACAAACATTTCGTGACATGACAATTTGCTCACAAAACTATCGATCATTGCACTCAATCATCTCAATTTGTTAAATAATTATTATTTAATTATTCCCTTAATATAATTACTCCTCAGCTAGTTTCGATTCGACTTCTTTAGGCTGTCTTCCTTTGTGTAAATCCTCTAATTCGGCTTGAAGCTCTGAGTATCTCTTCTGCAATTGTTTTTCTCGTTCCGTTTGGCGGTTTACGTCCTCAGTCAATGACTATAAATGGAGAAAAAAATGTGATTACAAAATCATCATCATCATTATAAGCCTTTTTATCGTCGGATAGGCCTCTCACTCGGGGAAGGTTTGAGCGGTATTTGCTTAATGCGGGTTGGTGATTTTAGACGTTATATTACAAAATGTAAAAACCTCGGCTTTCAAGACTTTCCGATGTACCAAGAAAAGTAGTTTGGGATACATACCTCTATCCTACGTGGAATGGCTGCCTTTTCTTGTTCAGCAAGGAATTTGAATGTGGACAGTTCCAAATTGGCCTGTTCTATCTGGTCCTGTAATTCTTGGAACTGCTTGATTAGGGACGCCGCCCTACTTTGATAACCACCTAAAATGTAAAATACAATTTTAATAAGCAAGTGATTATATAACTATGCTGCGGGATTGTTCGAAATAGTAGCCGCTGCCCTGGTACATAAAGGGCTTAGGAAGGAACATGATGGGTTTTAGTCAATAAGAGTCGGACACTCCCTCACGCTGCTAACCCACAGCAAGCAGGGTCATTTGATGATTATATTCCATAAAAAAGTCACCAAATAAATTGAATTATCTTTTATGTTGTGTTATCGTACCTGTCAAAACCCTAAGTTTCTTCTCCATTTTAGAACACTTCTTGGCTTCCTTAGCCATGTGGCTCCTGTTCTGTTCCAGCCGTTTCTCAGCTGATTCTAATCTGTCTTTCTTACTTGCTAAATTGGCACGAGTATATCTGTTTTGGCCTGGTAGGAAGAGTACCTGAAAATGATGGATTTCTTTAAAAATAGGATGAAAATGAGTCGTCATTAATTTATAATTAAAATAACTGATCTACTAAATCTTCACCATCATCTTTCTACCCTTATCCCAATTAAGCTAGCTTTGGTCCAACATGTCTTCTTCTTTCATACTGTCTGTTATTATCTCAAGTCTTTTTCACCCACCACCATAACATCCCTTTTAAAATAAATTATTTGAAAACTGACTAAACAGGTGTATTAGGAAAATTTACATATATGGTACTTGTAACTTTGACCTTAATACAACACAAAGGTAAATAATATGTCAACTTACTTGCGCAAGACACTCTTCCCACACTTGTGTGTACGCATCCATACTGAGTTCTCCGTGACCCATGCCCGCCTTCACGACTTCCATTTCCTTCTTCATCTCTAGTTTGGCGGCATCCAGCTCTTCAGACGAGAACTCTTCGTAAGGATGCTGTTCCAGGTACGCTAAGTGTGATGCCTGTAGTTGTACCGCTCGTTTCTTGTCTACACCTGTTTTGAATAATGATTAAGTTAGTTGATGATGTATTGTGATAGTGCTTGACGTGATAAAGATATAGCATAAAATAATATGATGAAAATAATTTTAGTCTTGGGTCTCCCTAAAAATAGGCTGTGATTATATCTATTTGATAAGGCAAAAAAATCACCTCCATTCACAGTTATACGGGAGAGAATCTGTAATGAGACTATATGAAGCAGCACATAAGAGTAAATTTTATTTTTTTCTTTGTGGTAATCGACATACATTAACCAGTATATTAACGTGTTTGATTTAATGTGATTAGGTATGACACACCCGATATAAAAGTACACAGCGAGATCTTATAAAGGTAGTAAATAAAGGAAGAATATTAGGGGAGTATGTAGGAGAGCACATTATACATTCATAAAGTTGAATATAGGGAGGATACATAAAGGAGTATTAAAGGAAGTACATAAGCGAAGAGGGATGCTTCAAAAGGAGTACATATATAAGAACAAACAAGCAGCTACACAAACCCGGAGGCGGATCCCTGAGCGCGTCATAATGCAGCATGGTGACCATCTCCTGCTTGAGCAGCTCCTCCGCGTGCTGCAGCGGCGTCAGCACGCCGCCCGACCCGCGCACCACCGACGCGTTCACCTCGCCCGGACGCACGCAGCCGCGCTGCACTGCTGACGACCGCAGCTTTAGAGCTGCTAAACCTGGGGATTGGAACACAGTGCTTAGTTAAAGTTCATTTATTTAACAGTTTATGTACACAGTTACACACAGAACACAAAGCTCCATAGTTCATATCAAACTTTATGTCGTCACGGAAAAAAGCAGAGACCATTTTTAGGTATACATGGATGACGGATATGCGAGGAAGTTTGGGCCACATGCGCATTTTGTCGCGAACCGCTATTGAATTTTGAAAAGACTTAACCATATATTTTTTTCATTTCACTAATTTATCGAATCAAACTATTCATCAATTTAAGGATCAACCAGTGGGCATCTACCACGCAAAGTTTCGGATCAACCAGCCCGAAAGTTTGAAATTCAGTAATTAGCCTCTAAAGGTTATATAAGTTCACATTTATGAAGATCAATATGACAATCACTTCACATTAGTCCTATACACACATAATAGTCCAGAAACTGCAACCAATATCGTAATACTCACGTAATTCCTCCTGTTGCTGCAGCAGCCTGGCATCAGCATCGGCCTGGTCTTCCACATGAGCGTCCGATCCTGAGCTTTCCATGGGCTCGTCATCCTGATCCGGTACCACTATCTCGTAGTCATTGCGCGGTGTAGGCAGGGAGGATAGGGCGTTGCGAACTGATGCCTTTTGCTGAGAAACATATAGAAGCAGTTAATTATTAGAGTTCCATACCCAAAGGATGGCAGGATGCAGCAACAAATAAAAAAAACTAGAAAAAAATATTTATCCTATTACAAACGATAATTTTTTGGTCATTTTTAAGAAGAGAAAAAGATCATTCCATTTCGACGAAATTCTCAGAGAGAATATATATTTTTAAATATAAATTAATTATTACATATTCGTCAAAAATCACACAGTACAATGCTAACCTGTTTTTGTAACTGATTAGCAACTTGGGGCGTGTCTCCTGTAGACAGCCTGTCTTCTGGGTTGATACTCAACTTGTCACGAAGACCTGGTGTCTGCAATACATATAAATAGTAAGAAAATGTTAAGACGAAAGTACTATCGAAGAAGTTACCCCTCTTATTAAGGAACAGGGATTAATGCTACACCAAGGAAGAAAGTAATAAATATACATTTTCATTGACTTAGACTAGGATTTACTTTAATAAGGGGGTATAGGCATGGTGTATTTGGGTATATGTTTTACATACGGCTAATCCTGGTTGCACGGCTCCGTGACTGGGAGTGTTGAAACTGCCGGGAGTCGACACCTCGCTGCGTGATGATCTGTATACAAATATGTATTAAATGCATTAATTGACCCCGATTTTTTGTTAATTTCACAATTAGGAATATTTCTATTGGTTAATACGATTTGGTGAAAATGGTTTTGAATACAGTCCAATTTGATTTTCAGCTCACACTGAAATGCTTTTGATTTGTGACTTTGATTGTTCCAAGAAACTTAAAATAAAGTAAGCTATAGTTTAGTCTTTTTTATAGCAACATCAGTTTAAACCAATTTAAAATATTCGCACTTGTAACTTTGAAACAATTTCGTAACGTATTAGGCCCTCTCCAATTCCTTGTTCTTACCTGAACGGCGTAATTAGCACAGTGTTAGGCGTAGCCACGGCTTGTGATTGCGGCAGAGCTCCGGAGAAGTCTGTCTGATGTAGAGGAGTGTTCAGTCCTCCCTTCAGTGGCGTGTCTACGTGGGTCAGCGCCATCACGTTCTGAGCTTCCATTAGGATTCTAAGGAATAAAAATAAAGCTTATAAACTCACGAATCAACTAAATAATATCAGTCACCAATACAGTCACAAAATTAGTGTCACATGTGTGTATGTATTGAGTACATATGTGTCTGTCTGTGGTAATGTAATGGTGGAAAAATATAGCAAAACTCTAATTAGTCCTGTACAAGAGTCACAGTCCTGTACAAGAGTCACAATTTTGGTAAAATTCGATGTCGTTCCGCAATTAAATTCTGAGCACCTGTCTGTTCCGTATCCATACCCCTCCACCTAGTCATCGCCATCTAAAACTGGTTTGTTGTCAGTTTCTTGCGTTATGTTCTGCGTCGACAGCTAGTGGTGCAGTGTACCTGTCCTGGTGGATGGCGGGCGTGCGCAGCGCGGCGGGCGCGGCGGGCGTGAGCGCGTACTCCGCCAGCAGCGCGTCCGTGCCGCCGCCGACAGCTAGTGGTGCAGTGTACCTGTCCTGGTGGATGGCGGGCGTGCGCAGCGCGGCGGGCGCGGCGGGCGTGAGCGCGTACTCCGCCAGCAGCGCGTCCGTGCCGCCGCCGACAGCTAGTGGTGCAGTGTACCTGTCCTGGTGGATGGCGGGCGTGCGCAGCGCGGCGGGCGCGGCGGGCGTGAGCGCGTACTCCGCCAGCAGCGCGTCCGTGCCGCCGCCGACAGCTAGTGGTGCAGTGTACCTGTCCTGGTGGATGGCGGGCGTGCGCAGCGCGGCGGGCGCGGCGGGCGTGAGCGCGTACTCCGCCAGCAGCGCGTCCGTGCCGCCGCCGACAGCTAGTGGTGCAGTGTACCTGTCCTGGTGGATGGCGGGCGTGCGCAGCGCGGCGGGCGCGGCGGGCGTGAGCGCGTACTCCGCCAGCAGCGCGTCCGTGCCGCCGCCGACAGCTAGTGGTGCAGTGTACCTGTCCTGGTGGATGGCGGGCGTGCGCAGCGCGGCGGGCGCGGCGGGCGTGAGCGCGTACTCCGCCAGCAGCGCGTCCGTGGCCGCGCCCGCGCCGCCCGCTGACTCGCGCGCTGCTTCCGACGCGCGGCCCAGCTTCACCACCTGCTGCAGCTCCTGAGAACCAGAAACACAATATTAGGAACTAAGAACCTTCGCTACTTTAAGCGGACACCCAACGCAGACACGCGTCGCGAACGCCCGCGCGCATACGTCCGCGACACAGATAACAGCGGCACTCAATGACTTTGTACAAATAAATACGCTCGCGCGCTCAAGTAAGCGTGACCCGTCCCGAGCACACAAATGTCACAAAGTAAACACACAGTGCAGATGTCTGCTACGTGTACCCGTTCAAGGCAATGAAAGCCCAAAGCCCTAAAACATATGTGGCAACTTTCAGCAACAACATGACTGTATCCTATTACGATAATTTTGACATCTACAAGTAATGTGAAAAGATCACATAATATACAAAAATTCGTCAAATATACCCATGAACAATCCAAACCGCGCAGTAAATCCTCTACTTTGAAAGCGCTTTTAGACCTGAATTATCTTCCATAAAGCAAAACAGCAGAAAACACATTTTGTTTTAGGGTTATTTCCTTACCTGATCAGTAACCTGTGGTTCAGGCAGCACAAGCTTGCTGCGTTTGCGCGCCGGCTGGTCGCCTTGCAGCATCGCTTGCGGCACATCATTCTCTTTGCGTTGCTTCAACTTCTGCTTATCCTTGCGTCTGTCCCTCTGTGACAAATAAAAGTTAATATAGAATTTTATTTTGTGATATAATGAAGGTGACATAATAACATTAATTATAACTACATACTAAACATACAACTACAACAGGCACATCGGGGGAACCAGATGAAGTAATGTATCTTAAAAGATGAGCAATTTAACTTAGTATTTGTCTTGAGTTATCATTATTTACCAATAGCTATAATGACTAAAACATAAGAAAAAGTATATAAGATATTTTTTCGGACTTAAAAGTTCACATTGTACTTCAAAATAAAGAAAACCTGTTCAAAATACCTCTTCCTTCTCTGAATGCAGTTCTCCATCGAGGTGCTGCTGACGCAGCCGTGAGAAGTCTGGCGCCATCGGGTCCACCACCTCAGTGGATGTGTCATAGAAACCTGAAGCGGGCTTCTTCTCAAACGGTATCTCCGAGTTGTAGTCTACACCACGCTTCTTCTTGCGCCTAAAAGAAGTAGATGATTACATTTCATTCTTGTTTATATCTATAAGTCTTATCCTAATTTTACAAATATTTGTCTAATTAGAAATCTTTGCTGCAAGTATATTGTTTTATTTTTATAAGAAATTACCGCGCCTTAAGAGCTCTAGAAGTTATCTAAGTGGTTTAAGGCAAAATATATACGCGATAGAAAACTATTGCGTATTTTGATCAATCTACTAAATACTCAATTTGCTAGAAACTCATCCTGAGTCTTAAATTACTTGCAATGTATTTTTTCTTCTTGTTTCTAATTTTCTCAGCCCATTTTAATGTTTTGATTGTCCCTGTAAAATATGCATATTCCTTACCTAATAGGCACAGCAATACCAGCAGCGCTTAGTTCCCTGCGCTTCTGCAGTGCAGCGAGTCTTCTTGCTTCTTCCAGCTGCTTCTCACGAGCCTTCCTCTTGGCCTTCTTACCCTGAGTGTTGGCAAGACGAGCTCTGGCTTCCGACAGCATCTCCAGTTCTGTATCATACATGTTTAGGATATACATATGCGTGTTTGAATATTAAATATACTATATAATATTTCAATGCGATGATTGTTAATCATCTGTAACTGGAATGATCCAAAAGGCAAAAGAAGAGTTGGATGACCTAAAAAGCGATGGGCTGATGACATAGCTGGGATTGCGGGGCCCAGTTGGCAGACTGTTGCCCTCAATAGAGAAAAGTGGAAGAAGATGGAGGAGGCCTATACCCATATGGGATCCATTTTTTAAATCAAAAATTAAAACAAATAATAAATTAACATACTATTGTAAAGAAATGGAAATGGAAAGGCTTTAAATAAATAAGATTGTTAATCATCACATTGACTAATCAATCCGTCACTGTGTGAGATGAAGCCTAGGCTTAGCAGTGGGATGATAAAAAGGCACTTTTAAGATATTGTAAAATGTACAACATGTAATCAATGACTCTAATATTTGTAAAGAACCATCAATGACAACTTCATATTTGATCTTCTTGGTTGTTGGGTAAACAATATCAAAGCATTTATTGTGTGCATACTTAAGATTCTTCAGAAGTACAATATAATTTTTTAAGAACTTTTGAAATTACAATACATTCAAATAGGAATTACATACAATAGCCTATTTCACACGTAGTATCTGCCGACAAAGTTCGCAGAGCATTGCAATAAGTTTCATAACTTTCTAAAGTGAATTATGCAACTATACACTCACCATCTTCATCCATATCTTTGGGATCAGGACGGGCAGGCTTAGTCTCAGGGTTGGGATCTATTTCACCAGGCTTCAGCTTACGGGGATCATCACCCATATCCTCCCCTTCTTCCTTCTTCTGTGCTTGATCCCTGTGTCATTTTGATAAGTTAATGTTCATTGTTCTATATAGGTTGAGCGTTACTTAGAGACCAGTATTTGAACATGAGATTGTACTAATATTACATCTAACTTTTCCAAAGAAAATTTATATTTAATCTCCTTTGTTTAGTCACAAGTGGCATTGGGATAAGGAGTGAGTGCTAAGTTCTGCTTACAACAGCTACTTGCAAACAAAAAGTTTATTTAAAAGTGTTGTGGAAGGTTGTTTATAATCATGAGTAGAAACACATATCAAATATTAAATTCAGCAGTTCACGGCAATACATTTTGGCTCAATATAAGTTTTAGGAATCAGTTCAGACTGGGATGATGGTTAAATATTAACACATCATAATAATTAGTCTATTTAATATTGAACATAGGCTCGCTGTAATATTTATTTGTGGTTTTCATGTCTAAAATCTAGCTTAGTCCTGATAAATTCAAACAGGGAAACTAGGTGCAGCTGCTAGAAGATTACAGTCTTCCAAACATTGAAACTGCAATTAATTGATATAGAACCATACTTACAGCAGATACTCGTATCTTTCGAGACATTGTGCAGCCGTGCGCCCAATGATGGGTGCAATAGTTCTCCATTGTGTTGGCATCAGCTTGGCCAAGTGCAGCAGCTTCTCGTCTTCCTCGCGAGACCATTCTGTCTTCTTGATGCTCGGATCTAGCCACTCGTACCAACGCGCCTTGCATTGTTTGGCAGATTTTCTGTGCAAAAGTGATGCTATACGGGACCACTGGTTTTTACCATATTTCATCACCGCCGCCTTAAGGATTTCATCCTACAAATGATATAATACATATAATATTAATGTACACTGTAATATGATGGATCAATAGAAAATATAACGTTATCAAAAATAAAATTACAAACCTCGGTGTTGCGCCAAACGCCACCTTTTATCATAATTCGCGGCATGGTTCAGGATTTTTTATGCCGCCCACCACGAAATACTTGAATTAGTTTACTTGTAGTTAATGCAAATATCTGTAATTTTGTTTAAAATCACATAGTATTCACTGCATTTCAATACAAAATAACCAACGCGAAATCAGGTCCGCTGTCTGATAGAATGAAATGACGTTTAATTGCAGTGCTGCCAACTCCAAAAAAAATACCCATAAAGCTTAAATAAAACCCCTATAAAATTACCAATATTCTTAAAATCAATTTACTCATTTTATAAAAATATAAAACTTTATTAGACATTGTTAACAAATCACCGATTCAGACCATTTCACACACTACAGTGTAATGCGCCAATTATGGGGAATAATCAATAACGTTTCGTAAAAATCTTTGCCAAGTCTTCATTATTTACTAAATGTACGGACAATAATAACAAAAGTCGTGGTGGCCTAGTGGGCAAAGGACCAACCTCTCAAGTATGAGGGCGCGGGTTCGATTCCAGGTCAAGCAAGTACCAATGCAACTTTTCTAAGTTTGTATGTACTTTCTAAGTATATCTTAGACACCATTGACTGTGTTTCGGATGGCACGTTAAACTGTAGGTCCCGGCTGTCATTGAACATCCTTGGCAGTCGTTACGGGCAGTCAGAAGCCAGTAAGTCTGACATCAGTCTAACCAAGGGGTATCGGGTTGCCCGGGTAACTGGGTTGAGGAGGTCAGATAGGCAGTCGCTTCTTGTAAAGCACTGGTACTCAGCTGAATCCGGTTAGATTGGAAGCCGACCCCAACATGATTGGGAAAAGACTCGGAGAATGTACGGACAATAAGTTTGCACAATTCGTAATATTGTGCAATTTTACTGATCTTCTAGCGCTTTAGTTCTTGACTCTAGTTTGTGAAAATATATTTCTTTAACTCTCATTTAAAGCTTACAATACAATATTTGTCATGCTATACTGTTATTTTGAACACGTATACCAATAAACAAGTTTCTATAACGAACATTATTATTACATATAAATTATCTGTGTTATATTTTAATAATGGCAATGTGATTTCACGGAATACCAACAGAATAAAATTAGCTGTTAGCTGTCAAACTGCTGTAAATCTCAATGGGTGATAGCGTTTCTGGCACTCCCTTTTCCTTGATTATTGATGAAAACGTTTATCAGTGCACCGAAAGACACTATAATATGAATTTCCAATAGGAGTATTCAGTTTCCTGATTACCATGAACTATTAATTTACTGTGTTAAAATCTAGTACGAGAACTGCCGCAGTAAATAAGGTAAATAATTTATGATTCAATCTATCGCAGAGGTGGTACTCTCGTGCCACTTTGCATTCATTTGTTAGATTTAACATCATTATCCATATCACACGTATAATTCTGTACAAAGGAAATGAAAAGTTATACCTGCGAGGTTTTATTCAGTGAAGGTTTCAGTTTGTGCAATCAGGAAGGATATGATAACATAAATTGGATATGCGGCATTAAAAGCAATTGAGTCGTACTTCGTTATTGTTTTGAATGTGGGTTCAACTCCTGCAGTAAACATTACCTATGCCTTCTGTGTGCGTACAGCAAATAACGCTATTTGCTGGCCATGTAATGCATACAGAACAGTGTTAGGCAAGTGGCTTGATGGAATTATAACTAATTAATTTCACATGGCATGTTTATATTATCTATTCATGGAAGGCTTAAATATAATACAAACTAACACATACCTAACCTTGTATTTAACAAATTGAATGATAATAATGGCTGTTTCAATGTTAAACAAAAGTGACCCTCTGGGAATAGTTTTGTGCAATATGTACTTATTGATATTACTGCTTCCTGTTGCTTATTCATTCAGCAGGATCTAAACTAGGTGGATTTTCCTGTTCGTAGTTATTAATGTATTTTCATTCTGTTTGATTACAGAAGCATGTCAACCATGTCGAGATCAGTTCACATCAGTCAGCAGAAACTGGCTGAGAAGCTCATCATACTCAATGACAGGGGTATTGGAATGCTGACCAGGATCTACAACATCAAGAAAGCATGTGGAGATGCTAAATCTAAACCAGGTTTCCTGTCTGACAAAGCTTTAGAATCCTCTATCAAAAACATTGTTAGAAGATTTCCTAACATCGATGTAAAAGGCCTTCAGGCTATCACCAACATCAGAAATGAAATTATAAAATCCCTCTCACTGTACTACTACACATTTGTAGATCTATTGGATTTCAAAGATAATGTTTGCGAACTTCTTAATATTTTGGACGCATGTCAGGTCACATTAGACTTGACTTTAAACTTTGAATTGACTAAGAATTATCTTGATTTGATCACCACATACATCTCATTGATGATTTTATTGTCACGAGTAGAAGATCGTAAAGCAGTATTGGGTTTGTTTAATGCTGCACATGAAATGGTACACAACCAAATTGACCAAAGTTTCCCTCGGCTGGGTCAAATGATTTTAGATTATGATGTTCCTCTGAAAAAGCTGTCTGAGGAATTCTTACCACATCAGAAAGTGTTGTCTAGTGCACTTAATTCACTCTGGCAAGTGTATCCTGCCAGGAATCTAACAGCTGAACACTGGAGGTCTGAACAAAAGTTGAGCTTGGTAAGCAACCCAGCTCAACTGCTGAAGCCTTCAGAGACCAACACCATGTCATGTGAATATGTCTCATTGGAGAGTCTGGAGAGATGGGTCATATTTGGGATGGCTATTTGCCACCAAATGCTGCAACAAGATCATGCAAACAAGATGTGGGTCAGTGCCTTAGAGTCTGGTTGGGTAGTAGCACTATTCCGTGATGAAGTCATCTATATTCACAGCTACATCCAGAGCTTCTTTGATGGCATAAAAGGATATGGTAAAAGAATATCTGAAGTAAAGGATTGTTATCATCATGCAGTCCAAAAGGCTGGCTACAAGCACAGAGAGAGGAGGAAGTTCTTGAGAACAGCTCTGAAGGAACTAGGTCTCATATTGACTGACCAACCAGGTTTATTGGGACCTAAAGCACTGTTAATTTTCATTGGGCTTTGCTATGCAAGAGATGAAGTGTTTTGGTTATTGCGACACAACGAAAATCCTCCACAAAAGGTTAAAGGAAAAGCAGCAGAGGATTTAGTGGACCGCCAGTTGCCTGAACTGCTGTTCCACATGGAGGAACTAAGGGCTTTGGTCAGAAAGTACAGCCAAGTTATGCAGAGATATTATGTACAATATCTGTCAGGATTTGATGCTATTGCTCTCAACTTGATGATACAGAACTTGCAAGTCAATCCTGATGACGAAAATATAATACTTTCCTCTCTATGCAGCACTGCTGCCAACCTCAGTGTTAAACAAGTTGAAGACAATGAGCTGTTTGACTTCAGAGCATTTCGCCTCGATTGGTTCAGGCTGCAGACATATACCTCTGTTGCCAAATCTGCATTCAATCTCGTTGATCAGAGGGAACTTGCACAGTTTATTGACAAAATGGTTTTCCATACAAAAATGGTTGACAATCTTGATGAAATTATGGTGGAAACATCTGACTTGTCACTCTTTTGTTTTTACAGTAAAATCTTTGAAAGTCAGTTTCACATGTGCTTAGAGTTCCCTGCACAAAATCGTTACATCATTGCATTCCCTCTGATTTGCAGCCACTTCCAAAACTGTACTCACGAGTTATGTCCAGAAGAAAGGCATCATATTAGAGAGAGAAGTCTTTCCGTTGTTAATATATTCCTGGATGAGATGGCAAAAGAGGCTAAAAATATAATCACAACAATATGTGATGAACAGTGTACAATGAGTGACAAATTACTTCCGAAACATTGTGCGCAAACTATAGCACAGCTGGCGAACAGGAAGAAGAAGGATAAGAACAAGAAGAACACAATACCTATTGTGCAGCCAGGAGCAGAGAGCTACAGGAAGACCAGGGAAGATCTCACCACAATGGACAAACTCCATATGGCTTTAACAGAGCTTTGCTATGCCATCAACTATTGTGCCACTGTCAATGTTTGGGAGTATACCTTCGCGCCTCGAGAATATTTGCACCAGCACTTGGAAACCAGATTCTCTAAAGCATTGGTTGGCATGGTTATGTTCAATCAGGATACAAGTGAAATCGCAAAGCCCTCTGAGTTGCTAGTCAGTG
Source organism: Helicoverpa armigera (assembly GCF_030705265.1). Taxonomy (NCBI): domain Eukaryota; kingdom Metazoa; phylum Arthropoda; class Insecta; order Lepidoptera; family Noctuidae; genus Helicoverpa; species Helicoverpa armigera. The sequence continues at coordinate 9,196,725 of NC_087131.1, read as the reverse complement.
TTCGCGCCTATATGAATGTTCTACAAACTGTTGAAAATTATGTACACATTGACATTACCAGAGTCTTCAATAATTGCCTTTTGCAACAAACGCAAAACACCGACAGCCATGGTGAAAAAACAATAGCGTCTCTTTACACACAGTGGTATTCCGAAATTTTACTCAGGAGAGTAAGTGCTGGGAGTATTTGCTTTTCTATGAATCAAAAGGCATTTGTAAGTTTGACGGCAGAAGGCGCCATCCCATTTAATGCCGAAGAATATTCAGACATAAACGAGCTCCGAGCTTTAGCGGAACTTATTGGGCCGTATGGCATGAAGCTACTTAGTGAAACACTAATGTGGCATATTGCAAGTCAAGTCCAAGAACTTAAAAAGCTAGTAGTACAAAACAAGGAAGTTCTTCAGATGCTCAGAACAAACTTTGATAAACCTGAAATAATGAGAGAACAGTTTAAACGGCTGCAACATGTGGACAATGTATTGCAAAGGATGACAATAATCGGGGTAATTTTGAGCTTCAGACAGATCGCCCAGGAGTCTCTTTTGGACGTTTTGGAGCGTCGCATTCCTTTCTTGATTAGCTCAATTAAGGATTTCCAACAGCAATTGCCCAGTGGCGATCCGATGCGTGTCATATCAGAAATGTGTTCGGCGGCTGGGTTGGCTTGCAAGGTCGATCCCACGTTGGCATCAGCTCTGCGCCAAAATAAAACAGACGCTGAAGAGGAAGAGCATCTCATTGTATGCCTGTTGATGGTATTCGTAGCCGTCTCCTTGCCAAGACTCGCTCGCAGTGAAGGCTCGTTTTACAGGCCTTCCTTGGAAGGTCACGCAAATAACATTCATTGCATGGCCCCTGCAATTAATCACATATTCGGAGCGCTGTTCACAATCTGTGGTCAGGGGGATATAGAAGATCGTATGAAGGAGTTTTTGGCTTTGGCGTCTTCATCTCTGCTTCGACTTGGCCAGGAGACTGACAAGGAAGCTATAAAGAACAGAGAGTCAGTTTACCTGCTGCTCGACCTGATCGTTCAGGAGTCTCCATTCCTTACGATGGACTTGTTAGAATCTTGTTTCCCATATGTTCTAATACGTAATGCTTATCATGAAGTATACAAACAGGAACAAATGGCATTGCATTTATAATGATTTTGTTAAAATGACGACAGACAGATCGCGTTTGAAAAGTTAGCAGTACGTTTGAATAATGATATGTCATTCTATAGACAAATTCCAATATTACGAGTATTATTAAAATACAATTTAATGTTCATTATAAAGATGGTCAGACATTTCGTATAATATGTTTATTTATGTAAACTTACATGAAAACATTTAAGTTATTACCCGAAATATTTGGCTTTAATGAGACTGGCGTACTATTCCCCTCTTTATCTAATGGAATATAATTGGTTAGTTTTAAGCCTTTTAGTCTAAATGATTTATTATTATAAAGAATATTTACGTTAGTTAAGGGAAACATTACAGTTCAATTAGCAGTGGTCAAAGATTAATCACCTTCAATTAACCTATTGTAATACATAAAGAAATGCAGTTTGTCAAGTAACACTGAATTATGTAGCTACAACTCACAAAGATACATTAGAGAATACGTTTAGGTAATTAGTTGTATAATTGCCTCGATGCTTTTATATGTTATATTTATAGTTTTAGATGTTACACAATTTTATCATATTTAATGAACTCTCACTATAAGTACATTTGGGGACACCCGCCTAAACACTCAAAAATAATCCGATATGTTCTTATATGCACCTGATGCTATCACTCTTTTCAATGATATTCCTTATTCCACTATTTTAATGTAACAGACATCTAAGTATTTTAGCTTTATAATGTGATTATTTGGCTATCCACCTATTTTATTCTAGATAAAAGACAATTTTATATCTAAGTTAGCTGTTACTATCTAAAATGAAAAATCTAAACTTAATTGGTTTTCTTTACCATTTAAATTAATCAACATAGAAGTTTGTGCAAAACTGTAATTTTGCACAGTACTCAGATGACTCAATATAGGAAATCCGCAGTTGATAACTTTATAATATGCCTGTATGAGTAATAATAATTATGTATTTACGTATTTTGATTAAGGAACGGCACACTATACATATATTTAGTTCAATGCCTAGTTTGACTTCCATAAACTTGGGTCTACAACTTTGCGTTTATAAGATTAAAATGGATTGACTTCTCATACCTTATAAAAGTATATATTAGTATATTTGTACACTTCTGTTTATTGTCTAGCTTATAATTATGATACTTTTGTACCTTGTATATACAGATATATCCTTTATTAAACTATTAAATAATACTTCTAGTGGGTTTTAATTGCTGAATATTTGGTTTTCATAACAAGTGAACTATCTGTAGACTTTACTTTTTAACCGACTTCCCAAAAAGGAGGAGGTTCTCAATTCGGCCGGTATGTTTTTTTTTTGTTTTTTCTATGTATGTACGTCGATTACTCCGAGGTTTATAGACCGATTGACGTGATTCTTTTTTTTGTTCGCCGCGGCGTATTTACCTTTCCGTGTTCAACTGGCGACTCCGGTCTCGCGAAATCCACACGCTTTTGTTTTACTACGGAATCCTACGATCCCGTGTTCAATTCGCGTCAACTGAGCACGGTTTTGCGATAAAGTGGCGCTGGGTAAGGTTTTACAAAATCGTGTGCAGTTGAACTACTTAAACACTTTTTTGACTCGACTCTTAGACTGTTTGAGTCTTCAAAAGCGTGTTGAATCAGCGACGGTATTATTCTATAGTAGACAGTAGGTTGTTATTAACTCAATATGATTTCAATGAAATATTACACACAATACAATTAATGAAACATTTATTATCAGCACAAAAATAACAAAACAAAAACACCAACAAGACAACTATTTTGTGGAACGTTCGTTTTGGTCTATGTTCACAGCGATATTGTGTGCACGTTTCTTTTTAACAGGACGGCCGGACTAAATTCTACCACTACCTACTGGGTAATTGTTTTTGATGCCGTCTCGAGATTATTTTTCGTGAACGTCATATTTTCTAATCATGCATGTATGAAACAATAGAGGAAGCAGTCTGCAAGCGCGCGAATCCAACTTCGGACGCTCTCGCCTGCTTCGGCTCGCACGAATAATCCCGAACATTTACGAACGCGTTAAATCAGGGCCCCGATTCTCCTAAGTTAATAATGTCAAAATCGAATAGAAATCGAATCGCAATATGATCGTAATAGCAGTTTTAACCATATCGGACATTCTGCTACTAATAAAAGACCAATCGTATTCGATTGACATTTGATTGGTGTGCGATTGGTCTGCTATTTTGATGATTTTGGTCTATGCGGTAGTTTGCTGTACAATCATTTTGCAATCGTAAATCATTTGCAGACAAAATGATTCATTATTGAATGACAGAAAAGGATAAAAACGTTTATTTCAAAGAAAAAATAGCGGAATGCCACATACGCTTCAATCGTAATCGAGTCGGGATTGGATCTCAGTCGAATCGAGTCGAACGTCAATCGAAGGGCGCTTAAGTAAAATTAGGAGAATCGGGCCCCAGTACGGATTTGTTTCGAATAGACAGGTTAAAAAACCGTGTTCAATTCAATTGCACACTGTTTTGTAAAACTTCTTTTAAAGTTGCTTGATCGCAAAACCGTGCTCAGCTGACGCGAATTGAACACGGGATCGTAGGATTCCGTAGTAAAACAAAAGCGTGTGGATTTCGCGAGCTCGGCGTCGCCAGTTGAACACGGAAAGGGAAATACGCTTCGCCGCGGAATAGCTGGCAGTTGGTCCCATAGTCATCAGGTCAGGATCTGATGATGGAAACCCTGAGAAATCGAGGGCAACCTTCGAAAGTTGTAGGCATACATAGGGTAAAAACTTGACACTCAGGTGTATGCTTGAAAGCACAGGAGCTGACCTGATGATGGAGACCAGAGAAGGTCGAGGGAACTCGGCTACTGAATATGTAAAATACCTCGTATTTGGGCTTATATTCTTTGTATTGATGAGAACTTTCCACTTATATGGATAGTGATAACTACCTATTCGTATCTACCTATTTTTGAAAGTCGGTTAATTTTTTTTGTAAAAAAGTTTTTTATACTTACAGCTTACTTTAACATTGGTTTATAGTGGACCGAGGCTTGCCCACTAAAATAAATTTTACTATGTACCAGGGTAGGTATTTAAATAAAAAATCTAAGTTCATGTAAAATTTATTGTTTTTTTTTTATTATTTTGAAATCACATGTTGTAACATTCATCTTGTTAATTAAAAATATTCACATTGTCATTTAAATAATCTATTACGGTAATCTAGCTTACACTTAGGAGAAATAATGCCATTGAGTACTACTAGTGACGGATATAATGTCATCCGCCGGTTACACGATTGGTCAAGTCATTCTACAACAGAGCATTACCCTCAGTTTACATACATACAAATATACAGTATTATAGTACAATTACAAGAACTTGCGTATTGTTTCGACATTCACTAATAAAATGGCATTAATATGGTATACTTATAAGACCGATTCTTAACATTACAATGTATAGAAATAATAAAAAATACATCATGCTCTTTGGCTTGCACGACGGAAAGTAATAATACTACGCAATAATATGATTGTTAACGTAATCTCATAATCTATAAAAGAGATCAATTCAACTGTACGACAAAATATTCTGGTACACAGCTATAGGAAAGGGAGAGGTGTGATATGCAAGTTAGTTCACGTGGCGCGGTCCACCGGTGCGGCTTCATCCCTCCTGATAGTGGTGGACTTAACGCCTAGTTTTATCTACCATGCTACATGGAATATGCTATATTTTATAGCGTTCTTTTTTTGGCGCTAATCATAGAGTAGCGTCAAAAATAGGTGTAACAATACTGTAAGGTATACCGGTTAGTGTCTATCTGTTGACTGCGGAATTATCTATTTATCATACTAGCGCGCCATTTTCAATAACAGGTCGCGCGAAGGTATTACGGTAGTCACGTTCGGCTGTTATATAGTGCGCTGGCAATTGCCACGGTATAATTTAGCGCTTCCTGAAGGGATTCATAGCCGATGCTACAAGTATTTTTTTATTTGCCATACGTTATATTCACCACCACTACCTCTTGAGCCTGAGCCTTGAGCCAGAGCCGCGGCTTACTAGCCAGCTCATACACTCACAAATAATACAAGGAATGAGTTTATAAGACGTCATCATAGCAAGATGAAAGTTTCAGTCTAATAACATTTGATCATTTGGCAATATTGTTAATTTTCACATTACATTCTACTTAAAATAGGATAAATAAAATAAACGAATACAAAAGTACATTAATCGCCATAGGAAGACTAAATGCATTTTATCTTTTTTTTGAAAATATGTAGGTATTTGAGCCCTTTACTAATAAAATTATCAAATATACTTATGATAAATGTATTATCACGATGCAGTGAGAAATGAAGGACTAACGATTAAAGGAACAGGAATACAAATCGGTATAATGGCACCTCGACATTCCACTTACGTTACATTAAATACGATAAAAATAACTTTATATAAAAATTACAATTACGGAGATTCGAGTAAAACAATGCAGTTACTTTACAATTACGTCTAGAGTCGGTATGAACGTTCCGGTTTATAGTCGTATGATATTTTTACATCGTAGCCTTTGTATACCTCTCCATTTATATACAAAAATATACATAAATGTCCGGTTACAGGAGCAACACTCTACTGAACAGTTAAAAAGTATCACTGGTTCACACGAACATCGCGCCGTCCCTAAGAGTTCGTCTGGTATTTCTGTATAAAAATAATAATTTAGTACCGCGGTGCTCGCGAATCCTACTTTTGAGCTCAGAGAGAGCGGATCGATCGCACTAATCCGCATTGAGCAAATAAAGTGTACCTTGGGAGGTACAAAATAATGTTTTGTCACGTGGTCGTTACCTGAGTGCTGATTACGAGTTTTGTAAGTTAACGCTCTCGACACATTATAACTCGGCTGAAATTAAAAGTTGTATATTACATCACACAATGTGAATATTACTCTTTCCTTAATTTTGTCGGATAATAACGCTGATGACAGCTTTATTAAACAAACAGTTCTACATTTCTTATGAAGTTGTATGATAATTCCCACATCAAGAACGTTAACGTGCACGACTCCCAGTAGGCACTGAGCATATCGGTCTATATATCAGCCTGGTGCCGCGGCGGATGCGTGACGGTGAGCGCGTCGGGCGAGTGCAGCGTGATGGTGGTCTGCGAGGCCACGGTGACGGTGCGGGGGTCGGGCGGCGGCGGCCGGCACACGTACAGCGCGACCAGCTCCAGCGCGTCGCCCGCACAGTACTCGTACTGTCAGACCTTCTGCGGCGGCCGCATCTCGTACGCTTGTGGGTAGGCGTTCGCGTAGGGTGAGCTGCGTCGCCCGCTCGGACCTGCTGGCGCTGATGCCGCTGCTGTAATTACAGTTAAATTAAATATCGAAATATATTTAATGAAATATATAAAAATACCGATTTTGAGGTTGAGGAAAATAGCACATAGTTACTTTCTACACATAAAAGACCCTCAACCGATGTATGTATTTCATTTTGGCAGTACTAAAAGTCATTCGATTGGTTTATAGCTTATGGTTATTATCCATATGGGTGCGTCTACACGGCGCATGTAGCAAGTTAACATGCGCAAGTGACCAGAACACGCGGGTGAGTATTTAGCTTTGGTACATGCGTGAGTCGATCCGCATGTTTTTAAAATGCGTATAGCCTGCGCATGTGCCTCAACATGCGATGCACCCTAACAGTCCTTATTGTATTTTAGGTAAATTCAGAGAATAATACAGTCAAAAACAAGCTCTCATAGTAATGATGATACATACCCAGGTCCCTGTGCGCGTACGTAAGCGGCGGCGCGTATCCCTTGTGTGTCCGCGCGCGGCGGTGGCCCGGGCGCGGCGCCGCGCGGCCCGGCGAGCGCGCCGCGCCGCCCGCGTGACGCATGCGCCGTAGCGTGTTCATCGGACGACGCAGCGTCTCGGATAGCCGCCTGGAAGAGATATGAGTGTTATAATCGTTTGTTATAGAGAAGTATGTGATGATGCTCAAAAGCAGCGAGGAATCTGGAAGTTGCTGATTGATACACCCGTGCATCGGAGAGCACGTTAATGTCAGTCCCGCGTCCGGTCTTTCTCCGGTCGTATCAGATTGCGGTCACATCGGGCTATGAGAGTAAAGGAATAGAGTGCTCCTGTGCCTGCACTCGTACACAATAATATTTCCTGCGCAGCTAGCTGATCTCCTTATATGTGAACAACCGAAGTGGCCAAAATCAGCCTTGGACGCTATTATTAAATGAAATTCTTAAAAAAGTAATAAAAATAATTCTTCCCAATGGGCACTCATTCCAATTTTGAATCCTCAGTCTTTTGCATTTTACATTGACAATCTGCATTACCTGACAATCTACAATTACAGTCACATTTCGGCTAGCCCTCAACACTTTGACATGAAGACACAATAGCAAAAAAAACACTGTAAATGATCTACGATCCACTAACTAAAAAAACAATTAACACATACCTGGCAGGCGGCCTCTTCGGGTTAGACGAAGGCGTATGAACCGCACAGCACTTGACAAACGCGCCCATACACACTATAAGCGCCACTCCCGCTAACAACACCGCCCACCACTGCTCCGTCACCCAGGCTTGCACAGTTTGTAACGTAGCTCGGTTTAGCAGGAGATTCTTGAGCCGAGCCAGTGGCCCTTCGGCGTCGACTGCACGGCATTTGAGGAATACGTCGCAGTAACCCTGGGATAGAGATAAAATAGCGTTACTAGATGCTCGAAAATTAAATATGTTCGATCGGATCGATAGATGATCATCTATTTTATTTATTTCTACTGTCCAACGATTATAAAAAATACTAGTGTTAAATTGGTCGTTATTTGTCTACTTTGTTTAACATTTCTAGAGTTCCGTTCTATAGGTTAGGATATAAACATGACGCTGACGCTTGAACCTGATACGTCCTTTACGTCGTTTTGTTTATGTAGTACTACTAGCTGTTATACTGCAGACCATAAATTCCACCATTCTATTCCATTAATTATCGCGTCAACAGTGCACAAAAGTCTACGACCAAATTCGTCTCAACCAACCATTCAAATAAGTATTCACCTGGAAATTATCACAAGGCGATCCGGGCCGCAAACTGATTCCCCCCGGCGGCAATCCAACTCTATGCGCGAAGTCCGCAGTGCTCTGACACGAGTCGGGCCGAGCGGACGTCTGACACGCCAGCTGACACAACGCTCGTCTATCCACTACCGCTGACACGCCGTCACCGAGGGACCGAGGGGCTGATGAGAGGAAGCATTCTGACATGTTCCAAGCGAGACAGATGGAGCCGCTGCATTCCCCGCCAAGGCATAGTTGGGTTCCTGTAGACAAAAAATGGTGGATAACATTAGGATTTATGTATTCATTTGATCTTCCAATGATAAGACATAATGCTGTCTTATATATTTGATGAGAACGTGTTGGTTATCCCTGCAGTGGTAAAGCAGAAGGCACTCTAAAATCCACCATGTTCCTTCTCGAGTACTTTGTGTTCAGTGACCCTGATAACTTTCTAATAATCCCGCAACCTCATTCTGAAAACCCTTGATGGTGATTTTGTTTTGTTATTGTCCTGTTCTCGAAAAACTTACTTCCCATACTCTTCTACCATGCTCTGATACCTAGAATTGGTTTCTTCTCAACTGCTCGCACAAACTTATTGATGACAAAAAGTTTGAAGACAACTGTACTGACCGTTATTACACTTGGTGTGGTTCGGCATCGCTCGTGGCTCAGGACAGGCAGCCGAGTGTCCGGAACAGAACGACGCGTGGCTACACTCCGACGCCTCGCGACACGTCTGGTTGCGAGCGGGAGGCACGAACTGACACGTGCCTCCGTGACAACATGGGCCTTGTGACGGACTGAAAAACGAAAATAAGAATTAATAAATTTCTCTAGATGGACGGCCGATCTGGCCAAGGTGAGGAGCAGTGAATGCGGGCTGTTGAACATCGATCAAAGTGGGGGAGGCTCTTGTCCAGTAGTGGACGTCTTTCTTTTGGCTGACACCTTTTGACGTCGAATGTCATGTTACTATAGAAATCATTTGCCTAACCTTGTACAACTACACATGTTGAAGTCGGCTTCCAGTCTGACATCGACTGTTTTACAATGAGCGACTGTCTGTCTGACTGACCTTGATATAAACCCAGTTACCCGGGCAACCCAAAACAGCTTAATAATTTGTTCAGACTTTCTAGCTTTTGACTACACATAAAGACTGCCAAAGATCTTCAAATGACAGCAATTCAATGGACCTCCCAATTTAGCGGCTTTCCGAAACACGGAGGCCATAACTAATGGGCCAACCATGTAAAGCTTGGCTTAACCGGCTTTTGGAACAATTTTATATTGGTTGTGAACATACCTGCATTGTGTATTGGCTCTTCTGGCGCAACCGACAGCAGTTCGGTTCTTCTCTCGATCGTAATCGCTAACTTGTCGCGGATAGCAGCAACGGTCTTTGCACTCGTTCTCATCGTAACCTGGAGAAAAACGTACATAAAAGATATGTTTCAAATCATCATAATTGTAAGCGTAAGGATTTTTTATCTTTTGAATCTTCTGTCACTGAATAGGATCTTTTAAGATTCGGGGAAAAGACTCGAGAAAAAAAAAGCGAGTTAAAAAAGTACTAACCACAATCACACTCTTCCCCAAACTCCACAATCTTATTTCCGCAGAAAGTGCCCTTAGTCTTATTGAGACAGTTGCGTTTACGTCCGTCTCTCACGGCGTCTAGCACGGCACTGATGTTGCCTATACTGCACGTTGAGAACCGGCTGTTGTTGGGCCGGTCGCCCGATGTGGCTGATGCGAACATTATGAAGTTGCCTTGTTGCCCGCCTGGGCGGCAGTCTGAGGGGTAGTCGTGCTGGGGAAAGAAGATATTTGTTATTGTACATGTAAATATATAGGCATAATATACTTATTGTAAATATCTATGCTACAAGGGCCCTTAGAAGGCTTGCAATAATTTTAATATACGCTACATTAACTTCCGTAACGAAGCTGCAAAGCTTAAGGCTTTGAATAGACCTTTTTTTGGGAGGGGGAAATCCTCATGGACTTCCTCCGCCTGGGGAGAGGCAGACTTCAGTCAAGTGTACAGTGGCAAGCTGAAATACCAACATTTAAAAGAACAAATAGTCTAATAACAAATTCAAAATTGATATCTAGAGATAGATTATGCTGGGTCCTGTACCCCTAATGATGCTCAGTTTCAGTCTCCTTGAGATCAGAGTCAAAACTAAATATTCTAAAATGTTTTTTTTTTTTGTGATTAGTTACGCTACACCAAGTGTTAACTCAAATGACCTTAACACCAAAAGAAACTTACCGGTGAGCCGAAGTTATGTCCGATCTCGTGAGCTAAGGTGAGCTGGCTGACTTTGGGCGGCACTCGGCTGTTGTAGTTCACAAACGTGATGATGCCCGTGTTGAGAGAACGCTTGGTACTCTGATATACACTGCCTATAGTCTCCGTGTATGATGAAACTTACCGGTGAGCCGAAGTTATGTCCGATCTCGTGAGCTAAGGTGAGCTGGCTGACTTTGGGCGGCACTCGGCTGTTGTAGTTCACAAACGTGATGATGCCCGTGTTGAGGGAACGCTTGGTACTCTGATATACACTGCCTATAGTCTCCGTGTATGTTAACACTTACCGGTGACCCGAAGTTATGTCCGATCTCGTGAGCTAAGGTGAGCTGGCTGACTTTGGGCGGCACTCGGCTGTTGTAGTTCACAAACGTGATGATGCCCGTGTTGAGAGAACGCTTGGTACTCTGATATACACTGCCTATAGTCTCCGTGTATGATGAAACTTACCGGTGACCCGAAGTTATGTCCGATCTCGTGAGCTAAGGTGAGCTGGCTGACTTTGGGCGGCACTCGGCTGTTGTAGTTCACAAACGTGATGATGCCCGTGTTGAGAGAACGCTTGGTACTCTGATATACACTGCCTATAGTCTCCGTGTATGATGAAACTTACCGGTGACCCGAAGTTATGTCCGATCTCGTGAGCTAAGGTGAGCTGGCTGACTTTGGGCGGCACTCGGCTGTTGTAGTTCACAAACGTGATGATGCCCGTGTTGAGAGAACGCTTGGTACTCTGATATACACTGCCTATAGTCTCCGTGTATGATGAAACTTACCGGTGACCCGAAGTTATGTCCGATCTCGTGAGCTAAGGTGAGCTGGCTGACTTTGGGCGGCACTCGGCTGTTGTAGTTCACAAACGTGATGATGCCCGTGTTGAGAGAACGCTTGGTACTCTGATATACACTGCCTATAGTCTCCGTGTATGATGAAACTTACCGGTGACCCGAAGTTATGTCCGATCTCGTGAGCTAAGGTGAGCTGGCTGACTTTGGGCGGCACTCGGCTGTTGTAGTTCACAAACGTGATGATGCCCGTGTTGAGAGAACGCTTGGTACTCTGATATACACTGCCTATAGTCTCCGTGTATGTTAACACTTACCGGTGACCCGAAGTTATGTCCGATCTCGTGAGCTAAGGTGAGCTGGCTGACTTTGGGCGGCACTCGGCTGTTGTAGTTCACAAACGTGATGATGCCCGTGTTGAGAGAACGCTTGGTACTCTGATATACACTGCCTATAGTCTCCGTGTATGATGAAACTTACCGGTGACCCGAAGTTATGTCCGATCTCGTGAGCTAAGGTGAGCTGGCTGACTTTGGGCGGCACTCGGCTGTTGTAGTTCACAAACGTGATGATGCCCGTGTTGAGAGAACGCTTGGTACTCTGATATACACTGCCTATAGTCTCCGTGTATGATGAAACTTACCGGTGACCCGAAGTTATGTCCGATCTCGTGAGCTAAGGTGAGCTGGCTGACTTTGGGCGGCACTCGGCTGTTGTAGTTCACAAACGTGATGATGCCCGTGTTGAGAGAACGCTTGGTACTCTGATATACACTGCCTATAGTCTCCGTGTATGTTAACACTTACCGGTGACCCGAAGTTATGTCCGATCTCGTGAGCTAAGGTGAGCTGGCTGACTTTGGGCGGCACTCGGCTGTTGTAGTTCACAAACGTGATGATGCCCGTGTTGAGGGAACGCTTGGTACTCTGGTATATACCACCGATGGTCTCCGTGTATGTTTTGTACTTCTCGCATATGCCTCCCGATGCGCCGCTTGCACTCGCTACCCATGCTAAGCCTGAATAAGGAGAACATTTTGTTGAAATTAAGTTCCTTTGAATACTTTGACAATTGCTTTATCTTTCTATTTGTAGAGGCCTCTATTTTCTCAAGAGGCCTGTGCCCATCAGTGGGACGATAAAATGGCTGACTATGATGAATATTGTAATGGTAACTGAATGTAGGCAATACTTCTAGTATTTTTAAACAAAACTGCATTGTTATACTACTCTGGCACTCCCACAAAACTGACAATGAAAGAGTGTGTTGTATGCAAATTGGAATATATAATTTTGAAAGACGTCGAAAATCTGACCAACCCTTCTTAAATTTTAGCCTGATTTAATACCCATTAATATGCAATATTCCTTACCCAGCGTGCCTCCAGTGAAGTCCCTGTAGGTGAACACATACGCCAGACAGAAGTCCTCATGATTGCCGAGCGAGTGCAAGTTCAGGAAGTTAGACACGTCAATGTTCTCCAAGCAGAACTGGTTCGTCTCGCTGCCGAACTCGTGCCCTTTGCACATTGAATCGTCGTCGATCTGTGTACAAGATTATTACTTTAACTAATGTACTTTGAACACATACTTTGATGACATGAATAGAAAGGGAGTGAGTGTCAGTATGACGAGTGACAGGAGACAATGGTAGAGGATGACATATTGCGCCGACCCCAAATAAAATTGGGAACAGGGCAAGAGGAAGAAGACGACATTAAACACATACTTTATTGTACTACAGGGGAAACAAAAGAAATTATGTTCTCTCATCACTCTAAAAGGTATTGTAAAAGCGAAAGTTCGTAGGTGAGTTACTTCTTCACGTGCAAACGGTTCAATGGATTTTGATAGGTCGTTATATAGGTTACACATCGGAATACCATACAGGCTTATATTTATCTAGGTGCGGGAGGTAGTTCCACAACTAGTTCTTCCACTGTGGCTTTTTTTAAGAGGCAGTGCATGTAATTGCGTGAATGACACAAGCGTGTCAATTTTAATTGCGCCTAGAGACAGTTAAATACAAAAGACATGTTTGCTCTTTGCTATAAATGTTCGTTCATTGCCACAATTAATAGTTTATTTCGAACGCTATTTACCTTATAAACTTTTAGATCATAACTTTCATTTTCATTTCATGAGCTGTACAAGAGGAACATTTTTGTTGTAACCGCTAATAATAAATAGCAACATTTATAGTTACTAATTACGCATGTTAAACATTATTTATGTATATGCAACACTATTATTATACATTTAAGTAGGCACAGATACGATTTCATGAGGGAAATTCCATTTGTAATAGTATAATGAAATCACAAAAATTCCTTGTACTGTATGTATTTGTAAGTATAAATAAATAAAATATTTACACCAGTAAATAAATTAAAACAATTTATATACCTAGTTGGTATTCAATCGTTATTTTGTTATCATGAATTTAAAACTGAGTCTAATTATGTACAATGTTTAATTTGAATAGTTAACTGCATTATAATTAACTAACTGCATTTATAGGTTGACTTCAGGTAAAGCACCAATTACTGATAAGCATTTTAACAAAGCATAATTTGTGTTCTGAAATTAAGGGTGCGTCTACACGGTGCATGTAGCTCAAGTGACAAAAGCACGCAGGTGGGTATTTTGCTTTGGTACATGCGCGAGTCGCTGGACCCGCACGTTTTTAAAATGCATGTAGCCTGCGCATGTGCCTCAACATGCGCAAGCTACTTGCACCGTGTATACGCACCCTAAAGGTACGATAACTACACGTTCATCTGTGAACCGTTACTAAAACATCAGGCGATAACATTCGTCACGATTTTCTCTGTTTCCAATCAAATTTCTCGCTTGTTTAAACAAATGAGTCATACATAACATATGGTCATACGATATCGGATGTTATAGCTTACGTAAACTCTTATAAGGTACTTAGGACGGAGAGATTGCTATAGAAAAATTCATGAGCCTCACGTCATTGACCACGGGGCCTATTACGTAGGTTATTACCCTTAAATAACGTCCCTAGGATAAGTTTGTAGATAAAAAATTCTCTATTAGTGTCTGTTGGACCGAAAGGTAGGCATAATAAACCTTATAACAAAACGTGGTCCTAAAAAGTGCCGAGTTTAGAACTAGGTTTAGAACAATAAAGCCTAAAACGTGGTCCTAAAAAAGATACCGGGTTTTACCGGGTTGTTGCACTTTGTCAACCTCAGCATTTCATTTAATTTAAAAAAATATTGTGAGCAGGCGAATTAAAAAATAAATAAAATTAAGTTATTATTTTCCTGCTTTTAAATAATACCTAGGCCTCTTGAAAAGGCGAGCGAAACAGGAAATCAGACTTGTGATCTGACCACATCCGAAACGAGCCACCATGCGGTCGGGTTTGTTAGCACTTCTGTGATAAGATATTTTTAATTTTATCCGGCCTATCGAATGTCGAACGGGAACTAAAGATCATATGACTCTGTAGCTACACGAGTGACAATAAACCTCAGATTCTGGATTTCAAAAAAACCTACTGCATCCCGGAGTATGGAAAATATGTTGATTTAAAAATTGTGTAGATACAGGCTGTTTGGTGTAAAATACAGACAGTTTGCGAAATTCGGCTAAGCTACACTTTTTTGGGAGCTGGTTAATCAATGAACCCTACAGGCAGTGGAATGGAAAGGAGGAGGCATATTCTTACTGAATTATATCCACCCATTTCTGAAGCTCTCTGATCGAATGATCCTAAAACTATCTCAACTTTCCCCATATTTCACAAAATAAAAAAAAATAAAAAATATTTATTTTGCCTATCAGCTACCGTCACTAGCTACATTTATTATGAGGAATGACCACAAACCTTAATCCTCTGCACTTCAAACTTGATGTTCCTGTGTTCCAGTCGTCCGTCGAACTTTGTGTAACTGTAGATATAGTTGACGGCGGTCACGTGGTGGGAAATGAGAGACAGGATCTCCTCTCGAGTCTTCATGTCCACCTCGCTTTTCTTGCTCGGATCCCGATGCTGGAAAGAGAAACAATAAGATATTTAGATCTCTTTTTTATTCTAACTCTCACATAACGGGTCTGATAGAAGGTATTTCCTATGAAATAAGCTGTCCCTTAGTACTAAATTGATCTTTTTTATTCTTATGTATTTACAGTACATAAATTGTTAAATAAATAAATGTTTAGGAGGACTTTAATATGGAATTTTATTATAGGTTTTTCCATAAGAATAAAATGGGTAATATTAAAAGCCACAAATGTGTTATTGTAACTCGGTCTGGGTTTGTTATGTTATTCTAAACTTAGATAAACATGAATGAATCATTAACTTACAAAATATTAACTCATTGATAATATGTATTGCAGTATATGTAAATAGCATGACGTAAATTATAAATTGACAATGTAAGAGGAAATGGGACAAAAAAACGGGCCAAGTGCGAGTTGGAATCGCGCATGAAGGGTTCCGTACCATTCCCCCCCCCCCAAATATTAATTTTATTCTAGTTTTCAGTATTTGTAGTTATAGCGGCAACAGAACTACATCATCTGTAAAAATTTCAACTCTCTATAAAGGTTTATGAGATACAGCCTGGTGACAGACGGACGGACGGACGGAGAGACGAGCGAAAACAATAGGGTCCCGTTTTAGCCTTTGGGTACGGAACCCTAAAAATGTGAGTAACGTGAACAAAACAAAGAAACAATTGAATGCATGTTGTAGTTTAGAGTTTACATTCGCAATTGGCGCTAAACATTTTTTCATCAACGTTCATTGGTGTCAATGAGGTCACGTCAGCGTATGTTGGTCTCGAGTTAACTTACACCATGTTTATCTTAGATGTTTTCTTTGACAATACATAAAATTTATTTAGGGTCGATTTTTCAATCGCAAGACACCTTTTATCTAAAGAATATGTTTGGACATAATTCACACTTAAAAACAATGGTGCTCAACTGAATCCTGTTAGACTGGAAGCCGACCCCAACATAATTGATGATGATGATGATGTTGGCCATAATTAGTCCTCAGATAGAAGTTAACAGATGACGGAAAAACAGGCGCTTAGGAGTTTAAAAAATGTCCACAATTATGTGTCCCACCTAATTGATGAGAAAACAATTCACATTGGCTACTTTCCAGCTACATCTTGTATCAACAAATTTCATTGACATTAACATACTTAAAATCCATCGCGTAATACGGACGGAAAACTAATGATGACTTACGTCCGGGAATCCCTCCCTAGCGCGTCATCATATTATTATTAGCGGCCAGTAGGTCTATCTGATTGTGCACAGAGTTCGGTTCGCGACCGTAGAGTACATTCTAATATTGGTTCAAACCAATAATATTACGGCCTAATACTACATACTTAACAGGACGTGGACTATGATAATTAACTTAGAATTTCGTGTTTGGCCTTTCCTAGAAAAATATAAGTTGACTATAAGCAGCATTGTCGCGCTTCTAGGAAGTATCGCGCCGCAAACGTGTTTTCATGAACATCTTCATGATTGAGATGCTATAGAACCGTCCACTGTAGACCACTATAGAAATGGCGACAACTGGTCGGAAGCAGCCTCTATCCAGCACCAACCGTCAGATCATCCGATTAATGCCGTTGGTAGCTATCCTACGCTACGTCTGCCAATCTCCAGAACCATCGGCCCTTACGCTATGATTACGCTTATTCTATAAATAGGAAACTTACATCAGGAAATCCCTCTCTAACATGCCGCCATATTAGCGGGTCGGTCTGTATGTAGAGCGAGCAGGCGTTGCGATTGTCGAAGTTGTCGCGTTTGTCGGACGTGTCGCGTCGCGAGCGCGTGTGCTCGCCTGTGTTCGCTGCGCGCGAGTACTTGTTGTAATGGTGTACGTCCCAGTATCTGAAACAATTGTACAATGATAAGAATATATGTATACATAAGTTCATCTCACGCAACATTTGCCATTTGCAGTGTGAGCAGGCACCCCTAATAACTCTCTACTCTATAATTACTTTGGTCTCATTGGGAAATATCCGTTGTTCATCCATATTCAACAAACTCTTCCTCTTACTCATGCCTTATCTTTTGTTAATTCCCAAGAAAAATACAATAGTATATTACTATTGTATTTACTGCCAAAAAGTTATCTTTGAAAAAAAGCAAACTTGGAAAGTTATGTTATTATACAAACAAATCTTAAAGCATATATCTACATGGTCCGGTCGTTAGCATTGTGTAGCGTTGGAATGTCCCACTGCCAAAATAGGGACGACCTATACAGGCTATACAATCAATCGCACAACTTTAAAGACAGGTGAGCTAAGTTGCAATCGAAAGAATGACTCTTTAAAAGGTTACTTTAGAATTGTTCACGTCACTTAATTATTCCATTAAGCGATATTACTTGTTTTCGATTAATACAAAATTTGTGACGATCCATTTTCGACCATAAACCATTGACCTACACCAAAACCGGTAACAATACTAATAATAATATAATTTATATTTGGAATAAACCACTTCGATTACGATCTAAGTACAAACATCACTTAATTGGGCGTGGTTCAACTAGTTTTTTTTTCTTTTTTTTTTGCACCAGCTACGTCCCACGTGTAGCATGTGGGTAATAAAAAAAGGTTTTAAACTTTTTGTTGTTGTAGGGGCACACAAATAATGTGTCAGAGGCGGGCATGCATCAAAATTTATGTTGTTTACAGTAATTCTAAACAATTTCATTTTGGGGTTGGCTTGTCCCTGCTAGTTTGTATTTTTCGTTCTATACGATAGGGGCTGTTTCTAATTTTATTTTAGTCTGGCAACAATGAAGTTTATATAAAAACTATTTATGAATTTGGCACAAAAAATAGTTGAGGTTTATTGAACAGTCACTACTGTTATGTACTTACATCGCTGCAATAGAAAAAAAGTGAATGTAAAATTTAATATTAATTATAATAAGAAAGGAATTTGATTAATGATGCATGTGCAGAAGTTTATTTGGGACAAATCAACTAGTCACCGTCGAGAGATGCTTCTTATACAATTCATCATCATCATACTAAACGGTACAGAGGGTTCAAGTTATTATTGACCTCTCCTAAATTAATTAAATAAAAAAAAACAAAATGGACAAAGCTAACGCTAACATCTTTATTTAAATTTCATTTCTAAAATATGCTTTACAAATATTTTAAGTCTCTAGAACAAAGGGCTAAACTTAGAAGAAACAACTTTGATAAAAGAGCTCTAACTTTGCAGAATGAGTTTATTGCTAAACTAACGTCTGTTCAGACCAAACGTATTGTCGGCCGTTGACTGTGAGCGCGCGTTACGCAGTTTTTTTGCTTTTCCATATTGTATATTGAAATTGTCGTTCACACCGAACCGACTATACGCTGTTACGTCGTCTGTTGTAGCTGACTCTCAGTGGCCGATTATTTTACTACGCGACTATGCACGGCGGACGCGGATTGGCTACGCGGACGCAGTTGCCGAATAGCGCCGCTCCGCCGCGTACGCACCGCCGCGCCTCGGTTCAGCACGTCGATAATTAGTGTCCCTTTTATATAAACTTAAACGTATTAAAGATAGTAACTCATCGAATGTTTTACTGTCATACGAAAATATTTCTTGAACTTATTTGGATAAAGTCTATATTCGAAATATAAAGTATGAAATTGACCAAGATAACATCTCTTCAAATTTAAGGGATGTACCCACAACCTCTTCTTTTTATTATTTTCGTCTTCCTCTAGAGCTTCGCAAATGGCAACTATCTGATTGCGCATCATTTAATTGAAATATCAGTAAAACGTCTGATTTGAAAAAAATAAATTACGCTAGTTTTATCGTTTATAAAATACTACGAGCAACTTCAAATACTGAGCCCTTTTATGTGTAGAATAGTCAGCCGCTCAGCGTACGCATCTAGTGTGAACCTACAAGAGCCTATTCTTTTGTTCACACATGTAGCGCATCGTACGCTATAGCCTATTGTCGGCTTGGTGAGTACGCGTACTGCAGATTGAGTCGACGTTCACACTGGGGCAGACAGTGAGTATACTCACAGTCAGCGGCGGACAATACGTTTGGTGTGAACAATCCCTAAAGCACTATGGTTTCCGGCAGTTTCGCTAATACAGTGACGGAATTGTTGGTGGCACTCATATAATAAATCATTCTAAAGTTTTCAACCTATATTTAAGAATATCATAAATCTAAAGAAGAAACTTTCGCATTTACAACACTATATTTATAGTAAAGTTTAATTATAGATGAGATTGAAGAAAAATATTAGTCGACATAACATCTTATTTCGTTCCCGGATTACATAACCCGTGTGCCAATTTCATCGTCAAAATCTGTTTGGAACTACTCATGCAAACGTGACAGACAGGAAAAGGATTTGTTTATTGACTGTATTCGCTTCTCTAGTCAGTTCTAGGTCATTGACCTGTAATAGCCTGAGGTATGAGAACATTTACCTATTATAAGTAGCTTACGGGCGTTGTCAATATTCTATTTACCTGTTGATTGCTTATTAGAAATATCATTTTGACATTAAGCCCAAGTGATTTCAAATTCCTATCTTTTGTATGTATCGATAGAAAATTGATAGATTTATACCTACATAGATATAAACAATAGATAGACCGTGGTGGCCTAGCATACTAGGTAAAGAACCAACCTCTCGAGTATGAGGGGTTCGATTCCAGGTCAGACAAGTACCAATGCAAGTTTTCTAAGTTTGTATGTACTTTCTAAGTATATCTTGGACACCAATGGCTGATAAAAAGGTAAAGGAAAACATCTTGAGGAAACCTGGACTATACATGTCTGAAATCACCAACCCGCATTTAGCAAGCGTGGTGATTAATGCTCAATCCTTCTAAGTGTGAGAGGCCTGTGCCCAGCAGTGGGACGATAAAAAGGCTGTAACAGTAGATAAGAGATAGAAAATTTGGATCGACTGTTTGTGATTTTGGGGGTTGATGTTGATGGTTACCTGGGCTCGTCGTCTCGCAAGCTGTTGGGATGCGGTGGCGGGGAAGCTGGGGCATGATGGCCGTGCGTGGTTGGCGTTGGCCCAGGAGCTGGCGACGTTTGAGGCTCATCGTCGACGCCAGAGTTCTGGATGCGCTCCATCCATTGCACCACCTCGTCTGTGATGCCGCAACCACCTACGTGACCTGGTGCAACGAAAAAGAGTTCAATGTGAAAAACTGCAGAATTTTAAACTATGAGTCCCCTATATATTTTTCCAACAATAATAGTCACCATTAATATCCAAGTTACGGTGAATAAATAAAAAGCGAAATCATCAAGAAAGCCTCGGGGATACGTTCAGTTACCAGATTTTACAACAAAGTTAAAATCCAATTTCCAATTTATATGCTCGAACACTGCCTGACCAAATCAAAGAAAATGAGTGGGAGTCGAAATGCTCTAAATCTTTTATTATATCATTATCATTTTGGAGGCCACAAAATGTTGTTTACTGAAGATAGACATGAATCTAATGACTTGCAAAACAAGCCACAGAAGATAAAACTGTACCATAACGGGGACCATCCCACGCTCCGGTTTTAGGTTCGGGAATACGATCTAGTATCGTCGCTGATCTAGTATCAGCGATTTATGCATTCAGTATTCAGCCTAGTTTCCCGTGCTCTGCCTTATGCTATCCTCCGGTGGCAGTCTCGTATATTTCCGCTTACATTAGCAATGTTTACAACGTCACCATCTTGCTATTGTGCAGGAGATCTGACAGCTGTTGTCAGTCCGCCGCCATGCGACATTGCAAAACGCAAATTACAACATGTTTTGAAATTAACGCCTATGCGTGAGTCAGTCTTCTGCACACTGAACAATTCTTTTTTTTTGCAATCCTAAAAATACTTTGTTAAATGACCTTTTAGCAAAAAGGTAACGTTTTAGAGTAACAAAAAATAAATTGACACTTCGTGGCGGAAAGATTTCCACGCTAGACCATGGGCCATTACATCAAGCACATAGTCGCAACTCCGCGCCGTACGTGTCTCGAATACGATAGGTCAATTTATCGAGATTTATAATCCAGATCAGTCGTAGCCATTGAGAAAAAAATCCACGTGTCGATTTAGGAGTTGAAAGAACATCATCAATATAAAGACGGTAGTGTTTCCCTGTGGCACAATGCTGGAATATTCCAAGAGGTGTACATGATATTTTAAATTATTCATGCTAAATCCCAAGTTTTGCCGTCGGAGTTGGGAAGAAAAATACATAGCGGACACCGTCTCGGGCCGCTCGTGGTGAAATAAATACCAAACGCTGACACCAAACTCTTTTCTATAGCGCTATTCTGAGATTTATTTATCAACCGAGTTCCCGTTAGATTTATAACCTTAATATATATTAATCTCTTTGTTTTTTCCTCTCTTGCCGAGACGTATGTAATTACCAACCTTTGTAACGACTGTTAGGTAGGTAACTTTTTGCAATCTGCATATGGCCTGGTTCTGTTAGTTCATATAATAAGCTAGTGGTATTAAATTATATTTATAAACATTGTAAATGAAAACACTTAGACGATCCACAATAAATTCAATGATTAAAGTGAAAAATTGTGACTGCCATTCTGTTTTCTGTCCCCAGAGTAAATCTAAACTGCAGCATTGAATAGGAAAACCATAACGACGCATGCAAAAGTACAATGAGAGCGAAAAAGCGCAGTTTTAAAATTAAAAAGTGCTGAATAGTCGAGTTTTTTTTTTCAGCTCGTGTGTCGTGTTAGAGCACATTGGCGTTTCGCATCCGGGCGGGCTGCATTTTAACGAACCTCCTGTGCGCGGGTGCGCCGCGCCAGCCAGATAACGGAAATTACCGCCTGCTGGCGAACATCGCGACGTTAATGCCTACCGAGCAATACAAAATCATATTTACCCGCACTATCTAGACGCACGTTTCATAATCATTGTGTGACTACAATTTGTGGTAGACCTAAGTGTTAGCTAATTTAAGATGAAAGTAAATATGTACCACTTCATTTCATATTTATTTTAGGCTGTCACAAAAATCTGAGCCGATTTTTTAAAACTGATGTGTGAAAAAACATTAATTACCCCTATACTTATGGTATAGTAAGTTCAACTCAGTCGTGCGCGCGGCCCTATGTGTGGGTAACCCTTGAACATATACAGTGACTTTGTGTGCGTGACAAGAGGTACAGTCGGGGGTTGTATACGGGTGTTTAAAGAAAAACAGTTATGACGTAATTTAATGTTTATTTATTTATAATGATTATGAATCGCTACTTGAAAAATCAAATGATGAATTTTCGGATTCGCTACTCTTCAAGGTGAATTATAAATTCTGACTCCATGTCAAAATGTCTATAGTAATCTTCTTTTTTCTTTTATATATGTCGACAAGTATTACCCCACATCCCTTCATCAATTTGACTTAAACGTTCATTTATGAGTTTCATTATTTTCGTCTTATTTTGGTCGACATTATGCAAAGCAATATAATTTTTTTAAATTCCCCACACATTTTGTTTACATTATTATACTAGATTATACCTCTTTTTATATTCTTAGTCCACACTTTTATTTATTGTGCGCGTACCCCGAGCTAGAAAATATGTAAGGAGTATTTAATTCATCTTAGATATTTCACCTTATTTATTTCTTAGATAATGTCAATGTCAATTTGAAAAGACGTATGAGAAAATTATATTTAATTTAATAAGAAGCTTTGAATGTTGTTTCATTTTTTGAAACGCTTTACCTGACTCCTTAATAATTTCTCCGTGAATAACTAGTATTTTCGTAAACGACTGTACCCATAACAAAAAGCGATAAGAACACGTCATGCTCGGACGACGTCACTGTCACACGAATGAAAGTTGTATATTTACAAGCCGACGCACACATAGGGCCGCGCGCAAATCTGAGTTGAACTATCTATACTGGACCAAAAGCCGATAAGTTGTTTTTACACTAATTATATCCCGGAACTTTTAAGATAACAGGTCCTGAGGAAATTACTATATTTTCCTCATGTTATCAGTGTTCCGATTGTGTTTTAACATAATAATATGTGAAGTAAATATATTTACAAATAAACAGTCTTATACAAAGAAACTGAGTTCAACATTAATTAACAACGCAAACTATTAATTAAAATCTACCCCGCTACAAGATCTCAAGAAAACTTTTACTATGCCGTTTCCTATTACGCAAATAAATCGAAGTCTTGAAATTAAGTATCCTGTTCAAATACCAGAAAGCCACTTTATTGTTAGATTAATAACCAGTAATGGTAATAACTTGTATTCGAAATATTACGTACATTTATCATGCAAATATCGTCGACGGGCGCAGTTCGAGTCGTTGTGCCAACTCGTGCCCAGACGGAGTCAAGTGAACTCCATATAGAAATACTTAGCTGCCGATTGTTTGTTCTGCACGGAACTTAACGTACGTACATACGTTCTGTTATTTCAAGGCACATTCACTCAGATCTGGCAGAGGACTGAACAAACATTCTCCATCCGTATCATCTTATTTTTCTAAACACCATTAAATACAGACATTTTCAAAGATATGGAGCGCCGAGTTTCTTTTATGCCATCCGGCGATGAAGAAAACTTGCTACAATATAATTTCATTGGATGAAAAGCGAAGCGATATGAGGATACAGATATTAAATGAAGCGCTTAAATAAGATTGTGTAGAACAGTTTGTGTAACGAAACGAGAACCTCGTTCGTGACTAGTCGCGAGTTTGGACAATATTAAATTAGTGATGCTTCAGTCTTCCTGAGACGGTTTCTGAGGAGTATTTTATACTCGGTTAATGCCCTCTATAATATGTCCCCACACAAATGGGAATGTAAACAGAGAAATTCAGTGTTATGTGCGTCTTGTTTGTCTTATCTAAATTACGGTTAGAGTAAACAGTATGTTGGTATTTAGACAAAGATTGTAACGCAGAATTGTAAGATAATACTAGGAATGACACCAACCTGTAGAATTTCGTACATGTCCAAAAACTATGCATAATTATTCCAATAAAACAAAATAAAAATGACGTTTTGTTAATTAATTCTAATTTAATATTTACTTTATGTACGATACTTCGTATCAAACATGTCATTCTAATGCAATGGGGCAGTTACCGTCCCTGTACATTTTATAAAAAGATCCCTTATTTGGTTGTTCGTGAAAGTCTTTCATATTCAAATAAAAGTTCCGTAGAGAACGCGTAGAGCGGTCCCCCTGCCGCTGTTCGATAACTCGTAATGAAAACAAATGTAGCTACAAACGCGACCCTTCCTGCTCAGTCTATACCTACGAAATTTATTTTCCGATCAAACGTAATTTCCAGAAGCAAAACAAATGAAATACATTGTTATCAATACAAAGAAAAAGATCACCGGAAAAATTGCCAGGTACTTCCAACGAAACCTTGGCGGAATACACAATGTAAAGTGAAAATGGAATCGTAGACAACAAGATAAAAATGATATGCATAGTCATACTAATATATTGTATTGTATATCGGTGTGGTATATTGTCAGTATTCAAAAGCAATGCTGAAAGGGGACTTGTGTTTATGCAATTCAGTAAAGTCGCATATTCAGGTGGGTCGCTACATACAACTGCACAATGAAATTGCATCTACAACACAGTTGAAACGGCAAAAATGCAAACTCGGCAGGCGGGGCGGTGTTGTTGACGCGAAATTACCATTCCAGCGCAGCCTACGGACGAATGAATATGTAACGTGGAATTTAGTCTGGTTTGATGACATTGTGAACCGTGCCAAATTTCATCTACACAACGATAAAACATGATTTAAAGCATGTTAAGCTCGTCACGGCGAATTATAGTCGACTGACTGAATGAATTTATGACAACGGCGCCGGCCAATAAATGAGTCGAACGTTCCGTTATAAATTATGCGAATTTTCCGATGCAAGCGGTGTCGCAATCAGCCGGTGACAGCGCGCCGAGCAAATGGGATTAAACTTTGTTAAACGACCTTGCGTTGCAATCCATTTGCCGTGCGACATACTGTGGCGAAACTTCCACGCGACTCGCCTCTCCCTCCGCTCCCGAACTCCCGACTCCACTAACTGCACGTGTAGTTACAAATTTCTACACAGTTAATTTTGTTATTGCACCTTTGCGAACGAACTTAATTGTACATAACGTAATGGGATTAAACCATAAAACGCGATTACTTCATTTGATACGACTCATAAAGTAGCGTTTTGTAGGGATACCTATGCTATAATCGGATTTTCCGCGCAACAATAACACTGATTCAGTATTGTGTAGCTTAACAGTCCCAGTTGCTTAAGTCTATTATCTGATCACGGAAAGATTTAACATAATAACATTTAAGTACAAAAACATTTCAGTGTTTCTGAATGAGAGAACCTGCTCCATTTATCCGGATCTAACTTTATTGCCAAATGAAGTTCTACAGCCCTAAATCTCCATTACTGCAATTAGGAATCCCATCCAGTGGCTATGCAAATTAGCCCAAATATACAAATAGGTAGGCAGCGGTAGAATAATTTGGAAACAGACTTAGCTTAATGGCATATAGAAATTAAAAGTTTTACTTACCATGTCTTCGATGGGCGTAGGGGTCGCTAACGTCACCCTCCCGGTAGATGACGGAGTGGACTCGCGTGCGAGTGCCATTTGGGGGGAAATATCGGCGAGCATGCTCCACATAGAACGAGCCATCGCTCGCTATGATCTTCCCCTCAAAAACACCGTCCGTCACCGAGCCGAACACCTTCGATTGCGGATCATCTGCGCATAAACAAACAGTGTTATTTTATACAGTGGCTTCAGCGAGGGTTTGCATACATAGAACCTCATCTATCTCTGCAATAGCATTATTCCACGCTCCGGCATTAGACTAGAATCCACCCTTTTGCGCGCACTCAAAATAACAGCGGTTAGGATTATATTCGTAACCGCGATTCCCCCACTTTTTAAGCTCTCATTAGAATTGGTACTCTGAACCGGAACAAGTATAATGTTTTAGTGCATTTTTATGAAAGACGTAGTCATTAACTTATTCTGAGAAAATTTCTTTGAACGGTTGATCCACAGCCAGCCTTTACGTCGGATTTTGTAGCCAGTTTATATGTATTACCACGCATTTAATTACCGTTTCGTTTATATATGAAACACGATTGATTACTCAATATGGTGCTATGGTAGACAAGCAAATAACATAAATGTGACTTCAAAATTAATACAAAAACAATTTATAAGGGGAACCAACAAATTTGGAGCACTACTAAGGCTTACCGCTCAAAATTTCATTACTTTCATTTTACGTATATTACCCGAACACGGCTTTCTAAAGTCTTGACGTTGCGTTGTTTGCCTTCATATGAGTTTGTTATAACAAAATTGCCTCTAATAAGACGGTGAAGTAAGTATGTGTGTTGTGTAACATTAAAGTTATCTGGGGTATTTTATTAGGAGCAGACGTGACGGAGTTGATAGTAGCGAAAACATTTATGGAGTGTGAAGTCCCAAAAAAGTCACCATCAGTTCAGGAAATTACGGTATCTCTGAACTTGTGTAAGACGTGGTATATTGGACTGTACTGCTATACGTAGAAACACCATTCATTATTTATACAAAGCCTGGTGCAAAAACCAAACCACAACACCCACGTAATCTGATTCTTGCAAGATATTGCTCATTCTACATTCGCTTAGACACTGCTTCTGGTCTAACTCATAATGGTGAACATTGGAGATTTTAAGTTTGCTCAAAATGGGCATCCTTGAACATACTCTGACTCGCCGGTAAAAATAACCTTCGTTAAACAGTTATTCATGAATTTACAGAAACTATTTGCATTATTACATCTCTTTTTATCTCTGTTATCCTCATGCAATAAGAAGGTATTAACAGCCGAGTTGTTGTATCATTTATATTACATACAACCTTATCATTGGCTTATCTGATACAAATATGACAATGCAGCCAGATATAAAATGGACTTATTTTATATCAGAACTCTAACATATTAAAATTAACCGAAATGTACACTACATTATTCTGAGAAATACAACTCTCAAAAGTCAAGTTCTTAAGCCACGATATCGAATGTCAGTTTTCAACTATTCGAGGTCACCTTGTTCAAAGGTGTAAGTTTAACACTCGACAACAAAGTCACGTCCTGCCAGTATCCACTAATGCTCCATATTTCAAATTCTTGTCTCAACAATACCCCTTATTATCGGTGTCGGTCACCCGAAGCTCACAATTTGTTCTTACGATAACGGCGAAGCTTCCACTGAACAATTGCTGGGTGTCGTGTCACAAGCACGTTAGTTTCCGAAGGTATATTAATAATGATAGCTGGTGTAGTGAGTCATACAGCTCAGCTAATAGGGGCCGGAGGTGTATTGTACGTAAATTGAACGTTGCAATTACATTTGCTGAGGCGTACCATTTGTTTTATGCCCCCTACCCACGGTACCCACTGAGACATGCAGGTGTGAGCATGCGATCAAATTGATTACGCGCTTAACTACCGCTGGTGACTATGGGTTTATTATAAATTTATATCCGCTGGTATTGTGTAAGGTTGTATCAATTCAATATTATTATGTAGATTGTTAATAAACCTGTGATGACTGAACGTTACTCTGCTGAGGAACAATATCGACGAGTAGTTTTGGAATAGCTGACCTATTGTTGAACTAGGCGGCAGGTGCTCGGACATACAATGTCCAACAGGAAACAAGTGCTACTTTAGTTTTTCAAACAAATGCTTTTGTTTTCAGTATGCTCTATCTATTTCTATATCTGGGTTGTCATCATAATTAAAGCATTGCTTTCCAGTACAAAGTTTGGCCCAGAGTCAACTACTTGACCTTGAATTCGTCAAGTAGTTGACAGACGTGATCAAACTAAATACATAATGTTTGGAAACAGTGGAAAGTATGACAAAGTAGAACGAAATAAATTAATAATTCAGTCAGTTAACCATAAACTAAAAATTGCTCGAAATAGCTTTCCAGTTCACTTCCTTGGTTTTCGGATTGAATTACTTTTCAACAAGTAAGGGTTACGTAAACTTTGCTATTGATAATTCTCTGAATTTGTTAAAGATAGCAGTATAAATTCTAGACTGGATTAATCTTGCAAGTTTTTGTGCAAATATTTCTGCTTCAAACAAGATTGCATACCCCGGTACGTGGGAATGAATTCGGATGAAACAATGAAGTATTGAATTGACGACAGCAATTGTTTTCGAGAAACAGTAAACTTTAGAACTGAAGTGACCAACGTAAATTGATAAGACAACATTCATTAACAGGCGTAAACAAGAAGGCAAACGACAACTCCTGTAAGAATAATCCTGCTTTTGTATAGCTTTTTTTGTGGTCCATGTAAAATGAACGTAATGATATACACATAACATAAGGTATATTTGGAAAGTACGGAGGAAACGTAAAATGTTTTCCGCCCAACCGCAGGGCTCCGAAAATGTTTTTCAGTAAATTTCAAGTGCGACGGCAGAAAAACTCGCGCACATTTTGCTGAAGCTAAGAGCACTGGTAGCGGTTCGGGTTATAATTTTTTTGTATAATAACCAACTATGTAAGTACATTTCACAACAAGATCTATTGTTACGCTCAACGAAAGTGAATATTTCCTAGAAATAGATTCTGCTGTAATACTCCATTTACGCAATGTTTCTAATTCCTTTACAGTTTCAATGAATGACCTAAATAGAAGCAGTTTACTATAAGTAATGATTATCTTGTCTCAGAACTGAGAAGAAACTACATACATGAGTTACAAGTGGTTTAAAAATGATTGCCATCTCAGCAAGAAATATGTATATTGTAATCTCTTCTAAATACAAATCCAGTATAGGTAATTAATAAAGCGCTTGAGAAGTCTATCCAACGCTTTGTAATTAAAACTATGCTTCTTTAACACACTATTAATGTTAATGCCACAAGTTGATTCACAGCTTCGATTATAACAATAAAAACGCAAATCGTGTTTACAGTTGCTGATAAATATGTGGGGACGGTGGGTTGTGCATGCAAAACGTAGGTTGCAACTCAACGACTAAGTGCATCGGAGACCGCTGTAAGTAGGGCGACGAACTGCGATCGATGCCGCGCCGCCCTCCGCACAACTTTATCCATTTACACTGTTCCAAACTTTCACCATCATAACACCCGCGCCCGAACTCCAAGTCGCACCCGCATCTATATCGATACGCATCATGGTCTCACTTTTTCATTCATCGATAACCTAACTGCCAATAACTTCTAACTAAAACCATCAAAAATCCCCTCCGTGTATTACATTCGTTACTTTATTTATCAGTGACTACACGGGTTTTAATTAACATAAATAACATGAAAAGATTACAACATCCTTATTCCAGGCAAGACTCTGGATGTCCCTATAGTACCTGCAGATATAAGAAACATTTACAGGGGTTACTCTAAAAATGATTCTAAAAAACCTATAATCGTAGACTTCTCTTCTGTCATGTTAAAGTACAAAGTAGTATCCTCCTTTAAACTATATAATAAAGAACACAGCACTAACAAGCTGAATACCACTCAAATTAAACTCGATGGGCCATGTTCATTAATATACGTAGCCGACTACCTTACACCAAAAATGAAGAGATTGCACTTTCTTGCTAGAGATTTTGCCTCTACAAACAATTACAAATTTTGTTGGTCCACGCAGGGAACGATTTACTTAAGAAAAAAAGAGGGAGATCACCCCATCAAGCTTAAAAATGAACTAGATTTAATTAATTTAAAAAACAAATTGTGACTATGCTTAGTCTATTCCTTAAATTTTATTTTGAAATTATATCCAGAAGTATTATACAATGTTAACTCTATAAAAAATGTATTAAAACTGTGTAATTGCATGCTAATTAGCTTAAGATTTACCACACATACATACACATATACAACACCCATACACCCTCATACCTCTACAGACACATCAACCACACAACCTATACTTGATAGTCTTCTTATCCAATTCCGGTGCAAAGTAACTGTAACTAACCTATCTATTATTTACAATTATCAATTGAAATTCTTACGATACTCTAATTTAATTAATTTATTATATCAATTTTACGTACTTCCTTTCTTGTCAACCTATAAAATTCTCGGATATTAACAATTTAATTAATCAACTTGACAATTTCAATGCAAGCGAATCATTTGTCTGTAATCCTGAAGACTGTGAACATATAATTATTAACCCTCAATCTTATCTAAAAATTTTGCACCAAAACATCCGAAGTGTAAATAAAAACTATGACAATTTTGCATCTTATTACAACAACTAAAATAGACTGTGAAGTTATAATACTGACGGAATGTTGGCTGTCTTTTGTAACAAACTTACCTATTTTGAATGACTATTACTCATACAGCAGCTCAGACCATTACAATCAAAATGACGGAGTGATATTATTTATTAGTAAATCGCTTGAGCATAAGGTGGAGGAGCCGACATTCCTCGATGCGAATTGTCTACTTATTAAGACAAGTGCTGATACTGTAATTATTTCAATTTATAGGCCCCATTGTTTCAAAAACATTGATAATTTTTTAAATTCATTAAATGATATTCTAAACGATTTATCCTCTTTTAGACATATATTTATTATAGGAGATATCAACATCAATTTAATAGACTCCAACTCTAACACATCACGCTATTTAGAATTGCTATCGTTTCATGGCCTACTCCCCGCTTATGACTCCACAACCAGAAGTAAAAGTTGTATTGACCACGTCATTTTGAAAACCACCTTGCCATCACTGTCGTTTGTACTTAACACAGCTATTACAGATCACGGATCAACATTATTTTGCCATAAAAATAAAAACAATAACTTCCATAGTAATAGAGCAATTTGTAAAATCAATTTCGAAAACATCAGTCAGGAGTGCAAAATACTGACTTCAGAAAGCTTTATGTAACCAAAATCCAAACTCAGCAAGTAGTATCCTTATCAATTATCTACAAAATTTAGTTCATCTTAACACAATTAATATAAAAATACCCCGAAATAAAGCTACTTTAAAACCCTGGATTACAGTAGGTTTATTAAGATGCATAAGAAATAGGGATCGAATGCATTTAAAACTAAAACGTGATCCTAATAATGTCACACTTACTACTACTTATAAAAGATATCGAAATTTTTGTAATTGCTTAATTAAAAAATGTAAAATCAAATACGAAAAATATGAATTAGAAAAGGCAAAAAACAATAGTAAAATGCTCTGGCATAGCATTAAAAATATTACCAACTCGCACAAAACTAAACCTCCCAATCAGGAATTATTATCTATTGAGGGAACGCCGGTTGATTCTGCTAATCTAGTTAATGGGTTCTTTGCTTCTGTTGGTGCAAACTTGGCTGGTAGGATACTCCCCATCGTTGACATCTGATGCAGGCACTGAAGGTGCCTCTGCGGATTCTTTTGTTTTGCTTGAAACGGATGTTGATGAAGTGAGGAATGTTATCAACAACTTAAAGTCGAGCAGCAGTACTGGATATGATGGCATCTCGAGCCAACTGCTTAAACTGATCCAAGAGTTCATTGTACCCCCCCTGACCGACCTCTTCAATGATTGCTTGAATCTTGGTGTCTTTCCGGAGGTTTTTAAGCAATCCATAGTTATACCCATTCACAAGTGTGGCGAGAGACTGTGTCAACAATTACCGTCCAATATCTTTACTACCGTCTTTATCGAAGGTCCTAGAAAAGATTATTAATAAGAGGCTCGTCAAATTTTTAGAATCAAAAAATTTGTTATCTGACGCCCAATATGGTTTTAGGCAGGGCAGATCAACCGATGATGCCGTACACACATTTACAGAATTTGTTGCAAGGAAGCTAGATGCCAAAACTAAATGCCTAACAATATTTCTGGACCTTGCAAAAGCTTTCGACACAGTCTCTCTTCCCAAGCTTTTAGCTAAGCTTGAGAGTCTCGGTATCAGGGATAAACAACTTTCTTTGTTTGAAAGCTACCTCCTGGGTCGGACACAGAGGGTAAGGATATCTGACACATTGAGCGGGGAGTGTTCTGTTAACTTTGGAGTCCCTCAAGGAAGTATTTTGGGCCCTACCCTATTTTTATGCTACATTAATGGATTATGTCAACTCAATCTTCAAAATTGTAAAATAATCTCCTATGCTGATGATACAACCCTCACCTTTTTTGGAGACTCGTGGTCAAGCGTATTCGAATACGCCCAACTAGGCTTAAATAGGGTATGTCATTGGTTATCTAACAACTCACTAACATTAAATACAAATAAATCGTACTATATAACTTTTTCTCTACGTAATTCTGTTTCACCACCGCATAAAATTATAGCGCATTCATGTGATTTAACCCAAAGCACAAATTGTTCCTGTCCACAGATTCAAAAAACTAAATCTATAAAATATTTAGGGGTAACCATTGACGAAAATCTTAATTTTTCAGAACATATAAGTAATGTTGCAAAAAGAGTGCGAAAATTAGCATATATATTTAAACAACTAAGACATGTAGCGGACTCTAAAGTTATGAGAACAGTCTATTTAGCGCTTTGTCAATCCGTCCTTGCCTACTGCATTTCTTCCTGGGGTGGAGCAGCTAAGAGCCACCTAATAGAATTAGAGAGGGCCCAAAGACTTATACTAAAAATTAGTTTATTTAAACCAAGGCTTTTCTCTACCTCGGAACTCTATGAACTAGCTGAGGTACTAACAGTTAGGCAACTGTATGTTCTTTCCGTTGTTCTTAGGCAACATAGGCTTCTTCTATTTAACCCAAGTAACCCAACGTTGTCTCAGCGTCGTAAGTATCAAATATGCCCTACAGAACCAGCCAGAACAGCCTTCAGCAATAAATATTTCTTTTTTAAAGGTGCACGTTTATATAACTATATTAATAGAAAACTTTCAATCTACTCAAATACAACTCTAGAATGTAAGAAAAAAGTGATCAAATGGCTTCTTACTCTTAAGTATGAGGAAACAGAGGAACTACTTAACACGCACAAAGATATCTAACATCCACACACAATCACAAACACAACACACTCACACTCACACGCACGCACAATCACACACACCCCAAAACATTTTCACTTCCATAACTCACTCATCTAGCTCACTCCCAAACTAACTGTTCTTTATTTTGTTAGAACCAACATACTTGTTCGGGTCAAGGAGGCCAGGAGACCCATGTCACAAGTTTTTTACTTAGTATGGGCTCCTGTCTCCCTTCCTTACATTAACATTGTTAAAATGAACGGCATTTGTATTATTGGGAGAAATAAACATATTTTATTATTATTATTATTATTATTATAGGATCGTAAAAAAATCAAGCGAATATTTCTTTTTGTCCGGAAAATGTTATGAATTTCTTTTGAACATTTCTTTAGAATATTTCGCGAGACAAGAATGCAGGGCAAATTTTGAACAGTGTAATTATACATATTATACACGTAAAGTAGTAAAGCTTGCGGAGCAGCCAACCATCGGCACGGCCTCCGCCCGCCAACATTAAAAGTCGAGTGGCCACCGAAAGCTCCCAATTAGCCAGGACTTTGACGCCGTCCCGCCAGTAATTGCAAAAAGAAATATGTTTTAGTGCTCTCCAAGAATTATTAATGTCGGGAACGAGCGAAGCGTCTATCTCACGAGGAGCTGCCCGCTGCTGGCAGGGGCAGATGCGGACGAAGAGTTAGCGTTCGGCTTTTGTTTGATTAAAGAGAAACACAATCGCGGTCGA
Source organism: Helicoverpa armigera (assembly GCF_030705265.1). NCBI lineage: Eukaryota > Metazoa > Arthropoda > Insecta > Lepidoptera > Noctuidae > Helicoverpa > Helicoverpa armigera. The sequence continues at coordinate 9,162,547 of NC_087131.1, read as the reverse complement.
CATACTCCGAGCGGGGACTTATTAAATTTTCCCTCGGGGTGAGGGCAAACAATAGCGTCTATCTTGGGTGTAGATAACGTCGCTGTTCTCGGCTCCCGGTGTACAATAGGAGTGGGTCCCGAGTTGCGGCTGTCAGTCCGCCGCACGCCACCAACAAAGTTTGTGTCTGTCTTTTCAGTACGTGAGTGCTCCGCTTCGCGCTAAACCTCTCCACTTCACCTGACTTCACTTTGTACGAGGTGATTACATCATTTCATTTTGTTAAAAACTTCGTTTAAAACTAATTATTATTTTTTTTAAGGTAAACGCGTAGGATGACGACCTAAACAGGGTGGATTGATTAACATAACAACTGGACGGACTGGCTGCGTGTCAATAATTTTAATTGGTGAGCAGATTTATACAAAATATTTGTACCTATCCTTCTCTACTATCATCAATGTAAAACTTACCCGCCAACTCTCCGTGGTATATGTGTGATGTGTCGACTTCATGTATCTGCCCTTGCGCGCCTTCAACCTGTGGATAAAACAAGTTCGTTGCGTACAGTTGCACAAATTAATCTCTACCTGTGTTGAGTTAGAATCAGCTGCCGTAAGAAAACTTACTTTAAAGTCTTCGCTGAAAGCGGACAAGTCCCGCCGCAGTCGCAGGTGGAACTTCTTCCCATGTGCGCGGAAGTGAAGCCTCAAGTCTTCTGGCGCGTCTATGGAGCGACGTGCGCGCAAGTGTTGCTGGTGCAATGTGTCTGAGTCGTATTCCAGACCCTCGTAGTGCTCGATGTACTCGTTAAGACGCCGGCGAGAAGCTGCAAAAAAAACGAGGTTAATCAGTTTGTTCATTAACTTTAACATAAAATGTTGTCTTTGTTCTTGGTGACTACTTCAAAGTATGTATTATCTCAACCCTTTTAAAATAGAGCGCTCTTTTAGATACAGTTTACGTAATATATGCTTGCAGTGTTCAAAAATATGTTATAATCATAATAAAAACATGGTTGTCTCTACACCTAACTTAATTAACAAGAAAGTATAGCGAGCATTGCCCAACAGAGTATCAAGTTCTTCAACCTCCGCCAAGCGCGTCAAGTCATAGCAATTGCTAGTTTTATGTAAACTCATTTAGTTTACAGCTCAATCTGACGAGATAGTTACAGAGTAGTTCGTTGGCGTCCGGTTCCCGACAGTCCGCGACTATGAAGACGAAGCGAAGCACTTCACGCGCTTGCTCAACTCGTACACTCTGATTAAATGCCATTTACGAAACGTGCCCAGCTCGCCCCAAGGATTTTTTCCTGACATACATTCATTGTAAGCTTTTAAGGACTAAATGTGATCCAAGAACCATATCAATCTACATTAAATTAATTGTGTGAATTGAAGCTTTCATTTGTTTGCTGAATTTCAGTTTCAAAAAGTTTCCTAGAGGTATTAAAAATAATTTCTTGCTAGACTGGACTTAACCATTGTTATTTTTCTATATTCGTAAGTTATAAGAATATATTCCTACGCACACGTTCCCTAGAACAATGCATCTCCGACTACGGCCAGTTATTTATATTCTACCATTGTGTGGTGTATTGTATACTACATTTACTATGTACAAGGTGTCCAGCGCTGGATATGGAAGTAGTTACGTGGCCGGGCCATCAGGCACGTAGGAAGCTCGGTGCAAATAAATAGCCTATACGTTCTTGTTAGGCCCTCATTTCGAGAAAATGCAGCGTGAAGCGACAAGAACAACTTGATATAGGGATTACACAGAAGTGAGAAAAGTGGAAACTAGTTTTCGACATAGAGAAATTGAACGGAACTGGTATTTTGTTTGCGATGCGATGTGCAGCGGGACATAAGTTACGAGAGAGCTGCAGCTGAATGCAATCTGAATGCGAGACAGCGTGAGACGCGCCGGATTTATTTAACGTCCTATCTGAAATTGATTCCCTTGTACGCAAATAAAATGCGCAACATGTCAGCCCTGTCGATACACTACTAACATGTCGAACCGTGGAAAAAACTACGGCCATTTTCTACTTCTGAAAAATAAAGGAGTTCTAGGGGAAGTGACAGAGCACAAAACAAACACATACTGGTCTCTACCTCGTACGTTTCGGTCATTCGGGGTCGACCAAATGTGAAAATGGAAATGCGTCGTTTTTTTAGGTTTTGAAAATTCAACGTATTAGCAATATATCACGTTAAAAATCCCATTAATCATTTATCTGTGTTTGCGCAGCGTGACGTTTGTGGCTGGTCGTTCGTGTGGAACATTTACATACGCGTGTATTTGTTCAGGCGTACAAAGTGAAGCTTTTTGCTTTAGGCAATAGGCAGCGTGTCACTGGGTCAGTGGGACAGGAGCGCCGTGTTCTGGACGCGGGTACAAAGCCAACCTGCACGCTCGCCGCTTGATTTTATTCCCTTATCGCTTTTGTTTTTCATTGCAGATGTCCTAAATATAGGGTTCTCCGTTTTCAGAGAAAGTTTATATACAGTTTGCTTTACTGTCGTTTCAACTTATTAATACTTACAAACATAAGTTCAAAACTTATTGTGATTGTGCAATAACACCTAAGATACAGATGACGACCCAGCTTACGTGCAGACAAATATGATTAAATACTTATGTCCCTTAGTCGGTTTCTTTACTATGCGTGAGAATATGTGATGTAATATAGCGTACCTTCGCGCTTTGTCACATACACAAATTATGTATGTAGAATGAAAGAAAATACTATAACAGATGTATCTACATATTCCCACGCAGTTGTTAGTATCAACAAAAGGAGATAATAATTGTATTCAAGGGTGGACCAGTTGTGAGCATTGAAATAGTTAAAATTGCGTCTGCGAGAATCATTGCGATACTTCTTAATAATATTTCTGTTTACTTTTTTACTGCATTATCATGCACAGCGTTTGAATTATTATATCCTAAGAAACTATTGTAGGTAAATACATAGGTTATTATGTACTAACTTTTAATAAATTGAGGTAAGCGGTGCACCTTACTCAGTGCTAACATTCATTGTTTTTAAGTGTTTTAATTTATTCAGGATACATGGACGACATAAGTATAGGTGCTAATTGTGTTCCCCAAACCAGTAAGTAAATATGGGAAACCCCGATAGCATGAAAAAAAAAACATTTGAATTAAGGAAAAAACGCCCTGATAACTTGATACAAAGAACAGCCAATCAGACTTGATCAAGGTTAAAATATTGCTATTTCTCGATCATACGAATTAAATCAGAGGTTAACTTTGCTTTTTAGTATTTCTCTATGATTGATGCGATGAATAATCTCATGTGAGATCGTAATCGAATAAATTGGGTCGTTATTGAACCGTCTACTTTCTCGTATAAACAAGATGGGCACGAGTTAGAAATGGCGATAGTCCTGCACTAAGTACCGGATAGTTAGCGACTCCGAATGCCATTAGTTAGAACATGGTCGAGTTTCAATTTGCGCATACATGTACGCAAATTAGTTAATGTCAGGTTCAGATACATAATTGTTGTATTACTAACCTACATGCAAATCGATAGAACTTAGAAAGGAGTTTTATGTTGTTAATAGATATTCACGAAGACTTACTTTGGGATAAGAAGCTTAGCTTTGGCCAGACCGACAATAACAAATTAGGTTTATTACAACATAATTTCTAAGAAAAATGTCGGTCCTTGAACAGTCATAAACAATTATGATGTCGCCAATAATAAAATCTTTAGGCTCGGATTTTAATATATCAAGGTCTATGCTTACCGAATGTCTTGTAATTTTGAGTAATGACAAAATTCGTCATTGAAACTACGTGTTAACATTACAACACTAGCCATTAGTGTCTTATTGCCAAAGACCATTTAGTTTCCACTAAATGATACTAACAACGTTGTTATCTTTGTAATCCAAGTGTTATAATTAATCTGCAGGGTTTAATCTAAATCTAAACTACCCTTAGGTCATTTAATTAATTATTCCCATCGCTGGATTTGGTACACTGTCACACACTAGGGTTATTAATATAATTAATAATGTGAATATTAATTTCAAATTGTTACTTCACACGTTTTCGAGGAAAAGGGTCCTAACAGACGGACATAGGGTGATTCAATACCATACAGCTTTCAGCATTCTCCATCGAAGTTACGGAACCCTAAACACACTAAGAAATTGTTTTACACTGCATTTTGAACACCAATTATTATGGTAACTATAACCCTATATCGATATGGTTATAAAAATATATTTTTAAAGCCATATCATTAAAATGTAATTAACTTTGTCTTGTTTTTTTTTCCTCATTAGAATTCAAGGGCTAACTTAACTGACTCTGTTATTTTAAGTTACGGAAAAAACGTAAATAGGTAGTAATTAACCGTGGGTCACAAAAGTGGCATTTTTTCAAGTTTAACTGATTGACTGACCACATCTTGCTGGAGTTCCAAAGTTATAACTTAGAAATCATGACTAAATACATACACCTACTACGTTTAATATTCTTAAGATTTTTCCAATTAATTCTTGACGTATTTACTCGGCACTGTCTATTGAGATAAGAAATTCTATTAATCGTTTTGAGCCTATATAGTAACTATTCCAAGTAATTGGACACCTTTGCCTTAAACGTGATGGAATAGTTTATCTCCAATTGACTGTCAAATGAAAATAAATATTCCCGCATTCACATCGTGGGATATTAACAGCTAAGTTAGCTATTGGAGCCGTTATTATGAGTAACGAGAAAGTTGCCATAAAACTGTCTGCGTAACCTTTACAGCTTATTGATAAAGCTATCGGGTTCCACGATAACTTAGCACGGAATAAATATTATTTTAGTTGATTATGGTCTTGGTTCATCCGCTGATGAGGTGCAAACTAGGGAAAGGATAAATGAAACAGATTTGAATGTGATAAAAACAGTTAGTGACCTATGGAATACCCCCTACTGGACTAAGCGTATGCGCGACCTACAACTTGTCTAAATACCGTATCAAAGTTATAAACAGATGACGTCAATCTATAAATAGCTTGAATACCGCATTTTGATAGGGATTGTATACTACAGTGACAGTAAATAAAATAAAAACCTAGCAACCTGTGCTTCATTGTTTGCAAGCAAAGCCATAATTCAGTGAATGGGGAGTTTCGTCCTCATGCAAGTACTTGAGGCACGACGTGACGACCCAATATTATCAGAAGTGAAAGTAGCCACGGAGGACGAAGGACTCTCCGAGGGATTTATGGATTACTCGACTGTCCCTCGGGATTCGTAACTTTGTTCTGCGTGAGGCCTTAACTTTGTTGTTGTTGGAATTGGCCGTGTACAGTTACGGCACGCGTTTTGAAGAATTAACGCTAAGTAATGATGTTAATGTAATGGTCTCTGACGAAGAATATTTTAAGACGATGCTAAGACGTGAAGTGACGTAACAGAAATATTTTTTACTAGATAAGAAAGTTAGTAATCATCGTTTCACATAATGTTGTTACAAACAGTTTACGTTTTGCTGTTGAAGCTTCTGTCCCTTCCGACTATATTTTCTGATAACATAAAAGTGTCTAAAGATTGAAAGGAGCACGAAGTACTTTAAGCTCATTTTATTTCCATTATATCGTTTATCGTCTATGCGCAAGTTATTGTAGTCAACTGAAGGAAATGGCTTGCTAAACATTATGGTGCTCGTAAACGACGGGCAGGCACTACTTGTGCACTAAAGCGATCTTCTTATAAATATCGTTCTTTATCACAAAGCTTTTAAATTTATATCATCACGTAATAACTTTCTCAAAAATGCTTTGATCAATTTGCATGGTAAGTTCTATGTTATTAAAATACATTTCAATAACAGCCTTTATTCAACGAAACAAGGACGTATTCTCGGACAGTTATCTTGAAATGATAACATACTAAAGGAGAATATAGCAAAACGCAGGTTTAATTAAAGGGAGATATGAGAATACAATATCAAAAGTAATAATTAAACATCAAACCAAGCAAACACCTGCTGTTATCAAAGAAAATTGCGACTTACAAGAATTACAAGTTCAAAATTCTTGTTTTTGTATAGTGCACTGCATCAGATAATACGTCAAAGGAAATCGATCAAGATGAGACAGTAAGCAAGCACTAAGTAGATAGAGAAATCTAATTAGTTGGCGGACAGAAAGTGCTTTCGTTAACAGCACAAAACAAGCTAGAGCAAAGGAATACCCAAGGGAAGGGACCAATTACTTAGCGACCAGTTACATCGATACAAGCTTTCCCTACACGAACAAACTCCAATACACTAAAGCAGTTTAATACACTATTGACCAACTGAACCACAGCGTGATTGCTATGCGTTTAAATCAATATGACAATAAATATAATTTATGCTACATCCTGCACGTTTAGTATTATAATTCGCAGAATACGGATTGAAAGACCTCAATTCAGTACAATTGCTTTCCAACAAAACTCTATATTGTGCTCACAAATCGAATTCAATATAAAGCATCTTTCTAAAATCCAAAATGAGGAGTGGTGATTCCATTTGACACACAATAGGCACATGAACTGGATACGAGAATTGCTCAATCAATGAACAATATAAATACTGATGGGACCAAACTACCGTGCGATACGACCTAATTGATAAACTGGGTGACTGGTGGAGCGAATTTGTGCAGCTCCCTCATCCAATTAAACTGACACAAACCAACCCCCACCGCGTCCCATTTCTTTGTTAAAAGTTTGGTTAAACAACTAAAAGTAATAGTTACAGGCGACGTTCGTGGACACAGTTTCGGCCGTTAAGATTCTATTGGGAACAAATATAATGACCACCATAAAATGCTTTGATACCCTTAGTTTTGCAACCAGAAAAATCTACTGAACACCAGAAAAATAAAGTCTAAAAATGTAATAGTACCAGCTATTTTAGTCACGACTTCACTTTAAATTGTATTCGACCACCAAATTTAGTAAATGATCACCAACTCTTGACGACCAAATTAATGTATTATTTTTGCCTAAATAAGTCACTGTGATTGCCATAAAATGTAGGCTTATTATCAAATAAAGTATTATGATGCCATATTAAGTTATGTGTCCGGCTTGCAATGCATGCGTGAGTGTCAGTATGACGAGTGACAGGGGAAAATGGAAGAAAATTACATATGCGCCGACCCCAAGTAAAATTGGGAACAGGGCAGGAGAAAGAAGAAGAAGAATGTGTTTCTCAATACACTCCCTCGAAAACACACTCTTATCGCACTGTTTAGAGGCATGCAATAGACAATTTTCCACCCTAGTGCAGGAAAAGGGTCCCCATAATGTTATTACATTTATTGTATCAGGCCGAACTTATTTTTTTGGAGTCAGTTTACTTAAACAGGATAGCAAGATGTAAAAACTTTGATTATCATTTTATATTAAAACGCTGGTATAATTTTGATGATCATTCACTACTTTTGGTGATCATTTACTACTTTTGGGATAACAATGATTTATTTGGAGTCATTTTGCTTTAATAGGATAGCAGAATGTAAAAACTTTGGTTATCATTTTACTTTAAAATGGTGGTTTAATTTTGGTGACCATTTACTATTTTTGGCTTGCGCATGATTTATTTTGGAGTAATTTCACTTAAATAGGATAGCAAAGTGTTAAAACTTTGGTTATCATTTTACATTAAAATGCGAGTTTCATTTTGGTGATCATTTACTATTTTTGTCTGCTATTTGTTACTATTTCTGGTGATCAGTTAAACATAAGCCGATTCTATTTGTTATTAGTCTTCGCCGAAATAAATTATAGGGGATAATAGTTTCTAAAAGTAATTGGCGCACGTAAGGAACTTGGTGAAGGGAAAATGGAGCGTGTTGAAAAATATATGAGTAGTTTAGTGTTAGTGTAAGAGTGGTGCAATAGTTGGAGTGCTCTTTCATAAGAAGACGGTGTCGACGGCATGTGCGACTAATTGCCTTCGTTGGGCAGCGAGTGCGAGCTGGCGGCCACTCGTAGACACATTATATCTGTACCAAATTGCTGTCGCGCACTAAACGCTCCCTAAAGTATTGGACTGCGAATATTGTGGAAACATTTGGCGCACGTCCGTGCGTTAATAATACAGGCCGTATTTGTATTATAACTGGTCAAGAAACTGCATTGAACAAATTCATAGATAAATCATTCATCAATAAAATCGCTCTACCAAACAAGAAGGAAGGAACGTGAATAAATCGACAAGCTTCAATGCTATACACACAAAACACCGATAATGCTGTATGAATGACAATATTGATATAATAATAAAGAGATAATACGTTCAGCGCTGCAGGAAATCAGAGGAGTGTTATCTAGTGTGAACTACCGAGTCCCACCCCCTGTGTTCCGGTGACCCAATTATACTGCTTCATATTTTATCTCAGATAAAATACCTTGCGAGCTTTCATCACAAATCTTGGTCAATGCGAAATAATGTTAAGAAATGAATCGAAATAAAATGTTTCTCGTTTTACCTTCATTATCGAGGCTCATAAAGATTTCCTAAACACCATATAATTGGTCGGTCGATTAGGTAATTCTTTTGTAACCGCAGCTAATTGAAACGAAGTGACCGCACGGACGGGTATAATTACCAATTAATTTATGTAATACAAAAGATTGACGGCCTGACAAACGTATTTATGTTCACAACAATATTTGGTGCTATTGGACACGCCACGCAATGTCTGTCCGCAATAAATAGACGTTCGTTTCAGTCTTTAAACACCCGTAAAGAGTACAAACGATTAATTGAAGTAACGAGTAATTAGAAATGTTTGTGTGGCCATAAACGAGGAATTAAAATGATTGTCCATTCATCGGTAGCTATCATGTTGAAACATTTGTTTATGTTTGCAGGGCGCCCAACTACGTCGGACGCGACGGGCCGCCCGCCCTGTAGCACGGATGCTCGCTTCAGCGAGGTCAACGACCGCGCGCTCCCGCTGCTCACGGATTTTACAACATAATAAACCTAAACCTTGTCACTGTGCAGCTACGTGTTTCAATTAGAAATTCTGAATCTCATAAAATTAATACTTCTTCTCGAGCTATAAAAGCCAAACATTAAAATAATCAACTTTTGAAACCAGTTATCAATACTTAAGTACCTAGGCATTTATGTTCTTGAATTGATCAAGGTAAAAGCAGTCTGCGTTTAAGATTTCAAATAAGACTAACCGTTATTATAGCAGTCGATGAGACAGACAACTCACGATTCCCACAATTTTTATTCTCGATACTTGGGTCGTATAATCCAAAGAACGTTATCTGCAGACGTAGAGCACAGTACTCCTACGGGCATTATGACCTCAAGACCACAGCTAACAGCCGACTCAGACGTCGTAATTAGTCGCAGTTTCTACACGGCTAATGGTTGCAAATTGTAGCTTATTTTAAAATTAAAAAGTCATATAATCGCTCAATAACTCATGCATGCCTTGTGAAAATTGAAAATGCGAGCTATTAATATTCCAGCTATCAACGTTTAGCTATTATACCGTGCAAAATTTCAATGTGGTACAGCTATTCAAAAATACCTCATTTCAAATTACGGGCAATTGAAAGTGAAGTATCTTGGTAAGTTAATTGAAGATTCTAAAATATTACAAAAGAAAATACACAATACAATAGCCATTTTAATGAAGCCATTACAAGAAATAGATCATAGTCATAACATATTCATGAGCGTCTAAAAGAGACATTTACCATTAAAAAGCGACGTTTAAAAGTACCAAGAAGTAATAACAAGTCTGGTATCAGACTACATGAATAAGCTTCTTAGAAATGAGGGACGTATGTACTTTATCAGTTTATTTCTTATTGGCTGAATCAACATTTAGTTTTGAGCAGACGCCATAGCACGTAAGTAACATCAATATTTGGAGCACAGCGAACGAACAGAACCATTTCAATATATTTGTCTTATCTCAAGCTAACATGTTCTTATTGGTACGGATTTTTACTACAATATTTATTTTTACTACAGTATATTTCTTTTATCGAGATTATCTAATAGTCTCTCTCAAAAGAAGGCAGACGAAGTAGTTTACGATCGGAATTACTGAGTATTACGTTTGTTCAATAAATACTTCCACGTAGATAAACAAACTTAGGAACATTTGTTGTTGAACAGTATATTATCTAGTAAATCATATATTCTACAATTTAAAAAAGTAGGTTATTACTAAAAGACGATAGTTAGCTTTATCTAATAATAATGTTATAGGGCACAATAAAGATTGACGAAGCGAGACCAAAAACTACTTATAAAAGATATCTGTTTTACTATCTGATCTGAATCCTTTATGTATAACAAAGTAATTCGCTCAACTTACAATCTAACATGAGTTAGGAAAATTCATTTTTGATCGTAAGTATCCGAAAACCAAATCCTAGAAAAGATTTTTCCTAGAACACAAAACTTGGTATCGGCAAACTCTCAAACACACATTAGCAAAGCAAAGTTTTCCTAGATTCTGTTTGAAATCGAAGACACCAGTACCAATTAGTGTTGATGAATCACTTGCGCGTTAACAAGATTTGCAAGGAAAATAAGGTTGGTGCGTAGTAGTGTGGCCGAGATCCTATCGAAGGTACAATAGATTAAAGATATTGACGTTGGGCTGGTTTGCCGCGTCATGCTCGGTGGAGCATGGCCGGCCTTCAAGGCTGTAACACGATTTACAGCCTGGCCTCAAGCTAAACAGCTCTGTGCAACTGATTTTTTTCCTACGTAGACAAAGGCAGAATCGCAGATTGCGTGAACTAGTACCGCTATGGCTTTATTTCAAGTTCTGGTAAAGTACATAGTTATTGTTTGTTTGCTACCGGATAAACATTAAACACTAATAGCTTACTGTTCTTTGGTTTGGTCTAATGTTGGTTAGGTTCTTTTAAAATAATGGCTCATTAACTTTAGTACGTTGACCTTCTACGTACGAGGCGCGTGATCTTGACTCCAAATTACTATTTAGTGGCACGAATGGCTGTCGTTGAGGTAGTGTCGATAGCATTATTCGTGACGATCCATTTAGTAGTCTCATATTTCGGGTTCTTTTTTCTGAGTTTCTTTGTTTGGGTTTTTAGCTTTAATTCTGTCATGATGACTCAGGCCCTAAGATTTTGCCGAATGCTAAGTTTACTGCGGCAGTTTTAAAACCTCTTTCATTATTTCTGAGTATATCAAATCTCCAATATGTTTGAATTTCAAGTGAATATACTGTTCCAGTTAAACTACTTTTAAAGTGTTCTAAACCACATAAGCAGTTCTCTCCAAATGCCGCAAGATATGAAAATATTTTATTTACAAAGCTGAGCAAATGCTTGTATGAGAGAACATTTTATCTACATTAGGAATCCGCGCGACTCCCGCAGTAAGCTCTTTATTCGGCGAACATTCTAAACGTTAGTCAGCGAATGGGATATCAATGCACCTCTTACAGCCGCGCATTACCCATTCAGGGATTACCGTCGGCAGTGCCAGGCGCTGCTCTAACCGCCCGGTGGCCATTTTGGAGATTTGGCTCCGTTGTGCCGTACCGTAATACTGAAATAGAACGGTTACCATGGCAACATTATACCAAATAGCCATTAAAAGAGATGCCGTTATGCCGTAATATCATTTGATCGTCGATAATTACGATGAACGTTATTGCTTCTATAATCCTATCTGTACTTGATTGAATAGATTCTGATTATGTTACTGTGATTCAATTCGGTGAATCACGGTCAGTTAATGTAGAATATGGATTTGTGTGCTACCGTTGATATTACGTACAGATTACCACTGTCATGTCATGATACATGAACATGGAAAAGGTTAATGTCATACGCTAAAATAATGGCCATCAAGTTGACGGTCAAAACAGCGCTTCCTGTGACATTATTCATTTTATCGCAGAAACAATGATGGGTATTGAACCGTGCTGGCTAACCAACCACCATACAATTTGCATTAGGTACCTACTGAGCTATCAAATGTTACATATTTATTTGTGGCTTAAAACGTTTTTTTTTTTACAATATTGTTATGTATTTATTGTACATAACTATGTTATTACGCATACAGGACACAGGACAACAGGACAAGTTGGCACCGATTAACCACAATTATGTACGTTAATGTAAAAGTAATTTGAATGGGTCTACATAGGTAGATTGAGATTCAGCTTCGTTTTAGTAGTACACAAGTTAAAACTAACATAATAGCGCAGAATAATCATACAGTTGTGGGAACGGTGCACTATACATTACGTGATATTACTGACAACAGACAATGACACTGAACCCGTAACAAGAAAAACCCGCGACACACATTGCAAGTACAATTAACAACAATGCAACAATTATAACAACGTTACTGCACTTTATCTATTTCTTCTCTTATCTATACTATACTATCATGATGGTCGATGGATGAAGGCTCCGAAACTACAGAACCGATTCTTGCACTGTTGGAAGGCTTGACTGTCCCCGAATAACATAGGCTATATTTTGTCCTGACACTGGCAGTTGTTATCACGGGGAGAGAGTGAAACCGCGGGGAAAGAGCTAGTATTTAAAACCTTTGACATTTCAGGTTAATGGCAGCAATATGTGTAATCGTGTCGTCTGTTTTGCTATAATACCTTTACTTTTGATAATTATTCAAGGCACTATTAATTACTTCGATCTATTGTGATTGGATGCAAACAACAAACATCAGTTTTCTAAGCTTTGCGTGTGCAGAGCTATACTTAATTAAATACCAGTTTTAATTGTTTTAAGGAATATTATTGCAAGTTTTGCCTTGAACTAAAATATAGGTAGGTAGTATTCAGCAGAACTGCAAACAATAAGGAAAATAACTAACTATTCTTGTACGTTAATTCGTTGCAAGTCGCCACTTCACTGTAATAACATGTCGCTTGAAAAATACATTATTGAATCAATTATTCTCTTAGTTAATATAAAATTACGATGCATGGGGAAGCAAATTGCTTCCTGATTATGAAGTGAAAGGTGGATTTGATATACACATTGACTAAATAATGACTACATTGCAACGCTGTGCTCTTTTATGCGGAACTTGATTCAAATTATATGATGATTGGTAAAATGATAAATAGATTATAAATCTGATCAGTTTCCCAACACAGCATTGAGGTGTATTTATGTTTGGCATAAGTAAACTACTTCGCTATAAACGTTTTACGAGGCTACTTTAGACGAAACTGCCGTTCGGCTTGCTGCGATCGTTTTGGCTTTGTCTAGTTAACTGTGTCAAACGCAGTAAAAACTTTTCAACTCAGTTAAACAGCGAGCTAAAACGTCGCGTTACAAGTCTCTTTTTTCCGAAACTTTTTCGATCAAAATAGGTGTTCCAAAGTAAATAGAAAACGTAAGTTAATTGAGTGTATATTGCAAAGTGTAAGTACTTATTGAAGTTCGCTCGTTTTAAAAGTAATTTTGACAGTTTTGATATAACGCAAGATGCCTTTATATCGAACCTTTGGGGTATCTGATTTATTTTCAAAGACATCCACAATATTGTTCCTATCGTTAGTATTTTTGGTATTCTGATTGTACTCAATGTATTTTTAGAACATTAAATGAGACGATGATCGACATAATAATTATGATATGCAATCAATAAAGCAAAGTCGATTTTAAAAGATATCGTTATGTTGAATCAGAGGAAGGGGATATTACGCTCAAAACTAAAGACTAGGCAACAGAGAGAGCATGAGTAACACATGATTGTTAAGAACTTAGGAGTAGAGCTAAAAATATCTTGTTGATGTGTCGCGAAAGGGCGCACAATATCCGGCGAGCGGGACAGGACACAAGGCGAGATCGCAGTATGAATGATGAGTCGAGGAGTGATGTGTGCGATAGTGTCGAGCCCGAGTATCGCTCGGTGTCTGTCAGTCACTTGGACTTGGCATCGAGTGTTTGTGAGGAAAGAGTGTTTGTAAGCCGCACACGTCATGGGTGGACGTGACCTCGCCGGTTCAACGAACGCACCCGTCGCCGTCACAGCTAGCGCGCAACGCCGCGATGCGTCAACTCCGCTGTCTCATGAGACCTACACTCAAATGATACAATTATTTTTAACTGAACTTTAACAGGTGCTAATGTTCATACATTCCCATGAATCAACAAAAACAATACGGAATAAACTTCACCACGAGACGGAAAAATTAACGTTTCGATTAAACCGCTTCACTGCAAACTATTGAATTATTCAATTAAAGGAACAGTAAAAAACTAAAAGGATGTTCGGTTTTCCTTGGAGACAAATTGCTTAATTTTATTTAATTTGTCTTTAAATGGTTGTTTCGTACTTGATGACGCTGAGTCATGAATGTCGTGCTGCAGTGCTGTAACTCTGACGGCTATTATTTTGTTCTGAATGATATTTTTGCAACAAGTTTCAACTACCTAATGACATAAGTTCTTGTTTGAAAGATTGAACGTGAAAAAAAAACAAGAAAATGCATGAGTTTACATATGAAACGCAAGAAACAATAAATATGGCAGAAAAAATCTTTAAGAAAGTGAACACGTGACGGAACATGATTATAGTTGTTAGGCACAGTACGCATTTCGCGTCACGCTCGTAAAATACTAATTATCTTAATTTGAACGATTGGCTGCTTGTTAAAGTATGTTCTGGTGTTATTGTCAATTTACAATCTCAGATACAGCAAAGACTACTGCACTGCGTAAAACTTGGTTATTAAAGATAAATAAAAACACAAGGTAATTTGAGGCAAGGCTCACAGATACCGTTATGCCGCGCAAATTAAGAATGAACGACCGAGTCACCGAGCGCAAAACTTGCTGGCGCGAAGGAAATAAAGATCCCCGAAATAAGAATAACAGCAGCCTGGGATTAATCTTTTGCACTGATTGCCGATCAGTCGGGTTTTTGAACTGCGATAGCTTATTTTAAATTATCGGAGTTTACTTTGCGCTCCCTAGAGGTTGCTGCTGCTACTGATTGCGTTAATTAACAAAGTATTATTTTAATGCCATTTTTCGCATAAATAATTATACTCTATCGCTTGGTATTGAGGCCGATATTAAAAAGAATAATTTTAATTAAATAACTTGTAGGTACATGCTAAGTGCTTATTAATAATAATAGATGTATTATTATACTCGTTACAAGAACTGGTTAGCTGAGTGTAACGGTTAGTAGAGCGAGAGAAGAACGAGCGGATGGACCAGGCTTTGCTGACGAGACGAAACAAATGACGGATTTGCACAATCACCGAATAACAATGGGCATCTTTGTCGTAATTAGGTGGTACGTTTCGTTCAAAGACTATAAAACCACTTGACTGCGCATACAGTGCCCCGACGCTCGCCAAAAGTTAGTGATTTTGCGCGTACTATAAGGCTACGATCAGTACGATCCTTTAGTAGCGACCTTGAACTGACCAATAGTAGCCGCGGATTATCCCGCTTCCCCCCGCCCGCAGTGGTGAGTCGTGTTCTTAGAAGAAATTGGTGAGTGCGCTCTCTAGTGGTTATTTACTTTATGGTTTCGTTACAAGGACTATCATGAAATCAGAAAGCTCATTAAAATGACTAATTAAGTAACTAATTATAATTAACTTCTAAAGTATGTTGTTTGTTGTGTTACTGACATTCTATGGGTTTAATGAGTTATTTACGCTATAAATAGACAAGTATAAAAATAAAACTTTACTTTTCAACTAATTAACACGTAATAATGAAGATAACGTAGAGGAAAGAGGTTGGAAATGGAAGAATTGAAAAATTGGCATAATATTACTATACATTCCCCTGCACCTGAATAAACAGACTGTCGCGTAATATGTAGGTAGCACCTTTGTTTACAAAATTACTGACGACAATTACCTACTAAAACCTCATTTCAAATACTTAAAGGAAAGGCTAGGCCATCTTTATTGTAAAGTATCCGTTGTCCTATCTCTGGACAGCTATCATTGTTCTTCGAGGTACGGATAGATAGCGCATGAATGGATGTCATTTCCTCTCGCCGTAACAGAGGGCCATTTGCTTTTTCACACGATCACAACACCCTCACCTCTAGGCAACTAGGACAGGAATAAATCACCTTCACCTGCCAAAAAGCCCAGTTGTGTGCGAATAGTTTTTGGAACCCGAAATGGGCTATTACGATTTATAGTTTAGCTTTCTTTTTTGGGGAAAAACGATGAATAAATTCTTCGTAAAAAAAGGTATGGGAAAAAATACTAATTGTTTGTGCCTGGACGTTGAGAATAGTGATCAAAACTATTGGAATTTGGGATTTACTTAATTTGGAAAATTATGAACGTCAGAGGATACAAAAATATTTCATGATGTGCGCGCGACAATCTAATCAGCTTCTCATTGAAATTAATTCAGTTATTTGTAAACAAAGTCGCCATCACAGAAAATGCATGTTATCCTGCAGTGTCTATCTGCAATTTACATCGCAATCATAGCTGATATTGCATCTTTCTTCATAATCTTTGTTGCAAATAATAACATCGAATTTCGTTGTATAATTGCATTGTCCAAATATTCATGACCTCTGTATGTTATATTCTTAATAAGTTTATAAAAATAAAAAACTAGGCAACAACATTTGTAGCTAGGTATTATAAAAAAAATCGTTTTATGAGTCAATAGTTCAGTGGTGGTGATGTAATTTCATTTTCAGAATTAGGTACAATCATTCAGTTTTGTGCAGGAAAACACACGTTGCTTATGCTTAATTATAGCAGCCATTTACTTAAAACTCAAGGAAAATACAGCTTTTTTTAAACTGCATATACCAACTTCATAGTCATTACTTTTTAAAAATAAATTAAGTAGGTTTCTCATTTACAACAGGCAACTGCAAACTTTCGAAAATGGAGCTCACTAAGTAGGTAGAGGTAGATGAATGACATGGCTGATTTATGATGAGTCACTATTTAAAACTGGTTTTTGGCGCGTTAATATCGAACATTGACTGCACAGGCGAACACCAAATGTGGAACAAACCTATCTATTGTATCTAGTTTAACTAGTATTTTTGAAGCCAGTTTTAACTAACTGTAATTATTGTTGAAAGTGAATTAGAGAAGCACCAAATTACATTTTATAATTTTATTTGATGCCATGGTTTTTTTTGCACCCAAATTATAGTTTTACTTGAATTCGCCCACTTCCCCCACACTTTGTTCATGTCCATAAGTGAACCTGGATAAAAAGTTCGGAAGTTTTGATAGTATTTGAATAATAGGTAACCTTTCCTTAAAGATGTCGGCTAGAGATGTTGCAAGTATGGTCTATCCTCCAAGCCCTTTTCCCAACTATGTCGGGGTCAGCTTAAAGTCTAACTGGATGTAGCTGAGTATCAGTGCTTTACAAGGAGCGACTGCCCTATCTGACCCCCTCAATGTGCAAGTATGGTGCCTTTGTTTAGTATCGTGTACAAAAAAAGATCTATCACAGTATACAACCCGATATCATCTTAAATGCAATAGCAAACTCAAGAAATTCCCTACAACACAATATTAAATTTTATGGGCAGTACAATTACAATGCAACATGCAATGTTGACGGTAAAGAATGTCTTCTTGACATTTGACTCTTATTTGTGTACAAATAGAAACTCATTATTTATGATTGTTTTCATTAAGTAGCCATCGCTTCCTTAATAAATTTTCCATGCTTCACTAGCTCGTGAAAGTATTGAAATGTATTTTTTTGCTGATTGTTCACTGTTGTGCTAAAATGTTTACTAATAGTTCTAGATTCCAGAGGGACTTCAAGGTTATTGATTTTAAAGACTCAGTGTGATGTCTCTTGACATTCAAATTGCATATACATACATAAAAATTATAGCTGACTATTGTTCAGTACAACACGTTTATGAATTGTTAAACCTGCCTGGTAACTGTTGTTAATTTCTGGATTACCTTCAACTAATTTTGATAGTTCGATTGTCAATATAACATATTGATTTTAATCAAGCAATGAAGGGATTCCAACTTGTTGTTACTTGCTCATCTCGGCACTAATGATGAAAACTTAAATGTAGTTCAATTTAATAATATTTTATGTCCAAAAGACGCAGACGCAGCTGACGTAACCAGATGCAGCTGAGTACTGTTTTGCGTGGAGCGAATTTGCTACTTCTTACACCGGCAATCTAGACTTTGTTAAGATTGGTTGTCACAATTTGACCATTGCCAACTCTGTTTAAATGACAGCCAGGACCCACAAATTGAATGCGCCTACCGAAACATGAATGAACTTTTTCTGACAGAGATGTTCAGTTTCAAATAAGAGCCTTCCTAAAATATCAAATATTAAAACTAATATCTTCACTAAATCCTAAACATCCAAGGTATAGTAGCATAGTTAGAAACAGTGACAAAGAGAACACTAAAATAGTGGTTATTATTATGAGGTTTTAGCCAGCTATTCTGATCATACAACAACAATACAGAAAAGGTTCACTGCTTTTGTCTATGATTAACATAATGCCTGAACTTACAGCTATTTAATACAAATTAAACTAGACAAAACATTATTTGTTTTCCATGAATGAAGATGTAAACAATAAACAATACTAATGTGTTGTATACTACACAGGTACAATTTGTTTACAATGTTCTTGTTCTATTGTAAATATAATGTTGCAACAGGACTGTTGTGCACCCAGTCATTGACACCTCTGCATCAGACTAGTCACCTTTGTTTCAGCTTGCTGAATGTAGGCCTACATGATTTCTTAATGCTCTCATGAATTATTTACAACATTGTGGAGTATTTACGAATATTTCAATGTAAAATTGTAAAATGGGTACCTACTCAAGTGTTGTCTTTGTGGCTGGTTGAAAGTCATTATCATTTCCAAAGTTTTAAGGCAATGGATCAATTATTATGAGTGAGGGAATGAAAGTCACCTTTTCTAAAATACGATGACTAAGCGTAGGGGTAAATCTTGCCGTTCACACCGAGATTTGGTAATTGCTCTTAAAATGTAAGTGGGTTGCAGAATAAAAACTTCTTTCGTACTTACCACTTTCGATATACGGTAGAGCAAGAAGTAGAAAAACTATGTATCCAATTTCACTGTACATTGTCGCTTGCAAACACACACTTTTGTATCACTAAGTCATTGCACATAAAATACAGCTGATTTCCAAACCATACAAAACCTTTGTCTGTTTTTGACACAAACGCATGCGCGAGCAAACAATATTTTTTTATTTACATTACAACAATTTATTCTTACACTTAAAACCAATAAACACTTTTGTCACCGCGATCATTTACTAGATAGACTACCGAACATAAGTTGAATCGAAACAATAAATAACAACATGAATCGTTTCCGTAAAAAGAGAAACGAAAACC
Source organism: Helicoverpa armigera (assembly GCF_030705265.1). Lineage (NCBI taxonomy): Eukaryota > Metazoa > Arthropoda > Insecta > Lepidoptera > Noctuidae > Helicoverpa > Helicoverpa armigera. Next base: position 9,143,140 of record NC_087131.1, on the reverse strand, counting down.
TGAACACAGTTCTGGAACAGAAATGAATCATCAACACTGCACCGAGTTATGTTGTTGTATCATTATAACTTTTTTATTCACAACGTCCTATTCTTACCCTAATTTAATAAAACTAAAACTAAATTCTCGACTTGCCCAACTACAACGACAACCTGACATATTGGAATTGGATTTTTTTTAAGAGCTGGTTTTGGCGTTTGGAATCTCAGCTTTTCAGCCTGTATAGTAAACTATTTGATTAACCGTCTCATCGCGCGCCGTCGTGACAAGAAACTTACTAAAGTGTTTGCGAGACGATCAAATATCATATAGTAGTTTTTAATCCAAACTGTTCTTAGTACCTACTATAAATATTTAGACAATAAATAAGCAGAACAAAATAGGTATAACATCTGCACTATTAGCGCCAGCGTTGCTGCCCGAGCCGAGTTACCTCCTACTATTGATATGTGTGTATTTATGATACAAAGTTCTGTGTAGGGGCTAGTTTATAGTCTTCAAAAGTCACGCCCACACTTAAAATTACAAAAAGGGGTGCTTTATAGTCTTTTTATTGCCCTCAAACTGACAAAAAAAAAAGGTGCGCTCACGCTCACTACGCTCGCGCATCAGTTTCTACATTAGGGCTGCTACATAGTATTTGTGGTAAATGTAGATCTAACTATAAATTTTGAAATTTGATTTTCCACTTGGCTTATCAGAGCGACATCGCTCGGTTCGTACGGGACTGGCACGCGTAATCGCACGACAGCAACCGTTAAATGTAGCGAAAGATCACCTTATTGTATTACTTTATCTATGGATCTCCTCTTTCACTGGGAACCCTCTGAGCCGAAATAATATTTGATTTAAAAATTGAAGAGTATCAAGAGTATGCTGGAATTGGGATAGGAATAGGATCTCTGTCTAGCAACAGCTACATAATTAATCTGTTGATAAATTAAAGACCTTTGTTATAGCAATAAATAATTTCTTTTTTCTACAATAAATTTTATTCTTACATGCGATTATAACAGTTAACAGTATAACAATCTTATAAAAACATAGGTATGTATTGTTTATAAGCCACTTATAGTATTTTGAATACTTTTAAATTAATAGATGCAGTAAGTTTACAAAAATAAATACATTAAATTTTTTGTTATTTGGGATCAATTTCACTCAGCTTGTCTGGTGCAAATACTCCCTTTTCTGTAATAATACCCGTAATTAAAGCAGCTGGTGTCACATCGAACGAGGGATTCCAACAACTTATGCCTGAAACAAAATATATTTTAAATAAATCAAGACATATTTTACATACAAGAGAAGTTATAGTAGTGATCATAAAGGCATACCCGGGGCTGCAATCCTGTGTTCTCCAACATGAGTCATTTCCCTCTCTGGCCGCTCCTCAATTTTAATTCTATCACCAGATGTAAGAGCCATGTCTATCGACGTTAGTGGCGCAGCTACGTAAAAAGGCACGCCGTGGTGTTTCGCAGAAATAGCTATTTGGTATGTTCCTATTTTGTTGGCCGTATCACCATTAGCAGCAACCTGAAATGGTAAAATGGTTTTAGTTTTAATATGTTATCTTTTGAACAATATAACTTGTAAGACACAGTTAGGTTTGGACAAGCAATATCACTTCTACAACCAATTCAAAGATTTACAGCCTTATGGTACATGTCCATTAATTACAGATCACAATCAAACAGGATAAAGTGTTTTAAAATGCATTATTTGGTTTGCAAAACACTCACTCTATCAGCACCAACAACAACAGCGCTAATCCTTCTTGTGTTCATGAGTGCTGATACCACACTATCTACTATTAACGTGGAAGGAATCTTCTCATGGACCAGCTCATAAGCTGTGAGTCTTGCACCTTGATTGTATGGTCTGGTCTCAGTGCAGAATACATGGTCTGAAAAAAAAACAATAGCGTAATTCAATAAATATTTAGTACTAGCTTTCGCCTGCGGTTTCACCCGCATCCCGTAGCCGGATGGTGATAAAAACTATCCTAAAACGTTCTCCCGGGTCTAAGTTACCTCCCCTCTAATTTTAAGCCAAATCGGTCAAGCCGTTTTCATGTTATGTTGTGACAACGGAAAGCGGGTTTCATTTTTATATATATAGATTGTGTGTATATAGGTCAAGCTTGTCCACGAGGACAATTATTTATTTTTCTTTTATGTTATATACATTTATTTTTACTTACCAAGCCTCTTAGTATCCTGTAAAGAACGAATAACTCCTAAGGCAGTTCCGTAGCCTGCGGTAGCTAGGGAGCCAGTGTTGCAGTGTGTCAGTATTCTGACTGGCCCATCACCTTCCAAGGTTTTCAGTATAGCCTCACATCCATACCTTCCTATAGCTTTGTTGTCCTCTATATCTTTGCTTAACATTCCTTCTATCCTGCTGATGAACCTGATAAAAGAATAAAATTCTATTTAAGATTTTAGGACTCTTTAAATCCATTTAAACAGAAGATTTTTCCTATTATTAAAACTGACAATAGCTCAAGATATTAATTTTTATAATTTCTGACACAAAAGTGAACAGGAAACTATTTGTAAGGTCACCCACCTTTCTTTAAATTCCTCAGGAGTAACACTCTCATCGGCACTCAGAGAATTTGCTAAATTTATCAGCTCGTCAGCTGCCAGTTTTATGTTTACAGCTGTTGGCCTTGCCGACACTAGGTAATTAAGTTTACCTTCAATCTGTAACCAAAGGAAATGTTGCCAATAACATACAGATCTAATATTCTCATTAACATATTTAGATTCCTATGTATTACATTCTGTTATTTAAATGACTAAAATGTAGTTAGCTAAAATTATGTTTGTTGCTATAACTATTAGAATTACATAATCTTTATTGTTAAGATGAGTTTATTTGAACATTATCTATGAGTTGTGGTATTGATATTGTATTTAAATTATTTATTGGACATGTGATGCAATTGATAGAGTTCTACATCTAACCATTATAGAGTGGAGATAAGAACTCCTGATAACTCATCTCACATATTGTAACAATGATAAGAGACTTTATCTATTTTAATATTGTCACATCATTATCTGCTTGGAGTTAAATTTTATACAATATGTTAGTCTTTATAGACTTTATCATTGAAGAGGTGAAGAACTGACCTCTTGTCGCATGACTTTTTTGTCAGAATTGTTGTCTTTTTCTAGTTCCACTGCCAGAGACAAGCAGCCGACTATAGCTATGGCAGGAGCTCCTCGCACCTGTAACGTAGAACAAATGGTAAAAATATAAGTCTAAGTTTAACCTAAAATTATACATAAATACTTAAATAACTCCAATTAACTGAACTTCAAATAAAATCTGCCTTAGAATGCAATCAATGTTGATGTATAAAATAAGTGCTGAATCTTAAGGTCAATGTAACTCCATTACGATTCAGTTAAGCAAATGCAAATATAATAAATACTTCAAAACAATGTAAGCACCTGCATTTTGTTAATTACTTTCCAACCATCTTCAACACCCTGCACTTTGACGTATCTTGTCTGCAGAGGGAGCTTGAGCTGGTCTAGGATCTCCAGATTTCCCCTGGTGTACTTTATAGATTCTAAACTCATCTTGTGCTGAAAGCCCAATTAAAACAAGTAAATTGTACCGGCTGTTAACCACACCGTATGTTAAGTTTTGTTGCGTGTACATACCGATATAGCTGCTTATTGTCTCAAGGAGTTACTTAAACACACGAAATAATTATTTTGATTTCTTTCATACGATTATGTACGTGTATAACTTTTAGCTACATGAAAATGAATAAATGTAATAATTTTCAGGGAATTTGATCACTGAAATTTTAAACGTCAGTTTGTCAATTTTGACATGACGGTCACTGACATGACATCAGCATTAGGGTGGTTTTACACTGGTTTTAAGATTATGCACTTTCATGTAAAGGGCGTATTTAAGCTTATTACACTTGACGGTAGGTTCCATTAAATATCATGGAAACCTAATTTAGACGACTGAATTTAGTCAAGTTTAATAAGCCCTTAACTTTGTGTAAAGGCATAGATGTGCAAAGGCAAGTGCCTCGCCCTAACTCAGACTTCAAACCTAAAAAAGGTTTACGAGGTAGGTACATAATATTTGTAAAAAGTACACACTCGGCGATCGTAATTAAAAACTAATGACAGCGATCAAAACCAAATAATTTTACTGTAAGGTGCCTTTTTGAAAGCTAACTGCACTTGTGGTAACTGCATGATTTCATGTAAAAATGGTTTCATGTAAATACATACAAACCTGTATTGCAGCCAGCCGCGGCTTATTTCATGCAGTCGCGGCATGTGCGGCCGACAGTTGCAATCATTAATCGGTAGCTAGCATTTAAAACCTACCTTTATTGAATTGAATGTAGCAGAAATTAATAGTTCCAAAATGTTTTTCTGAACTTTCTAGTAACTGGCAACACTTACACGTGCGTTCTGAAATTTGATGCAGTAAATAATTGGAAAACAATTATAGAGTACAATAAAAGTTCTCTAATACACATTTCGAAGTAATTTGGCCTCGAAAATCATACTAAATGCAGCTAGATTGATTTGTTAAGGATAACTAGTTGCATATAATTTGACTTGACAATACATAGCTATTTATCGGTGTAGTAAATTAGTAACTGGTACCCTACCATATAAATATTATTTAAAAAATACTTTTTCTTTGATTTGACCACAATTAATATTTGTTATCATAGTTTGATATTTTAGTTTGTGTGTTTAGCGTGCTTGTAGAAATAATATTATCGTTCATATATTTCGAACGTCGTAGGATATGACGTAAGAAATTTGTCTATGCTACATTCTGTTTCCGCCCGGCATCGACAGGAGACGCATCGTCATTGTGGTGAATAAAATCTAATTCGTCTGAGACTCTACATATTAAAGCAATATGGCTTTACCCCGAGTTTATTTCGACGTCAGCGCTGACGGTTCTGCTTTGGGAAGAATCGTTGTTGAGGTATGTAACATCTTCATATTTCGGTTACATCTCGTCACACCGGTGCCTCGGCCGGCCCGGCGTGATTTTGCAGAAAGCACGCTATAATATGTCTTAGTGCGGTGCACTTTTTACTCATTGAAATTCCAATAGCTCGATTATTGTTTCTGATTAATAATTTAAAATATTGTAATCTTGATCTTATTTCACATGTGGGGAATCGGCTCTTTTAGCTATATATAGATAGATGTAGTGGTATTAATTCTCGCGACTAAGATTACCTACGCTAAGTGAAGGTCAAATCTTCAAGCTATAGATAATTATGATTTGAGCGGAATTTGCCATTGTAATGATGTTTATGTTTTTGTATATCACTGTAGCCTCCATTGGCTGTTTTGGTTACATTCACACGTAAGAAAGCGATGCGCCGGCGGCGACTGCGCTCATTGGTGAAAAGTTGTATTACTCATCCACTATAAACAAAACCGATTCGCGATAGTGACACACCCATCTGGGAGTTACTTCCATGAGTGGAAATATAGCAACTTTTTCAAACAGATATGAAAATATCGCGCTTAGGAACATTCTAGATAGTAATGTAATATTCTTATTTTGTTGTTTTTTTTTGTTACAGCTTAGAACAGATGTCACTCCCAAGACTTGTGAGAACTTCCGCGCCTTGTGTACCGGCGAGAAGGGCTTCGGTTACAAGGGCTCCACCTTCCACCGTGTGATCCCCAACTTCATGTTGCAAGGGGGTGACTTCACAAACCACAATGGCACTGGTGGCAAGTCCATCTACGGCGAGAAGTTTGCTGACGAGAACTTCGTCCTGAAGCACACCGGCCCTGGTGTTCTGTCGATGGCCAATGCTGGTCCCAACACCAACGGGTCCCAGTTCTTTATCACCACCGTGAAGACCTCCTGGTTGGATGGCAGGCACGTGGTGTTCGGCACCGTTGTTGAAGGCATGGATGTGGTCAAGCAAGTAGAAGCCTTTGGCTCACAGTCTGGCAAGCCCTCAAAGAAAATCGTCATCTCCGACTGTGGTCAACTCTCCTAACTTAATTCTGTAATAATTATAAAAGTATAACAATATTTTTTAAGTTTAAAACTATGTCCTCCCAAGTAATACCTTCCCAGTCTTCAAGAAATTGAATATGGTTCATTCCAATTATGACTAAACTTTTTGCTATGTTTTAGGTTGCAAACTAGGGATTGCATTTATTTCTGTGCATTGTTTATTCATAATAAATTAACTTATATAACATCAGTGTTTTTATTGATAGATAACCCAACATTAAAGTAATCATTTCTGCTTACATAATGTATTGACTGTTGACCAATGTTACACAATACAATAATGTTATTCAAATAGCATGAAAAGCAGTAAACGATTTACAATAATTATTATTGTGACCTATGATATGACGATTAAACATTGTTGTACCACGAAAATTACCTACCACATTAGTATTCATATTGAAGTTACTTTATCAGGATGCCTCGACAAACTTAGGTGATTCATTTGTAAATTAAATCGACCTTGATCAAACATTAGCGGGCTAAAGTCGCCCAACTAACTTCGATAGGTAGCTGTGGTAGTTTTCCTCGTTATACAATACTTAGTATGATGTATATAGTATACTTACCTACATGTCTGCGTTCATTGACCTTCGCGTCCATCTAGGACATTCTAGTACAAAGGTGCTGGCACGAATCGAAACGTGTGGCAGATACAATGTCGTTTAGTAAAATTACATTGTTATTCTGATTAGATCAGCATTAGAGAAACTATACTTTTTCAAATTTATTACGTAGGTAGGTACCTCTACTTATTTGTCACATCCCGTTGGCGAAGAAATGTGAAGGAACCAATATTCCCTTTACTACTAGTTGCTCATACCATAAGCGCAGGCACTTATTAGAATAGAATATTCTTACATTTCTGGGTATATTTTTTTGTTCTAGCTCCATCTTCGTACGACGATTTTGCCTACGTCAGTCAAGGTGCCTTAGTTAGTCACCTACATAATGACATTACAGTAGAGGATTTAATTACTTAAATTGTGAACACTTATTAAAAAAATATTTCATCTAGCACATTATGCCTACGTACTTCACCTATACTATCTATAGTTCCTACATGAACGGACCTCTACTGATCCTGCATATGCAATGTAGTACCTTAACGAAGAAGGTCCCATGGGATTTGGGCGAAACCGCGGGAGTCAAACAGTATTGGAAACGTTCTATGAGAAGGCAGGCAGGTATGCCCAAGACCAAATATAGCCCAAGAAAAGTATAGCAGAAGCTATACTATCTTTTATATTAGTTCAGTGCTAGGTAACTACCTAGTACCTATTCGTAAGTTATTTATGGGTAGTATTTAAACGCAAATCAAAAAATATCCTTTTTCTATGCAATAAGATTCCGAATTCCCATCAAAATTACTGATTGCACAGCAAAATATTCAACTCAAAATATCACTAAACACACTACAATTTATTTTCACAGCGTACAGCGATTTTTCCTAAAGCAAAAGCTTTTTCATCAATGCACAGCTAATAATCTTAATGCACATTATACATGTTAACTCTTTTTCTTTTAAATATAGCTTCTGTTTTTATATTATTTACAGCAGTTTTTCTGAATAAAACAGCTTTTTATTAGTCACAGTCATCTTATTATTTATTAATTACGGCATAATGAGATCAGCAAAAAAATATAAAATTAAATACAAAATTGTAATTTATTGAATTATTTATAAGCGTTCACGCTTCCTTTTTTGCCCAATAGGCAACATTTTTAGCTTCTGCAGGTGGCGCCACGTACTTGAGTCGGATCGCAAGTCCGATGATATGCTTGCATACTATAGTTCTTTAAAAAAAATGGGGCTGGTGCATTGTCAGTCATTGTCAGTATTTCCTTTTAGCATACATTTCATATAAGTAGTCATTAAAAGGCTACTACTATAATATCATATTTCAGAATGTTTATAGTCAGAATCATCTTTTGGCATAGTTTTGGAATTTTTATTTTCCTGTAAGAAGCATGCAAACAAGCCTGAAGCATGCAAGCAGGCATGCAGCATGTAAGCAGGCATGCAACATGGAAGTAAGCATGCAACATGCAGCAAGCATGGCTTCTGTCACGGCTCCGGCGCTTCGTGGCTCCGGCGGTCCCATGCGAGCTTATCGTCGCAGATGATTTTCACGCTCACCACCGCAGCTTCGGCTTACTGGCCGGCAGATCCGGCCAGCCTCAACCGCGTCGGCGAGCGTTAAAACTACCTGCTCCTCAGCTCGCAGGCCGCCTCGCCCCTCCGCGCCTACGCGGTTTTGAATTGCACTCTAGGGGTAGGGCAAACAAGACTACGTGGAGTCGGTTTTGCAGCGATTCGTTTTCGTTACTAGCTTCAATTTTTAATACAATGGTTTTAATTGAACTCTATCTTACTCGCTCGCGCCACCCTCCACTCCAGTGACGAAAAAGCGCGCGAAGCCGCGAACCGTTTCAGTTAATTTGTTCTGTTTTTAGAAATAATGCAATGTGACAGGATTTTTTTGTTATAATAATCATTAAATTTGCCGAGCATGGCTTCTTGAAAATTAAGACAAATATGATGAATAGGTTTTGTTGTATTTACTGGTTAATATGCGACTGGGATAGTTATTTTGCTATGAAATATGGAAAATTTGCTGTGCAGTCAGTATTAATGCTATGTATGTAGTATTTTTGTACAAGAATAAATTTAACTGTATTGCATTATAATAAAAAAAGCAATGTCATATTGATGTATAATTTCGAATTATCTGCAGTTTGAGTTTTGTTAAACATTTAGTTTATTTGTAGTGAAGTAAGTTATTTGATGTAAAAAAGAATATAAATGATGAGGATTTATTGATAGGCGATTATTTATTTGATATGCAATTTATAATATCCCGTTATTTATTTCTATAATGTGACTGAAAAGTTGAAAAATACCTACTGGGAGAGTGAAACTTGGGTAATCTACATCCTTCTACATATCTTCGGACAAGCTGGTGGTTTTAAGACGGTAACTTCGATTACTTATATACCTGGAGGCTAGTTTTCTAACATTAAGTAATTAAATGTATTGTGAGGCTATTGAACTCAGAAAAAGCAAATAAGTAGATTAAAATAAACAAAAGAAACTTTTTATTGTTGTAAAACGTCTAATATCAGCATGTTTTTTGGCATTAAAAGTAGACTTACAATACTAAAAACTAATTATATAGGTACCTAAAAGCGCTTTATTTATCTACCATAGGTCTTACTTATAAGATGTTACTCTTTGTAACATCTCTATAATCTTCTTAATATTTTTTTTATCCTGATAAAGATTTTCGATTTATCTACTTATATTTTTTATTCGAATATTTTTGCTGAACATTTTATAAGCTGATTTTAAATACAAGGATAATCTCTCAATATTATAACTTGCTTATTTACATAACTGAAAATATTGCATTACTATTTACTATTTTCAGTGTAACAATAAGATTTTCTATCTACTTTATAATAAAATGTATGAGAAAATAGCAAGGAACATATTTGGATATCCTGAAAAGCTTTATCTATCTACCTAGCTACAGTTTTAATATAATAAGTTAGTAGGTACTTAGTATAAGTATCTAAAGTCTCTGTTAAAAAGCAAAACAACATTAGGTAGGTAACTATATTAATTGATTTTTGAATGTAGAGTTAATCCATATATTATTATAATCTATGATCAAAGCCTTTCTTATTTGGTTCCTTTTCAAATTCGTAATAAGTTAGGTGGTATCATGACATCATTCATATCACATCCAGTCCAAAGATTACTTGACAAAAACGTTGTTGATTCTCCTCTCATTGGTTGGTAACATTGCTTAACTATGACGGTCTCACTTAGTGTAAAAACATCAGTATTTTCGCTGTTAGCATCACGTAGGCGTACTAATCTTGTTAAATTACATGAAATTTTCAGTTAAGTAGATCGATATGCTGATATAATTTTCCTAGAACTCCCGTCATTGTCTTTGGTACGGATGACGTAACTTAACTAAGCCGTTTAGTTGAATCATAATGATATTAAGAGGAGTGCTATTGCTACAGTGAATATATCGAATACGGTTTCTTCAGCTCCTGAGCCGTAGTTGCATAGTGAAGTGGTGCAGCAAGAAGTGCAGGCATAGAGCTTGGTGCGTTCGCCGATGACGATGCACCCTGGCTCGCAGTGCTTGGTACAGTTGCGTTCCAACGCCCACATTTTTGGCAACGTCGTGGAATTCTCCGTTGATGTAGTAAAGGAGAATCGTTTTACCTGCAATGTGGGAAATAAAATGCATTATAAATAGTTACGTATATTTAGAGCCGGCTCATTTTCAGTTTAATTTTGGATGTTCCCGTTTGGTCGTTAACACTTAATCCATTTTATTGAAGCAGACGAAACACGTTAGCAGAAGGGTGACGAAATTGGATAAACTAATTCTTAAATTTTAAGGAAGCTTTAGTATGTCAATAATTTAAAATGATCTCGCCTGCCCCATCCCCTTTCCTACATTAGGTATGTTGAGTGTAGATAGGTCAATAACCTAATGTTACCCTCACGAAAATGTAAACCCTAATACCTTTCCCTTAATAACAGTCTGTGGATGCTGTTCTTGGTAAAGTTAAACGCATACTAACCATGCACATCCTTCTATCGTTGTGGCACTTATGTATGAGCGCGGAGTTATTATGCCGCAGATCAGCACAGCGGTCATCGGGCAGCTCAGCCAGACACTTGTAGCACCACAGCTCATTGTTGGGCCTGGCTGCTGCTGATGTCACGTGGACACTGTCTCGAAGAAGGTCGCATTCGCCTTCTGGAAATGAGGATGTGGATTTTAAGTACATGTTTATGTGGTAGTAGAGTAGTTCTTATTTGATTGAGATTAAGAAACCGTGTAGAAGTTGAGTGGTATCTAAAGCACTGACTGGCTGCCGTGTTTTACTTAAATAACAGAAAAAATTCGACATCTCCATAAAGTGTTCCATTATCAAAATAAATGTCCAATGCAGGTATTTCATCGATCAGCATAGTTTACAGTTTTTACATGTATAAAGAAAATATATTGACGTTAATAAATAAACAAGACATGTTTTCGAAATTGGCTTCAATTATAAAACGTTAAAAATAGAAATAGCAACAATTCTGTAGCTGCAAGAAGTACTTATTCCCAAATGTAAATATTATCGTGAATATTTTATCACTGGCTTCTCAAAAACTAGTTTTCCCGGGAGATATTGGCTGCTTACAGTTGATATTTACAATACGTTTAATTAAGCTTACTTGAATAAAGCTCTCTTACTAATTCTGGGGTCTAATATATTTAAAAATAAGGAAATTCTAGTACCAAAACAAATAGCACGAGCCATAGACAATCTCTTTTGACGTTTGTAATCTAACATAGGTTTACAAGACTATGATTTGGATGGGTACCACAAAAACTTCACACGCACTCTTAAGTCCGATAACTAGGATATCACTGTTCACATAAATTAGTATATAAAAGGTTAATTTTACTTACTTGGAGCGAATAATGACAAGAAGAGCAGTATCAGAGAGCGCATGTTGTTTGCAATGCAATGTGCGCATGCTCCAGCCTCCGAGTATCGATCCTGTCTGGACCAGGACCTGTTGCTGGTCCCGGCTGACTCCGCCCACCCCTCATTCCTCCCCAGGGCTTCTCGAAACACTGATCAAGCAAAACAATCTCAACTTTCCGAATTCTTTGGAAAATTACAACTTTGTCGGTCGTCGTTACAGGACCGAAAAAGCTACTATGATAAGTTAGGATTTAATACGACGATTTTTTAGTTACAAAAATGCTTCGCTAAAATTGGAAAATAAATCCGTACATGTAATTGATTACAATCGGAGGTTTATCGAGCGACTTGTTGAGTTAATTAGATTAATATAGCATGGTTTTAACGAATCGATTAACACTTTTATGATTTGTGAGCATTCGTATCGTGCGGAAATTAATTATGAACCGTATCCGGAATTATTCAGTAGTAGATAATATTTTCAGCTGGGTCGGTTTATTTTTAGATTTCTACAATATAAATTTATAAAATCGTATTGACTTTAATTCACTTTGATGGCTTTTCAAAATGGCGGTTATTCAATGAAACAGATTGAATACAAAACGAAGTGAAATTTCTTCTCCTTCAACAAGTTGGTCTGATTGCAGGTCCGATACAATTTTCTGCCACTTGGTTCTCAGTAGAAAATTGCCTCAAATTGCCGATGAGATGAGAACGCACGATAATTTTAACGTCACTCTTATACGGTAACTATGAATACAATTTTTGAGGCCGGTGTGGTTTTCTTAGCTCTTATCATATTCGTGTATCAACCTATCCAGATCTTATTAGAATTGAAACGAAAGTGTAATGAAAAAAATACTATTTGGTCTATATTGAAGGAACTCAAACAAACGCTACATACGCGGATACTGACAAGTTCTATTTTATATTTGCTTGTTCGTGTCATTCACACCTTCATTCACACCCAAAATTTATACACAAATCCTTCCTGTTAGAATTAAGGGAAAGAATAGTGAGACTTCTTAAAGATTTCCCGAGAGCCATCTTTTTCCCGATTAGGATTTTCTAACTCAATCCAAATAAAAGATAAGTTCTAGTATGATATAATTTTTTGTCGGTCATCTAATTAAAAAGACGACGAAGATTATAGCTGCCTCCAGGAATTTTTATATTAGTTCTTTTCTTTCTCTTCATAGTAATAATTACCTTATTAGGTTTCTTTCAGTTACTAGGTCCTACAGGGTTTTATCCATCCGAGTCTCGTTGAAGTCTCATGGCCTTCCTCGATAAATGGGCTATCTAACAATTAAGAAACAAAACAAACCTGTACAAAAAAACAATCAAAATTCTTCAGCCATAGGTATAATATAAGTATACTTGCACAGATTATATCAGCATTACTTGAATGAAAGCCAGTGACATGTGTATGAAACAAGATTACCAATGCCTCTCTCTTGGGGTTTCAAGAAAATTATTTTTGCGTATTCTAAGTTATTTTCGTATCTTTTCTGAATGGTTGTTAATATTTTTGAGGGCACTTGCGAACAAAAAAGATCCTGTTTTTTGATTAGATTTGGCTAAAGAAGTTGTTAATTAGGTACTTCAGAAACTTTTGGGTGGTGCTCAGAGTTCCTTATCTCATTTACATAGCCGTGATTGTGCATTGAAGTTGTGTCATTATAAATACCAGCAGATAGATATGTCGGCAAAGGACTGCTCCTTAAATTTACATAAAACAGTAGGGATTTCTGAACATATAAGGGCCTCCATAAATTTGGAAACCCGACTAATTTTTCAGTGACCTTTAAAAGAAACCGAAGGATTTTAGAATCGACATGATATTTCATTTCGACGAAATTACGACAGAAGGCTCTAAGGAGGTCATTCCGTTAAGCAAACTGTTCTCGCGAATTTTTGTATGCATTCGTTTATTGATGTTCAATAACTCTCTGTTTGAATTTGGAAGAGTAACTTATAAGTCTTGTTAGCTTTAATCATATCTAAATACCTACGCTAACTTGAAATAAATGTTTATGAATAAAAAATATTTTCGTACCTACTGTATTCTTTTTCTGAGAACAAGGCGTAGGGTCTAATTTATGTACAACGAAGTTTGTAACGATATAATTGTTAGAAAATTATAAGTAAAAAATGAAATATAATTTGATTGAATACAAGTCATACGCAGTGGTTTCTCGTCTATTGTCACCGCACCCCGATCATAAACCCGGATTAAATAAATGTCCTTCATAACTCTATCCGTATCCTTCCCTTCATATACGTTTAGCGGCTTTAGGGTATGGCAGTACTTTTCTACTGTTCTTTTTCACATTTTACACTTTCATAAAAGGGTTTATGAAGTTAAACAATTTTGATGCTGTGATCGAGGAAGGCAAAAAAAATGGTTGTGGGCACGTCTATGCTATATTTACATACTTGCAAAAAATTCAGGTTCAGGATTATATTGCAACAGGGCTAATATTGTTTCTTTATACCAAAAAATAAGTCAAAAGGTTTTATCAAGTACATATTTCATGGAGCTAATTTGACTGTTACATTATTTCCACAATTCCATTTCCTTATAACCTTAGCTATTAGTTACGTAGTAACTATTATATAATCTGTGCTATTAGGTAGATATGTCGCATAGAAAACTTTTCGTGACCGCGGCTCTATATAAGCTTCTTACCGAGTAGGGAATATTGCCTTGTATCTACAGAATTAGGAATAAAACTAAATAAGGCTCAGGTGGCTAATTATTGTCTGTAACCCATTGTTCCTATATGAAAATTCATGAGGCTGATAAAAATATTAGTGGGCGTCGGATGCAGAATCCTAGAAATTCAAATTGTATTTCACCCCTAGTACCTAACTAATTTGGTTCTTAAAGGCGTTCTTTATGGAAAATAAGTTTAAATTCTGTGAGTATTCTGCTGATTATACTAGGTACTTGTGCACCTTTTTACCACTTGAACGTAATATTCTTAAAAGTGATTTTTGCGGTGTTTCCCTAACCCAGTCTTCTACAGAGCAAATGTAATTTTAGCCCAGGCACTTGAAGCCAGGAGCGCCGTCTTAGTGGCGGTGACGACCTGATTTCGAAGTCCTACGTGAAAGAAAAATGCTACTTCACTATGTATTGAAAACTAGCGAAGCGTACCTAAATGTTTGTTATAAAATACTATGCAAGAACTAAAATGATTATAACATTTAGGACCACTTTCCATTAATTCATATTGTGATAAATTCCGTACAAAATGCCTATTTGGATCTTTCATTCTGTGGCAGTAAGGTCTGATAAATGCGAGCTACCCAACTCCGGGATAGTAATAGGCCATTATATGACGATTATCATGAATGTTCGTTGTTGTAAATCAATAATGTGACTTGAAATATAAAAATACCTTTCATATTTCATCTATTCTTTGTTATTTCATAGCATTGTGTCGCATGTCATCGCTTCCATAGCTCGCCTAGGACAATAGGCCCCCCAACTATCGACTAACGAGATTTAGTCGTCACAATCGCGCCATTACCAACGCTGCGGAGAATCCAATCCACTATATTGTGACTTTATTTGTAGTTATTATTTGTTTTAAGAGCTTCTAAGTTACTTATATTCAATCATATGATTGAAAGTACATATGTTTTATCGATTCGAGCAATTTCTTTATCGATTAGAAAACGATTACAATTAGAAAGTTCATGAATAATTCGAGAGCTTTTCATGAGGTGTAAAAAAAGGACGTGTGTTTTAAATATTAACTCTTGTCACCCGAGGTCCCTAATGGCTGCCAGCTGCCTTTCAAAGCTACATGTTTAAAATGTGGAAGCTGAAAGTTTCAGTGATCTGGTAAACTAGGGCGAACGACATTTTCCCACGAGAGTGCGAACGTTTTAGTGTTCATAAATATTTTGACGTTGATATATAGGTACATTCTTTGTTCTTTGATGTACGTGTTCATTTTAGATTTTCCAGCTTACCTATTTGTTCAAGTTCCTACCTATTTCATTCAATAATGAATGGTACCTACGTCAAGTCACATTCACAGGTGAACAGTTAATAAGCGATAACCGACAGTTAACGAACAAATTACCTTTCTTAACAGTTAATAACAGGTGATGTCATTTTGAAACACATTTTTACCTTGTATTAATACCCATGTGGCTATAAATTTGTATTTGATGGAGCATAGATTGGATACGAAGCCAATTATCGAATTATTAGGTAGTTTTAGCTTTGTTAATCACCTCGGTAACTACTCTTGAATGACTAAAGTCGTATACGTAATAGATTAGTGTGGAAGTGTCATTGATCTCCTTTCAATTACATTACACCAATAATCTCAGCCTTCCACAGTTGGGCGAGCACCACTCGAACCGAGAAAACGACTCTTTGAGTAAGATATATCTTTGATGTAGACTTAATGGGCTATAAACGAATCTCTTAGAATCTCTTAGAGCAAATTTCATTAAGGTTTATTGTTGGTGAAAAGCTGTGACCGCACCAAATTGGCTCGCAAACACCTCGGGAAGCGAACGCCGGGCGCCGCTCACCGCATCACGGTATAAATTCTCCCGCTTTGATACATAGCCGCTGTAGATACATCTCGCGGTTTTGGACTTTCATGGTCAGATGAAAGTCCTGTAACTAAATGAAAATAATATAAGCTTTGATGTTGCCAAGCTAAAATTAATCCGTAAAGGTTAATTAAACTTTACAGAGCTTATTTAATAAACAATATTGTATTCAGTACCTGATGACTACTATTGATCCTTTGTGTCCACGATGACATTGAGTGAGGTCGGCGTGAGTGACCCCTGACGATGTTACGGCGTACAATCTAGTACTTATTAAACTACGATCGATACCTAGGTACGGCACAATCTATTCTGGAGCAATTAATAAAACAAATCGTCAGACTGCAAAATGAAATGTGCTACATGTTTTAATGTCAGTAATGAACGATGTTAATTTGTAAATGGAATCGGCGCTCGAGATCCAATTCACTAATTAAATAACGGTACAGGTACAAACTGGTAACAGTATAAAGTTTTAGTGTTATTCTAGAATCTTCTCTTGTACAAATGATGCTCATTTGTTTGTGGAACGGTGGAACTTCGAGGTAGCCCATAAAATTCGTCAATGTACTCTCTCGAAACGCCAACCTAGCTCGAAGGCATTGTTTTCTGTTAAAGGATTTTGTATTTGTTTTTCCTTGTGTTTTTTCATAGCAACTGCTGACGGTTTGTATGGAGGCAAATCGTACGGTTTAGTGCCAACGTCGCTCGTGATTTTCTTTTATCGGAAAAGGAAAATAAAAAGTGCTGTATACACAAAGGAAAGTTTTATAGTCAAAGCTATCCATTTAACTAAATTAGATTACCTATAACGGTAATACCATAATTGAACTGCTTGTCTAATAATATTATGACATCAAGCAACTTGCAAGGACGTACTTACGACTACGTGACACTGTTAATTAATTGGATAGTTTGCTTCAAATGGTGATTCGGCACATAATCTATTTACTTACATAGATTAAATATCTTAACGTAGAGGCTGGAACTAATTGGTATTTCTGCCACGCAAAGGTTTGTAATCTGATGTCTGGGATTCAATCTGTGTCCTTAGTAACATAAAAGGCTATGTTCAGACTAAACATACTCAAATGATCTTATTTCGAGAAACCTTACTTAATTAAATTAATGTTCTAGTGTATCTAGATTGTTCCCACAGACTGCCGATATTGTAAAGTCTGCTACTGAAAAATTACTTGGAAAATCTTATCGTTTTGGCTGGTCTGGGAAGCGTAATCAAGACTTCATGTTCAATTGAGCTTAAGATCAGTAGACCACAGAGAGGCAGTACAGTACCTACTTATGTATGGAGGTAAATATCACCATTTGTAAATAAATAATTTTGTTTCATTCGTCATCATTGCTAATAAGCAAAAAAGCTGCTTAACATACCAAACGACAATATCAGCTTAACAAAAGTTAACTGTTCAATAGCATTATTGAAGCCAAGCGTATAAAGTTGATCTGAAGTGGTTTTCAATTGGCAGAAACAATAGACGGTACTGGCTATGATACTGAATGCGTGCCGAGTGCTCTCGTCGAGTTTCAATCGTGTGCACGCTTTAGGGCGATTACAGACTTGCGTTTTTGTCCGCGGGTGTACCTACTGTTGCTATGATTTAGGTACTATAGAGGTATGTAAAATAAAGACATATGTTTTGGTTAAAGTAAAGCTGGTGATGAAGTAGTTAATAATCGTATATCTGTATTCGTAAATAAACGTATCTTGTCAAGTCTGCAATAGATCGACCTAAGGAATAAACACAAGTTTAAAGTTAATAATGGCGAAGCGTGCCCCGCGCTACAGTATACTTATTTGGCTCTTCCAAATTCTATTGGACTTGGATACAACTGGTACAAGTGATTGATTGCCGATCCAGTAGTGGTGAGATGTGGCTGTTTACAGCGATAACACTTTATAAGTACATCAACGATTGTACAATATGACCATGTGGCAGAAATTGTGCTTAGACGCCTCCAAAGTTATTATTTCCTGGTGTTTAAAACGCTAGTCTGAATAGATCCTTATTCACGACATCTGTAGTACACTCGAATCGGCGCGGTGCGCGGTGGAGAGACACCGAGTCTCAAAGCCAAACCAATACACATTTTTAACAGATATTTTTACTTTCATGTTGAGCTGAAAGGAAAAGCTTTTAAGATATTTTTATTTTCCCTTTGAGTATTTTTGGATTTGGTGCAGCGGTAATTATCATATTTTTGTCAGACGTCTGGTTTTTGGTTTTTGAAAATCATTATTAAGATCATAATCGTGTGAATGTTTAATTAACCTTTTGATTTTGATTTGTTAGATCTTCTTCATCATCATCATCATCATCTCAGCCATAGGACGTCCACTGCTGAACATAGGCCTCCCCCTTAGATCTCTGTTAGATCTTATAGACCCCATAATCATGACACCATATCATAATATAGTATCAGGTACGTAACGGTCTAGTTCTATAATCATTGCCTTTATCATGAATTGAAAAATAAATAACATTGGTGGCTAAATGTCATCAACTTTTTTTGTTTCGCAGCTCGTTGTACTCCGGCCCCTCATGGGTTAGCACAGAGTGGTCCAATCGCCGAGTTTATTGCAATTTTCTAAGTACGTGCTGTGCATACATGTCGGACAATTGTTCGCACCGTTCCTACTTTATTTGCCGATGGATATTTATTGAACAACATTTGCTCTTGCATTTGTAAAATATCGATCGTTTCTATTTGTGTTTCAACGTTTATTAAATGTATATTCATTTTACTGTTGGATAGGAAGGGATTATTGATTTCTTTATAAAATGGACCGAGTATTTGTACTATTCTATGAATCGATATTTGTTTAGAATGTAGAGCGTATTGTAAGTTCTAGGTACTTAGCTTATATAAATAAAGACGCACCGAAATCATTGGATAAGTTGAACCTAACTACCCATAAAATAAGTTGACAAATAAAGGTAGTTAGAATAAGCTTTGTGTCTCTGAACTTTAAACAACGTCTTCAGCTTTAAAACACAATAAATCCGCAGACTTGCTGTCGAGACAGTGAGCTTT
Source organism: Helicoverpa armigera (assembly GCF_030705265.1). Lineage (NCBI taxonomy): Eukaryota > Metazoa > Arthropoda > Insecta > Lepidoptera > Noctuidae > Helicoverpa > Helicoverpa armigera. The sequence goes on along the minus strand of NC_087131.1, from coordinate 9,123,931 downwards.
TGAATTCCTTCAGTTTATTTACTTAGCTGCTGTGAGTTCGACTTAGTTCTGTAGATAATGTATAGTGACGAGCAGTAACATGTGTACACTTTTTTTTGGAAGCCACAATATTACAAAATAGGTCTCATCTTAGAGTATAAATAAAGCAACGTTTCACGAAGAAATCGCTTTAAAACTTTGCTGACCGCGGATTACAATAAATGGCCTATTGGTTGTTTTTCGATTAGAGATTTTATGTGAAGCCAATGTGAATCAATCTCCAATCGAAAACAACGGATGGATATGATATTGTAATCCGCAGTACGTTAATATATACATATGTATAATAATTGCACGTGACTTTACCTAATCAACTCTTTGACAATAACCTGTAATCTAATGGCATATAAACTGTATAACCTGCCAGTATTATATAATGGGCTTATTATTACGGATTTGTATTACGGTTCGTATTATTTAAGTTCGGTTGTACCCGACGCCAATTTATATTTATGGATAGTTTGGTGCTATCGATCCGTTATTGTCACTATTTGATATGGGTTGTTTGTTAATAGGATACGGGATTAAAGCGGCATTAAAATGTTTAGGCAGTATTGTGTTCATGTAAAGTAATGAACTGTGGGTTTCTATAACTGACCTATCCGTGTTTTGCGATTAGAGATTGCATTTTCATTAAAGTATTTTTTTTATAAATGATGTCAGTTTTCATTATCCAATCGCAAAACCACAGATGGATTTATAGTAGAAATCCATTGTTAATATACCTTATTGCAAGTTGACATATATTTTCTAACATTATTTATATTGTCACAACATATACCCGGGTTGTACACGGAAAACATGGCGTCCTATCCCCAAACATATTTTGATAAGATACTCATTTTCCTTATTACGTATATCCTTATTAGATACAAGACCAATATGGCCAATTATTCTACCTTCATTAAAACCGTACACAAAACAGTCTCTGTATAAATAATTCTTTTTGGATGAGTCTTATTTGATGTTCGTAATTACGAGATTTAAAAATGCTTATTGAAGCGAAGAAGATTGCTCGAGACAGGCTTTTTCTTTGTTCCATCAATGTAAGGAAACTAGCTTACACCTATGATTTTATCTGCGTCGCGTTAGATCTACTTTGTACACTCGGATAAGAAACCATCCATCCTCCGAGCCTTTTTCCCAACTATGTTGGGGTCGGCTTCCAGTCTAACCGGATTCAGCTGAGTACCAGTGCTTTACAAGAAGCGACTGCCTATCTGACGTCCTCAACCCAGTTACCCGGGCAACCCGATACCCCTTGGTTAGACTCGGATAAGAAACCCTCTTAACTTAATTCTTCCTCGGTAAATAGGCTACTTGACACTGATATAATTTTTCAAATTGGACCATTCGATCCCGTGATTTAAGAAATCTTCAGCATACATAGTTATAAAAATATGTTTTTAGAAAATACTCGCAAGTTTAAGTTCCTGGCCTTTACCTTACCTATAATGTTTGCATACAGCTTATAACATGACAGTTAATAAACAACTATTCCTGACAAGATCATCTCCTCGTAGCAGTCACTGCAGTTGTGAAATCATAGTGATGACGTCACATACACCGTCGACTGCACACTGCACTGACTGCACACGTACCAGTGATAAATGAATGGAGCAAGTTTGTAACTGCTGTCGCGGTTACAGATGCACTTTTGAAATAAATGATTGCCAATGGAACATGTTTTCGTATGCATAATTTAAGGAATTTATTTCGCTTATGAATAACCTACGTCATAAAAATAATTGAGATAAAGCTTCGTCTTTTTGGGAAAAAATCTTTAATAGGTAATGAATTTTTAACCTGTTGCGTCCCTTGTTCTATCTATCTGTGTTCTAACTGTATTATGAACCTTTGCATTATTTAAAACGTAAAAAGTATTCTAAAACAAAAAAAAAACTATTAACATGCCTCATATTTCTCAAGCTCATAAAAATTAGGAACACTCAAACATTGTTATTTACAAAAGCAAAACATGTCGGTGGCTTATAAATAAATATACCTAGATATTCCGAGTAAATGTTCGTTTATTTGACAATATCCGCGGACAGGGCGCTCGGTGACCGGACTAATTAACGTGAGCTAATTAAATTCAATATACGTCCGATGGGACAGATTTTTATTATTATACACGATGTATGATGATTATAATTATAATAAATATTACGTGGTGTGTTGTTATTATGAATCGAGAAAGGTTTTACATATTTATTTGGAGATATTTTTTTTCAATATGTAAGATATTTGACGTGAGGTTTAGGGTACCATGCATAGTTAGTTTCCCGGACGATGCAGTTAGGCCAGATGAAGCTACCAACAAAGCTTATGATAAAGAATGAAGTTCTTTAAGTTTCCTATAAGTGTAGGTAATTTTTATTCATATAATATTAACAGCTGTATTACCGAGTCACCAACCCAATATATAACATCATACACCGCATCACCGATCGATGGCCGAACAGTTTATCACTCCACTGAGGTGACACGAATCACGTCATGTCATTAATTGACTCAACCACGGGTGAACGTTTCTGAAATCCAGTTACATGCCTTTGGGCTACGCGCTACGACACGCTACGGCGCTACGCTCGTAGCTGCGAGCTACAAACCAAACCTCATTTGGGATGTACCTATAACGGAGTATATAGGGTTATAGCAATATTCTAGGAGTATGTGCTGAGGGAATTATATGTTTGTTCATTTTACAAGTACAAATTATAGACTCGTAGATATGTGTATCGAAAATCATTTAAGGAATAGGTTATAGACTAGTATAGATATCGGCACGAATCTTGAGCTCTGACCTTTACCTGCGCAGAAGTAATTTATTGGTCCCTTTTGTGGTATGAAGTGAGCGGCGGGCTAAAGCGGTGATTGGCCCGCAGTGCATCGCGTCATAGCCGTCACTCGGGATTGGTTTTTTTGCTAATAAATCACTTCTGCGCAGATGTAGGTCAGAGCTCAAGATTCGTGCCGATAACTATAAAAAGTCAATCTTCATAATATTAGGTAGATATTTTTTCCACATCACACCTTTCTAGGTGTTGTTAATGATTGCCGATTTTCAACAAATAAAACAAATTATTCATTGCGCTTAAACTTATTTTGCTTTAATACGTTGAATATTTAATCTTTCTAAAACCCCTATTATTCAGTTACTCCGTTTTGTGCCGTTTTAATCCATTTCTGTTAACGGCAAAAGTTTGGGGACCGACTGGACCGACAATATTGGTGATCGCTACCCAGCGATAAACAATTAATATTTTATCGAAAATTATTTTAATGTTTGTTCTGAGGTGGATTTTTCATTTGTTTAGGTTGAAAAGATTATATTTCAATTTTACGGTTTAGAAAATGAGTGTCTATTGCGATTAACGGAGCATTGAAATTCGAGCTATATGTTGCTAAAAATTACGGTTTTCTTATTTATTTAATTTGACTCTTCAGATTTGTGTTTTATAAACAAAATTGTTATAGTATTTTTTTCGATTTTAAAGATTTTATAATGCCTTAAATAAAATCAAACCAAATAAAAAATAATTTATTCAAAGTTGGCTGCAAGACAATAGTTATTTGTTATACAAGAGTGCAAAGTTGCTTTTTAACCGCGTGCTCAATTTTGATGACCGAGCAAGCGAAGGATTCTAAAATTGAAACACGAGCGTAGCGAGTGTTTCAATAATTAGAATCCTGAGCGATAGCGAGGGAATCAAAAGAGCACAAGGTGAAAAATCTTTGCACTCGAGTGCAATACGTAACTTTTCATCCCACCTCATCGAGGAAATGCAAAAAACAAAATGGCGCGCACATATGAGTATCAAATTAAATAGAAGTAAGTTCATTTATTTAAAAACGCAGTTTAAAAATGAAACGAGGTTAAAAATCTATGTAAAAACAATAATAAAAATTACTTAATTAATTGAATAATGATTTTAAGCACTATTTTATTTGTTTAATATGTATTTGTTTGAAAAGTCTCATCAAGATTGTCACAAGTGGAATATTGCACACGATGTTCTAAATTCAAATCACTTTGTCGCTCTAGAGGATAAAAACGGCTTTTGCGCTCAGATATCAAAGGGTAAAAGTACTCTTTCCGAGATGGTGGGATGAAAAAATTTTTACACCATTATGTACTCCTTTATGTGTTGCCCCTATGTACTAACCTTATATACTCCATTATACACTACCCCTATGTACTCCATTGCGTACTACATTATGTACTGCCTCTATATAACAATGCACTTTATGTAATGACAAATAAATGAGAAACGAGCAGTGTGAATTCAATCATAAGAATAAAGCCTATCGCTATATTATAACACAAGGGTACATAGCGTATTAATATTTGAACATGTCGGATTATGTAACGCATCCGGCTTGCGGTCGGTAAGGCGGTTAGCTCTCCTGTCAGCCTGTCAAGCACCCTTTACTTCCAATTAACTGAGATCTGCACAGTTATATGTACATATCGGTGTTGTGATATTAGGCTATAGTACCTATACCTAGCTGGAAGTAAGAATGATAGCTTTAAATTAAAAATAAATAGGATTTTCTTCCTAACATTCATAAAAAAGGTATTTCCGAGGGTGAAACAAAATCAGCGTAAAGAACGTTTGTAAAAATCCAGAAGATTTGACATAAGTAGCACTAATATAACGCTTTCAGTCTTCACAATATGAAAGACGAGTCCTTTATAAAGTATTCCCATTTAATTCTATGAAACAGCGAATATTCAGCTCTTTAGCTTCACTCACTATGTATATTTTATGCCCTCATTATTTTCTCGTAACATTCCGCTCGAACAAGGGCCAAACCAATTTAAATGTCGGTTTAAATAAAAAATACAGAGTTTCACCGAAATATTTTTCTGTAATAGATATAAAAGTGTCATAAAAGTTTTATTTCTATTATAACAGCTCTTTTTCCATTACGAAAATTCTACCTGACTAAACAGTTTAATGTTTTTTCGCGTTTATAAAGAATTTTTAGGTGAGCTCGTAAATATGAGACAGAGGGAATCGTAAATTATTCGAGTGAGGTTCGTGGAGGGCGAAGGTGTTTCCATCTCACTTTATTATACAGAATCCAGTTTGCCATGAGAGATACTCGGCATAATATAGCTTTGATTTATGCTAAGACTCGTAGTTTTCAAAAGCTTTAGTTGTGAACACTCGCAGACAGGAATTGTTTCCACGTTCTGTACTTTACCTGCTTTCTGAAAAGTGACAGATTTTGTGGAAATCTGTTCTCTGTAGAATTTGTATTCAGCTTAGTTACATACATTCTTCTTATAAAGACATAAGAAGTGATTTCTAGCTAGTTTAAAAATAAAAGTAGTGTAGCGTAAATCAGTGACCTAAATTATAATTGTATCATATTCCTTATATTTTGTCTGTATTTCGAGCATAAATTCAATGCACGAAATGCGCGAAAATTTAATTAATAAAATGCACGTGTGTCAGTATGATGCAATGGTGAACAAAAAACAAGTGAAATGAGAGACCGCGAGGCCGTAATGAGTGGGAGTCCTATCAAAACAACAGTTATACGTTCACAAAGTACACGAGCAACCGAATCTACAATTACTGAAAAACGATATTATTTTTTCAGTATACATCCATTTTTCCTTAGCAGTACAAAATATACATCGAGTATACTAAGTAAAACCGTTGAAAGAATTCATTAAAAATACAAGGGAACCGATAGCTGAGTTCCCACGATCAAATATTTAATGCGATGGCCGTTTCACACATTGAAAACTGTCTGTTCTGCTTGCATAACGCCAAGGTAAAGGAAAATCACGGTACAAATTATTACCTGTCATCGTCACCTGCCGTTTGTCCTACTTTGTTGGGGTCGATTTGCAGTCTAACTACTACTTTCTAGAATAAGTACTACTTAATCTATAACCTACTGATATTATAAAGCTTCTTTTTCAGTTTCTTTTTTTTGAACGGGCTAATCACACGAAGTACTGGTCACATTTTAAAAATTATTCCAGTGATAGATAGCCCATTTATCGAGAAAGGCTATAGGCTACTTTTAATTCGGGTTCCTGCAGAGGTTCAATACTCAATACTCAATACTCAATAACTTTATTGCGTTCCATAATGTGTACAGGCTGGTGGGTAAAATTAAAAGAAACAATTATGGACCCTGTCGGGCACAGCAAAGTTAGTTTTTAGAGGAGAGGACGAAGAGCGCTTTTTAAACATATTAATATTGAATTAAATGTAGAAAATCTTATAATATTTAGATATTTGAGTAGGTATTATTTCTGTGTAGATTTATTTACATTTTACTTAATATTATTTATTAAATTTATATTCGTTTATTTATATATTATTAATTTATATTATAAATATTCTATATTATGTATTAATCGTTATTAGTTATTTTATTTATTTATAAATTAGCTGTATTTTTTTTTTATTTATGACTCAATAGTAAGAATCTAATTAAAGGTATTGCACGGTAAGTAAGGTTATTAAATTGATATATTAAGTACTGCTTGTTTATTCCAGTTATCCTAGTTTCCCTAGTTCATACGGGATGCGGGTGAAACCACTGGCAACAGGAAACTAGAATATGCAGCGACTGATTATCTGAGCTTCTCTACTCAATCACCGTGTCACTTTCGATACTTCTTGGAAGACCGGCCGTTCGACTTTCTTGCTGACGAACAACAAGTTAACAATTGACAAAAAATAATACCTGTATTACTGTAAAAAACACAAGAAAGTGTTAAGTGTATATTTGAGGAGCTATTAACATTTTTAAGGCTGCGAGTCTTGAGACTCGTGTCAGGTGGCTGGGTGCGCGAGACGGCGCAATTTATAGCCGAGACATTTTACACTCCTTGAACGACCTCTTCACTTTTACCCCGTTGATATATTATTTGTCACTTTTGATACATTTTGTCATTTAATATTTAGCAGTTTAAAGGTAGGCACTTAATTGTAATTCGATTTTAGCTGGAATGCAGCTTATTTAAGTTAATAGTTAAGCAGCTTCTGTCACGATAAGCCTAAATCTTTACATGAGGTTTAACTGATCGCTTTTGATCTTCAAGATGTATAATAAAGTTTAAAAACATTTCAATGGATAGAAAACCATTACATTAGAGCTGATAGAGTGAACAGGCATATTACAGTTCTTACTAAAGAAAACCTAACCATATTATTTCAATTGCCCTTAGCGTCTGCTATTAATCTTCCAAACAATCCACCAGGCCAAATAACGTCTCTCACAAACGTATATATTCTGGAATATCTAGCGGAAAGGGCAGCTGGTTGAACAGAACCAAAAACATCGTAAATCATTGACCAGTCGACAGCATTGATTGGTGGCTTTGTCGAACTATAGATCCCGAATTTGCTGAACAAAGGTGCTCCTATCAATGCAATCTCGATTCTAGAAGCGGTTCGCTTAAGTTTATTGGACGACAAAACTTTGAATAAAACAAACAATAGACAATCGTTTTGGTGCAGCACTTTAAAGGATTGTTTTTCTTTCATTTCGTTCGATTATATTGTTGATTGTTCTCAATATTTAATGACTGTCATAATTTTGATAAGCACGTAGTACCTACTCTTATAACGTTTTTGGGTTTACGTTATTGGGTTTTCAGCCGCGTCCCGGGGGAACTGCTCACCGTCCACGGATACCCGGTAATCGAAAATAATTATACTGGTGAAAGTTTAAGATCGGGCGATTTAAAGTTTGTTTGTAATGTAAGTATAGATTAATGTACATGAAAATATAAGAGGTAGACAGCAAGAATGAATAAGCTAAATCTTCTTACATTTGTAAACAATAAAGTGCAAAATAAGGTCATGAATCAAAAAGTTTTCACTCTACAATAAATCTCAGCTAAATCCATATTACATGTGAAACGTCGAGCCACGTCAGTTGAAGGCGACGTCGCACGTCCCTGACTATTAGTGTCACTAGAGATTTAACCCTGCGAAAATGTGGTCTCATACTCACTTATAGACTGGGCTACAAACATATAAATATACTTACTTTGTGTATATGTACAAAGTTCCATTAATATCTGCCTTAGGTGAAACATTTACAATTCGAGACAGAACTCATTACAGTTATGTATGTACCTACTTATTTGTCTACACTTCTATATTAATATAATAAAGAGGAAAAATTCTTTGTTAATTTGCTTGTTCGAAACTACTGAACCGATTTGAAAAATTATTTCACTGTTGGAAAGCTACAATCTTTCCGAGAAACATCGGCTATATTTTATCCAGGTACTGATAGTGTTTCCCACGGGACGCGAGTGTAACCGCTGAAAACGGTGAGTGGGGTTAAAAACACATAATAGAAAGATGTACAATAAAACTAATATGTAGCATGATTTTAAAACAAGCTCCTACTTAAAGCAATCCAATATTGACGCTAATTTCTAGTTGTTGGTAGCTAGCTATCAACTAGAAATTATAGGTAATTTTATTGCATATCATTGTGTATTTCTAGTTTGAAAATAATTTGTTATAGAAAGCGTTTTTTACCAGACTATGTCATTATGTTTTCACCTGGCGTTCGAGTCACGCATAGCGATAAGTTATCGACTTTGAAGAACCTTCATAGCTTGTTACGAGGTGCGAGTCAATATTCTGTACAAATAGTATCTTTGTATTATAGATTTTTTATTTGTCTTTCAAATAGTAATGTCTAGAGACCTATTTGAATTTATCATTAGAGTTATTTTCCAGTCGGTTTGTCTTCTTGTGCCTGTAATGTTCTCATAAACTTGATCTCTTAGCATTCGGGCTTCGTTTTTTGAAATTGTATTTTAATTGTAACATTCAAATTATTTTGTTGCCTCATTTAACTTAATGATAAAATATTATACCCAATCTCGTGTATGTTCTATTTTCTACGATTTGAAACTACTGGAATGATTTAATTTATTTCACTGTTGGGAAGCCACACTATTGCAGGGTAACTTACACATAGGCTTTATTTTATCCGGAGACCGGAAGATGTTCCCCAGGATCCCAATCAACCGTAGAAAAACGTACCTACTTACTGATTAAGTTTACGCATAAATAATCAGGTTGCATCTGGAAGCCTTTATAATAATCACGGGCTTATGTTAATTAAACGACTTTATAAAATGTTTGTCTCCCGGAAACTTCGAGAAAGATGTTTCAAATCGAAGTCGGGCTAAGACCGGCTGAAACGTCTGGCACAAAGTCGGACACAAAGTTTATTTTAACGAGCTTACTCCCGTCTTTCAGTGTTCAGACTAGATAATAATATATACGGGCTAGACGTAATGAAGTTTGCTTTTATTCAAGTTCCAAGTTAATTAATGTTTGTCGTGGTTATGAAGATTGTTTGGATACGTGGGTTTACTTTTGTGAAATCTAGTCCATGTAACTTAGAATTAAATATAGCTATTATTGAACTGGAAAGAAACTGATTCTTATTATTAGAGCAACGATGCGTAAAGCATGAGCTTTGTTGTTTTACCTAGCGTAATTTAAAGTTTTTTTTTCTTTAAAAGTATTTTGTTTTTCCTACTAACATTTAGAAGAATCAATTGTAATAGATTATCTATTCAACACCTGTCTAAGCATACTTACATTCCAAAACAATTGAGCCTTCTGAACATAATTCCGTGTGACAGATAAGCTTACCCAATCACTTCGGCCGTGTTGTGTCGCTTCGTTAACCCGTCGTCAGCCATTTTGCGTAAAATCCGTCAATTTGTACGCTGAACATGTGGATGTAACAATTTAGGATATTCGATACGATCGCTGATTTATTGACAAAGGGATTGGTGGTGACGAGTTTTATTCAACAGATTTGGTTTTGTGTTATCTTTGCTAATATGTGTTATAAATTTGTAAGCAAACATGTTGGTTTGTTTTGTTTTTTGGTAAAGTCGTTGCACATTAATTAGTAGATGTCCAGGAAAAAAACGAATTTGCTGTGTACATAAAACATTATGTGTAAAAAGATATCGGATGTAGAAGAATATCGGTGGCAAAAAATAACTCTCAGGAAAAGGTAGTTTGCGAACATAAAAGTGTATAGGTAGGTAGATTATGTGGAATTTCCTTTGAAATCTTCAACTTTTCCAACTTATAAAGTTCTTGACATTTTATCCCCTGCTGAGGGCATTCTTTGCAAAGCTAACGTTACCTATATAAAACGAGGAGTCCCAATAGTTTATATAAACTTGTACATTTATTATTTACTGCATAGTTTGTTTTGAAAACTAAATTCATTTTCCTTATCACACGCTACCGCGCGTGGAAGTGGTTTGATAACTAGAACGATTATATTCCTATAATTTTGTTTAATAATGTTATCTTGCGGTGATACAATATCGTTGACATTTTCAAACAACTATGTCTGATAGTACCTACTATCATAGCTATTCCAAAAACCATGTTATAAAATAAAATACTCGATACTGAAAATAATACGTATTGTCGAAAATACACTATCATATCGGGCAGCTTTTCCGTCCTATGAAAATGTATACTTATTCAATTTCATCCACAAAGAGTTACTGGGAAAATCCGTTGTAGGTAAAATATGAGCAAACAAACAGGGTCAACCAAACCTAGGCAGGTTCAATTTAGGCATTAAGTTATCGCGGCCACTGCTGCGTGTAAAAAGAGGAAAAAGCTTCTATTATTACCCGCCGACCTCGGCTGAAGGTCAAAGGGTCTACAAAGAGCCCGAGTATTTTTAATAACATTATAAATAAAAAAAGAATATGCGAGGAACCCTTCAGCATACTATTAAATTGAAATTCTTGGAACGTGTTTGCTCTGGTCAATATTGATAGATACACCGGGGGCTGTTTGCTAACCAACGTATATTCAAATAGAGAGGTTGTGTTTAAAATAGTTTTAATACGAGTCTCGTGTACATAACGAGCTAATGGGATTAATTAAAAAAAAAAGAAAAAAATTAAAATGAGAAATGTTTAAAGTTAAACAAATCCACTGTGAAGGAAATATGAGGTTTTTTCATCCTTGCTTATGCTACAGTGTTACTGTTTTTATTTTTGTTTCATTAAATAGACGTGATAAAGTCCATGACAAATACTTGTAGGTAACTCTATAAACTGCCATATTAAAATAAAACTAGCAACAAAAGGCAACCCGCAGCCGCGAGACTGTCACCGCATAAATGAGTTTGATGATAAAGTGAGACATTTCTAACAGAATACGTTGTTAATTGCATAAAGTGGGCCATTTGGAGGCTAATTTGAATGTCAACTGAGTTTCAGAATTAATTGTGTTCAGTTGGAGCGCAATGGCAGCGAGCTCGAGTGGCGCACTAGTGCTGCCTCTAATAGACTCTCACTGCTCATCTGGCTAAACGTTTCAAACAATATACGTTCTATATTGTTATTCCGTAAATAGTTTTGTCTACAATGTTTTTGTTGTAATAATAATTTAATACGTTTGGAGTCCATTAATTTTCGCAAGTCGCTTGGTTTTAGGTTTCCGTACCCAAAGGGTAAAACGGTAACCTATTAATACTTCACTAGCCGACCGTCACCAGGCTGTATTTCATGAATTGTTATACCTAGTTAAGACTGTGGTAGTTGAAATTTTGATGTAGATATTTCTATATTTTGTAGAAGATTATTATCATATCTAAGTTGAAATTTCACAAATGATGTATTTCAGTATTCGGTAGACGATAATACGTACCTTTATCATATCGACCACGAACTTCGAAGGATGAAGGGGTAACAAGAATTACTGTTTCGCTGCCGGCGAAGTTATGGGAACATTAACTATATCTCTGACGTTTATTTAAGTTTAAACGGTCCAAGTAGAAGCTCATCTATCCAAGTAAGTAATTGAAAAAGTTATCACGTAAAACTCGACGAAATTGGTTCCGATGTCACTTATAAGTTTGTCGGGCTTCGTTGTTTAGAAATATGCGTCGGCGACTTGCGTCCAATTCTTTATGTATTGTGAGCAAATTATGTTTAACTTTTCCCTTTTCAGGTAATGAGGTGAGGCCCCAGGAAGTGTAGGTGGACTACTTGGGAAGCATGAAATGAAAACGCAGTATAACATCGATAAAAACTTTTATTGATTAAAGACGACAGAAAGTCGCCTTCGTCTATTAAGCGTACGTTTCTCCCGACGTCTCCATTTTAATGTCTGCTATATGATAAAGTTTTAATTGTTTTAATGGTAACACTGGATTACGATACACAGATTGTTGAACGAGACGGGTAGGGTCGGGCGCGCGGTGGGAGACCGCCACTCGGCGTGGAAAACGCGCGCCCGGTCATTACGAATATAATTCTCTATCTAACAATAAGTCAATATTCTGATCGCTAATATCAAAAAATTTACAATGAAAATAGAATTTACTCTAAAAATAATTTTACGCGAATCAGCATGTCGATTCTATAAAATATCACAACTCACTTCGACATCACTCTCACTTCGACTTCGATCTAAAGGTAGAATTCCGTGGACGCGACAATAGTCAACCTATGAAAATGTATGGCACCGTTGCCGAGGCCCGTGACAGTCGCGCGCGGCCGACGAATTTCGTAAGCTGCTCGCGGCATTGTCAACAATTTAATTCTGGTTTTACTAAAATTCTATAGATGTTATTAAGCGCTAGACCATGTTGAGAAGCGTACGGCCGCGAGCGGCTCACAAAATTCGTCGTGCGCGCGCGACTGTCGCGGCCCTCGGCAGCGGTGCCATACATTTTCATAGGTTGACTTTTGTCGCGCGCGGCTGCGACAATCGTGACCCACGGAATTCTACCTTAAAGTTTCGTGATTGACATTGTCAAACTACACTAGCGCTACACTATCGAGCGTGTTGACAAGTTGAACTAAATTAAACTCGAGATTTTGACAGATCTGCCAAAATCTGTCTATCTATAGGGGAGGTAGGGGAGAGATGGGCAGTTGGGAGACATGATCAAATCAGAATAAAAGGGGGGTCCTTTTATTCTGATTTGATCATAGTTTTTTTTTTTTTTGGGTAGTTTACGTTACCGACTGGTAACGGTGTTCATCCATAGACTATCTGTCATTTCTGTGAGTTGTCAAGAACAAACACTCGTAAAAGTACTTAAATATTTTGTTGCGGTTTCGGATCGTTATAAAGAGAAACTAATGAAAGGTATGTGTATTTTCTATTATTAATGATTGATTGTCAAAATCTCCAGTTACGATTATAGTAAGTCGATGCAATCCACACCTATTATACCTCTAGAAGAGGTACTACAGCAATAGTTTATGGGCCCCACGTTTTTATTTTAGTCTAATATGACCGGGACCACCTACGTAGGTTGACAGGTAAGTAACTATTTTTATTTTCTAGTTTTCAGTGCACATAAGATAAAACCGTTTTACTTAAGTTTTTACCGATTTTTTTATAAACTAAGTCAAAAGTGTCCAATGCTCCCTATGGTAGGGAGGCTTGGACATACCATGTAATGTATAATTTGTAAATTTTTGTTCTTCTTCTTCAGTGAAAATTTGTGAGGTTATAAATCTGCGCTAAAAATCCTTTATAGAATCTTGTTTCAGGTACCGTTGCCAACTTGATCTAGGGACTCCATATTTATCAGCTGTTAATTTTATTTTTAACCTTTTGATACCTCTTGTATTGCTCGTTATATTAAATCTTTAGGAATTTCCCGTCGCAAACCATTCTTTTTAACCCCCGACGCAAAAACGACGGGGTGTTATAAGTTTGACGTGTCTGTGTGTGTGTGTGTGTATGTGGCATCGTAGCTCCCAAACGGATGATCCGATTGTAATGCGGTTTTTTTTGTTTAAAAGGAATGTCATTCGGGAGTGATCTTAGCTATGTTTGGTGGAAATCGGTTCAGGTCTTCAAGGTCATCAGCTCGTTTGTTAGGTGTGATAGGAATGTTACACGCTCAGTTTACTTGCAAGCATATGTGGGATCTAAAATTTGAAATACTAATGTCTTCTGAAACCACTGAGCTGGTCTGCTGTTAGGACACGAAGATAGGAGACGTAACCCTGAACTGCCTTTTAGTAAACCCATCGAGTTTGGGCTCGTTTAATTTGTCTTGACTAGTTTTCTTCATGTTTCTAATTGACGAGAACCTAATGCTGGAAATGGGATGTGGTGGATGAAACCCTAGAATGGTATATAACCCTGGATCAACAAAGGTCCATCTTTATTGTTTCTCAATCTGTGCAATTCTCCCAGAGCCAGTTTGTCATGAGGATTGTTAAACAGCTTCCTTTGGCTGAGATCGCATAATTATAGCGAACCCATCATAAAAAGAAGGAAAAATTAAGGAGCTCCTTTAAAAAACCATGAAATAAAATAAAATTATAAATTTAAAAAAACCCCCGACCCAAAAAAGTACGCAATTATTATGACAAAATGTTATAAACGATAAACCCTATAAAAAGCAAAACGTAACTTTAAACACTACGTAAGTACCAACTAAAGCATGTCAGACTAAACAAAGTTTTGACGTGTCGACGGTTTTATTTAAACCGTTTAAATATCTCGTAATGTTGAAACTGATTGTAATTTTTAGGATAGCTCTTTGATTTTATCTAGCCAAACATAAGAAATGGCAATAAAATTGATTATCTGTAAAATCTGATTTTTTATGCAATAAATGTGAAAAAGTGCCCATCCCTCCCCTACCTCCCCTAAAGTATGAAATGACATTACGAATCGAAGTGAAATGCGAGTTGTTGATCGAGTTTTATAGAATCGCAGGACAGGCGTCGGTCGTGAGTCGACTCAGGACGACCGGCGCCGGCGCGTAGTCTATCACATAGAAAGATTCATAAAGTACAATCAGCACGCCGCGGACTGCGCCCACAGCGCTCCGCGGCGTGTCACCTCTCACTCTCCATTTTAGAAACGAATCTTTACTCGACAACTAAAGGTATGTTTATAATTTACAAGAGTTAAATACACACGTGGTGCCTACACGAAAAGGTCTTTTAATGACGTGCAGAGAGAAGCATCGCAGCTCTCCACGGCTTCCTCCTCCTCTGGCCTGTTGGGGTACCAGCGCTCTCCCTCCGGGCGGCCTGGCTGCCGCGCTGCTGCTGGAATGTCTCGCGTTTTCAGTCGAACTTCGGTTTTTGGTGCCGATTCTTTCACAGTGGCAGTACCAGATGTAGATGCACCCGGGTCTGCTGCGGAACTCTTCCTAAGGAACACTTCGATGGCACTGCCAAGCGCACTCGCATCCACAACGGACCCCGAAGGTTTGTCCCATACCACAGCTGCCACGTCTCCTGGAGCCGGTTTTGAATCCGGAGCAAATGTCACCTTGCTCTTCTTGGGCTCATTTTCCTTTTTCTTCGTGGCTAATGTTTGGTGCCTACGTGTGAACCAAGTAGTGCCCGAGTCCAAAGGTTTGTCTCTCAGTGATGATGCATCAAAACTGCTCGACCTCATGTCAGCGAGGCGGCGAGTTCGCTCCGGTTTGCCACAGCGGTCGATCTCTGTGGCTGATGAAGTGAGTGCATTGAGCATTAAGTGAAGGTCTGTGTCGGTGCAGACTACGCCGACGCCGGCACCGCTTCGTGGTGGAATGGGCGGTGGCGGCGGCATCTCAGAAGCTCGGCGTCGTGCTGGTATGGGCGGCAAGGGCGAGCCCACAAAGTCTGAGTGTCTGCGTCCGCGGTTTGTGTACCGCACTGAGCCGCCCATAGGCGAGCGTTCGTCTAGCGGCTGGACTTCACATACTCGCTCATTCGAAGTGTTCCAGAGACGCATGCGAACCTTGCGCGCTTGGACGATGTCATCCATTATGTCTAGCTGTAGATTGTGCGTGCTGCCGAGTGTGTCGGTGGCTGGTGGGCCTGCAATGGAAACCAGAGCTGTACGCAGAAAATATTAGCTGCTCTCAAAAGCTGAAAGAGTTACGGTGGTTTCTGAATATCAAGGCTTACTCACATTTCTTGGAACCGGAGTCTCTGCGACGGGCTAGAGCTGGGAAGGCTGCGATGGACTCGCGGCGTCCGCGACCAAACAGTGCCTGGGGCACCCGGGATATAGTTACTACGGAATGTCTGAAACAAAAAGTTATGTTAGCAGAACGTATTTTTGGAAGAACAAAGTAATAATAACCTTGTATAGCAGCAATTCCAATCACTCTGGTGGTGATGTCGTGTCGCAAATAAAATATATTGTATAGTGCGAGTTGTAGTGACTATATGTAATAGCTCAACATCAGAAGTGAACGCGAAGAAACCGTTTTCGGTATTCCAGAAACTTAATATCTGTAGCATCATAGATATTGTTAAAGAATTTCACCTTCTGCCACCCGGCTGCGGCTGTGTAGACGTGAGTGTTGCCAGGAATGCTGCCTCGCGCGCCTCGCGGGCCGCGCCCTCGCCTCGCTCCGACAGCCGCCGAACCTAGTCACAACATTGTTGATATAACATGACATAAAGTAGGTAAGTACTATGTATGTATGTATATCTTATGTTATATGTTGAAGAATAGATATACATAAATACATCGAAGCCAGTTTAAATAGATTCCTACTTAATGATTAGAGGAGATTAAGACCAAACGACCGTAGAAAGCATTCTTTTGCAATATTACATTCTGTCTTCATCAAATTCTTCTAATATAATCGAGCGCAGAGCATTCTTTTGTTGCTATCTCTACGAAAATTTGATGGGTGTGGATATTATAAGCATTTTATCGTTTCGTTTGAACCCACCCTTACCTACTCTATACAGGTAATGGTTCTATTTGGTAGATTCCGTCTGATATAGTTTAATTTCTATATACCAAATTGAAACTATTTAAGTACACAATACAGCCAATTATCCGCATTCGTAATTACCCTTAATGTTAAGTGTGTCGGAACTGATTGAAACTGCGTTCAATCCAGCGAGATCATCGGCCAACTGCTTAATTATGCAGGCTTGGGAATTAACCGCACCACTCCACATTCGTACGCTCTAGTAGGATGTACGCTTAATATTAGTGCTTGTTCCTCTTGATGAGAAATTATTGAATGCACCTAAAACCTATTCAGCTTCGTTCTGACGTTTACAGTTTCACTCCAGAAAAAGTAAAAGCTATAAACTGATAGGTACATGTCGTCGTCGTGACATTTTGTACATATACTCGAGCCTTATAAGATGTCGTGTGCGCGTCTCGAAAATCGGTTTTCCATAAATATCTCCCAAAGATTTATATCAATTTGCGCTGACGGGTTTTGTTTTAGAGCAAAAACTCTACAAGTCGTCTTCATTCGGAGATTTTCTTTTAAATTAGTTTTTGCTAAGATGACTCGGCTAATTGGAAAATGAAAGAAGCTCTCGTTAAGAAAAGATTTTTTGTCCAATATTCCTTATTTTAGTCTTCCAAAGTAAGTAGGTACTCAATATCAAATAAAGCAGTCTCATTTTACTTAGTAATCAACGATTGCCTGATTGCTAACTCGAGTATACTGTAAACTTTATCGATAGTCGTATTAGACGAGTTCTATAAATAAATAGATCTCAAGAGGCTGTCTGAACGTCGTATCGAGTCGTAATCTATTGAGTAATAACTAGTATTCCTAGTAGTATTATACATATTTCTGTACTGGGAATTGGCTAATAAACTGCATTTGACAAAGAACAAATTAATGTTACTCGGAATTTTCTCAGTACCTAAGAGGGTATATTTAGTCGGTACCAATATCGGTCAACCTATTTGATCATTCATGCCAGACGAACTGGGTGTCTGTGACTGTCATATCACGAACTTCAATAAATAAAAATATCAATGTTGACACAAAGGCCCTATTAAAATGATTACTTTCTTTCAATCATGGAGCTGTAACAATATTGTATCTATGGTTTAATTTTTAGTTTGCCATTCATCCGTGTTCATAGATGATGTGTATTTGTAACTTTCGCTGCCGTATACCCACTTATCACTTACTAGGACAGTAAAATCCTTTAAGTCTTTGGTAGAAACATTTTCATTTCTACTACTCACCTGACTGGCAGTAGGTCCAGTGGTGCAGGATGGCGTCGGCAGGGAATGCTTGCGAGTATCACGCCACGGCGACAGATGGTACGGGTCGGGCGGCGACTCCTGGTCCACGGACAGTCCGCGGGTCGGCGCGGAGGAGTGAGGGGAGGAGTCCGTGTCCTCCGTGCCGCTTTCCTCCACTACGATCAGCGGCTCCCCTCCGCCGATCATCGCCATCGAACCGCGCCGCATCATTGCTGGGTGACAAAAAAAATATTTCTTTAGTAAATTGTGCTGAGGTAGGTATAAGCAATCTTCTTTTGGTGATTACTCATTGGGTTGAGATCTTGGGCTTTTCATGCTCAAGCTATAGTAAACAGGTAAGTCATCTCGTGGGCAAAAAATATTGTGTGTTGCACGGGTAACTGATAACTGATGTTAGATAGGCTGACACTCCATGTAAATCACTGGTATCTACTCAGCTGTATCTGTATAGACTGGAAGCCGACCCCAACATATTCGGGAAAATGCTGACAAGATTTGCGTCTAGTGCTTTTAATTTTATATACAAAACGGCCTAAACTTGGCCTTCTGCGAAATTACCAATATAAAATATGTGGTTGCTAGTAAAAAGCCCAGTAACCGAATTTGAATGTTGACGGAAGCCGATCGGATGGGATAATAAATAAACGAGGGAAGGTGCGCGATGTCAATGTTTAAAAGTGGGTCATTGAACACATAAGTCAATATTGTAATTACATTGTATTTTACGGAGCTTGTGAAAGGTATGTACATTACTTTTGTACGCTATTGATCTGATAAAAGCTGACGGCTGATATATTAATCATGTCATAAATAACCGCCGTGTTTACTCGTAGTGCCGGTAAACAACAAAGAACAGTTCTATAATCGTAAAACGTCGAACAAACAGCACGCAAACATTCAGTTGTAATCTCATTATTAAAATTTCGCAGACCAGACTTTATTAAGTCACTTTGTTCGTCTCTATAAAAGATTACCGGTACATTACATTATTTTAATTAAATATTAATTAAAGTTAGACGGTTTATTTGTCTTCTTAATATATAAATTAAGCGTTCGAAAGCATTTTACGTAATTTCGTTAAGCGGCCGAGCTTCATTTCTATTAGACTGGTAATTGCTGTCAGAAAGTTAAATTATTTCACTGATTTGTAATTTTATTCAATTTTAAGTCTGCGGCCCACTGGAATTTCTAGATGTTTATTACCGAGTTTTAATGACTTTACTTCACGGTTTCATTTATTTTGTATTAATGAACGTTAATCTAATGATTAACCCTTACCAACTGCGTGCCACACATACCTAATTTAATGGATTTACTTATAAATTTTATTTTTATTTAAAGTTGATTATGATTATTAGAAGGTAAATGAAAATTATATAAAAGAGAGTTACTGCTGAAAACAGACACTGAGAGTTATTTAACCTAGAATTAATGAGAATCATTCCCTAATTAATGATGAACCTTCTTATAAAGTTCACAGTCATTAACCTCATAACCACATCCGAACAACAATAACCTACTTCCTAGTTCTCCAAGTCAATCATCAACTTTCACACAAGACCGACTTGAAAGAAACTGCTGATAGACAAAAGCCATAGAGCACCCATCACCGATCATTCACTCGTGGCAAGTGACGAGAGAAGATTGTGACGTCATTGTAGATATAGAATAGTAAGGCCCAAGTTCACTAACAGCGGAAACGGCAGTTTTCTCAATTGTTTACTATGATTTTACGTATAATGAAGTCGAAATAAACAGTTGTTGTAAGGATAAGGGATATTTTTGTTGTAGGTGAACTTAAGCTTAAGGAGATAGATCGCCAATCGAGTGATTTTTTGTGAGATCAAAAATGAAATACATCAGTTGAGTTACTTTTTCATGTGTGAGTAAATATGTGCTGCTTTCCTAAACCCACAAATGCGGTTTTTGTGGTGTTTATTTTATTTCGATCATATAACATTTAAAACATTTTTCGTTTGCATTAAGGGGCTGTTGCAAGCAAATAAATAAATTCTAATTCTAAAAGCCTCTAGAATGTAAATTTTTTGGACACACATACATTCACGTGTTATTTGCTTGTTTTTTTTGTTTTGTTTCTGTCACGCATTACCGATCTATCAAACGTTGTGTGCTCCTAAATCTATGGACGTCACTCATAATGACGTAGTTACAGCTCAGGCTACCGGTCAGTCGGCTTAAAGGCTTAGCTATTAATACACTGCCCTTTTGGTATCCGCGGCTCCTACAGTCCCCTGGGATACTTATGTTATTAAGTAATAGTGGTTTCATATAAGTAGCACGTAGGTTAGATGTGTTTAGGTTTCAGCTAAATTAATGTTATAAGGAGTATGGATTCTATGCAAGTCGTAATATTTGAGTATAATACGGAAATATTGTGTGTCGTAAAGATTCTAATAGCCAGAGTTGTCGTTACTAATAAGACCTTGAAAAACCCCCTTTTGTGCTACGGGCGCATTGTTGTCTTTTAAAAATTGTAAGGGAGATAAATTCCAGTTTTGCTAGACGTTGATAAACCAGCATTTTGCAAGACCTCGATTGTCAATCCAGTCACAGGGTAACACGATATTTCTTAGTATGAAACCAGTTCTTGAAGAATACAATTGACAATTGTCAATTATTTTTCATTGACAGCTGGGACTGGTTTCACCAGGCGTCGAAGTGTCTGGCATGTAAGTCGATGATCGGCGATCTAACTAGCTGTGCAAAGTTTGTAAAGTTTAGCATAACCTTGAACTCTTGACCAACAGCCCCTCATACATACAATTACACATTTTGGGACATTCAGTTTTTATTAGGGTCTAAATAATACATAAACAATGCAAAAAAGTCTGCTAGGCCAAATGGATTGATCACAAACATCAATCAACTCTCAAAACAATGACCCAAAAAGTTAGGGACAACTTGTTGAACCAAAAACCATAATATTCTATGAAAACATGCAACGCGCAAGTTGTTAGCATGCTACGTACTTTAATCAAGCTGCGAGATTACCATCACAATTTCCTGGAGCGAACAAAAACACATATCCACCCTTCAAGTTGCTCGCTAAAGTTTGAACACAAACGCTCGTGAGCAGTCAATAACAGACATTATCTAATCGCGTGTTACGATCACTTGGTGCGGTATCAACAGGTCTGGCAGCGGCCCCGGCAGGCCAAGGCTGCTCTGGCACTGACCCGCTTCCGCGTCACCCCCTACCCCCCTCCCTCCCCGCCCCGCGAGCCCGTGAGCTCGCGTCTCCCGCCCTCTCGCCCGGGTAGCATCTCGTTGCAGTTGCAGCTCGGAAATAGCTGTCGAGATCTAGTCTAGGACGACAGTTTATTTTATTTCACACTTTATGTTCGCACCATATTGTAAAATGGCGCGCTGACGTGTAACTTTTGCTGAAATACGTTTATGGCCAGAATTTTTATTTTATTCATTCCTGTAATTGTGCAGGTAAAATATGACTGAAGTAATGTAATACATAAGTAATCTTTACACTTTGACGCTAATGAATGAAGTGACTACGACGCTATGACATAATTTGATTTTGAGTTTTCATCAATCAACTGTCTCGTTACCCTGTGAACAAGGTACAAACAAAAAGTAATTACCCGTACACGGCTCGAGGAGACAGTTTTTGGGGTGTGTCTGAAAGGTAACGAAGAGTAATATCAATACTAAGGAGGTGGCAATAAAACGCCGAAAACTTCCACTAGAAAGTTTTAACAATTTCCCACAATCGTAACTGAAGAAAGATATAAAGTTGCCATCAGTTCCCGGAACGAGTTTTATCGGGTCCCTTCATCTCGTGCATTATGGATCATGAAAGCCTATTGGTAATGGATTATTACCGATAACATGAAACTTTACTCTGGTAACCGGAGTGAACTCGTAAAGTTCTAACGAACCATTTCTGTCTTGAAAGAATCAGGGTTATGTTCCTTTTAGAACTGTTTATTAGTTCGTGAAACATCTGAGCTTTCATATAAAATGTTTTATACGTGAATAAATGGCACACAGGTGATAAATGTTTCGGATTGAAGTCTGATTTTCTGGAATAAACGTAAACATTGCCAGAAATTAGCATACGGAATGCCGGCGTGTTCTATCGATAGCTTGGCAATTTATTCTGATTGTTTCGGCTTATTTGAAGTTCAGAAATATCAATTTGGCCTCTGATTGTTATGGAAGTGGTTTTGTGATTAATTTTGAGACGGAGAAAAATAATGGTACTTGAAGAGAGTGGCGTCAAGAGGCGTAATAAATTTCCATTTTCTTTTATACTATAGGGTGTATAGCCTCATTCGTGTTAATGAGGATAAAGTGGAGCGCCACGCATACTCTCACATACAAATAAAGCACTATAATGCGTGGACGTAAGATCTATTATAATATTGCGGGACCTTACTTACACTCGCAAGCATTTGGGTCAGCAAACACTACGTACATACTGTTTTACTACTGTTTTGAGTAGTTTGTACTTGTTTTATGAAGATAGTTTTATAGGATTTAGGTAATGACTTTAGTAACAAACCTAGATTCATGGCTTTTAAACACTCTAAAGTGTATTTTATTGGCTATATTAGCTGCTAACGACCGCGTTTTTTCGACTGAAGTTCGTTTTTACCCGACAACGCAGGAGCGCAAAAGACTTTTAACATAGGCTGATAATTAATAAAAAAAATCGCTACTTATGACTTTCAAGGGTATTGAGCTTTAATTTAATTAAGTTGTGGATCATCTTATGCGTAAAAATCTCCGAGACCACTTTAATCTTCATTTTTTTTCCGCGAACTTTGTTTGCATTTAAAATTCCAATGAGCAAATAAACAATTATTTGAATAAAACATTCAAATAATAACAAAATCTGGGTCCTAATAATGAAAAGTAAAATGGCTGTTGGACCCGGTAAGTATCACTTCAGAGGGACGAGTAGGTACCTGGCTCGTTGTTCAAAATGGTTTAATTATAACATTTAATGTCGCACCCGGGTAAGCAGTAGTGCTGGGTTATAAAGCCGTTGAACCTAGCATTATTACTTTTATACTATGTATTTAAAAGTTCTAATATAAACTAGATAGTTTAGAGGTCCTATTTTAGCAATTGTATTGTAACTAAGCACTTTCATCATGACTCTTAAATAATATGGCATAATCTGTATAATCAACCTATTGAGTATCTATATAAATAAAAATGAATTGTTGTTCGTTAGTCTGATTAAAACTCGAGAACACCTGGGCCGATTGAGCTGATTTTCGTTTTAAAATGTTTGTAGAGGTCCAGGGAAGGTTTGAACGATACGAAGTTCGCGGGATCAGCTAGTTAGTAATAAATTCCTGTGCTACAGGCCTAATTGAAAAAAAATTTTGAACTTAGAATAAATTTGAATACTTCCTGTGGATAAAAATGGGGTAATGTATTAATTAATTTCTAAATAAGGGGAACTCTTTCAAAATTTCTAGATTCTTCATTTGATTAAAGCCTATTCCAAGATTATTTTAACGGCAGCAACAAACAACGTGTAGATACGAACAATAAACAAGCGAAACACAACATCGTTTGTTCATCTCCCTGGCAGCCGTAATTTACACAAAGCTGAAGAGAAAGTGACATAAAATGAAGTGCTCTAAGTAATAAAAGCCAGCACCACAAGGTACGTTGTAATTTTACGGTAAAGGTAAAAAGCCTGTCGTCTCCTCACAGCAACAAATTTCTTTGTTCTATACGTCGTGATGTGAGTTCGGTATCATGTTTACGACGGTACATGAGATATACATAGACATTTATTTTAGGAGTGTTAAAATGTTATGTTACATGGCCCTATTTTTGTTTAATATGTGTATCTAGATAGGTTAGGTAGGTGTTTATCACCTTTTACAGGCTATGCATTTATTTTAGGTACCAAGGTCTTTAAAATGAGGCTCTGAAGTGGAAAACCCGAGTTATATAGTAATTTCATTGAGTGGGAAGACTTATTAAGTGTACCTATATAATGAAAGAATTAAATGTATACTATGAATTCTGTAGTATTAGCAACCAGCATGTTTTAAAAATAAGTTATTCTAACGACGATATTCACTTTCAAGAAGATAATAGTACAATATTATTCAGTGCTTTCAATGTAAGCACCTGTTTATGTACCAGAGTTTACATCTGAGCGAACCATGTAAACGCGCGTAAACGGAATAATAATGTGTTTCGTGTAATATTCATGAACTCCAAATTACATTGTTTCTTCCCCTAAAATTATTGTTTTCAAGCAATTAACAACGATAAGCATTTAAATATTTAGTAATAAACTTTCATAGATATTTTAATATTCATATTTGATGAAGAGCAAAGATAATGAAAGTTAAGCAACGCTTAGCGCGGTCGGTCTGTAGCTGTTTGACCATTTTGTCATAACGAGTTCCGTATTTGGGCAGGTCACGGCTGTCATTTGAACGTCTTTGGCAGATATGGGTATTCGAAAGCCAGAAAGTATGACAACCAGTCTTAAGAAGTGGTATTGGTTTTCCCGGGTAACTGGGTTGAGGAGGACAGATAGGCAGCCGCTCTTTGTAAAACACTGGTACTCAGCTGCATCCTGTTAGACTGGAAGTCAACCCCGACCTACAGGGAAAAGGCTAGGCAGATGAGGATAAACTTTTTATTTGTATGACGTATAAAAAAAGGTTTTAAAAATCTCATATTCCCGGCTTAAGCTTTGCGTAAACATTATTAATAATGCAAAGTAGGAGCGGCAGAGTAATTGATTTTCCTTCGATACCTACTTATTTTAGCTGGTATATTATTCATGTGTGGGCTTTGTTGAAGCTTAGTATTTGTTTGTTTAACCCGTAACTAGTGCGTGATTAATGAAAGGACAGTAATTGTACGCTTGTCGAACAAACCGTCGTTTTGAAAAAGGCTTGTAGACTTGATAATAGTGGTGATTATTTTTTTATGATCCTAAGCTTTTCATTGCTAGCTTTCGTTGTTTTTTTTTAATGAATATTGTAGTCCAGGAATACATTTTTAGAGAATAGACGCTCAGATTAGGGTTTGCTTCTAATAATACAGTGAATGTAGTTCTAAAGCTACAATTTGTTACAATCAAAACACTGAGTCGCAACTCCATGCTATTCATTAAATTATATCGATATCTTTCTTATATTTATTTATTACTCTTAGATCCATTTTGCATACATCTTTTAGAAAGTTGAGTCCTTGTTGTAAAAGTTTAAATAAATACAACATGAAACAAAATACCTTTCCCTCAACTTTAAAATATACATTACAAAGATGTTATAAGTTTATAACTATCTCGGGAACTGTCGAACAAGTTGGCTAGCTGTCGTACCCCGGGCTAGCTGCAGTTACTGGGTTAAGCGATATTTTGTATGGATATTCTGCTCCCGCGGTAATAGCCCTGTTGTAGGTAACACCGCTGTTCCGTTTATTCTTGAGTTGTGGCTGACTTCCTTTTGATATTTTTTTTTTGTATGGTGGATAAATGATTTATTTGTACAAAAATATGATATATTCATATTTATCCTAACTATACAACGAAATATAGACTACTATCTTCTGTGTTGCTAAAGTTTAAATAAATATAAAATTACACAAAATACCTCGTACAAAACTTTTGAATACATATTACAAAGATGTTATAAGCAAGTTGGCTAGCTGTCGTACCCCGGGCTAGCTGCAGTAAGTGGGTTAAGCGACATTTTGTATGGATATTGTGCTCCCGCGGTAATAGCCCTGTTGTAGTAACTGGCCTCTCTGCCGCCGTGACATTTGTTCTTGAGAGTTGTGGCTGTCTTTTGTTTTGTTTATTTATTTGGATTAAGGTGAATAACCAATAATTTTATAAAATGCATGATCCCCAAATATGTAGTTGATTATGTTTCCATATTGCAGCCACTTTATCAACCAGGATTTCTTTTAAGAACAATTCTGGGATGTAGAATAATCACCGTCAAATTCTGTTCGTTAAGGAATTTATATGTTAGACCTTAACAAGGTCTCATAAAAGAGTTTTTTAAAGGTTGTTGCCCCAACAGTTGCATTTCACCTGAAAGACTTGCATAAACTGTAATAAGCATGGTTTTTTTCCTGAAATGAAATTAAGCTTTCAATTTAAATATTCATATTATTACGAACAAAACCACAACTTTTTATACAAAGTGTATTCGTGAAGGCCCACAGATCGTAGATAAGAGACAGAGTGTTTGTAAACAGTTCTATGCGATACAAAAATATATCACAGTGAAAGCTTTATTGTATAAGACAATACAATAACAGAATATTTATAGATTTTTTGTTTACGTTTCACTCACGCAAGTACAGCGTAAACAATCGTAAACCTTGTACTGCGTCTCCTCAAAAACAAAACATCAAAAACCAACAGGGTTCAATAAAAGTGTATGAATGCAGGATTTATGTATGTTACAAGATATAAGATAAAACATATTTTTCTCAGTGGAAAGATACGGTGCTCCACATAACTTTATTAATAGAAATATCGATAAAGAAGGGCTGTGTTAAAATAGAATGGAAAGTAGAAGTTGCGTTCTAATCTTATTTTTCTTCGTTGTTAAGGGAGTCACTTGACCCCCGCTGGGCTGACAGATGACTACCAATTTGACAAGTGACAGTCTACCAATGTTTAGAAACTGATACATTACACTCAAGAGCAATTAATTTGGGAAAGACCAAAGTTATTCTTACCTAAAAAAATGGGTTTTCTTACCTAAAACAAAATACATGCTTGAATATTTAAATCTTTCGTATTATATTAAATTGAAATAGAAGGGGTAGACGCTTCTTGTGTTAGTGTATATTCTTGAGATAGATTGAGTTGATTAACCCGAGGGAGTACGTGCATTAAGTAATAATTGTATTTTAGATAACAACATCACATTAGTGATCTCCCGGAAATTCTGATTAATTCGGCTTGGCGCGGGATTTGCATATATTTGGAGTGACTTTCACTAATATAATAGCGAGGTGTTAAAAATACGTTAATTGAAGTCTTTACGTCGTAGTTTCATTAAAGTGAATAGCAAAATGATTGGAGCTTCCAACATTTTGATGAAAGACCAGTTTAATAAAAAAGTCTAGAAATCAAAAAATGGCAGAAAACGTTCCTGAATATAGCGATTAAAAATAATACTTTTTACTCGATGACGAATAATTTAAATTTATTATTAATTACATCAAAGAATGAAAGGCAACAATCAACAGCTTGGTAAACAATTTTCCGTCGTACAGGCGTGCTAAACGAAGCTAAGCGTTCGCAATTATATATTTGAAACCTTATAAACGGCGTCAAAAGTGCGCGCCGCTCTCGGCGGGTCGAGTTAATTAATTTATTAATTTTATGTCGTGTGTTTGTGCTTCACCGCTACGAAATAACGTTACCAAAGTACGTGTTTTTACAGCACTCCTTTTTGTGTTAAATTGAAATTTTATTTTTGGGTAAAAATGTGTTGTATTTTTTTTGTGGAAATTGTTGGTATTATTTTAATTCTTCCAATTATGGTGCTTAAATCTAGCATGAAATAACAAGAACATTATAAGCTGTACAGATTTTGACTGTCTATTAGTTAAAACATTGTATCTGATGTTTCTTATCCAATGTATTCCCGAACCAAATAAAACCAAGGTCGTATGCGATTCCAAAACAAATAAATATATGACCACGCTAGATAAATATTAAAGAGACATAACACAAGCTTACAATAACAAGAATTGTCTTTCATTTATTGCCCAAAAGTTTGCCTATAAACCACACACATAACGGTCTGAAATCGATATTTTCTTCAATAAATATTACTTGAGAAAGCGTAACATTTCACTATTGTAGGATTTAATATAACATAACG
Source organism: Helicoverpa armigera (assembly GCF_030705265.1). Classification (NCBI taxonomy): domain Eukaryota; kingdom Metazoa; phylum Arthropoda; class Insecta; order Lepidoptera; family Noctuidae; genus Helicoverpa; species Helicoverpa armigera. The sequence continues at coordinate 9,096,000 of NC_087131.1, read as the reverse complement.
AGGGTATAAACAAAGGAATATTGCAGATAGACAATCAATAGTGCGGAACACAGCTATTTCAAATATTTGTTCAATAAGAGTACCCGCACACTGTAGACCAAACAGTCGCCCATTTGAACCGATGGTTGGCATTTTTTTTTAAATAAAATCTTGATTCTATTCACAGTTTTCAGCAGGTCTGATACCAGCTAAGTACCTGATCTTTGTAATGTGCGCACATTCATCTTCATACTGATTTATGAGCCCAAACAAACTATCGGCCGACTAAAAGATCGCAGTGTGCTACTCTAAATCCGAGATACTATCTATCGATCCTTTTCCATTGTTGTTATTAGAAAACTACAATCCATTTACTAATAAAACTAGCATTGGATTAAGATTGTAATGAAATTGTGGTATTGTGGATTGTTTGTTCATCCATTTGTGGATGTGAAATGTGTTGTTCTTGCTGTTCTATTGTTTGTAAGGATTTATTGTAGATCGAGCAATATAAAGAATTAAAGCACGTAGAGGGAGATCGAGCAATATAAAAATTAAAAGCAGAGAGAGAGAATCTCGTTTTTTTTTGCAATCAGTGTATTAAACTAAAGCCATTTGATAAAATGTCCTCGCTTTTCAGGTAAAAAAGACGATTGTTAACATCTGTATCTAATTTGTGAATATGTTACGGGTAATGCTAGAAGGTGGAGTAATCCTAGGTTTACCCGGGTTGACTTAGTATTACCCAAGCTTCTTGGGTAAAGTCCGAATAATAAGTAAAATAAATTTTAATTCGGGGTTTACCCATGCTCACCTAGGTCTACCCAACTCTGACTGGGTAATGTTAAAAAATTGTCAAAATTAATTAGTGAAATGAAAATCCAAGGTCATTTTAAACATTAATTATTTAAAAAACATACAAAGGCGATCGTAATCGCTTGAAGAGCATTAACTTAACAGCTTTAATAGAAAAAACTAATAACGGTCGTTGTTGTTCAAATTGTAATTATTTATTTGAGCAAGATAAACTGCTGTGACATTTAAAATTGCACAATTTTCTTGCAGCTTTGCATGAACACTTCTTTGTTGCACATTTTGTTTTGCAATTATACCTTTTTAGAATTACGCCACGGGCTCGAAAATTATAGACCTAGGTGAGCATGGGTAAACCCCGAATTAAAATTTATTTTACTTATTATTCGGACTTTACCCAAGAAGCTTGGGTAATACTAAGTCAACCCGGGTAAACCTAGGATTACTCCACCTTCCAGCATTACCCGTAACAAATATACTTATGATATCAAGACACATTTTTACCAAACATGTAAATGTCCGTTTTGATTAAAGCAGCTAATTTTAAAAATTAACGTAAAAAATCATAGTAGGTAAACAGTTGTTTTCATTTTTTTTTGTCAGTGAACCTCAATGTATGTGCATCTAACTTATAGTTTTAGATTACGTAAACAACTATTGATGACCAACAGTGATAGTGAACAGTAACAGTAACTATTGAATGGATAGCATCAAATCAGGCGCGATTCATTTCGCTGCAATCACGCGCCTATTGTATTGTTTCTGACAGGCCTATTGTTATGCGTAAAACGGAACGGAATTACAAATAAACAAAGTAAAAACTACAGTTATTTCCACAAAGCAAAACTTGAATATGCTTTAAATATCGTTTTATACAATTGAATACAATAATGCTGTGTTTTTAACCAACTTCGACAGAAAGATGTTATTTGACAATCATCTTAACGTTTTAGGCAAATATAAACAAAGCCAAATAATTGAGCAATGCTTCCCAAAATATATGAACAGCACAGACAGAAATAAATCACAAATACGTAGTTACAAAGCGCACGGCTATAAAACGAATCTGCTGTATGTTTTAGCACCATCACGAATTATTTACTGCCATCAAGTTTCATCATCTAACTAATGTGTTTATTTCAGTCGGAAATGAGATAATTAGGTGTTTATTAAATTGCACGATAAACAAGCTCAATGAGAGAAAGAAAGTAGAAGAACTATCATCAACTGTTTAGCTTTTTCTCAGCTGTATTGGGATGGGCTTCCAGTCTTACAGAATGCAGCTGAGTACCAGGGTTTCACAAGGATCTACTTCTTATCTGACCTTCTCAACCCGTTTACCCTGACAATTTTATACCCCTACTTTTTTCAGACGGGACCTACAGTTTATCGTGTCCTCTGAAACAAAATCATTAGAAAGCACGCACGCAACTCCTGAAAGATTACTTTTCAAAAATAAATTCAGATACCTAAAAATAGTAAAACCAACCACATAAATAACGAACAAACAAATGTTCACATTGAATTATACAACGACGTAGGTAATTCAATCAAAGAAAAATAATATCGCAGTCTGGAAAACACAAAGAACATCATTAAAAATAAGAAGTTTTTTCTGAGAATTGATACGCTGGAGTCCAAGTAATATTACATCGGAGCGAATGTTCCGTTGGGTAGGCAGAGGCTGACATCTTTGCGATATTGCAATCTTTATTCATCTGACATACGTACTGGAGCAATGCAAATAAAATGTAGCTTCGATTGCCTGCGTCTCATCTCAAGGCATCGGATACGATCAATATTTGTTCGATTCAAGTTTCAAGCTTATTTGCTCTCAAACGGCTGCTGAAGAAACTGTTAGGTTTATTTTTATGTTGTGTTTGTTTGATCTCGAATACTTGTTGCAGTTGTTAATTAAAAATCTTTCTCTGTCGTGTCGTGGTTAGGGATTGTAAAATTCTTAAAAAGGGGACACTGCTGATAATCAGTAACGTCAAATCTAATGAAAATTAATTAATATACTCCTTGATAGTGAAAAAAAATTGACGTAAGTGCAAAATAAGAGAAAACGTCTTGAAGTATTGAACAGCTTGAAAATATGTAAAGTTAATGTAAATTGCGCAAGGCGGCTGGCAGGAGCTGGATGCGAGCAGCCGAAAATCGATCTCAGTGGCGTGCACTTGGAGAGGCCTATGTCCAGCAGTGGACTGCGACAGGCTGATGATGATGATGATGATGTCCAGTAGTGGACTGCTATAGGCTGATGATGATGATGAATGTAAATTGAGAAATAAAAATGCTTAAAAATTATTTCACGTATTTTAAGAGATGTTACGCTAGAATTTAAAGCACCATTTTTCCTAGGAATTTACCTCAGAAAATACCACGAACTGAGCTAGTAAATGACAAAGTTTCTCCAGAATGTTGTTTCATGGAACTTGAAATTACGTTTGTTGACAGGTTCGTTTATTCCGGAAAAACAGACGCAGCTGGTGGAAAATGTTTCTGTGGTACCATTCCTGGCTCAAATATTTTCCTTACTCGAATAAAAACAAATCCTTGTTCTAAGGAAGCTTTAAGTCTACTTCGAACTCATAAAGATAGTGACTCTTTTACCTTTAAAACATATGATGGAGGCTCTTTGTTTGATCTATTATCCTCATATGCATTATCTGCCTAACCTTTTCGAAAGCTTTGCTAAACGTTATAGTCGATCTTTTGACTTGCCATGAGCTCTTCTATCAAACATCTATCATCGTCATCATTTCAGCCTATTGGAGTTTACTGGAAAACCTACGTTTAGTACTTTGACCTATTATTCTATTTAAATATCATTATTATGTTTGGGTTATTGTTGGCTTTGTTGTTAAATGAAGCTTTTAGGGGAAGGTCTCAGCGGTGTGGGGACGTGATCCCACAAACCAACAGCGTGTGCAATTATATCGCGACCCCGCATTGAATTAACCCTTCACCCAATTGATATGTGTATACGTAAATGCGCATAGATGCTTGGTATATTATGTGTATATTGTATAAGGGCTGTATACTATACAATAGTTTGGGCACAGTCAACGGAGCAGTATTTTTTCGATTACGTTTAGTAGGTCCTTTAAGACTGGGGGATGAGCTATAAATACATTTTAATTAGCTTATCTGTTGGCTACAACCAAATAACTTCTAGCTTTATGTACATTTAACACTGGAAGGAACGCTGTCCGCGGGATGATTAAACTCATCCGTCAAACCATCCACGTTCAATCAACAACTCAACGAATGCTAAGAATAAAATAATGTGGGAGGCGTACACTCTGCAAATAGCCGATTGAACTAATTTTACGATTTCACACCAGTTATATAGTTGTTAAGGAAAAGTATACCTTAGCATCGAAAACGCGACCAAACTTCCACGCAACAGATTGATATAAAATAAACATATTGATCGACAGACAACTTCCTAACCAAAGTAAAAATCCTTCGTAAATCATCGAAGTTTGTTTATAATAGTTCAGGTTTAGTGGCTCTTCACTATTAATAGAGTTCATGTAAATGTGGAGCTCGGCAGCAGGTGCATTAGTTAGCGCGTGTTGCGGCGTCTTATCTCACCGAACACAACACCAACCGTGAGAGTCTTAAGTGCTCTTTACTATGATTAGCGAAGTGCATCATACAATGCCATTACCTAAAAGCACAAGCTTCTAATTTAACTCAAGAATTATTCCATTTAAATTAAGGGTTTTTCCTCGGGCATGAAAGGTCGCCAGTACAAAGGCGACCGAAAGTTATTATCTTTTTTATTGTCCGAGTTTCCGTTGGTGTTCAAAAAATGAAAACACGAGGAAAAGGCCTAATAAGTCGACGTTGCTCCAAATTGCTTAATTGTCTCTAAGGGGAAATTCATCAATCACATTGTATTTTATTGTGACCCAATTATAAAAAAGTTTACCGTACACAGTTACAGACTTATGTTTGTGTTAATGGTAAAGGTTTTTAGTAGGTAAAAACGTTTCGAAGTAATCCGAATTTCAATCAAACTTCCGATGTTTGACAGTAAACAAATTGTTGGAGTAAACATTATTGTGCGGCGTCTTGTCGTGCGCTCGTACGTGCGACATCCCCCCCCTCACTCACGTGTCCGAGGGCTGATGTGTTCGAATGTAAATAAAGAAGAAAATCGCTCACGGGAGCTGCGTCAAGTTTATTTTAGGGTAACTTTTACGTCGAACCTTTGAACGTTTGAAAGTGGAGCTGAACAGGTAGAAAGGGTAATTTTCTGCCATCTCACTGATGTAACAGTTTTATTGGAAAGTACCTAATGAAAAATGGCACTTTTTGCTACAAGCAATTTTCATTATCTAATGAAAATTACACTTTTCCATCACAGCTTCTAATTGAAACGGGAATTTTCTATTTACGTTTTAAAATTACAGTTTGAAATTTTAAAATAACGTTTATTTGTAGTAGACTATTATTACTTTGATCGTCTATAAATATACTTGTATGTAGTTTCAACTCAAAGATCAAAGATAGGCACTTGTTAATGAAGTTCTACTTAGGAACTTATCGATTTCACGGAAATTGGAAAGCGATTACATTTTCGGCTATTTGGCAACAATAAACTTGAGGTAGTTTTGTTGATTTACAATAGAGGTGGATCTCGCAAAGGAGTACCTAATACTAGGAATTCATAGATGATGATTGTTATTATTTTTGGTTAAGTGCCATTTGAATACCATTTGAAAATGGAAGGACCTTCATAGTTTTATTAAATACCATATCTTCTTATTCAAGTCGAGATATAATTTAGAACATATAGCTAACTCTAACGGATGAAATTCACTTAGCATAAATGCTAAACCCTGACATTTAGGACAGACTCGAGTGAGCCTTTGAAAATGTATCATATCGTTCACTGAACGACAGATTACACGCTCTGTGGTTACTGCTAGATTTGAGGATTAATTTATGAAACACATCATTGATTTGTTCTACATATGATCTAGTAAAGAGCTGTGTGCTCGGTTATGTAAAACAAGTCAAGTTGATGACTATTCGCGCAATGCAGAGTATTACTATGGGATTCCTTCAAAAGAGTCAGTAAATAAATTAAAAGTTAATCAATTTCTGCTAAAGGCTTAATTAATCTGTTACATTCCAACTTGACAAATGTCAAACAATCACGTTGCGTTCGAAAACAAAAGTGTATCTACAGGAATACAAAATACAGAAGTCACAAACCTGACGGATCTCCAGCTGCCTCTCAAGTATCTTCACGCCCAGTCTCCCGGACTAGGGCATAGCCCGCTCCCAATCCAAATCTTTCGCCTATTTACCGAACAAACACTCCTACTGATGCGCCTACAACAGTATTCCGGTCAGGCACCACACACATTTATCTTTATTTATAACAATTATCAAGACCGAGAAATAAGAACGAGTATTCCGAGGGAATTGCATTAATTACACGAACTAATATCCAGTGTAATTAACATAAGGACGTCGGTAAACAAACAACTAAGTATAGAAGGGGCGACAATGATGTACTACGTCTACGTGGTGTGAATAGGTAAACAAAAACAGACGAGTGGCTCTTCAGAACGTCGACCCTATGAATATTGAAACCCAGATTAATCGTTACCGTCAGCCTTAACTGCGTTCAAAGCGGTGGCGTTAAGAAAACACGAAGTTCCAAATTAATCTTCGGTTTTATGATGAGCTTGTTTGATGGTACAAGTGAACTGTGGGAGTGAAACCAGTTGGTCTCATACATATTGGGGCCAAATATCCTTTGAAACGCGAACTATTCATGAATTCAATTACGGGATCGCGGGGATCGGCCCTTTGTTTCATTCATTGAAATTATCAAAATGACTATTGAAAATACGATTGAATTCGGAAGTTATATATTTGTTCATTTGTTCGCGTGAGATTTAACTAAATTCATTTGAGTAATCACTTCAACGGGTACGAATTGCAGTCCAATTAGATTAAGTCCGGTTTTAAATGTAAAGTCGGTACTCAATTAGATGTAAAAAAGTGTATAATAATAATAATATAATGTAATGTTCGTTTATTTGTTTCGTTAACGAATACGGTTTATGTTTTGTTCGCTAAATGTTGTTAAAACTTATCCAATTACCTTACATATGAGAGCACAATGAGCTTGGAGCGAAGAAACAAGACAAAATAAGTACAACCAAGAATAAAGAAAAAAGGGGGAAAAGTTTTTGGAAAAACGAGCGTTAAAAAGATTTTCTTTAATGTAACACGACCATTTTGTATAATGAGCAGTGTTTTAAAAAATAAGGTAAAGTTAAAGCTCTATTTATGATTTTTAAGGTTAATTAGATTAGGTACAAAACGTAATTTTTATAGCCATTTAAATTGACATTTTATACTATTGGACATTTTAGAAATTGACCAATAAGATAAAACTTTAGAAATTCAGAAAAATATAGCTCTAAGTTAAGATGACATGACAGAATCCATGTTCAATGACGATGTTAACCAAATCCAAGGGCGTGTAGGTGGGGTCTACCTTGACCTAGTGCCGCCTAGCTACCTCGAGGTCATCGCGAGAAGATGCCTAGGTGTGCCGATTGGACCCACTGAGCTGGTAAGGACACTGAAGACCGGATAGCTACCAAATGAAGTGGAAGCCTTGTAATTGACCAGGCCAGGCTAAGTTATAGATGGGTAGTCAGTACTTTTATTGTCAACAGTGTCAAATGCTTTGGTCAAATCGAAATTAGTTTTTAATAGAAATTAACTTTGGTCTTTGTTGTGTTTAGTGATTGGAATACCTATAAAAAATGATGTTTTTTTTGACTGGTTAAAAGGGAATCGATAGTTTCTTATAAGGTAATTAAAGTTTGAAAAGCTTTTATAGATTTTTTTTAACCCTTGTCTGCCTGCTTAGTTCGCTGTTGGAAATGGTCGTAGCTATTAAATGGACATAAATTAGAGATTATTATATTATTATAGTTGATTTTTAATCAGTAAGGACGCGCTGTTAAAAATGACTGACGTTTTATTTTAGCTGTTTAATGTGGCACTCAGTAATACTGTACGGACTTTCATCTTATATTGTTTATGGATTAACGAGTTCATGGTGCTCATGATAAATAATACGAGATATTTAGAATGCAAAGTAAGTCGAATAACTTTAAATCGTTTGGCACTTTCATGTAGGGGATAATTCATTATATTACAATGTACCTATATTAAAATTCTTTCATCACACTGTTAATAAATTATGGCTCAGAATAAAAAGTTAAAAATATTTTGGTACGAAAATAAGATGCAGAAATCTTAAACAAAGTTTTAATAAGTCGCGCTTTTAAAATAACGAATTTACTGAGGTGTTCACCGTTTACGAGACATGATTTACATCTCCGACAAGAGCAACTAATAAAGTTACTAAACAAGGGGTAAACATCAGAAGAAGTATGATTACAGGAGTGAAATATTAAGATAAAATCTACAGGTACTACGGGATATTTCGGGAGCACAGCCATGCAAACAATAGTGATATAAATTGCACCCACGATGGATACGTATTCAGGGAACGTTTCATTGTTAATGACAACAGTATCGAAGTGTGATGCTAATTGATGATCAACGTGTGCGTGTAATACGTATCCACCTGGTGGCGGAGGCTGGGGCGGGCGGGACGCGGGGGGCGGAGGGGGCGCGGTGGGGTGCGCGGGACGGGGCGATGCATGCGTGTGTTGGTGTCGCGTACCGGCGGGTTGTGTGTGTGCGTGCGCGTCGCGGCGTGCGCTCGGTGCGGCGGTCGGGCTGCCACTGGGCGGGACGAGCGCCGCAGCCTCTCCCGGACCCGCCGCCCGCCCAGTCGCCCAGTCTATCTCTACCGCTCAAACTTTTGATGCATCTCTTAAACGATTTTCACGCTAGCCTTCACTTTACTAACATCTCAAACATGCATTGTACAAATTAGGTTTAGCATGCAACTTAACTTGAAATATTAGATAATTAAATAAGGCACGTATAGGGTTAAAAATAACATCTAATCAGCGCAGTGAATCAGTGTAATGGAAACATATCCAGCGGAATGGAATTGGGGTGTGTTAAATGTTTTAACGGCTGAGGGATTTTCGTATAATTATTATGCTAATGTTATTGAATAAAACCTGCTTTTGAGCATGGATCACTGATAATTAATTAAAATTCGTCGAATGTTAATTGTAGGATGTAGAAGTTAGCTGAAGTGGAATTACTTAGGAGGATGCAATTTCCGGTTAAAGTCGGTATTATCGTTGGTCAGGGGAGGAAGCTTAGCGCTAAAGCCTTTGTGCTATGTCGTGCAGTGTGGACACTGGACAGTGTGGCTGCACGTCAATATAATTACACCCGACAGAACATTCCTTCTAATTTAGCTGTTTGAGCTCCGCTTTGTCCTCACGACAGTTCAATTACTTAAGGTTGTATTTAAATGAGTGAATGTGCTTATTTGCTCGACCATCCTTGCTCTACTTTACGTATTAATGCCACAAAAAGTGGACAAAAATCCTCGAAAAATCCCCAAATATAATTTTGTGAGAAGTGTGTGTCTCATTTGCGGAAGGTTGTTAAGTTGCGTCGTAAAGTGTGGCTGTAGTCTCATTACTTATTTATAAGTCGTGAGTTGAAATGAAATTTGTTCGCAAGCCACAGGAGTTTGTAATTACTGTATACTTAAACATACAGTTTGTTTAATTCCGGTGACTGAATTTGTTCTTTAATAACAAATTGCGAATGTAACTTCAATGAGAGATAAATTAAAATTGAACTAAGTAATATACAACAGGATCCGCTAGCTTTTTCTTGCCTTTCAGAAACTGTGTTGGTATGATACATTTTGCATAAGATATACTGATCAATTTACCAGGTCAGATTGGTCAGCATTTTAAGCAATTGGTTAAGATTGATTTCTTTCAACTAAAGAAATAACGAAAGCTATACTAAGCTACCTATATCAAAGTTTGATTTGTACTGGCTTGGATTCAATAAAGTAGCATTATTTACGCCAGTTATCTTATTGTGACTATAAGTAGCAGCTCGACTAATAAATTTATGGAATAACATTAATCCAACAAAAGCGTTTATTGAATAATCTTGAATGATATTATCTGTGCGGTTGGGTGAATGCTTTTTCATATTGGGAATATTCTGTTGCCGAAATAATATGATGGTATTCAGTTAGCATGTGTTGGCAACCGATTTAGATACGAGAAATATTAAAATGTTTAATTTAGACATTCATCATACAGAAAATGGATTAATTTTTTTAGTTACCTATATGTTATGAATTTCGCGCGAAAACGACTATACAGATTTTAATGAATTTCGGGTGGGAGAAGAAAGTAAGCAGGCTATTTATTTATTCGGATGCGGAAAGGTTCCCCTCAAGATATGGGTGGAACCGCGGAGAAAAGCTGACATAATATATCATTTTATTTATACAACTAGAAAATATCTTAGGTGTTAAGGAAAGATTAGAGTAAATAGCGTAGAACTAACCTTAAGAGGACCACTACTAAACACCGCTGGAAGTAAAAACTAATGTCTCCCATCAGTCTACATCAACTTATATAAAGAGCACTAGAGTTCAGCACCACTATGGCCGACATAGATGTAGTTCATTACGTTTTTAGGTCGCCAAGGAAGGAAGGACGTGAATTCATATCGCGGACTTAGAGTAGCCGTACACTGCAAACTTTTAGTCGGCTTATAGTTTTCTTGGGCTCATAAATGAGTATAGAAATTAATGGTAATATACGCATATACGCATATACGCATTACAAAGATCAGGAAGATATTTAACCGGTTTCAAATTGACTGAAGTCATTGACAAAAGCAAGATTTTCTTTAAAAAAAATTGCCTACCATGGGGGCAACTATCGGCCCACTGTTTAGTCTGCAGGGTACAGGAACTCTTAAGGCACAGCTTACATAGAGACGTGATCTGGAAATGTATCGTCATTATACCCACGAGCTCAAATTTATGGACGAGCGTCGTGAGGGAATGGCCCCCGCCTGACTTTTATCGCAATATCCACATATATTTTCTATTGTCAACGCTCAAGTGCTGTTTTATTTCAGTGTGAGGACGCCCCGTTTATTCTACAGAAATATTATAACTTCTGATTCAATTGAATTGTTGGATGATGTTCCACTTTTGATAATTCAGCGCTTGCCTTCTGCTTACCGTCACGCAATAGTCTTCACGTCACGGAATTAAGAATAAAAATATTACAGCTTAATTTCATACTGCCAACTTGTAGGCAGAGATTTACATATAGCAACAGGAGCTGCAATCCTGTATGAATGATTTTCTTTTGTTACTTCTTTGACGATTTGAGATTACTGGCCCTCTTGCGATTTGTGACGTCATTTTACGCAATTCTATTGCTCTGGCTAAAACTAACGATCCGTTGAAAACTGAGGACCGCAATCCTTACGCAATTACCTTCCCAGTTCCAGTATTTTTCCGTTTCAACCGTGCCGCGTCCGACGCAATTTTTTCACTGAAAGCCTGATAAAATATTTTTGTTAGCATAACGCTAAAGGAAATTACTCAGTCGTGAACGTTTTGTAAAAAAGACTGTTCAAAATAACTTGATATACAGTCGCCGCGCTGGGCTGGCCTATTAAGGAAAAAACGTCGACACGAAACAGGTCAGTCATCGTTTATCTTTGATATAAAGTAAGAAAGTTTACTCCTGGCTGGGAATCAGGTTGTTTTTAAGTGTAGGCTTTGATAAGTATTCCCCTCACGGTATTATAAGTGGGTGTCGGCGAGGGTAAACACATCGGGACCTGTTGCGTCGAGCTCGCGGCACTCACTACCTAATGTACTTCCACGTTTTCTGAATAAATAAATTTACGTAACAAGCGTTTTTCTTTATCGCTACTAATGCTTCGAGCGGAGCAACATTTATTGTTTTCTGACCTCGCTTTCACGTAATATTGCATTGAAGCCATTTCCAATTACTATTTTATTACGCAAGTTGGTACGGATTATGGGAAAGTGAATCTGTTGGGTTTGCTGGGCAATTTTCAAGGAAAAATATCATTGTTATTTTTTATAGGTCGAGTGGTAACGTTGGTAATATGAGCTTAAATTAATTTAGAGTGCTTAACTGTGCCATGTCATGTAATAAAGTGAGCGTTTAACGACGACTTACTGTATACGTACAAGTACGGTGAGTGGTTAATTTTTTAATAAGCACCAAGAACTTGAGTAGAGTTTCATGTAGTATAGAAGTATGTTAGTTATAACTTCGTCCAAGCTCAAAATGTAAAACTTTTAAAAATATTGTTTATTTTTCCAGAACAGGGCCCGGGAAATACATCTTTTTATTAATCTACTTTGGTTTTAAATATTCTCTAAGTATCTGGTTTCTAAATCTCCATTAACTTATAAATATTCAATCCTCTAACTCTCGATTGAATCCTACTCACTACGGCTTCACTTCTCGATAAATAACTCACAACATTCGTATTGATTGGTACCTTCTGTAGGAGATAAATAAAGGGATGATATCGAAAATCGGAATCGGGGAACAAATCACGGTATCGAATTGGAGTGTTGACGTCGATCAATCACTCGTCGAATGTGAATCGATTGTCGCGTTCCACCGCGGCGCTACGGGCTACGCGCTGCGATTCTAATAAAAGGGGAGCTCAGCGTAGCACACGTAGCCGTAGACGATCTACACTTTTCCGATTGAAATGCTTTTATGTTTTTTTGTTTCAATACTTTCTCATTGTTGCGAGTGCTTTTTCCAATTATTATGAAATGTTACTTTTTATCGGATACGATAAAATTCAGGTCACAGTGTCAGGAGAAATAAATGTACTCATTGTAATACATATATTTTTTATTTATTTTTATAACAGTGTACTGGTTCTCAGCTTAAAATATTTTTCCACTAAACTGGTTCATCGGTTTGACGGTGCAGATTTAGGAGAAACTCCATTTTACTGATTGCAGTCTACAGAAGCCGCAAATCGATACATTTTTAACTACCCCAGACGATTATTGATTGAAAGTGTTCCGTTTTCCTTTGAGCGGGTATAAAGCATTAAAGAGAAGTTTGCTGACTTGTTGCTCCGGCGGGGTGATCAACTCGAACACAGCGCAACTCGCTATTAATTTATAACGTAGTACCGCTGTGTATGAACTGAACTACTCCTATATTAAATGGACGTATGAAATAAGTTGACAAGTACGCTAACGTTTGAGTTTTTATGTTGTTTGAATTTCTGGGAAATGTTCATAAATGGAATAAGCTATATGAATATGGCATAATGCTATAGGATTATGCAACTATAAAATGTCGAATTCTAATACTTTCACATTGTTTGACGAACGTTAGCGAACGCTTATTTTACCCAAGTAATTCCTGGTAACAAGTAATTATCTTTAACCAGGCCCAACTAATAAAAACGAGTTACCAATATAGATCTGCAAATCCATTCTTGCCATTTTCCTTTCGTCTTTATTTCCACGAAAACTCATCTTATTACTCGATCGTAATTATCACTTTTGTCATCGATAACCTTTGAAATTCCAATATTATTTCCAGCCAGGTTTTGTCTTAAGAAAAATATTCGAATGAAAATGTTCTTGGTTCGAATACAAAGGCGTCATTAGATATTCATTCGGTGTCTGGAAAGATTGTAATTTCGTGTATTTGGCGTATATTGTTTGAAGTGAAGGCGATGGTATAAATCTGTTACGCGTTGTGTTAGCTCAAAGATGGCTTTGTGTTGTCATGATAGTGCTCCAGAATTTAACGTTAATTTGGTGGACGTGAATTTGTTATCTATAGGTAGTTATATGTAAGCTGTTAGTTTAGGAGCTGTTAGTTAGAAAATCTAATGTAATTATGTATTCTTATAGAATTAATGTGAAAGTTAGGTATTACCTAGTTTTAGTTTTACTTTGTTTAATTTAATTAATAAATTTAATAATTAATTAGTATGTAATTGGACTTTACTAATAAAAAAGTTTACACTGTCTATTATAGGTACTGATTAAGTGATAATAACTATCAGAATAATGATTCTAAAGATAAAATCTAAACAACAATTGAATACACGTACCTAATACAGTTACACACGAAACAATACAAATTATGTACTAGCAGTACGATAGCATATTTTACAAACTAATTCAGTATTCATCCCTTAACGTTCTAGTTTACGCTTTATGTCGAACAGAGTAAAAAATCCAATACCTTTGCTTACCTGTAGATAAGAGCCTGGCACAAATTGTGTATACTTTAGCACTCAAGCGGTATTAACTGCCCGTGGTTACGTGACAGGATTTTTAATACTCTGTAACCTCTGCCTTAATACTTTTTGCCTCTAATGTAACTTCTACCTAAATACTCTTTGGTGGATAAACGCTTAAGCTTAGGGAGTAGGGTCTAGCCTTTTTACTGTCACTTTAATGTTTGTCGTTCGAATTCGCAACAATTGAATTTGGGATACACTAGTGTTTTATGATGATTATACTGTTTTTATAGATAGTGGAGTTGTCTGAACAAAGAAGCTATTCAAGTGAATTATAGTCAAGATTCTTTGATGTCTAATTGTGTTGAATGCGGTTAGAAATCTCTGCTGGGGAGATAAGGTGGTAGCTATTTCTGATCTTTGCAGAATTGATAATAAGCGTGTTAAAATATTCAGTTTATTGAAACGAGAAACTGCAAAGGGTATTCTGTGTGAAGGGTGTGCTTAATAATGTTACGTACGTCCTTATAGTTGCTTCATATTACGATATGAGTTTACGAAGAATGTTCAGGGATGGAGTTGGGAGATTAAAAGCTCTTTGATATTTAATATCAAGAATAATATTAGGTACCTAATGTATTAAAAAAAACAAACCTTTTTACAGTGTGTGCCTAATTTCTTCACTTAAATGCTAAACGAATATTTTTCAACTTAAAACTGACTGCAACAAGAACGATATTAAAAAACGTATTCCACAAATTGGTTTTCCATCTCCATACGGTAAACCGTGTCATTTTTCTAAATAAATACGGAAGGCTGCGAGCTTACTGGAAAATGTTAGAATTTTCCGAGAGTAGCGCTTTCCTTGCAACCTACATTTTACGTACAAGGAGGCTTTAGTCAGACGACCTATAAATGTACGTATAAATTCTACGTTGTACTAAATTCGTGCCTGGATAGAATTAAATTACACTGCATACGCAGACGTTTTATTATATCTATGTTAATCCTAGATTAACGAACTGTCTTCCTAGAGCTGCTTATTAATTTTATGCTGAATAATTTCCAGCTTGCATTGTTCGGTAGATATGAAATGCAATAGGATTTTATAAAAGACTTTCCTTTAGTGACATTGCAGTTCATTCCCATGCATATAAAACTATTATTTCTGATAAAAATACACTTTTACTAAATGATAATTAAATGGTCTATTTGGCAGAGTTTTTGTAATGTACTCATTATTTACTATGAATATTTTTTGTAGATATAGCTTCAGTAAATTAATCGCACACTCGTGCAGCGATCGCTGTATTAGACCAACTTAAGCATATTCTATATTATCGAATGAATCCTAAAAATATCTGTACGTAAGTTAACATTTTAAAATGTAGAAGATGTGGTACAATTTATCGCGCTGGCTCAGCTGTAAGCTTCAGTTCATCGCAGTGTCTCGTTAAGAAGCAAAGATGTCATCTCAGCACATTTCTTCGAGCGCAAGGATTTCTATGAAAGTCGATCCAATTTATTAAACGCATTTGTTAGAATTTCTTCAATGCTGTGCGAATTTTAATATCAGCTCGTTGGAAATGCGAAAGTTGTTCGCATTGTTGAACAACTATGAAGCGATGCAAAATTTCCTGTGTTCTCTGTTCTGGTTGAACTTAAGCCAGTTATTAGCTACTTAGAATTTTCTCTTTGTTTTACCATGTTTGGTTTTTGTTTAATTCAACGTGATGAATTCTTTTTTTTATTGCGTTTTGTGGTGAAGAAAGGATTTTTTATGTATTTGTTATTGATCTAATGATTTGATATTGGATGGTGGGGATATTCGTGTAGCATATATTTTTGGTACATTTCTCATAACAATCGATATTGAAGTCACGTGTACTTTTTCGTAGGTTTAATAAAAAAACATTTATTTCCAAACCTTTATAAATAGAACCTTTCCAAACTGAACCAAAACAGAGCAAATCTATTTGTATGTAATTTAACAACTATTTCATAAACATGAAATGTCGTGGCCGGTGATCCGGAGTAATCCCGGTACGGACAACAATGGACGGCCTCACCGGGAAAACGAACAAACGAATATGTAGGTATATGTGTTGTGACCTCAAGGATGAAAACCTCTATGTTATGATGCTGAGACTAAGATTTTCAAGATATTTATACCTATAACTATTTACAACTTCACTTCCAGGAAAAATAGTAAAAAGCAATTACATTGTAAGAAGGTGTAAGTTTTTTAAGAGTAATGCGTAATCTGGCATGTAAATGTACACTCAATATTAATCCCAACAAATAATAAATCCACAACAGATTTTCCAGTATAAAAAATACAGGTAACAATATTGTATCGAGCAACTCTTTACTTTCGTTGACCTTTTCCCACATCTGCAACTGACTTTTCAAGATCACCTTCGTACATATTTTTATATTTACCTATTTATTATACATCCGCAATTTCTATGACGTCACATTCATAGCTTGACGTTTCCACAATAATGGGGACCGAGCCACATCGATACTTTATACCCAGCCAGACCTTCCTATAAATATCCTTTGCCGAAGTACGGTAATAACAGCGGTGAAATGGATAAAATTATTGATATTTTCCCTTTATGAAATTGCTAAAATATTACGGAACCAACTTTTTTGTTTGATATCACATCATATAAAAGAGAGCTACTTTCATTTAAAGGTAACAATAGACGATCTCTGCCAATTACTCGGGCAATAAAAAATAGTGTCAACAGTCAAATGGTATGTTTTTAATTACGAGCCAAAAGCTTTTCTCCTTAAAACATGAGGCGAGCTCTCGAGCGTGACGAACAGATTAACACCCTCGACGCCTTTACAATGGTTGGCAGCAGCACTGACCTACTTTCTGCTCCCACATTTTTTTAATCTAGAATGTCGGCGAAAGGTAAAGGTAGAGGTTAAAAGCTTTTTCAGGAGCTGCACTCATTCAGGGTCGTGCTCAGCGTAATGTGTGCCTTTTTTACATACAAACTCCTAAAAAAGTCAATACCTTTGTGAGAGTGGCGGTTCGTTTTCATCGAGTACTTTTCGGAATTTAAAACAGTTTCCATTTGTATTTTGTAGCCGTCACGAGGTTTCCTAGACTAGTTATTTTTTAATTTATATTTTGGTTTGGAGCTTTTGTCAAATTGCCTTGATAAGTGAACCTTCCTATAATAGAGAGCGAGCACATAATTCGTTGAAATGGAACACGCGAGTACTCGATTCATTCCCGGCTCCCTATCAGCCAGAGAGTTAGAGAGGTGCCACCGCCATGCACAGTGTACCACTTACGACCTTTGTGGACCTGAAATCTCTTCTTACCAAGACCCATTCAATTTAACGCGAAAATCATACCACCTAAAGTTACCTGATAAACTACAATGCATTCAATTTCTCAGCCACAAAAATGTTTATTAAATTTTGGCCAGGTAAAGCAAATAATTAAAAAACAAAGAGGGTTTAGCTGTTTTTCTGTTAAATTAGCTTGTTACCGGCAAGAACAGGGCGGACACTCGCCAAAGGCAAACTAAGTAAAGCTTAATACAATGAGAAGTCTGCTCCGCTTGGAACACAAATTGTGTAGTTTTGTATAATAGAATAAACGTCGTGTTTGTCGTCAATTGTACCTAGTTACCCAGATACAATCAAATATTATGGATACACAATAAAATACCTATGTAGTTCTAATTTTAAGACAAAAATATAAGTTAGTAAACAATATTTGACTTGCAGATTGACTCAAAACGTTCTAGAATCTACAATTCATTTTCCAAAGCGTCGATAGGCAGCCGATATTTTAGAAAATTGTCGGAAACCAAAGTCAAAGAGAAGGAAATATTTATACAAAAACAAGTTAAGTTTAACACTTGAGTAATCGTCGATTTCATCTAATCCATAAAGCCGGCCGAGTGCTCAGACGAGACAACATTATTTCACACAATTAGGGCCATTGATTTCCCGCCAGACGACTGATGGCCGATGTAGGCCTCCAATTAGCCGATTGCCTTTTCCTCTCTCGGATTTCTCGGTTCGATCGCATTTCAAGCGAAATAACATCCGGCTTACGATGTTAGCCCGGTTTACAGAATTCGCTTTGGAACGCGAAAATATCGAGCTCATTGATTTGAGGGACACCAGAGACTGAATATTGAATATTTGGTTCATAACTTCTCCATTAACTTGATTTGTTTTGGTTTGAAAGTAAGTGCATTTCATTCTGTTTGTGTTGCTATTTCGTTTTAAATTGCTGATTTTGGCATTTGGACACGAGTTGGAAATAAGCAAAGGTCATGTTATTTCGGGTGCATGAAAAATTTAACCTTTAACCAACTTTTCTAGAGGGTTGACTTTCAATTTAAGAATATAAAATGCTTAACGTTTATTTTGAATTCAATAATTGTCTTGTACTACCACCATCTTTAAGTTATCCGTACAAATGTTTGTTGAAATAACAATGTACTTAATGTGCCTAACTAGCGCAAACTAAATTCTGCTCTGAGAGAGATCGTTAAAGTTTATGTGCTGAAAATAAGCGCTTTCTGAGAATAACGATAGCCGAACCAGTCTGGCTTTCTAAGAGTCTGAAGGACCAAGAAAATATTGAGATTTTCTAAAAGTTTTAATACCTCTTTTAGAAATGTGGTTTGCTGTTGCGTGATGTGAATTCAAGTCTCTTTTCCAAGCCTTATTATCGTGCCATTTCTATTCAATTAGAATTTTTCTTACGAAAATACTTTTATAGTTTTTTTGCATATTGTGTGTTCAACATTTATTAAATGCATTGTACACATTGTGGATAAGTTTGAAGGGCGAAGGGGTTCCATTAATTTGGCTCGCTACAATCAAACGTACCTAACTCTCCGTTTGAACTCTGTAATTACTTTCAAACTTGACACGGTTGCGCGACCGTGAATTTATAATTTATATTGTTTTGTCGACAATTCGTCGCCAAACACTCCCTGAATATTTACAAATAAATAAACGTAGATATACTTTGACCTACTTCGTTTCGTGGGAATTAATTATTAATACATATTTAACACAAAAAAAGCAGTCACTGAATAAATTGTGTTTTTAAATAATTTTACGCTGCTAAAATGGCTTCTTGATTGAATATTTAGATCGATTCATACCATGTTACGCATTGAATATTTGCTACTGTAACAATATGCCCTTTTAATTTAGGTATCACGACCCACAAAATATGTCCTAGTTCATTATTCCCCTCTGCACACAAAGCCGTTGCGTCGACACTAACTCAATGAGCTGGTAACTCGGAATTACCTCACTGACCGAAAATTTAAATTATGAGAACCACGATCGCTACATAACTCTAGGGAATTCGATTTACTCGCGGTCCAGCGGTCATATTTATAGGAATATCAATAATATGCTGTTCATAATGAAATAATTCATCGAATTGGTGAAAATATTTATGAGGGTATCGTAATGAAGAGGTAATAAGGTTCAAAAATTAATCATATTTAATTTTGTAAAGAAAATAATAAGAAGCTATTAAAAAAAACCGGCCAAGTGCGAGTCGGATAGAGGAGCAAAAACAATAGGGTCCCTTTTTACCCTTTGGGTACTGAACCCTAAAAAGCACATATAAATTATAATAATATAAAAATAATGAATGTTCCATGCATTAACCAACAAATCCTTCCCTAAAACCTCCTTCTAAGTGTGAAAACATTATCGAAAGTAACGTAGCGCGTAAAATCAGTAGAAATGTTGTTTTATTGAGTAAAGTAGCGTGACCAATGGCCGGGTAATGATGTTAGCTACCCTCGTCACGAGTTGCAACCTCTTGAAGGAAGCGACGATCAAGTTATAGTTCGTATGAAGTCGAGCGGGAAATACTCAATTGGAGGTAGATTGCATGGCAGACGCATTTACATATGACAAGGACATGCAACAAAACATAAATCTATCTACTAGATGGTATTTTCAGCTATTTCTTAAAATGTGTTTTTATTTCAGCAATGATGATTAAGAATAAACAAAACGTTTACAAATCTCCTATAGAAATGACAATTTTATTGTGTACTCTTTATCCCATCTCATTACAGACTGATCTTTTATATGTTTTAAAATATATGTTTCTGATCGAAATATCATTCGGTATTTTTTATTCTGAGCATAGACGTAAAATTGCTTTGTGAACGCAAACGCAACAGGTTTGAACAGAACCTTTTACAATTGCCACAAAAATCTGCTGAATATTAATTGGAATTCTGCAGTCTGCAGATCCTGTTGGAGCTAAATTGAGTTGCTTCGGAAACTCACGTCTGCTAGTTACAGATCATTGGCCAATTACTTGCAAGCCTGTAATATCAAGCGTACCAGGGTGAAACCACAGGCTTGTTCCAATCGCTTACCTAAGAGGCCAAGTGAGGTAAATCTACTTCATCGATAAAGGTCTAGTTGGATTATTCGACAAAATAACAAACCATTTCAGCCAAAATGGCGCACTTTTATCGGCAAACAAGATGTCGAATTGCTTTTAGATTTTCGTAGCGCTAAGTAAACTGACTGATTTACCTTTTAAGTACAACTATGTCTTAGTAACTATATTTTTTTAAGTAAAGGATCAATATTTTCTTATGGCTTAAGATTTTAATTAGCTTAAAGGATGTTGAAGTTTCTCAATATCTTAATCGTATTATAAGTTGATGTAAAATCACGTACAATCCTAAGTATCCTTCAACAAATCTCTATCCATCCTCGTCAAAATTATTCATTGAAAGGAAACTAAGCTCCTTTGCGAAAGTAAATAGAACAGTGGTCAATGATACTCACGCAAATCAAACAAGGGACCATATTCATTAAAATTCAACGTTCCATTTTCCATTTCATCCATCAACAGTTTCCACGTAACTATTCTAAAAAATATAACCGGAATGGGAAAGGATTTTTCGCTGTAACATCAATCAATATGCAGTTATGTCAATAGATTAAGAAATGCAATATGAAACGATTGCTTTTTATTGACTTTTGATTAGTCTTTCACATGAAAAGGAAGATCATTTTTTTTTTGTTATTCCGTAAAGGTTCTAAAAGAACTGAATTGATTTGTTTTTTTTTTAATCTGTTGGGAAAGCTTTTAACTCTGGAACTACTAAATGGATTTGAAGTATTAGTTCACTGTTGTAAAGCTACACTATCACCTGTTGACAAAGGCAATTATTTATCCGTGTGATAAAAAAAATAACTTCCAGTATAGCTATATTTTCTTACTATTACATAAAATCTCTGTCTGGCAACTAAAATAATTCCAAATATTGAGGACTAATAAAAAACAAACAATTACTCCAACGTCTCAAAACCATCGTTTTATAAACAGTGTAGAAAATCGTGGGAACTTTCCTAAGGTTTTTTTCAGTTATCCTTTTTACTTTAATACTTACAAAGGTATTTGCGCAGATTGAGTCGGGGACAAAGACTGCCCTGTCTTCTCATTTCTGTCTGTACGTACTGAGATCGTAGTTGGCTCGTTTCGTTCAGTCGTTGCTAACTAAATCTGTATTACGTTTTTACGAACCTTTTGTACTAAGTTCTCGGAAAAGGATTAGGATGTTGCATTGGTAGCTTGTCTTTTTAATGTATGTTTTCGTATATGGTATGGTAATACGGTATGTATTATTAGAGTTCCAATATGGTGGGAGCCCTAAAAGATACTATCAGGTTTACTTACCGCACAGGGCAACTATTTTCCGCATATGGTTAAAAAGTAGCATATAGGTATGTTTCTAATATTAATCTGCATATATAATTGCCGAGTTTCATCAGAATCTATTCGGTAGGTTTTGCCATTATGTGAATTAACCTTAGGTCCACAAAACAAGACTCTTAATAAAGTAGGTACAACACAAACGAATAAAGAAACCTCCCGCAGCCTATATTGGAGAGCCGTGTCCTGCAATAACTTGTATGAGCTTTCATAACGCAGCTGCTATATGAGATTTATAATCCTATATCAGTTTTAGTGCCAACACGTGTTTACGACTTCATAGTTTTCTATATCTAATATCTATCTACACTAATATAATACAGAGGATTTTTTTTGTTATACCCTATAGTCCTCGAAAGTACTGAACCGTTGTTTGTAGGTACCTCGAAAGCTTCGAAACTATGCAACCCGTTTGAAAAATTCGATCACTGTCAATAAGCTAGTCTATCCCAGAGTAACATAGCTAACATTTTGTTAGGGTTCAGGCAGTAGATCTCAAGGGACGCGGGTGAAACCACGGGAAACAGCAAGTATTTAATAATTGTACAGGTCCTTGAACTATAACATATGCATTGAATGCAAATTTTTTTACCAAGCTAAATTATTTTCATTGTGAACATAATGGTGTTAAAAATCGTATCAACATAAAATCTGCCACGGAAATAGTAGCCGTTTGATATCGATCCCGTGATTCAGGGCGGCTGACAGCCCAGCGGTATTCGCGCCAAAATGCAGGCGCCATTTTAAGCTTTACCAATTAACATTTTTGGAATTCCTGCTTGTGACACCTTTGCCGGCAGTTATGTCATCGTTTGAACATGATATGCTGGTTCGTTCAAAAATTGCTAGCGTTGTAACACTGCTTTTATCGGCTAGCATTTTATCTATTTTGAGTTCCAATAGGTTTTATAAACTCCAATAGGTTTGTTGGATGTGTGTATGTTTGTTACTCTTTCATGTAAAAGTACGGAATGGATTTTGATAAAATTAGGGAGCAATAAGTACCTATAGCATATACATACAATACTTATGTATATCAGAATAACTTATAAGCCAATTTATATCCATATGAGAAGTATATCCCTTGTGTCAAGGTAAAATGTTTGTGATTCAAAGTTGTCGATGTCACTCATAGTTGCATTTTTCTACTTACCGTTTTTGTAACATATTTTGTTTTCCATTATTTTTGATGATTGTACGTTTTTACCCGACTGCCAAAGAAGGAGGGTAATGTTTTTATATCAGATGCTGACTGTTTACCTTAAGGAGTACTCACTCTGTATATATGTATTCAATATTTTTTACTAACTCACTTTCACTTGTAATATATTCGAAATAAGGAAGTAACTTTTACTATCATTGATTTATACCAAGAGAGTGAAGAAACGTCTAGGAATAGCTGCGGTTTGAGATAAGTGACATTATATTAATTAAGTATAATACAAGGTGTTGATTTGCATTTGTGCCATAGTTCGGGAGGAGGACATACAATACGTAAATAATCGATTGGAATTACAGTATATGGGAAATAACTAATATGCACTGCTTTTTTTGTCATTGTAATGTTGTGGTATTTAAGAAGTAATCCAATTTTATGAATGAAATTTATGAGTGATTGTTACGTATGCTTTGTGTTTGTGTGAGGGTGCAGCACGGTTTTAACGCCAGTAACATACGCGCCAAGTTTAAATAAGGCTAGATGACATTTACGGAATTCCGAAAAAAAATTTAAGAATAAAAATTACGTACCAATTTTTTTATTGATTTGGGTCGAGAATCATTAGCATAATTACCTCCTTGAATATGGCACGGATGCAAAACAACAGCTTGTATTCGTATTGACCATTAATCCTGTAAAAGCTTTCCCATGGACATGTCAAACAATGTTTAAAATAGCTAAGTCTGTGAGTAGCCCTTCTTATATTGTTTGAATTTTCAGCAATACCTACACACTTTAATGTACCGTTTGCAACAAATATTCCCCCAAACAGTTATCTACTTGTGTTGTTAAAGGATAAATAATAAACACATTAAGTATGTAAACTATCGATTGACACGACTGTGGTTTATGACAAATCATGTCCGAAGCCCGAAGGTCACTCGCCATAAATCAAACGAGCAAACAATGCAAGCGGTGACGTCATGAACAAACAAAGCCACCAATTGATATAGTCAGACAGACATTTCATGAATAAATTAAACCATGCAGTGTGTTGTGTAGTTTGCAGGATAATAATGATAATTAAAGCTGTGTTTATGTCGTTTGCTGTTAGATGATTGCATTGAATTGCATATGTCGACTGAAGATGTATCCTATATCATCATCATCATCTCCCGAGCCTATTCCCAACTATGTTGAGGTCGGCTTCCAGTCTAACCGGATGCGGCTGAGTATCAGTGTTTTACAAGGAACGACTTAGGAAAGAAAAGAAAGAAAGGAAGGAATATGTACATGTCACACTACCTATATAATCGCACTAATATTATAAATGCGAAAGTTTGTGAGGATGTTTGTATAGTATGTTTCTTACTCTTTTACGCAAAAACTGCGGAAGCTAGTAGATATACATTTGAACTTGCTAAATTGAACCCGGGGTTCGACTTTGAAAGAGTGATATTTAAAACGGCGATTTCTTACTTCAAAGCTCTTCCAGCAAACGAGACGTCTTTCCGTAATATTCCTAGAAGCGGCCTTAATGGCTGACCTACAAAAAGTTAGTCCTAGATTTGCATTTTAGAACTTCATTCCAAAGTCGTTATCTCTGATCTATTGAATTGCTTATTACTTGGAAATCTGCTTAATTACACTAGTTTGCTGTTCATGAAACTAGTACTGGCGGTTCGAAGTAATTTCTGATATTATTGGTTTTACGGAAAAATGCACGTTGGGCTAAATTCCCGATTTAGTAGTTGAGGAACTTATTCAGTCTTTGTAAGTTCACTCGATCAAAAGTAACTACATATTGTAAATGTAGCTTCAATGTAATACGCACCTGAATAGTATATAATTTTGTGTTCATATATATTATTACGTGTTCTCCGTATAAATTATATCAGTGAATAGAAGCGATATTATTGCGTCACAGTTATGGTGATATAAAAGCGGGACGCGGGTAACGACCCATCTTCATAATACAGTTACTGATAATGTGCCCATAATATATCTTGAGTTCCGGATATGTCTCGATAGGCATCACTGTGGTCCCGACCGATTTCCTTGGCAAAATAAACTACCCAACGTAGATGCTCAAATATAAGTATAATATAGGTCTTTGTAGGTACAAAGTGATGTTAAATATAAACTGAAATAAAAAGCAGGGATTTGTAAAAGATGTCTCAGAAACTTTCCGAACCATTATGCAGTAAAAGCTCTTGAAATAACACCTGCATTTCATTCGTGTTTCTTTTATACAAACGGAGTGCTTAAACTAAAATAATAAGACGGTCTTTAGAAACATAATCTTTTTGTAAGTATAAAGAAATGTATCTGTTTTATTCCTTGCACATTTTTAAACATGAGTCATTATTATATGATATTTTGTCTAGGTAAATTAAAAGACTTTCATTCAGTTGAACTCACGTAGTCTTAAAAATGCATCTAGTTCAATATAACTATTTATCCCTAAAAGTTCACCAGTTTGTCTATTATTCGCGAGGTTTTATAGCCCGAAAGTGTATTTGATATTGTATAATATAACTAACTAGGAACTAGCGCAGAAATTAATCTACCTCTACAGACACTAAATAATATTTGTCTTAACATAGCTCACTCAACCCTTCTAGGTTTAAAAATTACAAAAGATCCCTAAGCCCTAGGACTTAAGCTGGGATCAAAACATCTGAAGAAATATAAAGAAATTCTCCATTTTAAAGCTCTAAATGGTCAACTGAGGAATTAATCATGGTTTGATAAAAGAAAGCTTATAAAATCTGCGTTCATAACTGCGACGGCTGTCATAATCTGTCGTTAATCGGGGTTGCCTATAAAATCTGTAGACGGCACTTTTCGCTGATTGAATTGGGAAATGGTCGGATCTTGACGTAACGCTAGTATAATTATACCGTTCACTGGAGTGACCTCTCCAACTAGACGGTGGACGGACAAAAGGTTATCCGAAATCGATTGCTATGAACGTCAACTTGCTTCTTATTACTTAATATCGGTAGACTAGGATCTCTATACATATATATTCTCTAAATACATACTTTATATCTAGATCCTCTAATTAGTTGCCAACCACAATTTATGTTTCGTCGAAAATCACGGAGATAAGAATAAAATCTCAGTAAGTAATTGATTAAGTTTCTCCTTAATTAAAACCAAATTGTGTAAACTTAATTTAATTAAACGAAACCAGCAGACTGATTCACTCAGAAATCCTTTGATAACTTTAACACTATTTGTCCTCGTATCTGAACTTACGTGACTTTAGTAAACATGGATAGATACATATGTATGTGTAAACTTACTATGTATGTATCTCACAGTATCGTAAACAAAGTTCTATTGAGCTTGACAGGTTAATCTAATTTATTTATTCTGAAAACACACAAATAAATCTCAGGTAAGGATCGCTAAGTTTTTATTTTCTCAGTGGTTGGCTACCTTTGTAACGGAAAAATCTTTTCACAAACCCAAGTGACGTTTAAGCTGCTACTCGGATTTTTCCCTGAATTTATTGGTAGAAGACACAATTTGGAATGGTGTCAATATTTCAATTCTAACGTGATCCGCAAATAATGGTTTCTCGGTAGTCGGCCAGGGGTCGGTGTCGTGACGTGGGTTTCACAGAATGGAGGCCTTTCCCTCGATTACATTATACGTCGTAGGTGAGTTTAGTAGAACTCGACTAAATTAGCGATTAGTATTCAACTCTGCCTGTCTGCCTCGGTTTGGTAGGGTGAAAATTTAATCAGTTCCGAACTTGTCGTTACCTATTCTGATACACTTTAGTTTCAGGATTCTGGTGCTTTGCGGTTCCCGTTAGCAAAGTTTTGATTTATAATACGTACAGATTTAGCATTATTGTGAATTTAAACATTATGTAACTAGTATAATTTATGAATGCTTTAAATACTGAACAATGGATTTCTAGTAGACAAACAATACAAGGTAATTTAATAGAACAGGAAGGTCGGCAAACATAATTGTGTTACGTGTTAATAACAAAACAAATCACTAGAGATATATTATTGGCACACGACAGTGTTAGTCAACCACGCGATGGCTATACACGATATATTGGAATTCTAATCACAGTACCTAATCAAATAATGAGGTTTTGTTTGTTTAAACATAAAACATCTGTAGCTGTTTGCTAATCGAATCAAGGGATTAACGTGTCCGGGCATAAAATGTGGATTTATAGCCAATTCCATTTCAAGTTTTAAATGGCGGACGTAAAATTGACGCTTCGCACGAACAGACGGCTCGTGTTCCCTCCGCACTTAGAAACGTCCCAACTTTGAATATTTGGACAAAGCGAGTTTCGTAAACTGAGCGAATGTACCGTCCACTTTACGGGACAGCACTTGGAGAAGTTTGCAACACTACTCGACCCTCGTTTTCCTTTTCCCGCTGTGTTATAACGTGCAAAAGTGGAGTTCAAAACTAAAAGCTCCGAATTAAATTAGCCTGAAACAGGTTTCATTATATTATACTTACCTATGTTTTTCTTTGGGGAATGTAACTTCCAAATTGATTGGCCACAGATTTTTTTTCAGCCAAGAAACAATTTACTGTTTGCTGAAAATAAAGGTCTGGAAAATATAAGATTACTAGATATTTTGCGTCTAGCCAGTTTTATTACAAACCTCGGGCGGGCTGAGGGAGAAAAAACTATGATGGAGTACAATTTTCGCTGTCATATTGAAAAACGGGGCTGAAAAATATTTTCCTTGTTAATATTTCGTTTCTTGTGCAAGACGCGTGAAAAATGTTAATGAGCGAAACGCATAGCTTCAGATAAGCAATGATATTTTTCTTCTGAAAATTGCGGTCGAGAAATCGTTTAGCAAATGTATCCACATTAAACTGACACTATGGTACATAACAAACGACCACAAATAAACGATTTGATTTGATTCGGAAACATCATGATGCGATATATTATGTATGTACTTATAATAGCAAAGCATATTGTGAAATATATCGAATCTCACGAACGAGTTTTTGCTTATCGTTTATGCTGTATTTCGTAAACGTATATCACTTCTCATACCAAAGTACAAAAATGTAAGTTATTCGTTATTAAAAGACTTCTCAAGCTGAAGTTTTATTTAGTCCTTTACCTTGATAGGTTGCACGAGTAAGCAATTAAGTTACTTTCTGAGTGGCCTTTGTCGGCGCTCAGTCTAACCTCCGCTTTATAGAACTCGACTCTAATCTCGAGCGTCACTGAAAATTAAACTCTACTAATGCTTCTTGTACAACGTAGGTAAGTTTATTTTTACTTGCATTTTAATAGAATGTTCTTAGCTAAGATATACGAGGAGTTGAGATATATGTCATGTAATTTGAAACTAGTCCCCTAATAAAATAATAATTGTACAAGGCTTAAAAGTTGCGCAAATTTTTTTTTGGTACACAGAAATATAAATAGGTACGTAGGGGTGGATATAAAACCGTTTTTTCTTATGGCGACTATGAATATAACCACTAAGATATCTACATCTTTAAATATTACAGTCGTTGTTATTAACGAAATGGAGCGATTGAGGGCGTACGATCGAACGAAATAAAAACAATCAAAGATTGCACTAACGCGATATTTGTTTCACGAGCCCGCTGTTTACATAACCTGGTTGTTCAGGGAGGTGACCTATTTCCGAAATGCATTTACTAATTAAGATATTAATTAATGTTTTTTGGTGAAGTCATCGATAATTTACTGGTAGTAGGTAATGTTTGTGTATACAGATAGTGGATTGATTTAAGTATGTATTTTAAATTTAATGAATTAAATATATAATATGAGGGGGTAAAAGAAACAACTCAGTATATAAGAATAGCACATTTATTACGTGAAGTAGTGTACAATACATTATGGCACTTCGTTGCGCATTATTATTAGATATTAGGTATATTCCTTAATTCTAGTTGCTTATAAATATGAAAAACAACGTACAAAATACTGGTTATATTGACACGGAATCTCCATTCGAACAACATGTATCATAATATCTACACGCTTGATTCTAGAGGGTGTCGCCCTACTATACAGTAGTTCCCCTATGGTTCAACAATGCGTTATAATGAAGGAGTAATTTTCTCCTAAAGGGAGAACAAGGCAAAGGTTGGTGTTGATCTTCTACTCAATAGTAGTAGAGCCTGCAGGCATTGCACTAGTATAAATATACTAAAGGGGGGCAGAAGAAGTATCAAATAGTTTGTATTAGGGTCTACCCGAAGCCTCTATAAGTGTGTGGTTCGTTGCACCAGCACTTCCTAAAGGGGTGGCAAAACGCCTATGCAATGCCTAGCCAGCCTAAAACAGTTCGAAGTACTACATAGTACGAGTCCTTTACCCACTCTTACAAGGATCTTTTGGACTTGAATGACACTGAAAGGGGAGCTTCCTGGGGTCTTTATTTTTCAAAATGATTTTTTACTAGACGGCGCCTACCAAAAGACCTTAGCAGCAATATAAGTCTACCCGAAGCCCCTCATGTGTGATCGCTCGAGCAGCCTGCAGGCGTTGCAGCAGTACTTCCTAAAGGGAGGAACTAGACAGTGCCTGGCTAGTTGGTCAGTATCGAACAGTTCGCAGCACTGCGTAGTAGCCCTCTAACACCCACGGTCTTACAAGGATCTTTTGGTGAAAAGCATCATGGAGTTTTTATTTTTCAAATTATTTTTTAGGGTCTACCCGAAGCCTCTCATATGTGATCGCTCCAGCAGCCTGCAGGCGTTGCAGCAGTACTTCCTATAGGGAGGGACCAGACAGTGCCTGGCCAGCTGGTCAGCACTGCGTAGCGAACAGTTCGAAGTACCGTGTAGTAGCCGTCTATTACCTACGGTTTTACAAGGATATTTTGGTGAAAAGGGGAGCATCGTAGAGTTTTTATTTCTCACAAATATAAAATTACAAGATGGCGACGTTAATAGCTGTATACCAAAAGACCTTTGTCACAATGTAAACGGGTAGACCTTTGTCTACCCGAAGCCCCTCATGTGTGAACGCTCGAGCAGCCTGCAAGCGTTACAGCAGTACTTCCTAAAGGGAGGAACAAGACAGTGCCTGGCTAGTTGGTCGGTATCGAACAGTTCACAGTACTGCGTGGTGTCAGCGGGCGGACAGGCGCCGCGCCGTGTCCCGCACGCGCGCACGCGGCAGCGCCGGTGTCGCTCGCGCGGACGCGGACCGCAGAGCATCTCGTCTGATGCCGGACATTCGAGAGGACGACGCGATATGCCGCGACCGCATGTTGCTGAACACTGGAAAAATAGAATTTAGAATAGGTTTTATATCGGTTTGTAAACGACGGAGATATGCGCAGAACAGACATAAAAAATACAAACATCAAAATTGAAAACCTCCTCCTTTTTCGGGAAGTCGGCCAATTTTACTTTAACAAAGTATAGGACGATTAAAAGATCTCGAATAGACCTGGCTCATTTTGTTGATTTTTTTAAAGACGTAGTTTGATGCAGTGTGAAACACAGTAGTGAAATAAAAAAAGCTAAGCAGGAAATTCATAACCCAAAACCCACATAGTGTTTGTGCAAAGGTTATATAAGGATATTTTTATCACAAACATGACCTTCGCAATATTCATAATAACATTCTGTAATCAAATCGCAAACCGCCAATTAGTTGCGGTTGAAACAGTTCCGCGAACTAGTAAATCAAGCCAATTTGCAGCCACATCGCGCCTCGGTTTGCAAAATGCATTGCCAGGTTTCCAGCTAACTGGGTCACTATACTGAGTATCTACATGCTACATGATCAACGTAAACTGAAACTATCATGTCCCTACATTATCGTTAGGACGATTTTTAGGCTGAAAGCCTCTCTGTATAGAATATACTCAGGCTGTATGAACTAGGCCACTCATGGCTTCATGACTTTTTCATGAAGGTTCCATTTACATTTATATACGGACCTTTACATGTTTACGCTTGGTTACGCTCGGGCCTTATGTAGATAAGTAGCTACATACATACATGTATGTACATATTTGGGCAAACAATCCGGAATTTGTTCGACTTCTTTATTTCTGTTTTCAGTGAGACAGGTAGACGAACTATATTAGTTCAGCTTTAATCTTTGAGCTTTTACGTACAAGTACACAGAGAATATTTGATGGTCGAAGTGGTTTGTAGTTTGCTTTGTAGTCGGTCATCGTACAAATTATAAACACCGACTCGTAGTTTGTTACAGAGAAACTTGATGTCGGTTTTAATTAGGTGTTCTCGTAACTCGTACGAATGGTTTGAATGCCATGTACATATATTACGAGTGTTGATGTAACAACTTGGCACATTTGTATGAAGGAACTATGTAATGTGTTACCTGAGTCCAGGGTAGTTCTTTCCAGTAGACAGGACAAGGCAAGCGGTTGCAAGCCTGACGTGAGGTCGGCTTTGCTGAAGTACACAACGTGGGAGACACGCTATTCCTTATTAGATCTCGTCTTGATGATGTACTGCAGAGGTTATATGAAATATGGGATAAGTAGATAGAGAAATTCCTCATGTTATGCCATTTATTTGTGATGTTTTCTTATCTAGTAACCATCATGACCAAAGACCAAGTTTATTTTTTCTCAAGTCAACAAATTGCAGATAAGCTGATTGAATGACGTTCATCCCAATATTCTATCTACCTGTTGCTTGGCATACAAGAGATTAAATTTTGATATTTTAAATTTGCTCCTACACTTGTGTAGGATGTCAAATTCCTATCAGCCGTTACCAAACTTGAAAGCTTTATTGCCGTGGCATCTTTTGAGGCTTAACGACCAATATCATATGAAGTGATTCCTAGCACATGAGTACAACATACCTGACATTAAGAGGTACGCAGAAGATCTGTCGCTCCTGAACGCCAGCAGCTCCACACGTGGCGCTGCACTCCTCCCACTCGCCACCAACCCACGTGAATTCGCAGCTAAGGGAAAATTCTTCTTTAGTAACACTATTTTAGTTTGAAGTTCAGAAGTCATCAATCTTTTCGTCTCCGTATGAATGCTACATGATGTAATGTAACAAAGGTCAGGATGTAGGCCGTTTTCATCAGAACTTTAGGGAAATCAATGAGAGAATGGGAGATACCTTCGGAGGTTGAGTTGATGAAAAGATGAAGCATGCTGTCTAGTACCAGAGTGGCAAACATTACGTATGTTGCATATACATATGTAGATTGACGACTAAGACAAGCACAAGTTGCAAGCATGCCGTGACATGTGCTAAGATGGTACCGAAATACATTATAAAATTATTCTTAATTGAAATTCTTTTTTTAGATCCGATAAAATTAATTTCAAACAAAGATATTCTTATTACCATTAATTAAAGCTTAGAAATAATCGCACGTGTTCCCATTGAGTCAATTTTCCGGGTGAATCGTAATCCGGAAAACAGCCAAGTAAAAGTTTATTCCCCTGTCTACGTAATTTAAATAGCAAATTGAAGATAATGACAAAGTTGCAGAAGAGCAAATAGATTATTTTGTGATTTATGAATATTTAACAAAAGGACCTTTTTGGAGAATATTTGTGAACAGTTATTAATTTAGGTTCGGGGCGATAGCCGCGGCCACAATGAAATATTGAGTTGGGGACGGATCGATCTTATTTTTGTATCAATATAAGCCTGAAAACGTAACAAGTGTACGACCAAAAAGCTTTTTTCATGAAAGGTGAGGAAAACAGAAAAAATATTGTAGCAGGCTTTATAAGTATTTCGAAACCAAATAAAAGCTTGAACCAAATGAAAAATACTTTCAGGGTTTTGATAAAACTTTTCATTGCAATCTTTACGGTTAGGCTAATGAATTGCATATAGCCGTTGTTAAGCGTTAGTGTGATTAATTAATTGTAATTGGAAAAATGGCTTCAGAAAATAGCTTTGTTGAGCCCGCACTCTCTTTAAATTTTTGATACCTACTTGCACCCCTTTTCCACTTATGTAAATTAATCATAGCTGTAATTTGTATAGTTTATGACGTTATAGCGTGCAGGCTGCATCGTGCGCGATGGATTAATCGACAACGTCATCATACTTTCGTGTTATTGTTCAGTAATGTATGAAAAGGGAGTAATGTAGACATTTATTGCAAGGTCTTTGAAACCATTGTATTTTGAAGTAAAAGTATAATTGAATAGTTGAAATTAATCTCAACACGATCGATGATTGTATGTTGTAACAGCTTTTGGTGTTCTATCTTATGACAATTTAGCCAACAATTTAGAATGTATTTAGCAAATCTTCCTTAAAATGAAAACGTTTGCTTAGGTAAGATAACTTTCAATATTTTTAGTACTCAATATTTCCGTGCAAAGCTTTTCTTCAGCTCTTAAGTCAGTACACATAGGAGCTTATTTTGTTGGCTGTGGATCTTTTTGTCGGATATGCAGAAAGAGAGCGGCAATTATCTATTCTGTAGCTCTTTACGGTTGCCCTAACCTTTAGCAAGGACATATAAAATTAACTACTCCAATAGTATGAGTACATACTTTCTAATCTCCAGCAAAGATATGAAGACAATTGTTTGTTAGTACTATACCTGTGCGTATTACAAGCTTCGAACATGACAGGCGGACACTTGTGGTCTCTCAAGCACCGCGGCCGCACCACGCGCACGCCGCCGCCGCACGACGCAGAGCACGGACCGCGCTCCGTAGACCATCTGCCGAGAATAGAGGACATCAGGATTTATATACAGTCCATTTGGTAAGACTGGTTGTCAGACTTTCCGGCTTCTGACTACAGGTAAAGAATGTCAAGATGTTCGTATGATAGCGGGGACCTACCAGTGTAGATCATACATATTCTTCTTGAAAGTAAGAGCTTCAGCTTTGTAGGTTTCGTAAGTAGAAGAGGAAGCACTCATCCTTTAAAAGCGATGCTCTATTTGTTTAGAGGCCAAAAACTGAAAATATGGTTTTTAATAATCTCTGTTTACATTGGGGTATAATTTTCAAGGTATCATTTCAAAGCTTTATTAAATACATAATTCATCGAATCGTAGCCAATAACGATACAAAATAAGTACATTGTTACAGAAATTAAAGGTTATAAATCTGATATGATATTAATACTTGCGATAGCGTAGTGCACATTAAGCACACGTGACAGGCTTGGCTTGCCCGATGTCGTGTTAAACAGATTTATACATAATTTATAGGCGACACAGCCGTGACCTTTAAAGGGTGAAACTGTTTGATCGAAGTTGTTTGAAGTACCTGCCCATCTCCCGAGCTTCATGTAACGTGACACACGAAAATTGTGTTTACAAACCTAATTCAAAGATAAAGCAGCCCCCGTATTGGAAATAGTACGGCAAGTAAATAACAGTCGCTGTAAACAAAGTCAATGTCTTATATATCTTCTTATTACAAAAGGAACGATACCTAAATTCGGAATACAAATGCGACACAAAGTAAAGGGTAAGTTATTGTCTACAATAATGGAAACTTGTCGCGAAACTTTACAGTGTACAGGCGAAACTTGCTACAATTCAAATATTTGTAGCAGGGCTCAATTCGAAGTTGGGACAATGTCTATTAGGTGTAGACGATGTAACGAATACAAATTTGTTGAGCTCACTTGTACTTGTACAAGTAGATTCTCCACTATATTTCTATAATAAATCGTGATTTATGTTAGCTGAGCCACGAATTTCTAATATTCATTACTTAACTAGTGACAGTGATATAATGGAGGGTACGTGATATCGTAGAAACGAATAACGAAAAAGATAGGTTTTTATTTCACTTCTCTTATTATGTACCTTCCTATCGAAAATATTTAACTTATTACTTTTCAAATATTATTTAATGTTCTACTCCGTTCTAAGTTGATGATCTTAAAACTTGTTTTGCGACTATTTCAAAGTAAAACAATTCTTTAGGCACAGGTCGTTTCGTTTCCTTTAAGCTAGGTGTGAACAATGAAAATGAAACGACTGAAAGAACTCAATTGTGATAAGGTGGAGGCTGAAATTTCCGCATGAGATGTCTTCTTTGCAATCACTCATGAGGAAACATAAAAATGTTTACCTAAGCTTTGTAATTAGTTTAATATTTTTAGAGAACTACATATTTCAAGTTGTTCAACTTATGAAAACACCACTATAATAATGAATCAATTTATGTAAGTACGCAAACAGATTTTATTTAATAGAAAACAATTAAAGAGAGAAAGATTACATATTACCAACATAAACATAGCAGTAACTCCACTATGAATAAAATTGCTAAACATTGACACAAGTTTACATACAAAACTATCAATATAGGAACAAATCACAGAGACGTATCGCAATAAGAATTTCCCGGGACGAGCTCGGCCAGACAAAGGTAACTTTTGTTTCACTTGCTAGCATTGGAAGCGACTGTCTCAAACTTTATAAGATACATTAAGGTCGCTTGTTCGAAACTCGTACATGTTATATTTATGTACAAATATACAAACAAACATGTATATTTTTGTGAGTATTCTTCAGAGTTGTGTCTTTATATAATTGTTGAAATGTTTCTGTTTTAGGCCTTTATAGTACCTTGAAGAGGTTAAGTTTTATCTAACTAATATAAGTATGTATTTTCTAAGTAAATGGGGCAAATCTATTCTATTTAAATTTTATTCAGGCCCATTATTTTATGTAAAAATAAATGACTCCATGTCTCATTAAAATACCAGATTATTATTGACTCAAGAATAAATTATCTCTAAGCGAAAAGAAGGATAAAGAAATAATTTGGCAGTCAGGTCATTAACCTTGTTCTATCTATTCGATCCACGAGTTTCACAATCTTAATTTTATATTACAAGATAAAAAATATGGTGAAAAGTTTCCAATAGCCGTCTATTAAAAGTAAACGAGTTTTAATTTTATGCGAGTCGATAATTAAAAAAGTTCAATATAGTCTTGTGAAAACCAAGCTGAACGCAAAACCGGAGAAGTTTAGATAATTATTAACTTCCAAGCTACAGAATTCAAGTACGACGAACCTTGGACAAAGGTCATTTCATTTAGAAAGAATTAGTTTCTGGAACCATCCATTGAAAAATTTAAAAAAACCCCCGACCCAAAAAAAGTATGCAATAATTATGACAAAAGGTTAAAAACGCTTAACCCTATAAAAAGCAAAAAATAACTTTTAACACTATGTAAACTAAATTTTGTCGTGTCGGGGGACCGCTCTAATTCATTACTTTAGATACGTGTTTTTTTTAAAACGAATGTTGTAATTAGGTAGGTATCATTTGATTTATGTAAGTATTTATGAAGGTAAAAAGCGGTCCCCCGACACGTCAAAATTTAGTTTACATAGTGTTAAAAGTTATTTTTTGCTTTTTATAGGGTTAAGCGTTTTTAACCTTTTGTCATAATTATTGCATACTTTTTTTGGGTCGGGGGTTTTTTTAAATTTATAATTTAATTTTATTTCATGCTTTTTAAAGGAGCTCCTTAATTTTTCCTACTTTTATTTAATTTATTTTATCTTAAGATGGGGTCGCTATATGTGATCTCGGTCAAAGGAAGCTGTTTAACAATCCTCATGACAAACTGGCTCTGGGAGAATTGCACAGATTGAGAAACAATAAAGATTAACCGTTGGACATTCTAGATTTTCAGCAAAAATATAAATCGGTTTATCCGTTTCATTCCGGCATTCCAGGGTTTCATCCGCCACATCCCATTTGCAGCATTAGGTTCTCGTCAATCAGAAACATAAAGAGAACTCGTCAAGACAAATTCAACGAGCCCAAACTCGATGGGTTTACTAAAAGGCAGTTCAGGGTTACGTCTCCTACCTTCGTGCCCTAACAGCAGACCAGCTCAGTGGTTCCAAAAGACATTAGTGTTTCAAATTTCAGATCCCACATATACTTGCAAGTAAACTGAGCGTGTAACATTCCTATGACATCTAGCAAACGAGCTGATGACCTTGAAGACCTGAACCGATTTCCACCAAACATAGCTAAGAACACTCCCGACTGGCATACCTTTTAAACAAAAAAAACCGCATTACAATCGGATCATCCGTTTGGGAGCTACGATGCCACATACACACACACACACACACACACACACACACAGACACGTCAAACTTATAACACCCCGTCGTTTTTGCGTCGGGGGTTAAAAAGTAATAATAATGGCGTCCACGGCCGCTTTCGGCCACGGCGGCTGTTCTCACGTAAGGAGATCAGCCAGCTGCGCAGGACATATTATAGTGCACGAGCATTGAAATAGTAGGTAATAATAAACTACAAAAACAGATATGAAAATGTAAGAAGGAATATATAAATAAGAAAGATATTTTTCCAATTCAGAATCGTATGCAGAGTAAACAGGTTTAGGTCAACAATGTTCAGTAATATTGACATTGCTTTGATACGCTCATTGCTGGAGAAATGTTTGCAATATTTGATTTCTTCTAGAGAACTGGAAGCTATGTAACAAAAGGTAATTTAATTGAATCGTATTTATTCCGCGAAAGATTGTTTTTTTTTTCATGGATTTTGAAAGTGTTCAAAATAGAAAATAGAAACCTGTATTGCGTTAACAACTTGATAAGCGTCGATTTTGGCAGGATATTGTAGATGTCACGCTCAAAACTATAGTTTTATGAAGTAGGTATTAAAAGTGTATTTGAAATAGTGTGAATGAGTATGAAATAGGAAATAAATAGATTTTTAATGAAAGCGCTATCCAAACCAAGGCAGATAAAACGATCTGATGAAAAGACAAATTTACTTGCTATGTTTTTCCGTTGTACTCCATTATGGAAATGTTATTTACCTATATTCCAAGGGCCTGGTGCGGCTGGCAGGAGTGCTGTAGTTCACCGACACTTCCACCATCACTGACTCTCCTGACACCACTGGATGTTCGGGATATGCCTGGAAAATGGGTTGGATTAACAAATTGGGACATCATAATAAAATGAAATAAGTACACTGTACACTTGGGGGCCGGGTATGCGTCAGTTTAGTTATTAGTATTCAAGCAAACATTTTAAGGTTGTGCCCATAATTATCTCAGAATCTTTGTTTCTTTCAGTAATAGAAAAAACAAATATGAAGGGGACTGAATTGGTTACAGATGTATCGAAAAGCCGTTGGATCGATATCATGTACACGAAAATCAACCATACCAAAATATTTATAAAAACATATAAAATGCAAATGAATGTTTAGATTTCCACATAACTCTTGGATATTACACTCGAGTGAACTAAGTATCCATTACTGTGAGACAGGTTGTTACCACGTTACAGCGATATAAAGCCTACGTTACCCGCGGTTTCATAACACCCTGTAACATTGAGCACATTACCGTTACGTAACACGTGTATCTAATGGACTCTTTATTAACTTCATTTCATATTGTCTTACGAGAAATCAGAAAAGGCAGCCATTGATAAAGGCCTCCTTGCCTATTGTCTGCCAGATTAAATCCCTAATTGGAACGTAAAATCTGATGAATAAGTTTTATCGGTATTTGTGCGGAAGTCGAAATTAAGGCAATGTTAAGATGAATGCCGATTTCCATAAACATTATTGGAAGATTAACGATTAAATACAAAGTATTCATATTCAACGGAATTGTTTAGATATAAGAAGTTCTATACATTTAAAATTGTTTGTTTGGCTATGTTTGTAATTTTACACGTCGCAAAAAAATAAAGCCCCAATTAACCTTATAAATCAGTGTGAAGTACATACTTAAGTAAATATTTTTGTATTAAAAAATCTAACGTAAAATTGAAATAAAACGCCCGCTTAGTTCAAAAGGATAAGGTGGCAGAGATTTCGCGCTCGGTAATTTCGTTTAAGCCATTAAACTTCTCTAAAAGCTTTTGAGCTAAACGCACTCGCTTACGTGAAGTGTTGCTCTGGCCAAATTACTTCTTTGAATAGAAAAAGAAAAATGAGATATAAAGTGAGTAGCGTGAGTCCCAATTAACTTTAGCGGTGCAGTTGAAAGCATCGCTGAATAATTAACCGGCCGCGGATGCCGCTCAACCCTTATCATCCAATGTTTCGCCTCGTTACACTTTTCATAGTTTGTTCCCTTTTGTACCTATCACGTATTGTGTTTAGCCCACAATGACTAAATTACCTAGTTTGTCTCCGATTCAAAATCTGAAAATAATTGCGACGAATGAAGATAATGGGCGGCCGACCGTGAAGAGGGACCTTAAAAAATTACCGACCTAAACTCTGGCATTTATTATTTCCACGTGGGAAATTCGGATTCTTTTATGTTGATGTTAAATAACAAAGCGGCTAGGGACCGGCCGCTAAATAAATAAAACGCGAACAAACGCTATACAGTGTTAGTTATGCAGAAACAGTTATACGGTTAATTAAACTTGAAAAGGATAATTTGTGACCTACTTTAGCGCAAAAAATATTTAAGGCGTATATTTCAGTGAAATTAATTTCTTTGCGAAATACTTTGGTTCGTATACTAGGTCGGCACAGCTTGTACCTATTCAGGCTAACATAGTCGGCTATAAATCCTGTCATAATCCTGAACAGCGCTCAAGCCAAGTTTATTCATAGTGAGCCAGAAGCGACCGCTTTCAAAGTACGAACCTCGTTAATAAACGCTTCGAAAGGAAGTTTAGCGAGAAATGAGTGAATTAGCTCAGCTACATAAAATTTGATTTTAGTTCCAACATGGTAGGCTCGTTTCGTTCGTCTCGTTTTCTATTTCAATTCTAACATTTCCACAATTTAAATACATGCGCGGAATTTCATATTTCGTCCAACTCACCGTCCAACTTTTCATTCAATGTGTATATATTTCTAGTATAGTGTATCAATGTGAAAATCGTGGTTCAGTTATGTATAACACGTTGGACACATGTAGTATGAGAGCTATGATTTGATTGAATTGTTTTTGATTAGTCTAGCATCGAAAATGAAAGGCTGTATAATAAAATTGTTAAACAACAATTGCTTTCAATTAAACTGGCTATGATAAAGGTTTTAGAGTATTCCAAATTTTACGGCTATAGAATACCTATAAAAATAAATTGCAAAAAAGATAACTTACCATAATCATCAAATCCGTCTGCAACCGCGACTCCGAAGATATCAAAACATCAGTATCAGTTCTCGTCCACTTAAGCAACGTTCCCGCCGCCACAACTTCGCCTTCCCATCTAGAACCTTCTTTGATATCTATGACGTGACTATCCACTTCTACAATTTGTAAATTCTGTGGTACATTAGGATCGTACTTCAAGTATTTATTGTTATCTATGTCAAAACGTTTGGAGTGTTTCATGAGGTCTAAGATCTGTTTGTCGCGTTTTTTCTCTCTGATGGCAATGTTTAGAGGTACGGGCGTGATGATGTGGACGGATAACTGGTGAGCGTCGTGTGGTATCATTGTCATGCGGGTCCAACCTAAAAATAAGTAAATAAAACGAGGGTGATGTTTTGTTTTCAGTTAGCTGGCTTGGTGAATTCAGGAAAAAGACAAATCAAGTAAATAGAGAAATCAATGAAATCTTTGTAGTGTATAAAAAAATGGCATGACACGACATTTTTATACCAATGTTTCCTTTCCTCAACTAAGCAATGTCTCTAGGTTTACGAAAATACAATATAAACGAATACCTATTGTGATTATTTGAAAATATTCCAGAGATATTTATTTTAGTGAATAAAAGACATGCTGTCTAGCAACAGACAACCAAATTCTTTTGGAACGACGACTTGAAATAACATTCACAACAAAAGAATAACGGCAACTATTGAAATTCTTAAGCAAAAATCTCATAAAGAATCCATAAATATGCACACATGAGAATAACAGATCCACAATAATTTAGTACAAACAACAATTTCACAGTTCTTCGACTTCCAATACGTTCAAATTTGTCAATCTATGCGTGTAATTTAATTCAAAGAGACTGCAGTTTACAATCCCACAGTCGGTCCTTGAACTTCAAAGAGCGTTACAGAACTTAGATCCAGCCAGACGTAGTTTATCTGATTCGTAGCTATTCTGAATGAAATCTAACTGAATTAGGTACCCTTTCGCTCCAGAACATTCATTTGCTTTCAAATCTCTCGCTGCTGCAAAAAACGGGCGATCGAAGCGGACTTTTTGTTCGTCGATGTTCGAAGCAAAAGTTTTTACTGTGCTGGTGATGAAATCTTCTAATTGGTGTTAGTTGATCCTTAAATTTTATTCAGCTGGTGTCAGAAAGCATTATTCCAACTACATTATTTTTGTTCAAACTCGTAGTAATATAAAGCTAAAGATTTTGTTAGCTTTAATCTTAGAAA
Source organism: Helicoverpa armigera (assembly GCF_030705265.1). NCBI lineage: Eukaryota > Metazoa > Arthropoda > Insecta > Lepidoptera > Noctuidae > Helicoverpa > Helicoverpa armigera. The sequence continues at coordinate 9,054,727 of NC_087131.1, read as the reverse complement.
CTATTGGACCACTTGAAATAAAAAATCAGTGTTAGGTAGTCCATTTATCGAGGAGTCCATTTTCTTTTTATCAACATGCACAGAGAAGTTTCCTCGGAAACCGCCAGGGGAAGCTAATGTGGTACAGGATAAGACATTAGACGTACCTTTGCCAAGCTGTCTGGTGTAAACATGGGTGTTATTATTGCAGTAGCCGTCAGGACACCAATTGCAGATACTGTCCGAAGAATTGCAATGTCCTTGAACGCAAGTTCCCTGAGAAAAACCAATAAACATATAATAATCCTATTTATTATAAACGCAAAAGTTTGTACGCGAGTGTTTCTCGTTCACGCAAAAACAATGAATTGAGACTAAACTTGCTAGTTATATAGCTAACATATCAGAATAACATATGTACGCTACTTTTTATCCACGTGTGAAAAGGACTTTCCTTAGAACGCAAGTAAAACTTTTGGCGAAAGCTTGTATGCATATAATACAGCCAAATAATATAATGCAATATAAATGAGGTACTAAAAGGAAAACGGTGTCGTAAAACGGAATTTTTGAAAAATGAAAAAGCATTTTTTCGGGATTGTTGCGTCGAGTTCTCCACTTTGAAACGAAAAGTGGCTCGGGTTAAGGACTTTTAATTAAGTTGATGTTATAATTACTGCGCTTCATACAAAATGAGTAGTATTATGGTCTATACGATTAAGTTTAATACCACTTAGTATAAGCTGTACATTATTTAACATGAACGGAGTTAGTACTTCACTAGACTTGAATTAGTTAAGGAGAATCTGTAAAATGGAGAAAGTAAAAATCATGTTCAGAAAGCTTGTTCTTAGTTTATTCTATTATCCTTTAACAAATATTCTACTATTTGCCATACTATCAATCATCTTTGCTAGCACTGACCTTTATATTTACCACTGGACAGGCTGTTGTCAACGTGCTTTTGTGCCCGTTTGATAATCGCCATTTTGGCGCTGTTAGACGTAGCGAGTGTCCGTGGTACTAAAATTATTTTACAGTGAACCAATGAACAAACACTTCTCTCACAGCCATTTGAAATTATACGTCAAAATTAGTTCTGTGGACACTTGCTTAGACGATATTGGCGCTTCAAATGGGCACAAAAAAATTGCTGTCAGACGTATGGAACAGCCGGTCCAGTGTGTAAATATAGAGGTCAGTGTTTGCTAATGTGTAAACTGTCATATTATACTCTAATTAAAATATTAAAAAGTGTACATTACGGAAAGTTTGTATACGCAAAAATAATAAATACCTGAAAGCAAACATCATAAGGTCTACTATAACTGCACGGCGTCCCATCAGGCAAAGCTCCAAAGTTCGAAGGTCCTCCACCCGCGTAGTCCACGCACCAGATCTCACAGTGCTGGGATTCTGAGAATAAATCATAAATGTATGAATACGGATAAAATAAAATATACGTATTAATAAATGAATACCGGTATTCAAATAACGTAGTGAAATTCTCACGAATTGTTAATTGTATGTGGAAGATAATTATTGAAATTGTGTGTTTTCCGCCGTTTTCAACATAAATTGGAATTAAGTTTTTCTTTGTTAAATTCTCTAGGTTTCAGTACATTTTGTTGTCTTTGTCTACGAATGCGATGGCATCAAGTTGTTTTTGCCATGTCACTCGCGTCCTCAGTGAGCGACTCATGGAAGACCTCAGATTACCTTCATCGCAGTTCCTGATAAAAAGTACTTAAATACTGCATATAGTGCTCTGCCAGTCTCTTGGGCACGCTTCCAGTAGACAGCGATTGGGTCTTCTACCAGCTATAACTTACCATTAGCATGTAGATAAGGTATGAACCGCGCATGTTGTCGTGTACAGATGTCAGCGCGTACGTCCCGCGTGTTGGCGCAAGTGACGCCTCCCCAGCACGTTCTGACTTGGAAACCCGCGCCTTCACATGCGCTTTCTGATATCACGCTGTAGAATGAAAGAGTGACTTATATTACTTTAAACAAAATTATTATGTCCAGCATATTTTTAAGCTTTTTCAAATAAATCCTTTTTTGGATATACAGATACAGATATAAAGAAAAACTAGGAAAGCTGACCTCACCACCATGGGGGATAATATATAGCAGGGAAAGAAAGAAGAATTAATTATTTTCCATAGTGATGAAACATGGCATTACAGCAAGTCTTTTATTATGAAACGTTATAGAGAGTTGAGACTGAGGAATATAATTTTCGAGAACTAAAAACTCGGCCAAATTGATGTTCCAAGTTATTTTACTCATTAGTCTACTTACCCATTAAACCGGCACCTTCTAATGCGCGTCCGCAAGCCATACCCGCAGCTCGCGCTACAATCACTCCATCTTCCCCACTCACTCCACTCCGGCTTGTCATTCTCCCTCTCTTTGTCTTCCACTTTATTGACGGTCACTTCTGTTACTGTATTGGTGGTCTCAGTCTTGATCGCGTGGCCTGGCATCGGCTCGCATACACGGTCTACGCACCACTGAGAGAATGGAAAGAAGATTTGTTAAGCGCTGGTGGACGAAAAATTGGTAGCTGGTTTGTCGAGAGGTATAAGTAAGAGAGAAAATAGGATATAAAAGGATTTGATTGGCCTTCTCTGTATGGGGCTAAGGCTACTTCTCAGAGAAGTAACGATAGTATCAAAGAGTAATTTTAAATAATCTCCTATAAATCTCCAATTAAGTATTTTAAATTAATCTGGAAGTTTATAATATAGGAGGTATTAAGTAGACCTTAAACATAGTGTGTATCGTTTATCAATTCGTGTTAGTTCAATAACTCTTAATCTAAATAACTAACAGTACTTATAAATTAGGTTCTAAAGCAAAAATTTTATAAACGTCTTACCAAAAACATTTATTTGTAATCTTATGATTTTAGGAATCGAGCTGAAAATCGGTACATACCTACATATGTGGCTAAGCGAATTATTCATATAAGACGCATTTTGATACAAGTGCTCTGAAATACACTTCAGCTGAATCCATGAGCAAAATATTCAGGTGTGAGTTATATTTTTTGCAAGAAAGCTCACAATGTATTAATATTTTAAAATAGTCTTCTTAGAATTAGTTATTTATTTATTAAAATGAAAGCCTTAATCTTGTGGTATTTAAAAGATGAAAGGCGTAAACCTCAGTTTTTAACTGTTAAAAGATTATATTCAAAATATTAGCACGGCTTGGTTGGTAAACCACATTTCGGCTTCATCAAAATGAATGTTAAAATGTGATACAAATATGTCGATAAAGGCTTCAGTAGGTATTGAATTGGATCCATAGAATCCTTGCCATCAATCTTTTACGGTGTAATCGGATACAAAAGTACAAATGTCATAAAACGGAAAGTGTCTCTTATTGAATATAAAGATTAGGGTTCAAACGAAGTTGAAATTGTCTATACTTATGCCAACATTTTACTTCAACTTGTTTTATTGAATTTAAAAGTATTAAAAGAAACAATAGATAATTCTTTATCCTGATGTTTCTGTTAGGCTTTTAAGAAGCTTTATTAATAGGAGATTAGGAACTTCTGCAACCTGGTGGATATCTTTATTTAATTTTAAAATGTAGGTAGGCAAACTTCGCATTTATACGACTTTTTTAAAGGAATTGTTAGTAAACGACTTTTAATTAACAATAGGTAGTAACCGAAAGAAGATTAATTGGTTTATTTTATTAACTTTATGAAATTAAAATGTATACACGAGCCACAGGTTTCTGAACTGTTGATTACCTACAAGTTTTTCAAGAATTCCGAGAAACAACATTGGGACGCGTGGCGGGGCCTTTATAAAGCTAATTACTTTCTCAGAAGTTCAATGAGATATCTTTCTCAACGCTCAGTATAAAACAGTCTGCTTTAAAATTAAATGGGCACAAGTCCTTATTGAAATGTCCTCGGATTGGAATTGGTTTTAAATTGTCATTGAATTTCGAATTGGCATAAAAGCGCTCTAGGATAGCTGTGTTATTTCACGGGTGCGCACAATAGCGCTCTCGTCGGTGGCGGTATTTATCTGACGGCGCCAGCACTCGTCATTTGCATAGCTTGAAAAACATATTCACAAAGGATTTCATCGAATTTATGCGCACACACGTGCTCTCCGTGTGCGAGCGATGGAATCCTTAGTAAGGTATGCGATAGCGACACGCGAACACGAATGCAATGTTCTATTTTCCGAGAAACGTTCGTACCTACTTTTAGTTAAATATCGATATTAATGTTGTACTAACGAGTACGATATTAATTTTCATTAATTACAATATGAATGCTAATCAATCTTCTTGTTGCGCGAGATTAATACCAACTGTTGCTCCGGTGTCTTCAGTCTTCCTGCTTTATTGTTTTCACTTCGGAGAGACTTTTGTACTTAAACAATAAGCTTATGGCTGATAGCAGAATAAGTTTTATACATTTCAAAATACAAACATTTTGATGGTTCATACAACGTATTCGTTCTAAACCAGGTAACTGGGTTGAGGAGGTCAGATAGGGCAGTCGCTCCTTGTAAAACACTGGTACACAGCTACATCTGGTTAGCCTGGAAGCTGACCCCAACATAGTTGGGAAAAGGCTCGGAAGAAGAAGAAAAAAAGACGACGTATTCGTTCCTGTTTCTAAGGATCTACTCTGTAAATTACCTCGTACTATATAGTGTAAGTACATACTACATTTAGGCAAATATTCAGGTACCACGGTGTAGTTACCTTGTTGTGACCGCAGGGCGTGCCTTCGAGCGGAGGAGCGCGTTTCGAGCGGCACACGTGCGGCATCGCGCGGTGAGCGCACCACAGCCGCGAGCATGCCGACTTCACCTTCACTGACTTGCACACTGAAAACCTGAAGAGAGGAGAATTCTTAATTAGATTTGATGATGAGAAAAGATTACTTGCTTCTTATAGAGATAATTAAGTCCATGATTTATCTACTCATAAAATGTAGGTATATCAGAAAACGCTCATTATAGTCCATGCAAAGTAGGGAGCGATATCGAACAAACCAACTGTTGATTATTAAAATAATCGTAAGTATAGATACTTGTCTTCTATTTACAATTGTATTTTTATGTCTTCGATCTAGCATTTCGGTAGAAAAAGATTAAGAAAGAAGGAAACAGAAAACTAAACTTCTTCCAATAGCTAGATAGAGTTCTAGATAGATTGTTTCTCTTTGTAACTTTGAACGATATTTCTATTGATTTGTCATAGCTTCGGACGAATGTCGCTTTTTGCTCTTATTTCAATCCACGCATACCTAGTCCGTTCCAATTTCTGTGTCTAGAAAAACTGTAATTTAATTATTTTTCAAAGAGGAGCACTGTTATTGGATCTTTTTGGAATTTGGAGCTTTGTGACTTGTGACAAAGCATTCGATTTTTTTTTGATTTTTACATTCGATAAGGATTAATGAAACAGCGAACCTACTGATGTAATGAATAGGTATACAAGATATAGTTGAAGTCAACTTGCTCACAAGCACAATACGCCCATTGTACCTATCTTACATGATATATGTACGTATTGCAGTAAATAATCTGATGAAGCAATTTGCATACAAATAGTCCGAAATGTAGTTAGTGATGCGCGCATACATTCAGTTATGTTGGATCGATTGTGAATCGTCGCGAAATTGGATCGGAAAGTGTATTCAAATTATATGACGACGAGATATTTAGTGCTAAACCGATATACGGATATTTAGATGGAGAACGTATGTTGATTAAGCAAAATTACACATTACATATCCAATGAGTTGAGTATATTCAACGTGAATTATTCACAATAAAGATTTTAAAGGAGCAAATAGATACAAGAGTGTAAAATCCCCCTGACTTATTTATAAACATGATCATTGAAAGAGATGATAGGCTGTTGATACGCTCATCATTATGCATTGAAAATGTTTGAGTAATATATTTATCGTATTTTCAATTGCTCCTCTTATTCTAAGAGGCCTATAAATTGAAGAGGCGAGGTAATTTTAGGGCACTGTGCTTTAAAAATGAACGTCTAAATTGGCATTTAATTAAAGCCAACGAAAGTATAATTAATAAGGAAAGACAAGGCTGATTTTAGCGTCACAAATACTAATTACGAAAGCCCTGTGACATTATAAGGAATACGTTAAAACATTAATTTTAATAATTCATTACGGTGGCAGCTTTCCTTATTGTTGTTTTTATTTGGATCCACGTGGCGATATAAGCGAAAATACCCTGAAAGGCGACTCTCGTACAAAGTGAACAGTTTGAATACATTAGAAGTGTCTAATTAATATAATGATTGGTTATAAGATGCTACAGTGTAACAGTATACGGACGCGGACTTTGTAGCTAGGATTTCAGAGTCGGTTCAAAGGAAGCGCTGACGGTCCGTCGAGCGATACGAATGGGATCGCAGACAGAAGATTTGTGCTCTCGGCAATAGATATATACGAACTTATAATAGTTAGGTATGGTATACATAGTTTACTATGTATTCATTTACCGCACACTAATGTATGTACGCGTATAGCTGTTAATATTGAATGAATCACGGTTCGTTATGATGTTTCAGTTGAACATTTTGCTTTAATACTCGTTGTAGGAAAATTATTATTTTGAGTATATTTGTGAGCGCTTTAAAATATTTAAGGTCCTGTTGTTCTGTATGCATGAGAGCATCTATCTCGTGGTTCAAATATTAACCCGCTAATAACAAGGATGACTTTAATTTCCCTAATATTACATTTGTTAATGTACATTGGGCATTTACATAATTTTCATGTAAACCTATCATACTTGCCTTCTTATATATCTTTCGGTAGATAAAGAATCTTTCGTATTTGTATTATATGACGTAAACTAAGTCAGTTTTGCCATCAAAGATTCACTTACTAGGGTAACCTACTATCACGTACACAGCTCAAAGATCGGCCATTACTCTACAAATCACTACGGCAAACGGATCCACAACGTGCTTCGCAATTTAGATAGAAGGTAACAGGACTAAAAGCTAGATACATTTGTTAGATGAGATCTTAAGAGGCAGCGGGGCCCCTCAGGGCTGAAGCCTGCTGGATTATTAGAAAGAGTTACCGCGGCCATAGTACAAAAAGTACATAGCTCCAGTAGGAACATGGTGGGTTTTAGTCGGTAAGAGTGTGACAGTCCCCTAGGATACATCTATAGTGCCTCATCCGCTCATTACCACCATAGGTCTTTAGAGGTGATCCTGTAACTAAGTGACTAGATAATATCTTCACTCGGAACTGCCCACAATCTTAACATTCAATCAAACCAAACATCGTATCAACAAAGCAATTTCACGGTCCATCAGCGTAAATAAAAGTAATTTGGAATGAGCAATCAAGTTAATTCCCGAACCACGAACTAACATAATGCGAGACAATAAACTATCATCCTTTGTACCCAATAATTAGGGCACGTCGAGCTTTAATGAATGACCCAAATAGCGGCTAACATTGTGGTTGACGGGACAAACGGTCCTTTTGGAAATCAATGTTCGGCAGCGGGTGATCTACGGTTGAAATGATGATAATGATAATGATTCTAGAATGGACATAATGTACTCATCAAATGATCCTCCTAATACTGCGACAGAAGCCTAATGTTTTTCAGAAATTGAAATTATAAATAGGTAATAGATTACTCACAGTAGTTCTTTAATTGGGTCTTTGTAAACGTTACTTTTCGTTACTCAAGAGTTTAGTTTGAACCAAAACGTGTGAAATCCAATTATCCTCAATATTTAATCAATGCGTTGTTAAATACCATAATAACGTATTAAAATTCAACAAGCTAACATCATTATCGAGTCAAGGACGGTCGGAGTTCAAACAACAAAGGAAAACAGTTTCATATCAGACAATAATCTTGTTAAAAGGTGGATGATGGCTTATTTACAGGCCCGCCGCTAGCTGTTTGTTCGCCCGCGTGCAAAACCGATTATGCCGCCCTACGACTACTTATTATACTGAGTTTTGCCAAAAAATATATAAGGGGTCCAGGGAGTCCGGACCCCCCGCCCATTCATATCCATCTTACTTTTCCAACAGAAAAAAATATGTACATGCACCGCTCTGATTGCAAAAAACGCACTTCCTTTTGGAAACATAAAAATTGCAAAAATTGCTCTAAGTCTTAGAGTAACCTAAGAAGGCCTGGATTAGCCCATTAGCAGACTAAGCAATTGCTTAGGGCATCAATGCAGTGCAATCATTACACAAGTGGCCCCCATGTATTGAAAGATTGTGATTAATGGGTAGGTACCAACATAATGTATATCAAAGTGCTTAGAACAGATTATGGGTAACTTAAACTAACGAACTTAAATATCTATAGCAATGTTTAATTTCAGTAAAATATGTTATTAATGGTTTTTGGTGGGTTTCCCGTTGAAAAAGTCAACGCATGAGACATATTTCATATGTAAGGAAGCGCGAGCGAAGCGAGCGCGAAATTTTTTTAGTCTAAGGACACAAAACAAATAAAAACCACTGTAAATTAACAAAGCAAAGTCAAAAAGTAAGATATGCACAGAAATGAAGTGCAAATGTACATGAAGCCGCGAGCGAAGCGAGCGCGATTTTTTCCTTAGAGTTTTCATGAAGTAAACATATCATAAAAAGCCAAAGTGAACAAAAAGCTATAACGGACGTGAGCGAAAAATGATTTTTCAGAATTGAATGCCTCAACAATTAAACAAAGATAAATTGCGATCAGTGCCGGTTTTTACTCTACCAGCGCCCTAGGCGAGATTTCTACGGCGCCCTCCAACTGCAATTCAAACCCATATGAAAAACAGAGACGCATGCAGTTACCGATTACGCGAGCGAAGCGAGCGCGAATATTTTTTTTATAGTTAACAAGTCGAAGCAAAAATTACGTAAAATGTAGCCCAATCGTACATAAGTTATTGCTGGTTGATGAATGCAAAAACACTGGAACATGTCTTCTGATTGCGCGAGCGAAGCGAGCGCGAAATTTTTGTTATATTTTAGAACTCAAAACAAAAATTATTTAAAATTTTGCCCAAACGTACATAACTCTTTGTTGATGATGGCCCCTATGTATTAAAATTTTGGGACTTAAAGTAGTACTGTAAATAAGATAGTTCATACGGAAACTAGAAGTTACTTTCTTATTAATAAAAGAACTTAAAAACAACGCTCCCTTTTTGCAAGGGTAGACTAAAAAAATCTTGAAAAATAAAAACAACTGTAAAGTGAAGCAAGCCCGAAAATGTTTGAGTTTTGGATCACTAAAAGTCCTAAACATTATAATAAAAAGCGACGGTGAAGTAAGGAAACCGCGAGCGAAGTGAGCGCGAAAATTTTTGAGTTTTGGGACATAAAGGTGTTTCTTCGAGAATTTCTCAAATTTAACGCGGAATTAAACACAAATTCGCTTCGGCGCCCCTGAGCCCGCGGCGCCCGGGTTATTCGCGCACGCTGCACCATAGGTTAAGATGGCCCTGATGCTATCCATTCATTTGGATACAGTTCTTGTAAGTTGCAATCTTTGATGAAATTTAAAACAAAAATAGGAGTAACATTCTGATCAAGGATTGGTTGGGAGCGCCTGCGGCGCCCTGGGCCGTAGCCCAACCGCGCCCTACTCTAAAATCGCTACTGATTGTGATATCTGACATGGAGGCGCGAGCGCAGCGAGCGCGAATTTTTTTGGGGATGCAAAGGATGAACCCGTCAAAATTGATAGAGGACGACCAAAGCGAGGGCGGCTTTTTCTGAAATTTTATTGCTAATCTACTCATCTATTTTTAGTAAAAATATTTTTATTACGTAATTATGGTTGAATTTTGCCGTATGGGTTAATTTTGCCGCCCCCTAAATAGTGCCGCCCAGGGCATTTGCCCCCCTGCTCTCTCCCCCCACGCTACGCTGATCTTAAATCTTTTTTAATAATTTTTAATTTTGAAAATGATCAACAGATGTAACTGAAACCGGCAGTGTAAGCTATATTCTTAGCGCTATTGCTGTGTTCGGAAATATTGAAATCAAATAATTAGTAAAAAGATATTGTATTTTTTTAATATTACGTGATAGGTCGCTCGATTTGCCGCCCCCTAGGACGTGCCGCCCGCGTGCGGTGCACGCGCTGCACGCCCGCTTACGGCGGGCCTGCTTATTTACATTCCTCTACAGTTTTGTGATTTTTACTGGGACCTTTCTAAATAATTGAAATAATCATGACATTCTTTTTAGTATTGAAATCGCTTGTTTAGGAATGTTTTATGATGCTTTTTATGACAGCCGTCTTAGAATTAAAAGCTACAAAACAACAGCTCAGTATTGATTTGGCAGCACAAACTACAAAATTACAAGCAAAACTATAAAGGTATAGATCGTTCGATGGTATGTAAATCATTTTCCGTTTGTAAAATGTTTGCTTGTCTTACTAGAAAACAAATAAAAGCAGATATTCGATCCCATATAACGTGAGAGAGCGACCACTCGTCTGCATGCAACATCAACATATCGGGCAGTTTATTGGCTCGATATTTTTGTGATGTTGTACGCTCGATTGAAATGTACACAGCAGTATGAAATACCTGTACAAAAAACAAAAGTTTTTCAACTGAAACAAAAAATAAATTGAAACAGTACTGTTTGAGTTTGTTCGTTAAAAGAATCCTGTCGTTTCGTCCTTTGAGCTACCAATGTCGATCCTCGCCCCGGGCAGAGAGGGCGCCCGCCTTCAAAGGGTAGCCCCTTTGTTTCCAACCACTGTTTTCATATGATTAAAAAAGCCACGGCAGCTACCGAATTAACAAAACATTATTAACTACGAAAGAGAGACTTACAAATGAAAATACAAGACTGTTTCTTCATGTTACTCGCCTCGAATTAGTAGGCATTTCGAAAGTAATTCTTGAAATGGTATGAAATTTTAGTATGTAGAAACCATAGAAGTCAGTAACATTTCCAGGTTAAACTATTCCGCAGTAACAGTAAAACATGACAGTAGAGGAGTAAAGTTACTGGCTTAATTATTATGACATTAAGTTGAGATAGTAACGGCATGGCATGTACGTTAGCCAAATGGCGACCACAAAGGACATTTGAATAAAACAACAAAGCGTTGTGTAACTCAAGCTGAACTGTTTTCATGCTGTAGGTATGCTAATCACTATTGCGTAGCCCATATTTCCGAAGCCGTTGAAAACCTAGGCGGCAAACATAAACACTGTAATTTCCACTCCTCTGATGTAAATGTGAATACCGAGTTATTGTTATAGAACTTGGGAAATGATGCAAAGCTTTTCCTCTTATTGTTTAATATTCAAAAGCAATCTATTATTGTTCTAGAGATTTCTGTTTCAAGCTTCTACTAACATACATTACGAAAACTAATATATTGTAGTTTAATATAAAGCTTGTTTGTAAACTTGGGGTTCACCTTAAGATATATTTGGAACCACGTGCCAGTCTAGTGTTATAAACATCCATTGAGGAAAATAATATTTCAATAATTTTAACGCAGACTCGAGTAATCAAACTATGCGGAAACGAGGATGAGTAATTCTATTTATTCTGTAGCTCAACACGTTCAGAGATTAATCTCAATAAGCGGTACAATTGTTTGATTGTCTACAAGTGGATCTAGCTTGGTGTTTCTGTTGCTGTTAATCTTTTAATTTGTTATAATGTACTTACAGAAGTACATGTTGCAAGTCCAACCCATGTATGCTCATAAAAGGGTGTAACTTGACTAGGAAGAACTTGTACATAATGTTTTGCCATAAACAGATACTTAAATTTGCGCTTAATGTGCCGAGAGGCGACAGCAAACTCTTAATGTAACAACATTACGACTGCTTGCCGGCAGTAGGAATAAAACGGCTCCATCCACAGGTGCCTGAACAAAATAGCAGCGCAAAAGGGTTTATAGTGCGATTTCACCAAGATATTTGATTGTTACTTCCAATTGGTGGCCAAATATTCGTATGTTCATTTATAATGCAATCTGCCTCCGCCGCAAATGTATTCCGTCGCCGCGTGCACAGATTCGATTACACGTAAACAGATTATCGGAAAAATCTCAACTGTAGTGTCCTATATAGCTTCCCGCTTGACACACAACGTAGGTACATGTATTTGAAGAATTTTTACAACTTTCTCCACAAAAATGTGTGTTCTATTTTGGATCCGATCGGTAGCTCAACTAACTACCAGAGCAAAACGAGTAAACCTATTTAGGACGGTTTTACGCCACTTAGTTGCACTGTAAGTTAATTTTGTTGCTCTTTGGCAAATGATTGAAACTTGATTAAATAGTTAAAAGCTCTTAATTATATATGAATTAACGTTTCGAGTATTCAAATATGCATGAATGCATTAAGTTATGAACTGGTTAAATTATGAAACCGCTGTAACATTGAACATTTTCATGCAACATAAAACTGATGTATTTTTGATTTCGAGAAACATTATGTGCCCTAAAAATTACAAGTGAACGAAATAACAGTTATTTACGTTCACCCTCAGAGCTGTTTAAAAGCTTTATTTTTCTAATTGAGCCCGCATTGTGAACCAACCACAATTACTAAATGTCACATAACTCAATTGACAGTATGACATGTTGTCAATAAAATGTCTTGGTGTATCGTGTTTCATTCATCAAAGTTATGAGGAGCATACAGTAGCCTTGATTCCCTTATTAGTTTGACAAAATCGATCAATTTATGTCATGACATGACGACTTTACGAGGAAAAGAAATGGTAGGCAATTACATTTATTATTGGCTAAATATGACAGAGAAGGAGTCTGCAAGAAAGTAATCAATTTTACTTAAAGAGTAACCGTTTACTTTTGTTACTTATGATTCATATATTCTGCAGAATAAATAACTTTATTTGTTTTTGAATCCGCAAATTGAAGCACAATATCACATTTAAGTTTTATGAGTCCGCGCAGTTTATGCGGGCCTCAAGCCCCTGGTTCAAGAACATCATGACGTGCTTAATATGGGAATACCATAAAACAATTTTATCGTTTTTTTTATATTTTTGTGGTTTTAAATGACTCAGCAGGGTCAAAAAGCCATTGTTTTGTACAAAAATAGAGTAATGAATTATGAAGGTTACTTAACATTTTAGGTAAAAAAACCATAGACCACAAGACACAATAGAAAAGATTACTTTGTTTCATATAAATAGAAACCGCGAAGATAATATTCAAATATCCTAAAAGCTTATGGGTACAGTCATCTTCTTACATATAATGTTGACTATACCAGTTGCGTTGGTTTTACATAAATATTTAAGCTTCTCTCCATTAAAATGATTGGATAAACCATTTTCTTGAACAACGGGAAATTCAGCGATACTAAGGAGTTCATTTTTCTTAGCAATCATGGTATTACTTACATGTTTTTTGACATTTTAAGCACTAAGCACTAGACTAAGCACATTTGTTTTGACAGTTCCTCACCTCATGATAAGAAAGTTCTAATATAAGAAAATACGTACCCTTCGCCGAATTCTGTGCGGCATTGTTCGTCCATAGTGAACACGTAATTGGATATTTCTTTGGCACCACCCAGCTCCACTCCTTCATCATGACTCCTTTCGTGTAAGCACCACCAGCGTCTGAACAATTTATATTAGTAGGTATAAGTAGGTACGTTTTGTAAAACATGTAATTGAAATTGAATGAATATGAAGGACGCGACGATCATCATTATTTAATGCTTTCCTTATCCAAGTTTTCCAGAAACATGTCTTCTTCTTCTTCGATGTTCCTATCGTCATTCCACAAGTAAAATTCATTAATTGAATCTTTGCGATTAGATTGTCAAAATGGGATCCTAACTTATCATAGGTATTAAAAAAAAATAGAAATCAAAATCTTGAAAAAAGACATAAGTTAAAAAAATGCAAATGATCAATATGGATTAGCTATTACGATCCTAGGAAATAAATTGATTCCTCAAACATTACGAAAGCTATTCCTCTTCCTTCAGCTTCTACCTACAACTGTTAATAACTTAGTTGACAGAGTCACAACAATATGACTAATTAGCATCAAATACGTCATAATGATGTATTAATTAGCAGACAGTGAAGGCTTATCGCGTCATTCAATACAGGTGGAACAATGATGTCACATCAAATTGTGATAATTTGACTGACAAACTAACGATTACCGATTACATTCACTCAGCGATTCTAAATATTAGCTTACGAATACGACGACGCTAAAATCTTGATAGGTACATACTCAAAGTCCAGGTGTTGTTCAAATACTCACTTAAACGTTAAGTATAGATTGCTTAAAAGTTCTAAACTCTGATAAAAAAATGTATTTATTTGAATCAACAGCCAGGGATATGTTCAAACATTTACCGAAAACTTTCGGTACTCCTTATAAAATTATTCAGAGAGATACTTATTTCAGAGTAGCATGTTATTTGCCTTCTCTGCTTTTCTCTTTATATGAAATACAAATATGCTTCTAACATCATTCACCTGTTGATTTCGCAAATCCCAGTTCGTTCGCCTCAACAAGTCAACTGATCTAAAATTCCTTTTCGTGTACAAAGTTATTTGGCAACATTTACCGTAGAGTACATCTGCCAACTAAAAGCTGGGCTTCTTTTGTGATAAACTCAAATAATGTGGCTAATTTATGAGCTCAGAATAACGAGGGTTTTAGTGGTGTATGAAAGAAATAACAAAGTGAAAATACGGCTATTGGACACAGTTGCAAAGAACGTTATTGTTGGTTGGAGAGAATAGCGCGACAATTTATGTTTCGTTGTAATAGAAGAACGTAAAGAACCATTTTCTTTTTTGCTGCTACGAATATGATGTATTATGAAAGGTTTTATGCTGGTTAAATACACAAAATTTTCAAAAATAATGGTCAGAATATTTTGATAACTAGGCAACTTGTTGTACTTAGTTTAAACAGTTTATATAAATAGACAGCCTAGTGGTTAAATATGAGCTTAGTGTTCAACTCAGTGGGCCTAGGCAGACAGCCAGGCGCGTCAACCAATTTGCCGACCGCAGCTAAACTAAGTCAGGCATTTGGACGTTGGTATCTACGTATGCGCGTTCAATTAGCCTGAATACGTTCCACTGAGCTTCTAACCGTAACCAATGCGTAATTTATCAGATACCAGGTTTGGATAGAGAGAATTTTTCGCCAATATTGCTGTCCTAAACTAATATATAGATACGGAATTCCTGGGATATATTCGCACCTCTAGGTGGCCTACGTGGAATTTTTTATGAATGTCGTTGCAAATAGATACGCGTAGTGTGCCACAAAAGATAATTAAGGGATCAGGTTGATAATAGAAATGTAGGCCTAAGTAAGTGCCTATAAAATGTAGCGGTAATATAATGCATGGGCGAGTAAAGTATGTAGTTTAGAGAAACTATAGGTACCGTAAGTAGGCGCATCTCATTGCAATTGCACATACCACATACCGTTCCTCAGATTTTCTATATAGCAGATAGATCCATATACGAGTATGTATAGCTGGGGAGTTTGTTCCACCACTTTTTCTTCCCAGCAAACACACATGTGGTGTTGGAAGTGGTGAAGGGCGGGCTTTTTGGGGGCCGCTATTTTTGTAAAATTGACCTTGAAAAGTGCTGATTTTTAGCCTACTTTGAATAAATGACTTTTGATTTGATTTGAACCTGTAATCAAAAAAGTTGCCTTCATACTTACTTGGACTTTTCATGGAACTGTTCTCTGGAACAAGTAGACCAGGCGTAGTTGTGTAGCGTGGCTAGCACTGTTGGTGCCATCACTGAGCCTTTCACGGCCTCGCTCTGACACTGGCTGTCTCCATCGTGAGTTAGTCCTAACCTGGGAAAGAAAACACGTATTAGATTTGAGGTACCTAATCTTTAGTAATATCATAAAGTATCATACGAAAGTAACTCGTATCTGTCTGTCGAGCTTAACGCCAAAACTATGAAACCGATTTAAATGACTTTTGGTACACAGATACTATAGAGCGGGAAGCGAGTGGAACCCTGGGGAACAGCTAGTGCTAGTCTGAAAGTTGAATTGCTATGGTATACCTACATACATGGTACCTACCTACCGAAAATTTGACAGAGTTGAAGTCATTATATGTAAGTAGGTGTAATAACTAAACTGGGTAGCATATATTCATTCCTTTTTCAGTAACAAAGGATTTTTGTGTTGGAATGCAGACAGAAATACAGAAATCTATTTTTAGTTTTCTTCTTATTAATTTATGAGGACAATGACGCCCGTAAACCGTGTGGTACTGACATTTTGAAGTTCATCATATTTTATGTGCCTATTTTGCTGAAAAAAGAAGCATCATTAGTTGAGCAAATTAAAGTTTTTGTCCATGTACCAAAATTGAATGAACCCACGGTCGCCCACTTACAGAATCATTAAAAAAACCTATTGTTTCGTTATTTAGTTTAGTCTATTGTTATCTCTGATTAATTTCAAAATGTTACATTTGTGATATTAATAGATAATGTACAGAACATCTACCTCATGTAAGTGAAATAAGCACAAAGAATATTTAGTGATTATAAATCATCGAACACTTGAACAATAGGTACCTACCTAATGCTTTTTTTTAACAGCGTCAATCATTCGAGATGGCTTGAACTTATAAAAAAATGCGATGATTCACAAAGCATTAAATCATACAGTACCTACTTCATAATATGAATGTTCATTCAAACGTACCTAGAACAAAATAGATCCATTTATTTTTTCTACTGTTTATGAGTGGTTAACCTCTTATTGAACCTCTATGATAAACAAAGAAAACCCATGACTAACTGTTTGCCCTTCAATCCATCGGTACCAAAATAGCCAAATCCCTAAGAGTAGCCGTACACTGCAAACTTTTAGTCAGCCGACAATTGTTAGGGCTCATAAATCATAATAAGAAATTATGGTAGTTAGTACGCACCACTGACCTCTACATTTACCACTGGACCGGCTATTCCGTACGTTTGACAGCAATTTTTTTGTGCCCATTTGAAGCGCCAATATCGTCTAAGCGAGTGTCCACAGAACTAATTTTGACGTATAATTTCAAATGGCTGTGAGAGAAGTGTTTGTTCATTGGTTTCACTGTAAAATATTTTTAGTACCACGGACACTCGCTACGTCTAGCAGCGCCAAAATGGCGATTATCAAACGGGCACAAAAGCACGTTGAAAACAGCCTGTCCAGTGGTAAATATAGAGGTCAGTGGTACGCACATAACAACGATTTTGTACTTGGCCAGTTTCATTGAATTCACGATGCGAGTATCGGACCGAATGAAAACTTTGACTGAATTTAATATGACAACCTTAAATTCTTAAAAAAAAAAACAACCATCGGGCCAACTGCTGGCCGACTGTTTAGTCTTCAATGTGTACTCCAAACAGACGCATTTCCTATGGAGTAGAAGCTATTTAGGTGTCAATTACAATGTATGGTACCAGTCTTTCCAATTTGCCGCTCTCGACCCGCGTCTTAGTTTTAGTTTTAAATGGAGCGGTTTGCTTTGAAGTGGCCTTTTATGAAGCTTACGAGTATGTTGGCAATTAGCTGGAGCGAGCTCCGTCATGACTCAACAAGCACCCAACGCCTGAATAGGCTGGCTGCCATATTTGAACTGGTGTTACCAAAATGTTACGGGAAGCGGTTAATGATGCCAATGAAACCGACGCTCGTGATTGTTTGCGATTTAATTACTTTGCAATCTGGGAGCTTTGTTTAACTTTTACTAAGTTGGGAAATAATGTACTCACGTTACAGTGGTATAGCATGTTACAGTTTTGATAAATCCTCCACTTATTCATTGTGCTTGTCAATTTTCCCGCGGCAAATTCGTGACTGTCATTTTTGAATGCTGTTCTTTTTTTGAAATTTCAAATACGTGTGTAGTTTCAGCCAGTACTGTTACATTTTTATTGCGTTTGTTTTTTTACTATATTTAAAAAAGTTTTTATTTCTTAAATATAATACATAAATCAATTTAAAACATTTATGTACGGTACCTAATTCAACATATTTTAAAAGCGACATTAGCCACATTGAGGAATTATTTGAACGTCTAGGGAGCGTCTAATGGTACCCCTAAGAGATCCAATCAAAGAGTATTAAATACTCTTTGATTGGATCTATACATTTTATATTCCGTACACGTTATAGAAAATATTTTTGTTAATTACATATACATAATGTAAAAGACGACTTAAAAATTGTTGAAGGAGTTCTTATATCTAATCGTACTGGCTGTTACAGTATTTATTTTTAGGGTTCCGTAGCCAAAATGGCAAAAACGGAACCCTTATAGTTTCGTCATGTCCGTCTGTCCGTCTGTCCGTCTGTCCGTCTGTCACAGCCGATTTACTCGGAAACTATAAGTACTACAGTGATGAAATTTGATGGGAATATGTGTTGTATGAACCGCTACAAAAATATGACACTAAATAGTAAAAAAAAGAATTGGGAGTGGGGCCCCCCATACATGTAACTGAGGGATGAAATTTTTTTTTTCGATGTACATACCCGTGTGGGGTATCAATGGAAAGGTCTTTTAAAATGATATAAAGTTTTCTAAAAAACATTTTTCTTAAAGTGAACGGTTTTTGAGATATCAGCTCTCAAAGTCGTAAAAAGTATGTCCCCCCCCCTCTATTTTTATAACTACGGGGTATAAAATTCTAAAAAAAATAGAGGTGATGCATGCTAATTAAGTCTTTCAACGATTTTTGGTTTGATCAAAGTATCTCTTATAGTTTTTGAGATAGGTTGATTTAACTGTAATTTACGGAACCCTTCGTGCACGAGTCCGACTCGCACTTGGCCGGTTTTTATATTTCAAATATTTTCATATTTCACTTGACTTGTCAAATTTCACTCAATAAAAATTTTCCCTTTACATAATATCGTATTTTTCAATTACAACTATTTTACAACAAATGGTTATGGGCCCAGCCCTACCAATGTTGTAATTGTAACGCATATGTGTTAAAATGTCGCACGGTGATACAAGTGTAGTTCCCTCGGGATCCGGGGCATCCATTCTTTCTGTAAAAAGTTTATGCGAGAAAAGTGGCTATCCGGAATGGAAATTTAAGATGCGCATGTACTTAATGCACGACGACCTTTGGTCTACCATAGAGGGATACGGTGCCGATGACAACACGTCGATCAGCGTGAAGAAGGCTAAAGAGATAAAAGCTTTCACGAAGATGTGTTTAACTTTACATGGCGGTGCTATCACACATGTCCGTTCTTGTAATACCGCAAAAGAGGTATGGGACACTTTAGCAAATGCGTATGAAGATAAAGGCATGGGAAGGAGACTTGCGCTAGAGCGAAAGCTTTATAGATACGAGTTGAAGCAGTTTGTTTCTATTGAGGAGTATATAAATGCCGTTACTGGCACTGTCCAAGACTTGGCAGATATAGGTCGTAAAATTGACGATTTATCTATTGGTGCGATATTACTCGGTGGATTGCCAGAAGAATATGATCCCCTTGTGATGGCCCTAGAAAACTCTTACGTGGACATAACGTCACACACAACTCGTGAAGCAGAAGTTGCTTAATGAAAGCGCAAAACGTGAGTCGAGGGAGTTAGTTTTTGCTTCTAAATTGTCGAGAGCGAAGAAGATTGTGTGCTACCGATGTAAGGAGCCTGGACATAAAAGTCCGAATTGTCCGCAAAAGAAAAAAGGACAAAAGTCAAAGCAAGGATATGTCAAGGAATCGACATTAATGTATTTTGGTGCTGGAGGAAGCATAAGTTCGTCGGATTGGTACGTGGACAGTGGCGCCTCCACACATATGTCATGCAAAAAGGAATGGCTTTCTAACTTCAATTCTAATGTTGAGAGTAAAGTATAGTAAGTTCAACTCAGTCGTGCGCGCGGCCTTTTGTGTGGGTAATCCTTGTACATATACAGTGACTTTGTGTGCGTGACAAGAGGTACAGTCAGGTACAAATACAGTTATTTAGGGGTTGTATACAGGTGTTTACAGAAAAATAGTTATTACGTAATTTAGTGTTAATTTTTATATAATGATTCTGAATCGCTACTTGAAAAATCAAATGATGAATTTTCGGATTCGCTACTCTCCAAGGTGAATTATAAATTCTGACTCCATGTCAAAATGTCTATAGTATTCTTCTTTTTTCTTTTGTACATGTCGACAAGTATTACCCCACATCCCTTCATCAATTTGACTTAAACGTTCATTTATGAGTTTCATTATTTCCGTCTTATTTTGGCCGACATTATGCGAGGCAATATATTTTTTTAAAATTCCCCACACATTTTGTTTACATTATTATACACGATTACGTTTTTTTTTACATTCTTAGTCCACACTTTTATTTATTGTCCGCGTACCCCGAGCTAGAAAATATGTAAGGAGTATTTAATTCATCTTAGATATTTCACCTCATTTATTTCTTAGACACTGTCAATGTAAATTTGAAAAGACGTATGAACTGTACTATAACTTATTTAATAATAAAGGGCTTTGAATGTTGTTTCATTGTTTGAAACGCTTTACCTGACTCCTTAATAATTTATCCGTGAATAACTAGTATTTTTGTAAACGACTGTACCCAAGAAAAAAAGCGATAAGAACACGTCATCCTCGGACGACGTCACTGTCACACGAATAAAAGTTGTATATTTACAAGCCGACGCACACATAGGGCCGCGCGCAAATCTGAGTTGAACTATCTATAATAACTTTGGCCAATAATAAGAAGGTTTCTTCGACAGGCATTGGTGATGTACAGTTGTTAAAGAAAGATAACTTAGAATTAAGTAGTATTAAAAACGTTCTTTTTGTTCCAGAATTAAGCACTAATTTAATTTCTGTAAGTAAGGCAGTTGACAAAGACATTACTGTAGTTTTTGATAAAAGAGGATGTAACATGTACAACAATAACAACGTAAAGGTAGTTGGCAAGCCAGTAAGGCACGCAACACGCAATGTTGGTGGGTTGTACAGACTCGATCATATACCTATTTGCCCGGTAAGCGCAATGGTTGGCGATGTACATACTTCTTCGAGTTTGTGGCATCGCAGGCTAGGACATTTATGCCGCGCTGCGTTGGAACACCTGCGTCATGGTCAAGCAAAAGGTATTGAATATTCTTCTTTAGATAAAAACCCTTGTGTAGCTTGTATAGAAGGAAAACAGTGTAGAAAACCCTTCAAAACTATTGAGTATAAGAAAGGTACTAGAATGTTGGAGCTTATACATTCTGACGTTTGTGGTCCTTTTGATGTTTTTTCTTTAGAATCGAACAGATATTTACTAATTTTTGTAGACGATTTTTCTAGAATGATTTTTTCTTATTTTATACGCTCTAAAGCGGATGTTAAGAAAAAATTTTTAGAGTTTGAAGCTCTTGTTGAGAGAGAAACTTCTCTTAAAATAAGAAACTTACGTACTGACAATGGCGGTGAGTACGTCAATGCTGAGTTCGAAGCTTATCTTGCTTCAAAAGGAATTAGGCATCAGACCACTGTTCCATACTGTCCTGAGTCTAATGGGGTTGCTGAGCGGACAAATAGATCCTTAGTTGAAAAATCTAGGTGTATGCTGCAAGATAGTGGCCTACCCAAGACTTTCTGGCAAGAAGCGGTACGTACAGCTACTTATCTTAAAAATAGATGTCCACACAGAGCTTTAGAAAATCGTACTCCGTATGAGCTATGGTATAACAGGAAGCCAGATCTTGCTCATTTACGTGTTTTTGGTTGTCGTGCATACGTAAATGTACCCGCTTGCGATCGTCATAAGCTAGACCCGAAAGCAAAGCAGTATATATTCGTTGGGTATTGTGATGACAACAAATCGTATAGATTTCGAGATCCTATTAATGTTAGGAAATCCATTAAAGGACGGGATGTAGTATTTTTGGAGAATTGTTTTTCAGATACGGTTCCGAAAAAGGATGAGTCACCTGGTCGTGACATTATTCTCTCTTCTGATACCAATATTTTACAGGTCCAAGGCAGCTCAGCAATAGAGTCAGCCTTGAATGATGATCCTGTGGCAAGTACAAGTAGTGCTCCTGTTGTACCTACACCACCAGCTCTACATATTTCTCCTCTTCCTGAAACTTCTATAGTTCCTGCTGAGGAAGAAGTAGTGCCTGTGGAAACTGGTATGAGGTACAATTTGAGGGATAGAAAACCTGTAAATTATCGCTGTACTGTCTGTTGTTCGACGATGCTAAGTGGTGAGTTAACAGACGAACCTTATTCTTATTCTGATGCTCTTTCAAGACCTGATAAAGCTAAATGGATAGCTGCTATGGAAGACGAATACAACTCCTTGATGACCAACGGTACTTGGACCTTAATAGAGAACAAGGCTCAGAAAGTTATACCGTGTAAATGGGTCTTCAAGTTAAAACGTGATTCCGAAGGTAACATTTGTAGATACAAGGCACGTTTGGTAGCTAAAGGTTTTCATCAGAGTTATGGTATTGACTATGAGGAAACTTTTTCACCGGTTGTTCGTTATTCGTCGCTGAGAGTTTTAATTGCGTTAGCAGTTGAACAGAATTTGAAAATGCATCATTTAGACATAGACACTGCTTTTTTGTACGGTAAACTTGAAGAGAATGTGTTCATGGTACAACCTGAAGGTTTTATTGTTGAAGGCGAAGAGACAAAAGTGTGTCATTTGAACAAATCGCTTTATGGTCTCAAACAGGCAGCTAGAGCCTGGAATAAACGTCTTGATAAGGTACTTCTGGACTTAGGCTATAACAGATTACAGTCTGAGCCCTGTATTTATTTGAAAAGAGGTCCTGATAATATTTCCATTCTAGCAGTATACGTAGATGACTTAATATTTATCTATGATAATGAGATTGAGCTATCTTACTTAAAGAACGGTTTGACAAAATATTTTGGTGTTAAGGATTTAGGAGAACTCAGCTATTGCCTTAGTTTGCATATCGCTAGGGAAAACGGAACTAACGATGTGAAGGTAGACCAAAAACGGTATATTTTAGAGACTTTGAGTCGTTTTAATATGTCGGAGTGCAAGACTGTATCCACTCCTATGGATGTAAGCATTGACCTGCGTTCTCAAACTGAATCGGCTGGCAATGTTCCCTACCAAAACTTAATTGGTTGTCTTATGTTTTTAGCTATCAATACTAGGCCTGATATTTTGTTTGCTGTTAGTTTTCTTAGTCAGTTTAATCAGAATCCTATGCAGGCACACTGGACTGCGGCTAAGCGAGTCTTGCAGTATCTGAAAGGTACGTTGGATTATGGACTAACTTTTAAAAGAACTGGTGAACCCTTATGCGGTTTTGTCGACGCTGACTGGGCCAACGGCAGTGACAGAAGGTCTTACACAGGTTACGTTTTTAAATTAGCTAATGCACCAGTGTCGTGGGAATGCAAAAATTGTAAATTTAAAAAAACCCCCGACCCAAAAAAAGTACGCAATAATTATGACGAAAGGTTAAAAACGCTAAACCCTATAAAAAGCAAAAAATAACTTTTAACACTACGTAAACTAAATTTTGTCGTGTCGGGGGACCGCTCTAATTCATTACTTTAGATACATGTTTTTTTTTAACGAATGTTGTAATTAGGTAGGTATTATTTGATTTATGTAAGTATTTATGAAGGTAAAAAGCGGTCCCCCGACATGTCAAAATTTAGTTTACGTAGTGTTAAAAGTTATTTTTTGCTTTTTATAGGGTTTAGCGTTTTTAACCTTTCGTCATAATTATTGCGTACTTTTTTTGGGTCGGGGGTTTTTTTAAATTTACAATTTAATTTTATTTCATGCTTTTTAAAGGAGCTCCTTAATTTTTCCTTCTTTCATTTAATTTATTTTATCTTAAGAAGGGGTCGCTATATGCGATCTCGGCCAAAGGAAGCTGTTTAACAATCCTCATGACAAACTGGCTCTGGGAGAATTGCACAGATTGAGAATCAATAAAGATTAACCTTTGGACATTCTAGATTTTCAGCAAAAATATAAATCGGTTTATCCGTTTCATTCCGGCATTCCAGGGTTTCATCCGCCACATCCCATTTCCAGTATCAGGTTCTCGTCAATCAGAAACTTGAAGAGAACTCGTCAAGACAAAGTCAACGAGCCCAAACTCGATGGGTTTACTAAAAGGCAGTTCAGGGTTACGTCTCCTACCTTCGTGCCCTAACAGCAGACCAGCTCAGTGGTTCCAAAAGACATTAGTGTTTCAAATTTCAGATCCCACATATACTTGCAAGTAAATTGAGCGTGTAACATTCCTATCACATCTAGCAAACGAGCTGATGACCTTGGAGACCTGAACCGATTTCCACCAAACATAGCTAAGAACACTCCCGACTGACATACCTTTTAAACAAAAAAAACCGCATTACAATCGGATCATCCGTTTGGGAGCTACGATGCCACATACACACACACACACACACACACACACACACACAGACACGTCAAACTTATAACACCCCGTCGTTTTTGCGTCGGGGGTTAAAAAACAGCCTACAGTAGCATTGTCATCGACTGAAGCCGAGTACATGGCATTAACTAGTGCTGCTAAGGAAGCTGTGTTTTTACAACGCCTTATTGGAGAAATAACTGGTGAGTCTTTTGTAGTTACACTTTGTAACGATAACCAAAGTGCTCAGAAGTTGGCGCAGAACCCGGTCCACCATAATCGGACCAAACATATTGATGTCCGATATCATTTTATTCGAGAATTGGTCGAAAATAATAAAATAAAACTATCATATTTGCCAACTGACAGGATGTTAGCGGATATTTTAACCAAAGGGTTGAGTCGTTGCAAACATCAGCGTTGCGTGTCAGATATAGGCTTAATGATATCTCAAGTTGTTTTTATTTTATTTAAATAAGAATTGATTGTTTTGTTTTTAAGTTTTGACTAGGTACTCTCGTGTTGTTTTTATAATTTACTTTGTGAAAAGTACAGTCAGGTATATTTAAGTATGATTATTGTAAGTACAGTCGAGGACATTTATAAGTTTACTTGTTTGTACAGTCATGCACGATTAAAGGGAGGATGTTGAAGGAGTTCTTATATCTAATCGTACTGGCTGTTACAGTATTTATTTTTTATATTTCAAATATTTTCATATGTCACTTGACTTGTCAAATTTCTCTCAATAAAAAATTTTCCCTTTACATAATATCGTATTTTTCAATTACAACTATTTTACAACAAAAATAACTACAACCATCCTCTCCAATAGACTTACTAGTGAAATTGTGAGTAAATAATGATTAATTTCCCTGCATGTATATCCAAGTGGGGAGGCCTTCAGGCTTCAGGCAAATTAATTAATTCTGGTGAACGAAGCTAATTGCTCGCGTACGGGGCAAGCCGCTTGTTCCCCCGGCAGTACCAACATGACGACGCGAAGTATTAATCGAGAGCACGATTCGGGAAATTGTACACAGTTCACCTGAATTTATGGCTACGACGT
Source organism: Helicoverpa armigera (assembly GCF_030705265.1). Classification (NCBI taxonomy): domain Eukaryota; kingdom Metazoa; phylum Arthropoda; class Insecta; order Lepidoptera; family Noctuidae; genus Helicoverpa; species Helicoverpa armigera. The sequence continues at coordinate 9,029,210 of NC_087131.1, read as the reverse complement.
AAATAGTGTGTTTCGTCGACGTTCTTGGTAGTACACACTTTGTTTGCAGCCATACGTGTAATGAAAATAGTGTGTATCCATTCATTTGTAAAACAATGTTTGTAAATTACATTTGCTAAAAAAGGTTCTTCCATTTTCTGATGAAACGTTTTTTTGGATTTCTATTTCTCTAAATTATTTAAAACTAGCCGTTTTTCTGCGGTTTCACTCGCGTCCCGCAGAAACTACTGCCCGTACCGAGATAGAATATAGCTGGGAATAGTAGCTTTCCCACCGAGAAATCTTTGCTTGAACAAACAAACAAAAAAATGTTTGCTCTTTATTGTATACGTATGATGAATTAAAATGTTGAATACAAAAGGCAATAATTTGTAACATTCATTAATTAAGTACATCCATAAAAACTACATGAAGAAACGGATAGTCGTAATCACTCACATTCCTGACCAGCTACTCGGATTAGGCTAACAAAGTTTACCAAGTCCTAGAAAGTTCTACGATAAGGTAAACGCGGGTGAAGTCGTCATGCCCCAATAGTCGTCAATTAATCTTAAAACTTTTATTATTATTTTCTACTGAACTTAAAATGGGCCGGTTTATATATCAACATATTCTTGATAATATATTGCACAATGGAAATAACAATACGGGGTTTTAACAGTCACGGCTTCTAAGATATGTTATTTCAAACGTGTGTGCCCTAACAAAATCGTTTTTTCGTGAAGTTCAGCTGTCAAAAGTGAAACTCAGCACGTGGTTTTGTGTTTTGATTTACATAACTCCAGTGGGGTCTGTGGTATGTTTCTTTGTTTAATTAGATAGTTAAGTTTATTTGCTAGCGATGTAGTATGCAATTTGGAATACTTTTAACATAGAGGATATATTTTTTTAATGTGACATCTATTGGTACTTCAAAACTCCCATTTGACCCAAAACCCGTCAATTTTACAATTATTATGACGACTACTGGGACATGCTCAAAAGTTGCACCTAAACTCGTCATAATGAGGATATTTTGTGTTTTACAGTACAAAATGCGAATAAATAGCTAATATCGGGACTTTAACAAAATTGATAACTATCTGGAACAAACATATTTAAGGTTAAGACTACATTTGTTCATAAAACTGGGTTTCTTTTAAGCTTTTTCTTAGGGGTAAATTTTACTCTGCTGGTTCTAGATGCAAGTACACAGTCATGTCATTCGATTCAATTAATATGTTTTTTAATGGTTAAATCCCCTGTTTTCTATAAGTTTGCACTTTCTACGAGTGTTTTTTCAGGTATATATTGGCCGCTGTAGGCCTCCGCCATTTGATTAAGATCTACCGCTTTGGGTACAAGTAGGTCTAGCACTAGCCTTTGTTTCTACTACGCTTGGATTACAATTTGTGGCAAACAAAAATTGACTGTTCTTACACTATGCTTTTTGTTCGAAATAACGCATTTCGTCACGCGTATTGTACCGCGTCTTCCTAACGTGCCTTAATAGCGCCTGTATAAATATGTCATTCAACTAGTTTTGACGCTAAAATATTAAAATCAGTTTTAAAACTAAGATGACATAGCTTCCATCGCTGTCACTTCTTTGCTTGTCGTATTCGATATTGATGGGTAAAGAGTAATCTTAAGTAAGATTTTTTTATTTAAAATTGTCTGTATTTAGTGATTGCATGATCGTAATTTGAATAGCAGATCATGACTGAAAGAAACTACAAGCAAAAGGGCCTTTTAAAAGTCATAAAAGCTGTAAATCAAGGGCCCACACACAACATCAGATGCAACAAAAAAATTTAAAACGCCCTTTTAAGACCACTTTAATGAAATGGTGACACAAAACTGACGATTATCCCTGTATATATACTATAGGACAATCTCCGGTTCTCTGCTAAAGTATTGCTAACTATGGAGGAAAACTACTTGGGCTATTGCGTTGCGAGGGATGTTAGTGGATTAGGATATAGGAAACTATAGGAACTATGGCACCTGGAAAAAAAGTCGTGGTGGCCCGGTGGGCCAAGAATCAACCTCTCAAGTATGAGGGCGCTGGTTCGATTCCAGGTCAGGCAAGTACCAACGCAACTTTTCTAAGTTTGTATGTACTTTCTAAGTATATCCTGCAATGACACCAATGACTGTGTTTCGGATGGCACGTTAAACTGTAGGTCCCGGCTATCCTTGAACATCCTTGGCAGTCGTTACGGGTAGTCAAAAGCCAGTAAGTCTCACACCAGTCTAACCAAGGGGTATTGGGTTGCCTGGGTAACTGGGTTGAGGAGGTCAGATAGGCAGTCGCTTCTTGTAAAGTACTGGTGCTCGGCTGAATCCGGTTAGACTGGAAGCCGACCCCAACATAGTTGGGAAAAAAGGCTCGGAGGATGATGATGATGAGGAACTATGGCACCTGCCGATGACAATGTATAAAATACATGTTAAAATGGCAGGTGGAGACTCGACACCTCACTTACTGGGCCCCCGGGAATCAGTTGCTAAATCGCAACAAGAGGGCAACAGGTATATGAGCGGCTGAAGGGTGAGGCTACCTCAGCGGACTTTAAACGCAGATCACGCGCTTCCTGTGGGTCCAGCATCACCGGCCCACTCGCCACTTACCACGAGGCACCTACCCTCCGAGCAGGGCTGCTAACCCTGCTCTAGCGACTCCACTCTGGTCGGCCAATGACGGCAAGCCAAGAGGCGGGAGACCTTCACTCCGGCAGGAAGGCGATGGGGGACAGTATACTCTCTCCGGAGCACTCGGATATACAATGTGTCCCGGGGATAAGTGACCGCCCGAAATTTTTTGAATATTTGTACAAAATTAAGGATAATTTCCTTTATATTTGGGACTTACCGCCTTTGGTTCTTTTTAAATGATTTTTTTAATTTTTTTAGTAAATACTGTGACGTGCTGCAGTTTTTTTAAGATATTTCCTAAGTTTTTACATCTTTTTAAATTCTTTTTTCTTTATTGACTAGCCGACATCATAGTTTATCAATTAAAATTATCAAACATAACAAAAATGTAATAAAACATTTATTAGAAAAAAAAGAAAAGAAAAATTCAAAGAAAATAACGCCTTTTTTTCAGTTTTTCCAAAATAAGTCCAATAAATATCACTTTCTTTTAATTTATTAATAAACTACATGATATTTCCTACAATAGCTCAAAACAATGTTTGCTGCTATTTCAAACAAATGCAAAAATACAGTCAGTTGAAATTTGACTCCTACTCGGTTAAAAATGAGCAAAGCCTGTTATTAACAGGCCTGACAATAAAAATTTTTTAATGATTTTTTTCAAAAATATAAATGAAATTATCCTTAATTTTGTACAAATATTCAAAAAATTTCGGGCTGTCACTTATCCCCGGGACACATTGTATAGCCCCGCGGGGTCGCTACTCCCCGTCATCTACCTCAGATGCCCTGTGGGGCTTATTAAATATTATTATTATTGGGTTTGAACGGTTAGTTGTACCTAATCATATTTTATTTTTCGATTGATGCCTTTAAGACAGTAGACAGTTTAAACAGTCTAAAGAGATTTTTGCAAATGGTACTTAGCATGCGCCAAGCAGTTCAGAAGTTTTGATGAATGACAACCTTACCTACATATCTATGAATGTTAGTAATTATTTCGCGGAAAGCTATATAAATGAATGTGGCTTTTATTTTTTCTAAATACTAATTATTTTATTTTACAATTTAAATATTTTAAAAGTAATTATTTTACTCGTGCTACATATGCACATGACTGCATCGTTATTATGATTAAAAAATATAACATACTAGCTTCTGCCAGCGGTTTCACCCGCATCCCGTGGGAACTACTTCCCATACCGGGATAAAAAGTAGCCTATAGCCTTCCTCAATAAATGGGCTATCTAACACTGAAAGAAATTTTCAAATCGGACCAGTAGTTCCTGAGATTAGCGCGTTCAAACAAACAAACTCTTCAGCTTTATAATATTAGTATAGATATTTTATAGACTGGTTTTGTGATTCCAAGCGTTTGATAGATAGGAATATAAATTAAAATGCAACCATGTATCTGTTTTATTGAATACCTGCTCTTCTAACAGATTATGACCTGCTATTCTAAATAGGAATTTGGTTTTTTATCTATCTACCTACCTAATGTTTCAAAAGCACAAGTATGCTTAACAAATTCAAGCACAAAAAAAATGTACATAACTTGAACCTTATGTTCAAGAGCAGAGAGTTTACATTAGCATTAAAAATTGACGAGTACTGGGATAATTTGACGAGTATCCGTACAAATCAGACGACTATTGGTACAAATCGCCCTTTTTTTACTTTTGCCTTAATAAGTATATAAACCCATCAAAATGATTAAAAAAACATTAGTTAATTAGAATAATGAATAAATACTCTATCACGTCATGCAAAAATTTTCATTTTCTATTGAATATTTAACACACAGTAGCGCTTCAAAGTCAGTGATTTCCGAAATCCGACGACTATTGGTACGTTTACCTTACTATGTATCCGAAACCTTACCCAATTAAAGTTTCCAATATTACATTACTATCCGGAGGCACGCTCGTGTAGGTACCTACGTACTTATTGAGGATTCTGGGAATATTCACCTACTATAAACTTACGTAGGTATGTGTGTAATTATTTGTATTTAAGCTAATTTAATAGAGGATTCATCACAAAGGTATTATATGTAGGTACATGTAGAGAGTTCAAGGTTTCACATTAGATTTTTATACAAATCGACTGTATTCTTTGCTATCTTGTTTTGTAAGATCTTTGAACTGCAGTTTTACAATTGGTATCCCAATGGACGGGTTGGCCCGATTTTTGATAGAAAGGTTCAAAAAGTTTGTATAGAAGCTGACATAAGCTCTGTGTCTTAGAAATATGACGTATAGTACAATCATCGCATCGATAGAAACTTTTCAAGCTTTATACTTACTGTTTTTTACTCGATAATCACGCTCACTATGTAACTAAACAATTAAATTCTAACCCAGCCCACGTTTTTTCCTATAATTACGGCATGTCAGCTCTTGACCCCGATCCGAGCTGATCTTCTACGCGTAACGAGTTGCTTGATTATCCTTGTTTTACAGTTGAAGTACTAAAGCACTTCACCTTAGACCCTTCACTACGGATAAGGAATCTCTCTCGGGATTCGCGCTTGAGTACAAGGATGTTTTAAAGGAATGTACCTATCTATATTTTGACAGTGGGATTAATATAGAAGTAAGTTTAAATATATTTTATCGTCGTCATTATCTTCATTTTTATTCCCACTTTATCGTTGGATGAGCTTCTCGCAATACTATCACAAATTAAGGAAGATATCTATCAACGACACGACTGTTTTTGTTTTGTACAGATGTTCAACTGTTCATGAACGGCCAAGAGCGAAACGTGTCAACACAAAAGGGATCGGCCATTTTTACGCAGTTTTTATAACAAAAGCCAACAAGTGTTGGCTGTTGACACATGCATGCCTTGACCGTATTTATCTTTATTCCAACAGCCCAAACAATTAGGTTGGGTAGATAAGGTTTCCATATAAATCATAAATCATTCTGTTCGTGCCCTGCTATCTATGTTAGGTACAAACAACACCGTATATGTACCGCAGAATTATCTCCGAGAATGCTTACGTGGTTGCATTTAGTCCAGCTATAATTATGTCTTCCATATGTAACGTTACTTTGGTTAAACTCAGTATTGGGCCAAGGGCTCTGTACCAAGTGCAATATGTAAACTGTAGTATTTTTGTCCAGTGTGTTATGAGGTGTTTAACAAAAGGCGGACGACGACTGTGAGTTTTCGTCACTTTAAATTAGGTTGGATTTTTGTGTGAAATATTTATGAGGTCATAAGGAAAGCGTTCACAAAAACACTGTCACAATAAAATTCAAATAAACAACAAAAAACAGAATATAAAAATTACTCTCTCCAGACCTTGGAGCTGAAATAAGCGGCTTGTACAAATAATCGCAAAGCGTACTTTGCGCGCCCCCGGCGGGACCCTTGTTCCAAACTGTGACAGATGACCGCAACGGAAATACATTTGTTGAACATACGGCGCACATCAAAAGGTCACGGCATGTGTGGAAACACTTGGTATATTTAGAACTGAGCGCTAAATGAGCTCAAAATACGCGTACCGGCTGCATAATGCATGAGACGGCACGTACACTAACTTTGTCAGCTAACGTGTTAGTACTCATTCATGTCGTCATTTTATTTTGGGCTGTCATTACGTCACACGGCGAGAGTAGGATCTTTTGTGAGTCACTGATTGTCGAGCTGGGTTTATCTAGGCCTATTTTAACAACAAACACGCAGATAAGTGGTTATTAACCTAAAGGACTACCTCATTACGCCCAAATACTTATTACTGGCAAGTAATGAGTCCAGGCCTCGTTTATAATGAAAAAGAGCATCGATTTGAGTTATTTATTATTTGTTCAGCAATCTGGAATCAGTGTTTTGTTTTTTCTTAATTATTAAATGAGAATTAAGCGCCCTAGAGTCAATGAGGTTCGAATACATCCGCCGATAACCGTTTAGGGAAAACACGTGTTGATAACATTGTTATTTGTAACTAAACCTACCTTATAACATTACACTGCAGAGACACAAAATCATATAAGGCAAACATCCATATATGATGTCATTGATCTAAGAGCATTGGCTCCATTAAGGCAAGGTATCTAATGGCGCTATAAGCTATAATGCTACTTTGTTGAATATCGGCGTGGCAACAAGAAGGCACTTCTCGTAATCCGACGTGACTAAGTTGTTGTTGCTATCCAATCTTAATCAAATTACAACTCACAATTTGATTCCAAACATATTTTGGTAGGAAACATTTATCAATCTTTGTTAGCAACTGATTTTTTCTTTCTTTCTATATCTTGTTAATCTTTACCTTCAAAACCGTGTGTATGAATAGAGCGTAATTTAATAAAACTTTAAGTACAATCTATATTTGGTGCTAACCACTCTGTTAGTCCATAATTTGAATGTTACTTTGTATAAGGCCTACCCACTAAGTACTCTATAAAAAGCGCGATAATAACAATAAACCTAGTTTTTTAAGACATAATTACTTGGTTTTGAAGGACAGTAAAAAGGCTTTTTATGAACAACTTTTCAAAAGTCACTGAGTCTTTGAATTTGTTTAAAAAATACTATATTTTATCATACCTATAAGGCCTAGATTGCTTTTTCAAATAATTGTTTATGAATTGTTAAAATGTTTAATTATCTGAAAGATGTTATTTATATGAATGATGGTTTGAATAAATTCTTATGACGAAACAAAAAAAAATCCTATGTTATTTTTTGTAACAAATAAACTTTAATTAAAATCATACAACGGACAATCTAAATTAGTTCCAACCCAGTTTCTATAAATACAGGAATAGGACACAACCTGACGGCCGTGTCTTCTTGTGCTATTTACGGGTTAATTAAGTGCCGGAACACACCGCCGACTTCCGAAGTCGCCGACTATAAGATATGTTCATAATATGTGTCAGTGAAACTATTGTGGAAGAATTCTTGTCGCGAGGACATCCATCTTCTCAGAATTTAACTAAAAATAGCAGGGTCTGAAGTGGCGTATGTGTGTAGCATCTTCATGATAAGACGGAATAAAAACTTTATTTTAGTTGTTTCCCGGAGTGTATATATATTTTATTCGATATAATCGATTGTTTAACCATTATATACTAATATAATAAAGAAACATTTTATTGTTTATTTGGACCCTAAAGGCTCCGAAACTAATAAACCGATTTGAATTCTTTCACTATTGGAAAGCTACTTCTTATGCTCTTTCGTACGGGTAGTAGTTCCCACGGGACTTGTGAACAGTAAACACTATTATTCAATTAAATTGTAGGTACACTATTATGCGTAAATATTACTAATATGGGATGACAATCAACTTAAATAAATTATATTTTATTACATATAAACAGACAAATATGTAGTACAAGGAAACAGTAACGTCACAAACAATTTCCGTGTCAATTACGAATAAAACCCACTCGATCATTTTACTGAGATAAAGCAATTTCCTTTGCAAGAAAATACGAAAGTTTTGTATAATGTATTGTAGCAGAAACATAAGGTAAACGTACCAATAGTCGTCGGATTTCGGAAATCACTGACTTTGAAGCGCTACTGTGTGTTAAATATTTAATAGAAAATGAAATTTTTTGCATGACGTGATAGAGTATTTATTCATTATTCTAAGTAACTAATGTTTTTTTAATCATTTTGATGGTTTTATATACTTATTAAGGCAAAAGTAAAAAAAGGGCGATTTGTACCAATAGTCGTCTGATTTGTACCGATACTCGTCAAATATTCCCAGTACTCGTCAACTTTTTATGCTAATGTAAACTCTCTGCTCTTGAACATAAGGTTCAAGTTATGTACATTTTTTGTGCTTGAATTTGTTAAGCATACTTGTGCTTTTGAAACATTAGGTTTCCTATTTAGGTTAGGTTTCCTATTTAAAATAGCAGGTCATAATCTGTTAGAAGAGCAGGTATTCAATAAAAAAGATACATAGTTGCATTTTAATTTATATTCCTATCTATCAAACGCTTGGAATCACAAAACCAGTCTATAAAATATATGTTATATTTCTTAATCATAATAACCATGCAGTCATGTGCATATGTAGCATGAGTAAAATAATTACTTTTAAAATATTTAAATTGTAAAATAAAATAATTAGTATTCACAAAAAATAAAAGCCACATTCATTTATATAGCTTTCCGCGGAATAATTACTAACATTCATAGATATGTAGGTAAGGTTGTCATTCATCAAAACTTCTGAACTGCTTAGCGCATGCTAAGTACCATTTGCAAAAATCTCTATAGACAGTTCAAACTGTCTACTGTCTTAAAGGTATCAATCAAAAAATAAAATATGATTAGGTACAACTAACCGTTCAAACCCAATAATAATAATATCTAATAAGCCCCACAGGGCATATGAGGCGGATGACGGGGAGTAGCGACCTTGCGGGGCTATATATACGAGTGCTCCGGGGAGAGTATACTGTCCCCCATCTCCGGCCTGCCGGAGTGAAGGTCTCCCGCCTCTTGGCTTGCCTTCATTGGCCGACCAGAGTGGAGTCGCTAGAGCAGGGTTAGCAGCCCTGCTCGGAGGGTGGATGCCTCGTGGTAAGTGGCGGGTGGGCCGGTGATGCTGGACCCACAGGGAGCGCGTGATCTGCGTTTAAAGTCCGCCGAGGTATCCTTACCCTTCAGCCGCTCATGTACCTGTTGCCCTCTTGTTGCGATTTGACGACTGATTCCCGGGGGCCCAGTAAGTGAGGTGGCGAGTCTTCACCTGCCATTTTAACATGTATTTTATACATTGTCATAGGCAGGTGCCATAGTTCCTATTATAACTATGTTGGGGTCGGCTTCCAGTTTAACCGGATTCAGCTGAGTACCAGTACTTTACAAGACGCGACTGCCTATCTGACCTCCTCAACCCAGTTACCCAGGCAACCCAATACAAGCGGTATTGGGTTGTTAGACTGGTGTGAGACTTACTGGCTTTTGACTACCCGTAACGACTGCCAAGGATGTTCAATGACAGCCGGGACCTACAGTTTAACGTGCCATCCGAAACACAGTCATTGGTGTCATTGCAGGATATAAGTACATACAAACTTAGAATAGTTGCATTGGTACTTGCCTGACCTGGAATCGAACCCGCGCCCTCATGCTTGAGAGGTTGATTCTTGGCCCACCAGGCCACCACGACTTTTTTCCAGGTGCCATAGTTCCTATAGTTTCCTACATCCTAATCCACTAACATCCCAACGCAATAGCATAAGTAGTTTTCCTCCATAGGTTATTAGGTAGTCCTTGGGTTCATTTCTATAGTATATATATACAGGGATAATCGAAGGCTAGTGCTAGACCTACTTGTACCCAAAGCGGTAGGCGAATCGAATGGCGGAGGCCTACAGACTATATACCTGAAAAAACACTCGTAGAAAGTGCATACTTATAGAAAACAGGGGATTTAACCATTAAGAAACATATGAATTGAATCGAATAACATGACTGCGTGCATCTAGAACCAGCAGAGTAAAATTTACCCCCAAGAAAAAGCTTAAAAGAAACGCAGTTTTATGAACAAATGTAGTCTAAACCTTAAATATGTTTGTTCTAGACAGTTATCAATTTTGTAAAAGTCCCGATATTAGCTATTTATTCGCATTTTGTACTGTAAAACACAAAATATCCTCATTATGACGAGTTTAGGTGCAACTTTTGAGTATGTCCCGGTAGTCGTCATAATAACTGTAAAATTGACGGGTTTTGGGTCAAATGGGAGTTTTGAAGTACCAATAGATGTCACATTAAAAATATATATCTACTATGTTAAAAGTATTCCAAATTGCATATTACGTCGCTAGCAAATAAATTTAACTATCTAATTAAACAAAGAAACATACCACAGACCCCACTGGAGTTATGTAAATCAAAACACAAAACCACGTGCTGAGTTTCACTTTTGACAGCTGAACTTCACGAAAAAACGATTTTGTTAGGGCACACACGTTTCAAATAACATATCTTAGAAGCCGTGACTGTTAAAACCCCGTATTGTTATTTCAATTGTGCAATATATTATCAAGAATATGTTGATATATAAACCGGCCCATTTTAAGTTAAGTAGAAAATAGGGCTTTCAAATACCGGATTTTTTCAATTCCGGTATCAATACCGGTATTAAAAATTTCAATACCGTGATCACGTGATCACGGTATTGTCGGTCATGCTAATATTGCAATATTCCAGATAGCTCCTTTATGCGTCTTCGAAGTGCTTTTACAAGATTTTGACTTAAGTCATTGCTTGCAAGCTTGACCATCTAACTTCGTCAACATAAATTTTAGCGCAATATCCGCTTTTAGTAAATTGGCATCCCGTTTTCAAATTTTTAATACAGTTACTTTGACTACAGAAAGGCTGTTGTAAATATTTTTTAATATTGTCAAATCGAATTCGTCTAATTTGAAATCGGGGTTTAATTTTAGATCGAATACAACTTTTAAAACACAATCCTTTAGTTTAAAAAGCGTCCAATCATAGCCCCGACACTATGACTAAAAATGAGATTGACTTCATCATGACGAACAAGAAGCACATAGTCAGAGACGTCTCCTTGATCAATAGGTTTAATACCGGTCGCGATCACCGACTTGTCCGAGGCTCTCTGAATATCAACTTCAAGGCCGAACGTTTTCGTCTGATGAAGGCTAGGCTCCGACCAACACTGCTCCAAACCATTTCAGGATCTGAAACTTTCTAGTAAAATTTGCCGCCGTGGAAACCACAACAGACGTTGGAAACGACACCAGAACCACGAATATGTGGTTCAGATCCTCAGGGAGGAAGGGTCGATATTCTGTAACAAGCAGCGTAAGGGCAAGAAATCAAAGCTTTCGGAAGAGACATTAGGGCTTATGAAGAAACGACGTGAAAACCCGCCTGTCACTTCGTCAGCTAAGCGGGCTCTAAACCAAGAGATCAACAAGCACGTACGACACGACCTACGGTGCTCCAATACTCTTGACATTGAAAGAGCAATTGAGCTGAATCGGGGGTCAAAGGTGTTCGTACAATCTCTTGGAAGAAGCCACTTGACGAAGCTGACCACAACAAGTGGAGAAGTCATTTCTTCGGTGCCGGCAGTCCTTTCGGAAGTGGAAAACTTCTATGGCCGGTTATACGCATCGCATGCATCTCGATCTGATCCCGGAAATGAGGATTCTAGAGCTACTGGGGGAGCTCCAGAAGCTTTTTAACGCCGTCCTGTTTGAAGGGAGAACTCCAGAGGCGTGGAGTAGGAGTGTTGTCGTCCTTTTCTTCAAAAAGGGAGACAAATCCCTGCTGAAGAACTATCGACTCATTTCCCTCCTAAGCCACGTATATAAGCTGTTCTCAAGAGTGATCACGAACCGACTTGCGCGAATACTCGACGAATTCCAACCACCGGAGCAGGCTAGGTTTCGGAGCGGATACGGCACCATATACCACATCCACACAGTGCGGCAGATTATACAGAAGACCGAAGAGTATAATCAGCCCCTGTGTCTAGCATTTGTGGACTATGAGAAGGCCTTTGACTCGGTTGAAATCTGGTCTGTTCTGGAATCCCTGCAGCGTTGCCAAGTAGATTGGCGGAAAAAGGCTCGGAGGATGATGATGACATCTTACGAGTACGTAGTTATTTATCTTATTTAATACAACTTCCTGCTACTTATTACAACAATCCACAATAATTAAAATTATAAAAAGATTGTAATACCGTAATCACGGTATTGGCTCGTCAATACCGGTATTGAAAAAAGACCAAAATATATCCGTGATCACGGTATTACGGGATCCCGTAATACCGGTATTGAAAGCCCTAGTAGAAAATAATAATAAAAGTTTTAAGATTAATTGACGACTATTGGGGCATGACGACTTCACCCGCGTTTACCTTACATAAAACAAGGTTAGATCGGGAAACTAGTATATTAAGAAGTTTACGAACTTTAGTTTTCTTGAGATTTGTCACTAGATTAGCTGTCGTGTTACTAAGGTGACGGATAGATTATAGAAATTGTATAAAAGAAATATTTCAGTTCATTATTAATGCCTACAAGCCGTTTGAAATAGAACATAATTGGAATTTAAAAGATTGTGCTGTAATAAAACATAATTTACTTAGGTACTTTAGGAATACAAAAAATATAGCAGGAAAAGAATCATTAAGCACATTTTAAGATAACTTTAATAGGTAATCTCGCCTCATTTGATAGCCTTAATGCACTTATAAGTGCTTTAAAACTGTACCTTCACTTAACATTTTCGTACCGTTTGATTTGGCTTGCCTTGCACGCTCAATGAAAGTCTAACTTAGTAAGTAATTCCAGTTACTTTAAACTCATCGCAAGTACATATTAAAATGTCTTTGAACACTGCTTTACTTAGGCGTGACATCAGTCTAAGTATTCAAACTACTACCACATTGCGAGCACGTTGCCAAGCCATTTAAAATTCAGATTACATAACACATTATTTTTTATGTAAACATCAGTACTTGTAATTAATACGAAGTGTTTTGCTCGACAAGTCTTTTGAAACTGAAGCCACGGAAGCTTGAATTTAATTGCTTGTCAACATACTGTGGGATTTTGTTTGCTGTTGAAACGAGGCAGAGGAAACGTATTCGTAAAACTATTAATTTGTGGATTAATTGTGGACTTGACTGTACATAATCAGTCCCTATTTAATTCACCTAAATAATGAAGCAGAACAATTGTAAGGAAAATGATTTATACTGATGTAGCTTACCTACTTATTTTTTAAGGGTAAAATTACAGCTTTTAAGTTAATCACTGTAGAATTAATTGAAACACACCGCAAAACAATTGAAAGGAAAATGATTTATATGGATGTAGCTTACCTACTTATTTTTTGGGTAAAATGACAGCTTAGTCGATGACTATAGAATTAATTAGAACACACCTATCGCATATCATGTTTCTAGCAGGACCTCTTACGAGCTTAATTAAGCATACCCATCAACAAACTTAAGGCAAACGTGATCTCTATAACAATTGCTTCTCCCATAATCATTCATTGTTCATCCATGTTACGGGATATTAATTTTATGTGCATAATCAAATTATTGTTATGGGTGTGCTGTTGAACATATAAAGTTCAATTTAATGCCTCAAAGATTGCGCTGTCACATTAAAAAGCTATACATTTAACAGCATTATATTTAGTATTGTTATTTGACGTATTTAAAACTACTCTACTCGTGCTGCCTATCCTTGAAGAGTTAATAAGCGTGATGATTTATCTAACCCAGTGTAAGTACTTATGATAGGAGTAAACAACCTTGGTCGTCGATATCAATCAGCTGGAAGCAATCGGTACCGAAATAGATGAAAGCTCTGGAGCTCGTGAGTTTAGCAATCTCGATCAACGAAATTTATTTAAATATATTATGCTATTTGATGGAGTAAATATAGATCTGGCACTGACACTGATAGTTTTATATTAAATCCAGTTTAGAGATGATGTATGTCTGCGCATTTGTATGTTACTAGTCGCATTTTATTTTCATCTTGTTTAAACGTCTCGTTCAACAAAAATACGACTGTAAAACAAAAACGCATCCGGACGTTCCTTTGTTGGAAGTTATTTTAAAAACAATTGAAGCACGAATTAATACGATTATAACGAAGTGTTAATAAAAAAGCCGAGTTGTAAACTTTTCGATGAAAAGCAATTATTCACTTTAAGGAAAACAATGTACAATTACGTAGCGTGGCGTTATCCATAAAAATACCATTCATTAATTTGTTTGTTAGAGGGATCGCTCAAGCGAACCAATCGAGTGCTAATTAAATGGCGGACTAAAGGGTTCTTTGTGGGGTTCAGTACACTTTGAACCCGCGGTCCGACACTGATTCACAACTTTATCGTCGGCAGCTACATTAGGATAAAAGATATTTTATGACGAACTGAGAGTAAGTGACGCCGCCCATGGCCGGAGAACTACATAAAATGTTTTAGGAGCCCGCAACAAAAGGCGAACACTCACGGATTCTCAAAAGTTCTTAAAACCTTTTTATGGTCACCGTATTATGTTTTATGTATTTAATTAAGTGAATCAATTACCCTTCCATGTTGTTCGTTTTGGAGAACCGATAAAGAGAGTGAACATATGGACTTTAAAGTGACCATTTTAAGCATGAAATACTGTGAGAACCCGCAGTTTTAAGCCGACATAATTATTAAATATACACTAGACTAGGTGTATAGGTTGCTATTGTGCAAAATTGCTCTTAATAAACTTAAATGAATTGGGTATGAAAGCTAGCTCTTAATTTAAGATAGAAATCAAATCTATGTTTTATTAGGTATTTACGGACATAAAAAAGCTTTAGTTTTTAAACTACAACTATCGATCACACATACACATTAGAAACCGGGAATAAAGACTTGTCAGACATTAGTTTTATAGTTAAAGTTAACGCAGACGCCTCGCGTAATTTATGTCTATTACATTTATTTCTAGAAAACACGAAATGCGTCATTCTTTCGTAAGCTCACAGACAAAGGGTTTTGTTCTAAATTAACTTCCTTATTATGAATCAAGATATAAAATGCCTACTAAATTCTAACGATGGCAATGTTAGGTCAGAACCTTTACAAAGAACGATAAACATGTCAAAATATTATAGTTATAGATGATATTTGTCGATATGCGTTAATAAATGGCTGTTTTGTTCTAAATGTCCTGTCTGAGAAAAATAGGATTGTTTTTTTGTCAGTGGCAGAAAATAACCTTGATTTATTTGATAGGAACGTTGCCTTTTACAGAAAATTGAAGTATTGGTACCCGTATAATAACGAGGTGTGTGGGTAGTTACTTATTCTAATTAATATCTACAAGAAAAATCCGGCAACCTATGAGAGAAAATAATATTAACACTTCAAATCTCTGAAATTATGAAAGCTTGAAAGTTTTATCATAGTTCGCCTTGAAGACGAAAAACAGTTACGAATAGACGTCATGTCAAAACAAAATAATTATATTAATTTCTTATAAAAGGAAGCGACAGAAAACATCAAAATAAAAACGAAAACCGTCACAAATATTAATAAAACATGAAGCAGAATCGTGACACCAATTCGTTTTTAATAAATATTTTCCCGAACGTTAATTTAATAACGAATATGATACGCTGGTATTGTCCTTTTGTTTCTACTTTAGAAATTGTAATGAGGCAGGGAGAGTGGCTACATAAGTAATTGGCAATTTTAAATTGTAATCAATGTGATTCAGACATCCGGAACGTTTCTATTATGTTGGCATGCCTGGGTCGTGGGACCATGTCACTTATATACATACTAACATCGATCAGTAGGTAATATCTAAAGTTACTCGGTAATAAACACATATAAAATATGATCTACATCTGTCACAGCTTGCGAGATTCTATTAAGATTCTTTAAAAAATTAAACGCAACCACATCGATATTAGTTCTATAACAATATTTGTAAACTAAGACCCACACTAAAACATACACCCATTTAAAACTGACGAGTTTCGCGCTAATCCCTCAAATAGATTTTAAAATTAGCGCAGAAAACGCGTTTATTCAGACATCAACCGTACGAGGAACGTAGACAAATGAATATGAATTTGTAATATCGTAGAATGCATTGCAGACGTATGCATCCTGCAGCCGACATGACACGATTTGAATGTTCCTTCACACCTGTTGTTTACAATATTCTATTGATTGAGAGCTTTGCGTTCTTCAGCGAGAATATCATTCAATTTAACACAATATGCTCGCATGCGGTTGTAGTGAACAAATTGAGTTAACTAAGATTTATGGATTTCAATACACTTCAAGCTTGTTTCCTTAATATCAATTGAAATAAGGTTTGAACTGAATTTGGACATATCTCATGCTTTGTTATTTTGTATTAGGAAGTAGATGTTACGCAGCTGGGCGTGTGTCATAGTTTTATATGTAATTCCTAATTTGGCCACTGTTTAGTGTTGCGAAAGCAGCTTGGTTTTTGTTTTGTGTCAGATTCCTTGTTAAATCAGCCCCTATAATGGGTTTTCTTTGTACCTACGTCCTGCCAAACCACGGAACTGTAGAGTCCCAGATTTTTGGAAGGCAAACGAGGTAAACGACCGAAGCCAAGACGCTGAAGCCTACTGACACAACTTTATGGAAATGGAGACACAAACCGGCGATTATCTATATCACTATCAAAGTTATACAAATGTTTTTTTTATACTCACAGATGTGCCAATTCATGTGCTATGACGAAAGCGCTTGTAAGACCCTCATCTCGGTCTATAGCAGCCGATCGAGTCCTGGAACAGACTCCACCGACGGGGGCGAAGCCCGAGGGTCCCCCGAGTTGGGCCCGGGTCAGCCACACCGCAGCGTCCCATCCAGTACTGTCTGCGAACCATTTAGTAAATTAATGAAACTTATAATTATATATTAGTAACATTTCTATTCTTCTATCTCTAATATGCAAAAGAAAATAATATTTTAATACGAGGAACATGTTTATAACGTATAGCGAATTTAGAGTGCTTGTCGAAAAAAGTACAGCCTATAAAATTGACGGTCTCATGTAAATATTCAGATATGATATTGTTAGGCGGTTATTTATTTATTTGGTACTGTTTATTTACCAGTTAGTTCCATTTTAGTACACTTTAATTTATAATAACAACCTCATAAAACAAACAATCGTCGGTATAAACGGGAGAAAATAATTTTTCAATATTTTGTGTGGCTGTATAAATATTTAAATTAAACGAGTGCCTGAAAAAACCCGTTGTGAAATAAATACTTAATGTTGTGACAAATACAAAATTATTAATACTGTTTTAAAATGAAAATAAATGTTTCAGCAGCTACCAGTAGCTACAAACCAAATAAATCTATTTAATTTGAGCATATTACGAAAAAAATATAGCCACTGTATATCTTCTCACGATCGAAAGGCGGATTAGTCAAGAAAAAAGTGGGACATGTGTCATTACAGCATGATATCAGAGCTGATTTAATGTACAGGAAGTAGTTATAAAGCTACAAGTAAAATAAATCCTAGAATAAACCGCAGCTACATGTCACAAGCTACCTACTTCTATCCTCTCCGGAATTAAGATAAGCGGCGCATTAGATTTAAGACCAAGTAGAAAATACTGTTGTGAGCAAAATTTGGGTCAGCCACAAATGTTTTCACGAGCTAATTTCTATAAATCATATTTAATTATCCAGATCTAAAAGTTAAGCGAACTGTTTATTTTGATTATTGTGTGCGAATATAAAATATAGCTATTTCAGTGAGTATACAGCACCTGTCGGCAACTTCATCAAGTGTCTGTAGTTCCACTTATTCACAGCCTCCAATGATTTCCTGACATTCCCGTACTTTATGACATAGTCTTTCTCTTCATACAAATACAGTTTGTTGATCACGAGTGTCATGTTCGAGTTCAGAGAGGGATCGTTGAAGATGGCACTGACCTATAACGTATTACATAAAGATTGAATGAGTTAAACCATGCACTGACAGCGTCGTACCAAAATAAACACTACCGCGCATCCATTCTGCCGCGCCTTCATACTCACGATGTTCATTAAAGCGAGAATGTAATGCTTCACTCTCTCCTTGCCGTGGAACTTGAGCATCGTGTGATCGGCTACGATAGCCATTTCTAGCCACAAACCCTTGACACCTGGAACATTAATCACGATATTGGACATCCAGGACACACCTCGAATTTTTCACATTGGTTACACTACTACCACACCTGAAACTGGTCTACTGATAATTCTTGCTCCCCGAAAGTTATCAGTTTCCGTATAAACACTATGTCGCGGTCGCACGTGGGGCTCTGGCACCGGGTCATCCTCCTCGCCGAAGTCAAGTTCAAGGTCGGTGATCGTGTCACCCGTGAGATTGTACGCGGCCGCCCATTCCGACAGCTCCACGTCTCGTCTCCTCAACACATGCGCGTCTCTCTCCTGGTGCGTCGGCTGCAGAACAAACTCCTCGCTGCCGACCTGAAGCAGCCCGTACAGCTGACCGTCACAATCTGTCACTGTCGCAGATGATTGTGCTTCGTCTATAACTCTGCCTTTGTAGAACTGGCACTCATTGTAATACGGTGATCGTATCTGTCTGTTTTCGTGCAGCTCCAGGTGCCAGCCGAGCAGCTGCAGGTGGCGGGTGCCGGAGTGGGCAGCGTGCCTGCGGACGCGGGGTGCTAGCACTAGGGTTTGGGCCGGCGGGGCCCAGGCGCCGGCGCCGGCCGCCGCCGCGAGGAGCATGGCCGCCCACAGCCAGCGCGGCATCGTCCGCGCGCCGCCGCGAGCTCCGCCTCTCTGCCCGACGCCGAACGACGCGCTGCGCTTACGCATCTACGCACATGGCGGGCGTCTCGTCGCGCGGAAGGTAAACGACTCCGCGACTTATAGATTGCATGTGCTTCATGCCTCATGCGTCATTTGTAAACAAAGGGCGAGCGCCTGTTTTTGTTTTATTATCGCCTAGCGTGTAACGTGCGGTTATGTCTATCGATGTAGCTACACGTGAAACTTCCGATTGATTGGTTTTAGGAATATTTTACTCCAAGCCCATGTCCTGTAGACGATGGACAGTTTCCTTTCGCTGTGACAGTTATTGCAATTTTGTAATAAATATTGATAAGAACTGTGCGATAAATGTCAAGTGCATGAACTTTTGCACTGCTAATTGAGGAGATAGTGCACTGTACAGAGCGACAGTAATATTTTATAATTATTATTTATGTGATAAGTTGCGTCACGCTTCATCGTGTAGGGACTTTCTACTGGTTCTGAGCTTATGGAGAGCTAAGTTCAGCAGCAATTAATTACTGTTTTATAATTTGTTCATTTTATTTATAAATGGTTTACAATTATTCTTCAGTTGTATATAAACATCATTTTATTGCTTTTTAATGGAAGTAATTCCACTTATCTTTTAATGTTTACAATCGTTTCTAAAAGAAACTTATACTTGCTATCTATCTTTTACAAGTATCGTGCATGACAACATTTCAATCACACGCGGGCTTGCGAGCGAATTCCTAAAATGCATCAATGCACCGGTGAAATATTTGAGTCACGTGGAGCCGCGATGCATGTTCCATACATAGTGGGTACAATGTGTGCATTGTGTTATGCTGCAACTGCACATTCATATTAAACAACAATCATTCTCTAATGTAAGTTTAAAACTACGGAACCACGATGCCAATACTGGCTACTGAATTTACCGTTAACTGTCTCGAACCCCTTCTAAAATTAGCAGACGTATTTATTTAAAATTCTAGCTTCCATGATATGTTTATTTTGTGTTAATTAGATGCAGATGTCATTTGTTTACGTCGGAGCTTGCAGCTATCCCCGAATAGCTGGTTGCAAGAAATGTTTTTGATATATTTTTATGTCTCGTGCATAGTTTTAGAAGAATCAGTTTTTTTTTCTGTTGTACACAGTCAAGACGGTTGCGTATAGTTATAGTAATTCTAATTTTACCATTAACGAAAGATGCGAGTGCTATGTACCAATTTCATTTAGCAGAGAGATATTTTATAAAATGTTATTTATGACATTATACTGTACACATTCGTTCACATTACCCATGGTAAATACTATTCAGTCTACAATTGTATTGTTGCTGATTTTTACAGACGACTGAAAGTATGAAATACCTAGCTACCATCTGCACAATACGTCTGCTAACCGTGTTAATTAAGACACAAAAGAATATCTTTAAAATACTCGTACATACCTATAACAATATATACATATCGGTATGTAGGTACGTACCTCTGTAAAGTCAGTACATATTATAGAAAAGACTATGTGTAATCATGTAGGTACTATTACTATAAACTTACCCATACATTTTGTAATTGTCAGACGCAAGTCAAGGTTGTCTATTTTAACCGTGATATTAATTGAAACTATAGTAGTAGTATAATATTAGTAAGTAATAAAATATATAAATTAAAACGGATAGAGAATGAATTCATTGACAAAAGGATAAAATTAGACCATTATTTATAAAGCATGACAATACGAGCTTAATTAGATTTATCAACATAGTGCAACATAATATTTTAATGATTACCTATTCCAATTTGTCAACATTATTTGAAGCAAAATATAAATATGATATTGTTTTATTAAATACACTATGTGTTGGGACCTACTTAAATTATTTATTACAAATAGGTAAGTTACCAATAAACAAGTTGCAATTCCACTCTTTTCAAGGAAAGTTCTCTAAAAGGTAAATTTTAACTTCAGGCTTAAAAACTGTAATAAACTAAAAATAACATCGCATTAAAAAAATATTCGTATACCTAAGTACTTATTCAGTATATTTGTGACTATTGTTATTTCGATAGTTACAGATGGCTATAATGACGTCACAAGCCGTAAATAAGGAACTTCGCGCTGGACCAGCACTAATAGATCATTGTTATAATTTACCGCTCCTTCAAGCTCCGTCAACCATGTACTTACATACATAACCCATACTAATAAGGAAGAATACAAAAATATTTCTGTACATTATTTTAAAATGTACCTATGAGACAGAAATGTATTGAAGCCGAAGCTAAGGGACAAATTCATTAAGTTAATTGTAGGTACGGTAGACTGCACATCAGTGGTAACTGTCATGCACCTTAACTCAATAGAAATAAGTACAATTTTCCTATAAAACTGTTACCACTGACCTGAAGTTGACTGTACCTACGCGAGTACTTAACACCAATAGGTAAAGTTAGTTTCGGAAAACAGAATATTAGTTTTGGACTGTATCCATATAATATGTAGGTTTATTGAATAAAATACCATAATGCGTCAAATATTTATTAGGAAAATAAAATTGATAACCGTTTTAAGCTATGTTCCTACCACACAAAATAAATAACGTTGTTAAGAATCTCATTTACTACATCAATTGTATGTCACAATATTTAGTTATTACCCCCGCACTCAGAGACATTTAATGATTACTTAAGTCACTCCTTAGTGACAGATTATCATAGAAAAAAAAGTAAACATTAACCGTCTTACCACAAAAACTTTTAAACGTCAGTTTATGCCTTGTCTAAAAAAATGTCAAATTATGACGTTGACATATGGTTCATTTTGCAGCCAAAATTTTATTAGACAAGTGTAAAACAGGGTTTAAAGTTTTTGTAGTAAGACCCTAAATGTCTCTGAGTGTGTCCTTTAGTCTGAAGATTATTTCAGCATTGTTTAAACAAGTCTCCCGTTACGTCTTTCATTTTCACTTTGTATATGTTGCTGAAACAACGGATGCACTTCATCATCAGCAAGTCCGTCTCGTCGGATCATAATAGTACGATGTGATAGGTCCACCTCATTGCTCTCAGTAGAACCTTCATTTGTTTTGTAAAATATGCTTATAACCACACCTTCTTCGTGAGGACTTCCATTACCAAAAATACAGTATTCGCGCAAATTTTCTGATAAGTACATGCCAACGGCACCGACTCGGTTTATTCTGTTGTTCCTGAAGTCTTCGACGTGAAAATCCGGGTTGTCTTTTAGGTCATTGCAGAGAGGTTCCACGTTACCAATTCTTAGGGACACGTCTTTCATGTTGGGGTTCTGGCCTTTTAATGCCTGGAATGAGAAAGTTGACAAACACTTGATATGTAATTCATAAGTTGGTGGACTACAGTTTTTACTGCATGCTAGTGAATAAATTAATCAATTCTGACTTTGGACCTAAGCGAAACCTATTCGCTTTATTAATTAGGCAAATAGTAAAAGGCTAAATTAATAAAAAATATGAAATATCGATAAGTAAGTACCTTCTCATGTCCTTAGTTGTTTTTAATTTTAAATGGCAAAAGTTCTCGACAATAAACCAGAACATATAATAATATGTTGCCTACAATTCGGGACCCATCCAGAAGTTTTGTAGGTTATCTCTATAATTTACTATTGGAAACCAATAGGTACCTAACTGCAAACTAAGTATTGATCAAGCATAAACGATGACGCTAGTGCCAAATGTCGCGGTAATAGACTTGAATCCGGTTCGCACATCGCACGCCGATTAATCAAAGTGATGTATTGTGTACAGTAATTTCACGGAGCGGTTAGCAGAACGGGGACTGTTTTCTTAGTATATAGGCATGCAGATCAATGTACAAGATCTATATACATAGATATATCCAGTTAAATTATCTATAAAGGCTTTAAATGGCGCCAGCACATTATGAAACTATTCTAAGTAGTTTTGCTACTTCAGTTTATATTCACCCATGTCATATTATTGTTTCTATTTTTAATTCATTGTCAATAAAACTGTTTATTAGTAATTCATATGGATAATATATTCACGTTGACGATATACATACCTGAAGATTGGAAAATGCCAAAATATACGCCACCACATTCATATCGAAACTATTTAATTTTTCCTCCAATATTCAGTAATTATATTAATTAAGTATCACTGTTTCACCGTTCACTAAGTACACAGCAATATGTTTGGGCCTCACCGTCCCTCACTATTTATAATTTGTATTCAGACAGCTTTGACTAATTTTTCAAGCTGCCTACTAAGAACTAAGAAATGTTTTGCCCGCATGTTAATAAGGCCGCAACAATGCGTGAATTAACATAATAATATGGCTGTTTCGTTTGTCTTACTAGAAATACGTCTATATTTTTAAATAACATCACGTTTTTATTTTCCAAGAAAAACCTTTCTTACGTTGAGATTGAGGTTTTTCTTTCAAAAATTGACTACGCAACTATTGAAAATATGACCCGTAGGGGCGAGCGCACCCATTGACATGAATATGAGAGTATCAATACACTATTTTACAGCTACAAGTACTTATTTTTAACTGATAAGACCTGACAAAACTAGCATAACAAACATAAAATAGGTATGATCCTATATGACTGCGAAGACTCCAGTTCTTGAAACTGTCAAAAACAGCATTCTGTACCTATAACAAACATAAGACGATCATTAACGCTGTCACACAAACTCGTCACATCTGTCATTCTCGTGTTGACGTCGGATTACATACGAGTTCAGAAGATGAAGCTTGCTAGATGCTTGTAATAATGTGCGGTGAGCAACAGTTTCTTGACTGACGGGAGACAGGTTCAGTCGACTCGCACCTCTGTGCTGTTATTTATTCTGTGGTTGTTTTATATGCTGATTGGTTCTTCAGTTCGTTGCTGGCGCTGGTAAGGTGGTTTAGATAAGGTCCTGGTAATATTAGTTGGGAATTTTAAGATAATCGAGTATGTCAATTATCCATAACCTTAGTATGAGAGTACCTACAGGACGAGATAAAAAGCGAACTTAAAAGCTCAACTCTTGTCACAATATGATTAAGTTATACTTAATTTCCCAACAGTAAGTAAGTAAGCAGCCGAAAAGTTTGCGAAAGCGCTCACATCAAGTCAATAAAACTTAAGTGTAAAGTCTTAAGACCTAGTCGTAAGTTTCACAGGCCTTGGTAACTTAGTCTTGGAACGTTCTCCGCAAGAAACCCTCGTAATAATTTATGGCGGATCTTAGGAAAGCGCCGATGTGGTCCATAATAGTGGCCTGGATCTAATGGGGTTGGCCTGTTTGCCGAAATATGAGATCGTTCGCTGTTTGAGACGTCGGATTCAATTATTGTTCTAGAACTAGTTCGACAATATAAGTACACTCATCATATTAAATCAGCCAGAGGAAGAGCCAACGAACCCTTGTCCTAAATGATGCAGGCAGTAGCAGCTTTCATACGTCCATTTTTTTAAATTTTGTGAATTTCAGACAATTCTTATACTTAATTAGAACACTGTAGAACTTCGATTTCATCATACGTCTGTTACTAAAACCAACACTGACACCGAAACTTTGGAAGGGTCGCCATGTAAGAGGAGATATGCATCTCCACAATAGGTTGTAAGTAATTAGAAAGATGTTCATTGTTCACAGATCGATAAATTCCTTTATGTGTGTTCCTAATCAATTAATTCCTGTGCTGTAATCATTGAGTACAATTTGCTATAATTGCTTACTATTTACCACGGTACACAGTCACCAAATGGCTCTCATTAATTAAAAAATGGCTAGAAATAAGTATTACCATTCAAATAAAACGTCTCTTATAAAAAAAATCTTAAAGACCGGCTTTTCCTTAGAGAGGACTATTAATTAAATCTGATTATAAAATTAGCATTTCTTTGAGTTGAATGGTCTTATCAAATGGAGGGCCTACTTATATTTGTTGTAAGTAGGTAAATATTTAAATAAATAAAAATATAAAAAAAATACGTCGTGACAAATAAATGAATTTAAAATACATTCTAGCCACATTTTTCTAAAAAGTTCTAACATATTTATAAACGTCTTTTTCAATGTTTCTCGGACTTCAGGAACTAATAAAATAAATAAAAGATTTCCCCTCGGATTGTATTGTTATCGTAACTTTCAAATGCCTTATCGTAACACGGATGAGTACCTACATTGTTACGCGAAACTTTAGCGCAACTTTTAACAATCTAAAACTCGAACAAAGGTTTCTAACGTTAAAAGAAAATCTATTTTGGCGTTTCGATGGGATCATTTTATACGTATACAGTTTTATAGTAAGTGAGGTAATGTTTATTAGGCAAAAGTGTTTTAGTAAGGCTAGAATTTTAGTTGACTTTGCCAACTTGCTTTTCTTTATGTAGTTAGTAGTCTCTGCTCGTTTTTCTCCATAGGAACTCCACAGCACTTTTGGAATGCGTAACTAGAATCGAACTTTTTTATATTTTTGACTTTCACACTTGCTTATAAAGGCCTGAATGAAATAAAATGATTTGACAGCAGTGATGATCTTTCAAATCTCTTCAATAGGAGAATAGTGACTCTTCTTGAAGTTTCTACAAAGTTCCCAAGATTCAATTTTTTATGCACACGAAAATAATTTCTGGTCCACAAAGATCTCTTTGAAATATCGCATACCATTAATAATGCAGGGGTCGCGAGTCGCCGATCGCAGGGTAAGTGGAAACCTGAATATTTAATCTTCTTGAGGGATTCGTAACGGTCACTGCCATTTCCCTTATGGAATAATTAATCGCAAATAGAGCGGACTACCAAGTTTGTTTAGTTTACCAACTAAAGTTTGAGTTATATCTACGTATTGGTGGGCCTTAATACATTATTGAATGTCAGGTTACCAATTGTAGGTACCATTCTGTTTCTGTCTTGTCTTGTAACGTGTCCTTCTGGTCCCTAGGGGAGTTCTGGGGTCAGTCAACCGCTTGTGAAAATCGATGAAGGTTGAAAATGAGTCCTTTTCCTCCATGCTATATCGGGTGTGTCGTTCATAATCACATTAAATGAAATGCGTTAATATACTGGCTAATATATGTCGATTAACACAAAGATAAAAGAAAAATACGTAAAAATAAAAAAATGATTTTTTCAAACAAAGTATTTGGAATAAAAATGTGCAAAAATTAGAACACCATATAAAAGTCAGTCATTACAAACAACTGAAATTCTCCCTTGAAAACTGACAGCTGTCAACTAATCAAAACATACGATACTCCTAACTTTATCTCTGCTTTACACATGATGTTGTAAATTATAAAAACGAAAGATGACTCCTGTGGTGAAACCACTGAATGGATTAGGTTATTTTTTTTACAATTCGCCATCGAATATCATAAAGTATATGCGATGTGATTTAATGTGATTGTGAACGACACACCCGATATATGTTTCACTAAAATAGCGAGTCACTTGTTTCCACTGTCAACCCAGACAGCACTTTCTTTCTTTTTTCAAAAAGTTGAAGTTCTTATTGCATGCCTGTACTACGTCTAAAGATTTCATACATTATAATGTGTCGTACTTCGCTACATAGCTCAAAGAACCTCATACGTTACCTGCAGCTAGGAGTACATACAATTCTATATGCATTTCAAACACATCCCAGCTTCCAAAGCCACCTGGCTGAGAGGTACTGTTATCCCAAAGTTTAATTACACGGCAGCAATCAAGAGACTGCCTTGAGCTTAGTTATTCATATTAAGACAGGAGTTTCGTATGAATTAAATTAATTATTATGCACTACATTAAGCGTTGCAAAGACAAAGGAAAGTAGATTCGTCTTAGAGTATTCGCATACAACAAACTTTTAGTCGGCGGATAGTTTTTTGGGCCTCATAAATCAGTATGTAGATGAACGGACCTGCGCACATAACAAAGATCAGGTATTAAGCCGAAAGAAAACTGATTGAATTCAAGATTTTCTTTAAAAATACATTATTTTTTCTAACCACTTGGCCAACTATCGGCCGATTGTTTAGTCTGTACCTAGTGTGCTCTTAAAAATTAAGAGGACGAATTGGAATTTTTGGCGCCAAGGATGTCAATTTTTCTCAGTAAATACAAAACGGATCAAAATACAACTTGGTTATCTGAAAGTTCATGATATAAGCCTTATTTTGTTAGTTGTAGAAACATGATTAGGTAACTTTTATAACAGAGAAAAATATATCAAACATACCTCTTTTTAAAAAGAGATTCACATATTATGGGCAAACGGGACCGATTTAAGCCTCTTAACTTTTTTAGTAGTTGAGTATATACATACTCTTTAAAATGGTAGTAGGAATTTTTATTAAATTATCATTTCTAAATATTAAAATTACAAAACCATTTTGTCGCTTACGACTTTTAGTTATAAGCTAGCGCGCGTATTGTTATCCTCGCCCCGCTCAGACGCTCCGACCCCTTTTGGCGCCTTAGATGCGCGTGCCGGTTATCGCCTTAAGGCGAGGAAGTGGTCAACAATAATTCTATAATTAACAGTCTAAAAATAATAGGTATGCTAAATTATCAGTAGCTTATGTTTACAACTCTACCTTAACCCTTCGCGCTTCAAACAGCAATTCGTCACGTTTCTATGATAATATCTTTTCATCTAGTTTTGTCCTAAAGAAACCTGTCGTAGTTTCCGCGAGTGATGTCGTACTAGCGTCTACGTACTCTCGTCACATTGTTATGCTAACCGAGTACCAGCCGGTAACAACAAAGAATTGTACTACACCATCAGAATAGTTATTGCCAATATATTTTTTTAGCCTTCTTTGTTACAACTGTAGTTTTGTCTATAAAAAATAGATTAGCATTACGGCGAATTTACTAAAGAAGATTTGCTGATGAACAAATAGGAGGAATAAATTAGAATTGTAGGACAGTGGCTTTTTTCGGAGGAAAAAATAATTCTACGTGTACTTTTAACATCTTCCTAAATAAAAAAAATCTTTCAACTATATTTTCTTTATTTTAAAAGTGATGTTAAAATTAAATCATAACGTGCGTCTACAAATCCAGAGTGTCCTATTGGTCCTAGTGTATAACATATTGTGATTTAAACCATATTTCTTCTGGTTGTTTACTCATGTTTTGTCGTAAGAAGAATATTCAAGGCACTATATGAAGCCTTCACCAGCTGAAAATAAAACAGTAATAAAATCACAAACAATATCTTCAATAAAGTTTTTTCATAAAATTTAGGTTACGAGGAAATCTTTTTCATGAAGCTAGCTTTTTAATAATGTCGATAAAGTTATCTAATAGAAACATAAATCAGAGTCAGATTTATTTCTTGCTATAAAGTTAAATAACCCGTAACGGCTGGGAGGGGCAAGGTTCTTATTATATTATTCTTGTCGTAAGGAATATACCAAGAAGAAGGCAGTAGTATTATCATCATTTCAACAGTCCACTTTTCTTTTGCTTTTAGCTTACGCTGTCTAAAAGTTATAAGGGTTGTTTCGAGGAGTCAATATAAAGACAGCTGTGAATCCTTTTGTAACTCCAAAACTGAAATACCTGCTAAACGCCCAATTTGAAAAAAAATGCTTGTTTTAAGGGAAGAAAGAAGTATTAAAGGCACAAAGAAACTAGTGTTCTGAATACTGATTAATTTATCATTTTACATTTAAATTGTCTTATCTTATTTATGCCTGTGTTTCGGATGGCACGTTAATCTATAGGTCCCGACTGTCATTGAAATCCTTGGTAGTCGTTACGGGTAGTCAGAAGCCAGTAAGTTTGACACGAGTCTAACCAAGGGTATTGGGTTGCCCGGGTAACCGGGTTGAGGTCAGATAGGCAGTCACTTCTTGTAAAGCACTGGTAACGTAGTTCATTGATGATGATTATCTTATTTATCATACTTACACTGGTATACGAAGTTAAAGAGAGCGTGTACATGCCCCCAGCGAGGAACACAAGGGGCTTGTTGGAGCGCGCGATCACCAATATGATAGTGGCGCGCGCGCCGGGCACATGCGACACACCGCTCTCCCAGCCTGAGAAGTACGCTGATTGGCCTATACGCTGACTCTGTAAGAAATGCCTACAAATTATACAACCACCCATTTTTTTCAGGTAAATTATGTTAAAAGCTGACTGAACGATCAAGACACAGGTGCAATCCTTAGTTTTAAAAGTATGCAATTTATTAAAAAAAATATTTGACGTCTATTATTCTATTATTTTTATTCCATCGAGATTAAATGACGTCAGTGTGCACTTACAAGGGATTTTAAGCACGGATTGCGAGAGACATCTTCATGTTTGAATGCGCTAAGAAAATAATACCTAATCGTCTTATCACATTTTCTGTGTTAACAAACACTTGAGGTAGATAAATGTACTAGCACAAGAGTTTGTAGATTTATGCGAGAGAAGATAAGATGGTAAAGGGCTGCAGAACGTAATGCATTATCATGGGAAAAGGTATGCATTGTACCGTACAGGTTATACAAGTGGTATGTTTTGAAACCATTTTGAGTCCATTGTAGTGAACACATCACAAATCCTCCTCGGTGTTATGAGAAGACTCATAAAGCGTCGGATGTACATTGAAATTCCAATTCCGAAAGTGATAAATTGTGACCCATTAGCACAACTTGTAACATCAGCTTAAGGCACCCCTGTACACATCCCTGTAATTTCTCTTCCGCAATATGGCAAGTTTTTGGTGAAAGTTTGGAGCACCGCCCATTATAGGACCGAAACCCCATAATGCATTGTTTGGCACAAGTAGAAACTGATTCATCTATTTACATATCTATCCTTCAATATTTTACTTAAAATATGTGGATAGTTGCTATGTGGATAGTGGAGCTATGTGGATAGTGGTGCTAGGTGGATAGTTTACCTGGATAGTTATTTCTTCACACCATCGACAAATGATGTACAATGTGAACATGTTGTATCCCAAATAAAAAAGGCTCATAACGAATTTGCCCAAATTTTCTGCAATCGTCTGTAAGAAAAACATGTTATACAATTTACAGTACTCTACAGCATCTGTTTTACATTTATATTTATTATTTTACCAGAATAGACATGAAACCAATAGTCAGAGTAAAATGGGCAGTAAAAATAGTTTAAATGCGAATACATTTTATTTATTGCACAATCTGCTCGAAATTCAAGCTTGAGTTACAGTGGACTCGTTTCCCAGTATGTAACTATAAGCTCCAAATAATGAATCATTACGAAACCTCAACTCTTCATTACCTCGAATAAAGACTTATCGATGCCAATTTCAACCTCAAATTTTAACGTGTTTTTACTTCATAAAATTCACGGGATAAATCCTTTTCGATAATCGCCTTTCACTTGGGCTCTACTCTATTAATACCCGGCTTTAAGCCGTATGAATTTAAGCATATTTCATCGTAGGTCTGGGTTCAATTTAATATGAAGGTTTAACTTACAGCGGTTGCTTGATAACCGACGAAACATATGAGTAAGCCGCTGCAAGCCAGCTGGCCTAGCATCGGAGCGCTTAGTATTGTCTTCAAATCTGTAGTTTGACTAAAAAAAAGAAATTGGTTTTGATGTTCAAATGCTAGAGTCGGTAATAAATAGGACGGGTGCAAATTGAACAACAGATATCCAATAACAAACAAAAGGGTATCATTGAAGCACACAAGTCCTTACAGTAGCGTCTGTTCTCCAGTCTAGATAGTTCAAACCTTTCATCGATAGGATTTAGGAAACTTACTCTAAAATCTCCCGATGTTGTTTAACCAAATCGCCCAATCTCTTCCTATATTTCTCAACAAACATGTTGTGCTTCACCAACTCATGCTTGTTTATATCTGGGAAACAAATAGCACCTACATTAATCATCATAGCTAAACTCTGATGTGTAGACATAAACACGAAACTTTAAAACACTCAAAAAATTAGGGGGATATTCACTTCCTAGAAATTTGTTTGTAAACTGTTGCATAACTCCAACGCAGTCGCGTTATTCAGTCCCAAATTCGCACGAGCTTTACAAAATTCCTTGTAAAAGGGAACGATATGAAACGCTTTTCACGTCACTACCTTTTAATTTGCTTTGGAAGGCAAGCTTTAACGTTGCATTGCACCGAATTTCTGTCGCTCTATGAATAGCGATGGCACTCATTAAAATGATTCGCTCCAATAGGATTTACGAGTGTACAAGGCAACCACTGATGTCAAATAATATTATATTTTCACATGAATTTCGTATTTATTATTCTTTCGAACAGATTCGAAATGAAAATTGAATTGTATGCCCTTTCTGTTGTTTTCCTGCATAAAAGGTTTATATGATTTAAAACTCTTTTTTGTACATTTATTTCTATCATTTTGTACTCTTCGAAGCTTTAATACTTTATTCCTTTAATTAATTGAAAAATCTGGTTTCACAGACCTTTCATGAAGCATAATCCTTGGATTAGCAAAGACTTGGCAAACAATAAAACATCAATGTACCTACCAGGAAATTCCGAAGCGCATTCCTCAAAGACATTCTCAAAGCAGTTTGCCAGCACATTGAACTGACACACAAGTGGTATCAGATGAGCCTGCATGATCACCTCAGACATTATCACCATGGAGGACGCATAGCTGAACATAGTGCCCACAAATAAGTAGGAGATGACGTAACGCAGGGGACTATCGTAAGCAAATGGCAGCTTCACATCCACCATTAAGTTGAAATCCATGTCGTCTACTAGTGGGTGTAGTACCCTGAAATGTTTATTTATAGCGTACAATTTTGGTTATCTTTTTATACGTTAAGTAACTATTATTTTTTTCGGGAAATGGCTCAGATTATTAAGAGAAGGAGATGCGGATATGCGTCTTTTAGCATAACAACATTATAGAGGAAGAGCAAACACCAATTCAGTGCAAAACTTCCAAAATATTACTGTTTTTTTTTTTTGTTTCATAAACAGTAAACAAAAGCAGTTTTATTTTAAATGCTTTCAAGTTTATAAAGGATGTTTGTAAAAGTTTTAGATGAAAAGTATTCATCTCGTAAAGTTGAAATAACTTAAGTTGCCTGTAGTCCAAGTTTCTAAGTGCAACGTAAATGTATGAAACTCTCGGGTTTAGTAAACACAGCGGATTATGTAAATACCGATAGTTTCATGTTTCAGAACTTTAAATCCCTATACTTTGTTTCGCTAGAGGTTTTTGAAATATAAGTATTATAGACAACTCCGAACACTGTTATTTAAAGTATCTTTTCTCAACTTGAGAACTACATAATATAAGGTATAAGTAATGATTTTGGATCATCATAAATATCAAAGTAGTTCTTTCACATATTACATGATCCAGCACAGTCTTCACCATCATACAATGATGGAGCAAGATCAGAAAAAAGCAGAGTGTTTTGACGTTTTTCAGAAAGGAAATAATTATACAATCGGCACAAAATATGAAATAATAAAAAAATCCATATTACCACACTGCCAGAGTGAGATAGGCTAGACACAGCAAAACTTTTAAGTATTTCTTGTGCGTGAGAACCCAATGATTCACGATGGCCTGTCTGTTTTCAGTAGATATATCGAAACTTGGAGACTCCAAAGCCCTTGCTAATTTCTTGAACACTTTTTTGTTGCTCACCTACACAAAAATAAAAAAATATGTAAGGATGAAAAACAGTCCTGCGATTCTATAAAATTCGATCAACAACTCGCATTTCACTTCGATTCGTAATGTCATTTCATACTTTAGGGGAGGTAGGGGAGGGATGGGCACTTTTTCACATTTATTGCATAAAAAATTCAGATTTTACAGATAATCAACTTTTATTGCCATTTCTTATGTTTGGCTAGATAAAATCAAAGAGCTATCCTAAAAATTACAATCAGTTTCAACATTACGAGATATTTAAACGGTTTCAATAAAACTGTCGACACGTCAAAATTTTGTTTAGTTTGACATGCTTTAGTTGGTACTTACGTAGTGTTTAAAGTTACTTTTTGCTTTTTATAGGGTTTATCGTTTATAACATTTTGTCATAATAATTGCGTACTTTTTTGGGTCGGGGGTTTTTTTAAATTTATAATTTTATTTTATTTCATGGTTTTTTAAAGGAGCTCCTTAATTTTTCCTTCTTTTTATGATGGGTTCGCTATATTATGCGATCTCAGCCAAAGGAAGCTGTTTAACAATCCTCATGACAAACTGGCTCTGGGAGAATTGCACAGATTGAGAAACAATAAAGATGGACCTTTGTTGATCCAGGGTTCATTCTAGGGTTTCATCCGCCACATCCCATTTCCAGCATTAGGTTCTCGTCAATTAGAAACATGAAGAAAACTAGTCAAAACAAATTAAACGAGCCTAAACTCGATGGGTTTACTAAAAGGCAGTTCAGGATTACGTCTCCTATCTTCGTGTCCTAACAGCAGACCAGCTCAGTGGTTCCAGAAGACATTAGTATTTCAAATTTTAGATCCCACATATGCTTGCAAGTAAACTGAGCGTGTAACATTCCTATCACACCTAACAAACGAGCTGATGACCTTGAAGACCTGAACCGATTTCCACCAAACATAGCTAAGAACACTCCCGAATGACATTCCAATTTCCAATTTAAACAAAAAAAACCGCATTACAATCGGATCATCCGTTTGGGAGCTACGATGCCACATACACACACACACACACAGACACGTCAAACTTATAACACCTCGTCGTTTTTGCGTCGGGGGTTAAAAAGAATGGTTTGCGACGGGAAATTCTTAAAGATTTAATATAACGAGCAATACAAGAGGTATCAAAAGGTTAAAAAATAAAATTAACAGCTGATAAATATGGAGTCCCTAGATCAAGTTGGCAACGGTACCTGAAACAAGATTCTATAAAGGATTTTTAGCGCAGATTTATAACCTCACAAATTTTCACTGAAGAAGAAGAACAAAAATTTACAAATTATACATTACATGGTATGTCCAAGCCTCCCTACCATAGGGAGCATTGGACACTTTTGACTTAGTTTATAAAAAAAAATCGGTAAAAAAATTTAACTAAAACGGTTTTATCTTATGTGCACTGAAAACTAGAAAATAAAAAATAGTTACTTACCTGTCAACCTACGGTGGTCCCGGTCATATTAGACTAAAATAAAAACGTGGGGCCCATAAACTATTGCTGTAGTACCTCTTCTAGAGGTATAATAGGTGTGGATTGCATCGACTTAATATAATCGTAACTGGAGATTTTGACAATCAATCATTAATAATAGAAAATACACATACGTTTCATTAGTTTTCTCTTTATAACGATCCGAAACCGCAACAAAATATTTAAGTACTTTTACGAGTGTTTGTTCTTGACAACTCACAGAAATGACAGATAGTCTATGGATGAACACCGTTACCAGTCGGTAACGTAAACTACCCAATAAAAAATGATCAAATCAGAATAAAAGGACCCCCCTTTTATTCTGATTTCATCATGTCTCCCAACTGCCCATCTGTCCCCTACCTCCCCTATAGATAGACAGATTTTGGCAGATCTGTCAAAATCTCGACTTTAATTTAGTTCAACTTGTCAACACGCTCGATAGTGAAGCGCTAGTGTAGTTTGACAATGTCAATCACGAAACTTTAAGGTAGAATTCCGTGGGTCGCGATTGTCGCAGCCGCGCGCGACAAAAGTCAACCTATGAAAATGTATGGCACCGCTGCCGAGGGCCGCGACAGTCGCGCGCGGACGACGAATTTCGTGAGCCGCTCGCGGCCGTACGCTTCTCAACATGGTCTAGCGCTTAATAACATCTATAGAATTTTAGTAAAACCAGAATTAAATTGTTGACAATGCCGCGAGCAGCTTACGAAATTCGTCGGCCGCGCGCGACTGTCACGGGCCTCGGCAACGGTGCCATACATTTTCATAGGTTGTCTATTGTCGCGTCCACGGAATTCTACCTTTAGATCGAAGTCGAAGTGAGAGTGATGTCGAAGTGAGTTGTGATATTTTATAGAATCGACATGCAGTACGTACTTAATCAATGTTTGATGTATGAAATCTGGCTGTATCCGTTTCATGATTTTCCCGAAACTTTGAATAATGGTATTACTAATTTTATAAACGCAAAAAAATGCGCCTTCCTTTGCGGAAAATCCGCACACCCAATTTTATTTAAAAAATCCTCTCAACACGGCGAAAAGCAAAATAAACGTAATTTGATTTCACTGAGAACAAAACGATCGTATTTGCTAAAGGTACACCGGATACCTATCATAAAATGTCTTGAGTATCTGGGAAACCAATAAAATTCGCGTTCTAAAATAAAATATCTTCTTCGCAACCGCTGCCTAAAGCACTTAGGAGCTTCAAAAGCTATTTAAAATTTATTGGAACTATAGCAAAATTCAATTTACAAAATTCTCTATTATGAGACATTTTTTATTAGACTGGAATACCTTTTTTTATTTCTTTATTCATTATGAAGTAGTATTACAATGCTTAGTATCTGAAAATAGCTCTATTTTAAATAAAGAAGAGTGGAAAGGACCTACCTGGATCTTGTTATTAACTTAGGGGATTTGAGGATGCGACCAAGCTTGTCAGGGCTCTTGTAACGTCTATAGGCAGCTTAACTCGATAATACTCTAAAACCTTATTGGTCCCAACTAGGCTGGCTTTTCAAAAACCCCTGACATCAGTTTATGTCAATGCCTACCTTCATTTTTATGTGGTAAAAGGTAGAGGGTAACTATATTAGGTACACCAAAATTTTGAGATAAAGATCTTTTGTTGAGAGTGCCTAGTTATTTTTATCAAACTTAAGAGGTAGTCTTTAAACGTCAGAATACACCAATCCTATTGAGGTTGAATTGCAAAACAAATGATCGTTATTCTTACGAGTACTTTAACCATGTACCGTGCTAATATGCTAATTTGTCGCTAGTACTCGTTAAAGAGGTATTTATTGCTAAACGACAGTAAAATACTACGTGACATTAATGTGTTCTCTTGCCGGGATTGCGGGATTGTTCGAAAGAGTTACCGCGGCCTGGTACATAAAGGGCTTAAGAGGGAACATGATGGGTTTTAGTCAGTAAGAGTCTGATACACGCTCTGCTAATCCACAGCGAGAGAGGTCATTTGATGATTTCCCAAAAGTTTATTTGTTCTTCTGTGTAAGTTTAAAAATAGATCGAAGAAAGGCCAATTACCATAATCATAAGTTTCCAAAGAGTGATCAAGTGTATGAATATGACGTTGACGCTAGAGATGAGCTCATCCAAACTCATGTTGTTCCCCAGTGCATGCCATATCTCGCAGATTACGACCAGGCCACTTAGCATCCTGACACTGCTGCTGTATATCATGTATCCCATGTAGTCATCTGATGTGGAAAGACCTAAAATAAGTATAGCATTAACGTCACAGGCGATCCGGTGTTGATTTATTGAGGGCACATCCATACATGTCCGTAAAGAATACTATCGGGATGGACTCAGTGAGCTTTGCTATCAGTCCACGCTTGGATGGAAGCCTCCTTTAAGGTAGGTATATCCCGATCCTCAGTTTAAGCCCGGTTGTTCCTACGTTGCGGTAAAGCTAAAGTTAAAATTTTACCGTTGTCAATTTTGACCTCGGTTAATTTGACATTTTTATTATGTTTTGACGTTCAACCACGTTTCTTGAATTTAAACCCTGTTAATTTTACTGTAATTAGAATTTAGCCCTAAGCTTGACGTTACCGAGCTTCGAACAACCGGGCCTTAGTCGAGTAGTGTAATATCTTATGTAATAAATGTTTATCCAGGACAGAGACACTTTATTTGCAGATATGTCATATAAACATGTTCAACCACCCAAATCCACAAAATAGATAGTAGATAGAAGGTATCCAATTCAATTAAACTTATCCTAATTTACTTTACTAACCAGTTATAAAGGCGAGTCGGTAAACGGATTCAAAGAACGCCCTTTCCAGAGGCCCGGCGGAGTCTACCGCCCTGCTCTGGGTTAATTTCCTCCATACAGAGTGTAGGAACCACATTGTGTGCTTTCCTGATTATCCGATGTGA
The DNA here is from genome assembly GCF_030705265.1 of Helicoverpa armigera. Classification (NCBI taxonomy): domain Eukaryota; kingdom Metazoa; phylum Arthropoda; class Insecta; order Lepidoptera; family Noctuidae; genus Helicoverpa; species Helicoverpa armigera. The sequence continues at coordinate 8,992,175 of NC_087131.1, read as the reverse complement.
GCAAATGATCCCTCGGCCAATATGTGGATCTTCCCAATTCAATTAACCATTTAAATATTTGTAGAACAGTAATTATGTGCACGTCAACTTTGTGTTCGTTTCCATTATGTCGGAATAACATTGTAATTGGATTTTTGTCTTTAAAAATAACTACTTTTCTTTAATATAAAATTGTTCGTAACTTTTTAATGAAAAGTATTCATCTAGTAAAGTTTAAATAACTTAAGTCGCCTATAGTTCAAGTTCCTAAGTTCTTAATTCAGTTAGGTAATATACTGTCATTGTTTTGCAAATAAACAGGGGATAAAATAATAATAATAGATTCGGTTGAATTAAGTTAGTTACATAGTTATTGCCGGTTTATGATCTGGCACGCGTCATACGTTTGATACACATTTGAAGTTGGTAAACATGATGTAAATGAGCGGCAGTGCACATAATGCTATTATAATTATGAACATATAATTACGATATTAAAATGCCGTTAAATATGCATTTTTACGAATGCAAGTACATATTATACTTTAAAAATCATTTTTTTCCATTCTTTCAGTTCTTTTTCAGTACATCCGATTATTTTTTCATAATATTAAGTAGTAGTTAGCATTAATGCTCAATCCTTCTCCGTGTGAGAGGAGGCCTGTGCCCAGCAGTGCATGGGACGATAAAAAAAGGCTGTAAGTAGTTTTGGAGCAAAATAGTGTAATGGAGCTAGTATATTGAATGCAGTAGACAGTGGGCGGTAACTTTGCGGAAAGTATTTAATTATTCTTTTGTTCTACTGTTTCTAATTACAAGACATCTTTGACATCTTTGAAATGTCTCGTGGTTCAGACATGTCAGACGTTTCTACGATGTTCTGTTAATTACAGGTCTAACTTTTTGTTGCATTTTTAATCAATGTTTGGAAATACGCTTATTAATTAAAAATTATAAATATTTAAATTGCAAAAAAACACATAATCGTTAACGATTATGTGTTTTTTTTAAATTAAATATTTAGATAGATATTAGATTATATTTAGATAGATGATAATAGAACTTAAGTTCAGTCATTAAAAAATGGACGTAGTTATGCAGAAACGTTCCAACCCACAAGTCACCCGAAATCGAGTTATTGTGATTGAACAGCCTAAAATTTAGCATGTGGTTATCTAAACTCAATATAATTCAACAATAAAACCTCTAGTACCTTTACTAGTTAGAATAAAAAAGAATACAACTGAAACGCATACAGTGGGTTGGAACGTTTCTGCATAACTACGTCCAAATAAAAAATACAGAAAATAATACCACATTTCTATTGCTGAACATTTATTTGAAGTATTTGACATTCAAGCTTATACTCTATTCTGTGCACAGGAAATAATAACTTATTAGTGTTTTGCCGGATGTGCTACTAAATCAACTAATGTACATAAGTATGTGTGAAATATTGCTTTTCAGTCCACAGTTATGAATTCCAGCACATCTTAGGAAATAGAATCCTGATTTAAGTACTACCAGTTTATTTGCACAAGACATAAGTCGAAAACAGTCCCTTTTACTCTTTCCAGATGTCTTTCATACTAAATTCTAACAAGAATGTGTAATGAGAAATTCCATAAAATGCATGACCAAATCTACGTAATGCGTTCTTAGTGCAAATGCATGTGTTCTGTTCTATTCGTGTCGAAATTGAAGCAATACGGTCAACGCACTGTAGGACGTTTTCACCAACTGAAACAACAAAAAATCGTACAGTTTAGCAGTTGAGTAAATAATGTTTAAACAGGTTATATTTTCCGTAATATAACGAGGAAATTCGGCAACCATACATAAATATAATAGCTTAAAAACGTAATATTTTAGAACTGAAACTCTTCTCGTGAGAACAAAGATATACCGCGGTATCCTGAAACTTATATTATTATCTATAGGTATTTTTTTAAAGCTCATTGAAAATGACATCAATATTATTGAAGAGACAACTTCATTGCATATTAAAATCTACCCAGCCTAGCTTCAAAACATTTGCAAACGAACATAACAACAATAGTACTAATTTATGAGTAGGTACGTAAATTAAACACAACAACCCGTTGTTTGGCAAACATAATTAATTTAGATATTCGAGCTAGGAACCGCAAACAGTTTGCCTCACGCCAGCCTAGTACTGACCACAATTAGTTGAGTTTAGTAAGCCACGCGTAGCTTAACGTGCCTTCTGAAGTGCAAAGGGTTCAAAATGAATGGTCATCTATCTACGAACCGACCACGGTAAGCTCAGCTTAGATTTGCGATGTACTGGAAAAAGGGAAACCTTCCTCCTCCAAACCTTTTTCCCAACTATGTCGGGGTCGGCTTCCAGTCCAACCGGATGTAGCTGAGTACCAGTGCTTTACAAGGAGCGACTGCCCTATCTGACCTCCTCAACCCAGTAGTTACCCAGGCAACCCAACACCCCTTGGTTAGACTGGTGTCAGACTTACTGGCTTCTGACTACCTGTAACGACTGCCAAGGATGTTAAAGGAAACCCTGAGATATAAAATTACGTAGGAAGAAAAGCTTCGTCAAAGTTTTTATTCTTATTTTCAGTAAGTTATAACTAGGTTGAGCACAGTAAATTGTCAAAGTTTAATACAGCTCAGATTTCAACTTACACTAGTGTAAGAGGTGAGTGAGAGGTTGTACATCCCTCCCGCGGTGAGGACCAGCGGTTTGTTGGCTCTGGCTATCACGTACATGATAGTAGACCGTACTCCAGGCAGCTTGGCTAAGCCGCATTCCCATCCTGAACAGTATATGGCTTCGCCTATTTTTTCACTCTGAAAAATATATATTTTTTACCTGATGAATTTAAAATCGGTAAGCAATAACTTTCTAGAAATTTTAATAGTGTTTGCACTAACAAACCATGATAAGCCTTATTTGTAAGTCAATTGCCTATTATTTTGTGAAAAATAATCACTGTTTTTCAGTAATTTTTACGTTTGTAAAGATCTACATAAACAATAGCAGGGTATGTAATGAAGAAAATAATAATATACTCTTAGTAGTTACCTGATTTGTTATCTCTTCACCCCAGCGGCAAATTATGTAGAAACCAAAAAGATTGTAGCCCAAAAAGAAGGCACTCATTAGTCCTTGAAAAGGACTTTCTGCTATAGTCTGCAAAATCATAGTTAACAGTTTGTCTGCTCGTCTTTAAAACCACAAATAAAAATAAATATCCCGGTGGTAAAATTTTCAAAAACAGATCATGGTAACTAGATCGATGATTATAAAGAGTTATTTTGCCGACTGTATATATTTTTTTGTCATTTTCATAATACGCAAGTTTGACCTAGATTTGAAAGAATATAAGGAGTACTTACCGTAGTGGCCTGATAACCGATGAAACAAATGAGTATGCCGCTCGCAACCAGCTGTCCCAACATCGGGCTACTCAGCGTGTCGCGCAAATTCATTGTGTTGCTACAAAGTTCAATAATACTCATCAATATATACAATCAGTACCTACTATAAACTTCAAAATTATGTTTTGACGATTTAACATCTGCTTAATATGACAGGTTGCAGCTGTCACGGGTCACCAATCGTCCAAAATTACTGACTCAATAAAAATTATACAACATTCAATTTATAAGTAAGTAGGTAGCTTAATAATTTATTAATTCGCTGTTAAGTTACCAACGGAATCTCGTCCAAGTTTCATGAAATAACTATCTAGACTAAACCAATATATTAAGCCCCGCGGCTATTCATACGAACATGATTAAACCAAGAATTATCTTATATGCCTCAGCTTCATGTAGTAGAAATAATGTTCCTAAAAGATGAAGACAAAAAAGTGCTAGCAATAGAACAATGTCAGGATTAGTCCAGAAATTATTATTTCCCTTTTTCCTGTGGTCACGTAGAGACATGAAATAAATGTATAAGAAACGTGATATGCTTATCCTAGCCGAAGTAGGGCACCGATGTCTGAGGGATTGAGGCAGCGTCGTGTCGGATACGTTACGTACCCGTCTCGGATTTCCAATCGACATGGCGTAATAACGCAATTTACGCAAACCGAAATTGAAAAATACGTGACAGGCGTCTTATTAGAGATAAGCTTGGTTAGGACGATGAAAATCGAATGCATATTAAAATTAAAATGATTTTTTCAATGTCGCTGTCAGATAGATTTTTAGATTTGTAAGGACACCGGACAATAAAGTCAAATTAAAAGCCTACTTTTCATAAAATGTATCATAGTAGCTAGAAAGTACAAATCTACCTGAACGAGACTACATCACTTTTTTCGAAAACTACAATACACCGGGCGCTCTCTTTTGTAACCGTTTCACTATATCGTCAGTTTCAAGCTTCACAAAGGATATGTACATACATAACCAATGCTTGAGTTTCAGCATACCTCGTAGTTTGACCCACTCGTATATCGAGAAATATTTTGATATTTCACATTTATGACCTCACATTTCGAACTTAATTTATTTAGGTAAAAATAAAATCTTTGGAAATAAAATATGTTATATAAGAGCTAAAAATAAAATGCACAACAAATTGCATTCCGTTGTTCACTCTAAAACCTGTAAAACTGAATATTTGCATAGTTTTCAGCACTAATTATCAAGGAGTTACCTCAAAATAAGTTTGTGTTGTTCCACGAGGTCGCCAAGTCGCTTTGTGTATTTGTCTGCAAAACGTTTTTCGTAAACTAAGTTGTTTTCCGCTACATCTGTGAAAGTCCTTCAAAGTTTTAGTTTTACAACAACTTCAGTTAGAGATTTAAAGAGCAGATTGTGTAAGCTTCTTGTCTTGTTTACCATACCTTACACTACTAGCACTCGTTATTTTAGGTCAAATAAATAAGTAATTTTTCTTTTCTTCTTTCTTTATTACTATACTTAAGATGTAAATCTAGTTTACATGTGTATCCTAATAGGTAGTAACACCATTCACAAAGTGCTAAATCACTTAACATTACAATTTTCTTTTTTTGTGGCCTATACTGTCCCACTGCTGGGACAAGGGTAAAGGATTCCCTCATAGCTTTCAATCTTTCTCCATCCATCGCTGACTGTATTCTACTTACGCACACAAATAACAGTCTTCACTACACAAACAGACACACATCAAAAAACCTACCTTCAAACCCAATCCGACAATCTCGCAACAAATTCTGGAAGCAATCCACCAGCACGGTAAACTGGCACAGAAGATGCAATAGATGTGTCTGCATCTTGAGGTCCGTAATCATCACAAAGTGGGAGATATAGAAGAAGGCTATCATCACAACTATGTAGGCTAAGGGGTAGCGGAATGGGGTTTTGTAGTTAAGTGGCAACCGGATTCCCACTATAAGGTTGTAGTCCACATCGTCGACTAGGGGGAAGATGAACCTATAAGGTTGTAAAAGAAAATAGAATTAAAACCTTTTTGATCACTTATTATGCATTAAAAGAAAGGGTGATGTGAATGGACCTTAAATTCCAAAGCAAAACAACACATTTGGGGCTAAAATTGAATTAAATGCCAACATAGGTAAAGTATATTAATTAATTATCTTATTTTTATTACCAGAAGGCAAGAGTGCAGTTTCCCAAAGCAAGCAAGAGCTTTAAATATCTCTCGTTAGTCTGCCACCAATAGTCCACCAGTTTCTTTCTTTCCTCCGTTGTTATATCGAAATAAGGGGATTCCATAGACGTCGCTAATTTCTTGTAAAAGTCCTTGTGTGACATCTAAAATGTATATAAGCTCTGATATAAGTACTTACTCCTATTAATGGAGCCAGAAAAAAAGAATTTCTATTCGAAGCTGAAAGTATTACCCGATCTTCCGTGAATCCTTCAGTCGGCAATTAATTACCTACATTCCTTAGAGAATACTTTTAACAAAGCTAATACGCTTTCATAAAAGATATTCCACATTCGTGAATACAAAAGTATTATGTACGATTAGTGATTCTAAACCATTGTACCTAAGTGTAACGTACTTACTCATAACTAAATCTAATTTAGTCATAACTGGTAATTAGTCATGGCAAGCACTTTAGTTTTTGGCATTGTTACCGAATTCCTCTTTCTAACTAAAACGTTATTTGTGTATGTAAGTACATTCTATTTAAATAAGGTACTCAATTGTTTTCGTTACTCAAACTTCCTTTAAACGCAAAACAGTTTATTATTTCAGCGCAAATAGCAAAAATATTACGCATTTGGAACATTACAAAGTTTCCATGTTCCTTATTCAATGACGTACTTAGACATAAAGTATTAAAATTCAAGATAATATCTAAAAGAGAACAAAAGCGTTTTAATTACCATGTTCATAAATCTGTACATGGCAATATACTGTATGACCGTGACGTTGATAGAGGCAGCTACCTCATCCAATCCCGAAGCTTCGGTGAAACCATACCATATTTCTCCACATACTAGCAGTACTATGGCCAACTTGACGGTATTACTGTATATCAAGTAGAACATATCATGGTCTGACGACGACATACCTGGACAGAAGTTTGAAATTAAATTGGCTCGGCAAACAGCCCGTCCATTCCAAGTCTGTGGGAACTTCGAACTAAGTGCAAGTTAGTCTTTGGTCGTACACTAGTTTGTAGGAAGAACATTAAAATGAATTGGATGGCCTGGAGTGTGAAATTGTTGATTAATGTGCACAAATGTCGGTGGTAACTAGTGGTATGCGTAATTTATTGGACTTGGTTTATTATGTTCAATTGAAAGTGTTACTATATACTTAGTGTTTATAATTAACTATGTTAAAAATTGTGTTTTGTACATTGTGTACATTTTATTATCTTTCTGTATGCAAATCAAAGATTATAATGTCTTATTTACACGTTGCAACACTACTACTGCTTTATTGAAACAATTCAATAACTCTATCATATCATAATGAAGACCAATTCTATCTCCACAAACAAAACCCATATAAAATCTCCTACAGCAAATCCTCAATAACAATTTTACCTGCCACATAAGTAATCCTATAGATAGACTCAAAGAAAACTGTCTCCAATCTCCCACTTGAATGGTCGAGGGCCTTTGTGTGAGTCAATTTTTTCCAGAAATTTCTGACGAAGCCCATTGTTCAACCTTCCCTTTGATAACGGTCTAGTGTCTCTGCCCTTACTGATGGATATAAGTACTGCCCCCTGATTGAATGGAAAATTAACTGTCGGTCCGTTTCCATTGTATGGGGATTATCGTGAACCCCTTTTGATTAGACGTGGACTTGAAGTTTTATCGGATCATCTTAAACAAGGTTTGATGGCATTGTATTTTTCTTTGATCTTGATAGGATTTAAGTAAGGTTTTCTCACGTAGTGAACTATTTAAATTAAATTAATCAATGCTGAATTGAAGTTTTTAATCACATTGTATGCTCGTCTAGTCATTGAAAACAATGGCAACACGTAATGGAATTCCCGAACTATTTAAACAACCTTTCATTATATACAGATTTAGTTAATCCATTTGAAATCCGTTAACAGCAATTAATGTGTTCGTTTGTCGTTGAATAAAGGGACAAATGATTGGTTGAATAATTTATTTGATTTGTAACAGTCAATATACTTTGATTTTACAACACAATACTCAATAGTTATCACAAACATCGAGATCTGTGGTTACAGGCTTAATACTAATTACCTTAGATTATTATACACAATGAAATGTAGGTAATGTTTTTTTTAATAGCTTAACAACAATGACTAGATTATGAGCAGTTAAATCAAATATTTTAGTAACTTTCAAAGCATCAACAATTAACCTAAAACATAAAGAACATTAAGACTTTAAGATTAAGACAATTTTTCTTAACAGCTTTGTTTTACATCGTCATCTTTCATTGCAACACTGTTTAAAATGTTCAACATATGTACATAAATCTACGTGTGTATTTAGATTCAGATATTCTATGCTAAGCACAGTTTTAGTTGTAAGATCAAAAAGTATTAGTAAACATAGCACAGTAGTCGCCCGCAAGCAAAATAAATACAGACATCTTATTTGTAGTTTACTTCAAAATATAAACATTTCACGAGATACGGAGATACATATTGGAGAGACATACTTTACTGGCCACATACTCGTAAAGTAGTAGTAAGTTGTATTTGTAGCAAAGTCCTGAACAAGACTTAAGATTTTATAAGCTCACATGAATACAGTAGAAGTTCATGAAACGACATTTTTGTTTCAGTATGAGTATCTACTTGTACTGTACAGTTGGTAAAGAAAGTGATCTACCGGTTTTGGCAAAAGCTGTTGTATAAGCTTCAGTTTTTTAAAAGAGCGTAGAAGAAAATCGACACTTTAAGCTTAAACTATTATGCTTACTACTATAATAACTGCTAAAAACACACAGAAATCCTCCTAGTTGTGCCAAAAACACAGCAATCCATTACGACGACAAATTCATTTACTATAATCATATCTATGTATAGTACTGTTTCTCTGTTATTTTAAAAGCTTAACAATAAAACTTTTGGCATTTAAAATACATCGATAAATTCCATTTACAGATCGAGTTACGTAATCTTAGTAGCAGTGATCGCGGCGGCAGTGGCCAACGTTGCAGCAACTGCAACAACCGCGGCCGTAGAGCCCATAGCTTTGACTGCAAACCCTATGATGAAGGAGACGAGGAGTTGTGCCACGAACTCGCAGCTACTAGAAACATGCGTACACATAACCGTCTCCAAAATCATATCTGTATATAAGTACCATTCATCTATTACTGTGGAAACCTTGGCATTGAAAATACATAGATCCATTTACAAATCGAGATACGTAATTTTAGTAGCAGTGATCGCGGCGGCAGCGGCTAAAGTTGCAGCAACTGCAACGACCGCCGCCGTAGAGCCCATAGCTTTGACTGCAAACCCCATGATGAAGGAGACGAGGAGTTGTGCCACGAAGACGCAGCTACTGACGACCGCGACGTCGGTGCCGATGCCACGGGCTTCGCCGCAGCCACCGCCGCCGCTGTCCCACTGGTGGAGAAAATATTGGTGACCTTACTATTTATAAGAACAGTAGTTAGAAAGTCGCAACTAAAAACGGAGATTGAAAGAAAATAGAGGTATACTGTGTAAAAATATTTTGGTAAAAGCAATTCAATGAAATCAGCGAAGAAATGAAAATCAGTGAAACTCTTATACACCTTACAAAATAAACGATACATTTAAAGAGATTTTCAGCAAGATGAAGATAGTGTGAATGATGCTAAATATCAATCCTTACTTCACCCAAATTAAATTCGCAAGTCATTTGATTACAAATGGACACAGTTTCAGATACATTTTGTATTTCATATTTAATGCTTGATCATTCTTAGTTGCAATTAGCGATCGTTTAATCAATTGCAGGGCAGTGTGTTTGAAGTTCCATGAAAATCGCACTTCAAAGGGTAATACGCTTAAATATTAAGAGAAGCAAAAGCTAAAATACATTCGTGATTATAACGTGTGTGTTTAGTGGAAATTTATTAAATGGCCTCGTTTTGTATGCTGTTTTTGATGTCTTTTGGATTTAATTTACAAGCTTACCATATGTTATTTACTGTTCGTTAAAAGCAGCTATAATTATCGCTTAACACAAAAGGTTTTTAAGTAAATTAAGACTGAAACTAAGTTAAGAAGCTCAACAAACAAAAACCCCCGACGGTAAAAATCTTATTGAAAAATAATAAAATAACTCAAAACCCCCGACTTAACCCAATTATATAGGAATATCCGTCGGGGGCTGCCATTATACCAGCTACTTAAAGGATTTCTAGTGTCGTGAATACAATTATTGAAGAATTGTAGATGTGTAACGATGACATAAAATACACTCAATTAATTGTTGAAATTTCATATAGAAAAGGCAGCCCCCGACGGTTATACCTATATAATTGGGTTAAGTCGGGGGTTTTGAGTCATTTTATTATTTTTCAATAAGATTTTTACCGTCGGGGATTTTTTCAAAATTTTTAATTTTGCTTAATTTTATTTCAGACTTTTTAGAGAGTATATACGAATTATAGTCTATATAATATGTTATTGTAGCGCCCTCTAGTGAGTTACAGGCGTAATTTTTATTATTTGGGAACATGCATTAAGCACGTACATTACTGATGAAAACAGAATTGTAATCGGACGTTTTGATTATATTGCAACATTGTTTGGCACTAATATTGTGGCGCCCCCTAGTGAGTTACAGCCATGACACCTATCTAAGAACATGAACTCATTGAACACAAAACCGTTATTGAAAACCGCATCAAAATCGGATCATTAGTTTAGAAGGTAGGTGGGAACATTACTTTACTCTTTTGCACTAATATTGTGGCGCCCCCTAGTGAGTTACAGCCATGACACCTATCTAAGAACATGAACTCATCGAACACAAACCCTTTATTGAAAACCGCATCAAAATCAGATAATTAGTTTAGAAGATATGTGGGAACATTACTTTGCACAAACGCACACACAAACACACAAACTCACAAACACACAAACGCACATCTCTCACCCTAAACGCATATACCTGCTCCGTTCCGTCGTGGGTAAAAATTAGCGAGTGTGGTTTAATCTAGTAGAGCAACCAACAAAGGCTTTATTCTTTAAATTCTTTGGATAGTCAGTTTTAGATGAGGCTGTTATGTGTCCTCGTTTTCTAAGTTCTTGATATCCTATTAAATAAACTGTCCCCTATATGTCTAAAAGAAAAGATGGATGGATTGCCTGAAAGATGATATGAATAGGAAGGGAGTGAGTGTCAGTATGACAAGTGACAGGGGAAAATGGAAGAAAATGACATATTGCGCCGACCCTAAGTAAAATTTGGGAACAGGGCAGGAGAAAGAAGATATGTATATAAGCTGATAATAAAACCTGTGCATAATGCTTGAGAAACATACGATCATGTTGAAGACTAACTCACCATCCCCGTAGCGTGATAATGCGCCACCAGCAGGTAAGGCATGGTGAAGAGCGTGGAGTACATGACTCCTGCCGTCCAGCTGCATAGCAACACGGCAGCTTTGGCCCGTATGGCACAGAGCGCCACCATGCCACAGCTATATGTGCACAGACCCCCCACGTACACGCGTTTTGCTCTGGAATAATGTAAAAGAACAGTATCATAAAAAAAAAGTTTGGACAAATTGTTGCTATTAGGTATTAGGACAGCTGCTTCTGATGATCATTTTGTGATTATCTCGAAAGGTTAAGTTGTATGTGGTTATGAGTGCACACGCACTTCAGCATTTTAGTTTTGAACGTCGATTATTGCAGTTTTCTGTAGGTACTTGGAATACGTTGGTGGATCAGTGGGTACATAAGCTTATGTTGAAGTTGCTAGATATTTTCAATAGAAACCTCAAGTCTAGAATTGGTTGTTCATATACCTGCTATCTTGTCACAACTACAACATTAACTATGATCGCTGGTGAAGTATGAGTATCCAACAGGTTCTTCGGGGAAATCATTCGACAAGAATAGTCTGTTCGGTGCATTTACACCAACTTATATCTCGTACATGCAAAAATACTCGAAGTGGATTAACTATCAGCAGAAATCGATAAGCTAATCTTAATACGATTCATCTGAATACGATATATCACAAGAAGATTCAGTCGGATAAAAAACGTTGATAAAAGATACAATGGGCCACAAATTCCACATGTTACCTTCCTCGTTTATCACAAACTTTTATACGCGGCAGTAAAATACCCTAGTGAATTCTACAAGTTCTGAAGACCTCGGTAATACGGGGCCTTACTCTCCAATTCTTTACTTTCTACGACAGTTTGTGGTAGATACTTTCAGTTATCTATCAACTTCGGTCCTGGGGACCTATATCAATTTATTACCTGGTTCATTCGAGCTGCTGACTAACTATGGATTAGAATAATCGATCCATCCGTGTTTTCGTTGATAGGAGACTGAATGATAACATTAGCTTCTTATGAAATATGTCAAATGTCTTTGATTAAAAAATGGATGGATTCGTTTTTGTTATTACTCTCTTACTCCGAGTAAGAGATTCACTATAATGAGGTCAGTGAAGGAATCCTGATTACTATAAGTGTGATCGCTTTTCTAGAATCAAATACTCAACGAACCATGTACTAAATGTACATTCATAATTAAAATACTAGTGACGTCAATGAATTTGGCACAAAAGCCATATTTCCCAGAGTTGTTATTGCATTAAAGACTTTAAATGGAAACCAACCGCTAATTAGTGGTTTACGGTCGAGCTTGTTACTAATAAACAGATGGGGCTGACTGAGTGAGATTAATGAACACACATGCAGATTCAGCTAATAGCTATTCATTAGGACTTTTTTTCTGGTTAACTGAATACCAGATAAAATTAAAACGTCCATGACGTTCTACGCAGAAATTTACAACATGTACAGTTTTCACGGGGATTTCATTTGCTTTCTGAGGAAACTACTTTACTTACCGCACCTAGATAAAAAGTAACCTATTCGTTATTCGTTATACTATATAACAGCCAACAGCCAAGTTTCATCAAATCCATCGAGTAGCTTTTTCGTGAAAGAGTAATTAGTGTGATAAAGTAGGATTACATGTAGCACTAGATTACTTTATGAAAATATCAACTTTTCATATACCTCTTTTTATGAAAGTGAATGAACTCTTCAGGGAAAATTTTCTGAGTAAATAAATCCGCGATATAACTGGTACGATCCCCGCTAGTGGTCCCGATTTCCTCGCGTCATTTGTCGATAAATTCAATTTTATCAAGTGTTACGGCAAGTTCACATGACTGCGCGGTCTGATGAGATTTTGAGAATCAGTCTTTAAGAATATAGCTTATCGATTACAGGTATAATCATCTTATGTGTAACCTTTTCCCATCTATAATGGGGGCGGTTTCCAGTGTAACCAAAATGCAGCTTAGTAAGTATCAGTGTTTTACAAGGAGCGACTGCCTATCAGACCTCCTCAACTCCGTGCAACCTAATATCCCTACCATAGGTACAATAAATTACAGCACGATTACATATATTATGGGCAGTAAGTAATTAGTTTAAGAAACCTGAAGAGACCACATTACTGAATGATCATAATGCCGTATTGTGATCATTCCTTGTACCCTTCCTTGAATGTCTATAACCTCGGCCTGCTAATCTGATAATCAAGTATAGAAATGCAGTCTAGGCCTAAGCCCCCGGAACGGATTCCAGACGAGTTAAGCTTATAAAGATATTGATTTTTAAATCAGCACGAAGCCACTGAAGTGTCAGCCAGGAAGAGCGGCGCAAAGTCAAGGATTCGTTGATCTCATTACAACGAGATATAGTGTTTACTAGGCAGCTGTCAAGTTGAAGGTAACTAAAGATAACGACTTGATTGTATGAACGATCGCCTGATACGAACGTGATGTAATCTTTATAAAAGAAACGTAAGTACTTATAGTGCAGGTTACACGTGTGTGATTTAAATTGGTGATACTTTGCTGGTCGTGGACTCTTTGCAGTAACGTTTTCGAGTCTATCCGAACGGTCGGCCGTTTGTCAACTATGCAATACTAAAATTAACTTGTCACTAAAGAACAGATGATATGGCATATAATTACAAGAGCTCTCTAAAGTCTAAAACTCTCTATACGACATAATTCTAATTTCTTACACCGGTGTATTATTTAAGAGAACAACTCATGTTATAAACGGCAATCATAATTCACCAACAGTTTCAACTCGTATTATGATATTAAAAGCTAAATTTCATTAGAGTACTCTACTAAATTGAGCTTGAAACTTTGACCGGGGCTTACGGTCCCGACAGTCTTTGCCTTGCCATATAACTTTTGAGTAATGAGATAAGTAAATTGTTCTGAAAATTCTGTCTGAATCCCTATATTTAGACAGACGACGGATGGAGCTTTAGGACTATTTTACGGTCATTTGCCTTTGTGAATTTTCTTCAACACAACATAATACTTCATTTACTAACTAATTATTTGATAGATTACGAGTTAAGTCTGATTCTTTTACTATTTGAGATATCTAAAGTATTATTAACTTTACCGTTATACAAAAAAAAAAATGATTTCTAAACCCAAGAGCAACAACAAGTACGTAATGTACAAAATACTAATTTCTTTCTCTTCCATTTCTGATTTTAACACTCACAAGACAGCGTACTTGTTGTACCTACTTAACTACGTGGCTAACCAATAACTCATATATAATAATTATACTCACCCTAATCTCTTGATAAGCCGTTCAATAATAGTGGAGTAACAAGCACAAGACAGGGAGTACATCGCCATGCCCCAGCAGCCGAACCTCACGCCGGCTTCGTACTCCGTGCGGCTTACACTTCCCACTGGCGCCTGTAAGTAATGGCATAGCAAGCTTGTTATGTATGAGTGGTGTGGCGTTGCTATTGCGAATATAAAAAGATGGACTTCACATTATAATTTAGAGAATTTGTGACACAAGTATGGCTATTAACACATGAAACTTCAATAGCAATGGGCAAGCAGTAAGTACCTATCTATCTGTGTCATTGCTTGTAAATTATTTCTCCATTGATCAGATACCTACACTGTATAGCCTTTGTATTTATCAAAGAACTTTTTAATACAAAATTAACAGCTGTGAGTATCACAGCGAAATATACCACTAAACTGCTTGCAACAGAAAATTTCACTATTTTTTTAAGAATAACAGGCGACCTTCCATAAACACCCGCATAATCAAGATCAAGATCGTTATAATCTTTAAACATCCGTCAAAAACGGTTTTCCCATAGCTAGACACCACATGGCAATGACATATTCAAGCAGAGAGATACCAGTTACACAACAACATCCAGTTATAGATCGTGATACATGAAACTGAACAACTTGGTAATACCGACACTTGAAGACAATGAATCATTTCATTTTAGGTAGGGATTAGTCATACATGTAGGTCATAGTGACGGCCTAGTAGGCAAACCCATCAAGTATGAGGATGACGTGGGTTTTATTACAGGTCCAGGCAAACCAATGCAACTTTTCTAAGTGTGTATGTAAGTACTTTCTAAGTAGCTATATCTTGGACAACAGTGTCTGATTAAAGGTGTTGGAAAACATCTGAAGGAAATCTAGACGATTAAGTCTGAAATCAGCAATTGCGAACAAGTGTGATTTACAGTCAGTGGTTAATGATAGTCGATGTTAATAATAATTGATCAGGACGATGAATCGGAATATTTGTCATCTACTTACCGCTGGATCTCCTCCAAAAACTGCTTCGCCGACGAAGTCAGTGAAGTAGAGAGAATAGCAGACGTGAGCCATCCAGCAGAACAGGTTGGTGAGGCAGACCACGCGAAGGGAGCTCGGCATCACCACGATGGACTTCAAATAGTGGGATAGAGAGAGATTTCCACCACCATGACCGGTTTCTACCACGTTTATAGATACTCCGCTCTGGAAAACGAGTTGGTTATTATGTAATGATGTAAATTAATAAATAAAATTAAGCCCGTTAATGCGACGAGGATTTAAATTGACAATCTGTTACATGTAACTCATTCCTTAAATGGCACTCGTAGTCATTACAGTTCCTGTATCTATATGAATTCTGATTAAAGAAAAACTACGAAAATTTATTTGTGGATTAAATTATTAAAACTTATCAATTTAGATCCTTTCTCACTATCATATTACCTACTTACCTACACAAAAAATGGGTCAATTTCACACAGACTTCGGTGGCGCTACTAAAAGTTCTGAGTCTATTTGATGATTTATATTTTTGTGATATTACTTTTTATATAAAGTGCTGGCAAAAAGATTTCTAACGGAGAATTGGGACCTTCGCTTTCGAGTAGTCGTAAATTGCTAGAAGAAAAAATCTCTTAAAATGTCTTAAATTGTAAATTAAAACGAACAGTATTAAAAATATTTTAGCATTTTGTTCTAATAATATTGATCCTTTGCCAATTTATTGCTAAGCAGGCGAGCTAAGGTAAAGATAATACCTTTGGTAATAAACATGGCTTATGAAACAATACCGGCTTTTGCTCCGAGCAATCAGAAACGAAAGGAAATGCTGCGAGGGTCCGCTAATTAGTTGACTGTTCTTAATTATGTACGACCTTTGAATAAGTAGGTACATGTTTGTTTGAGGGTTGGCTTTTCCCGTAATTAATGTTGGTTTCCAAGATATAGTCAGTAGTTATCTCATGAAAACATTTACCTGTTGACATATTGTTGATTATGTAGTTTCGACTTTAGGTTCCAAGTAAGTACTTTTGTACTTTTGTGTTCCAAGGAAAGGTGCTATTAATTTTTTCACTGTAACTATTTATATTTAAATTTGTACCTATCTTTTGTATTTTTTTACATATTTTATGTGTGTTACCTACCAATTCTAATCTAATTTGAATATTAACGTGTTTTATAAATATTTTTTTTATGATTTGTAATCTCACCTCTGGCTGATTCAACGCCCCATACGTAACATTTTCCTTCTTCAAATTCTTCTCCGGTCCTTCAGGGCCTTCATCGAAGCTCTCCTGCAGCCTCTGACTCTCCGCCTGTCTCCTGAACTCCTCCTGTTCAGTCAGCTCGGTGAGAGGAATCTCCTTGAAGCTGGTGATGGTAGCGGAGACGCAAACTATGAAGATTATCGTGATGAGAGAGAACACTGCGCGTACGTGTCCGCCAAAAATTTCACCTGTAAAGTACGTTTAGTGTTATATTAAGGGAGAGATCACGATGCCTATATATAATGAGTAGCAGCACCTTCTACAGAAATAAATAAAGTTCTTACTAATAAGGGATATCTGTTCTTACTAAGTATGTGTGGATTTTTACACGGTACATATACATACCTACTCAAACATTTTTGCAACGAAATTATTAGTATTGCCATATAACAGAGGTAACAAGGAGTAACATAGGTTTTATTTTACGGGTGGAGTAATGAGCTACCTTTAGACGTAGGAAAAACCACTGAAAGCTATTATTTTAATATAAAATCAATTACTGTTTGAATGAAAACTTAACTTCAAACAGTTTCAGTCGATTCTTATTTATTTGTGAGTTCATAATTGTGGAGAACACGCAAAGATCAACAGGTTCTTACTAAGGGGTATCTTTATTTATTATTCACAACCCTTTCAATTTTAATCAACTAACACCTATGCCTCTATTAGTTTAAATTAGGGCCAACGTTTACTCCAAAATTCACAAACACGTTTATTTTCATTTTCGCAGATTTCAATCAAAACCTTGAACATTTTATAACGACTCGGGAGGTAAAATAACATTGTTAGCGTAATGTCCTTGTAGAAATTAGAGGCGGGCGGTCACTAAATCGTATTTACCTAATCGGGTGTCGTCCCAGTTAATGCCGCCGAGGGCGTACCCCATGAAGCCGCCTAATCCTGCCATCACTGTGAATGTACTCAGGCCTTTCGCATGGTCCTCTGTAAAAAGGGATTAAAGAAAATTGTGGTTAAATGTATTAGTGATCTGCACAAATTCCAAACACATCTGTAGTAAAATGATCTCTCAACTAAGTGAAATGTTTCGCAAATGAAGGTATTAACAATAGACATGCATGAGGGTTTGTCCAGAGGGATTTGTAGATGTGGTTTCGTCAAGATATTTTTCTTAATCAACTCTTGGTGGCATATGAATAAAATTACTAAGCAGTCCTTTCCGTGCTTATAATAAGGTCGAAATAACCAAAGCAATAGTTATTACACTCACAAAAATAACTTGAATGGAGGCAATCAAAACCAAATCCCAGCAAATGAAAAGGTAAAACGTTATTTTCTACACAAAATACACGCATTACCATGTCACTATGTACGTAGGTATGTGACAACCGACGATTTTCTACTCACTTCTCAACACAAATATTTGCCTCACAAACATTGGCTCTGAGATGAGAATGTATATAACAGACAAACAGACTTCTATATACATAATACGTACAGTAGCCCCGAATAAATAAATTGTCGCAAGTAGACTACAGAACTGTGTACAAAATATATTAATTACTGAGAAAATAAAGTTTAAAGTCAACACTTGGTAATTTACGTCTTACAGTGAGATATATAAGTCATAATTCATTTTTATTCAGGTTGGACATTAAGTGGTATTTGCTTTGAAGTGCGTAGCACGTGCTTTTACTGTTAAATGTTTGTTTACAATGTTAAGTCTTGCTAACCGGGTCACCAACTGCACCTACTTCGTTACCTTCAGACTAAAGCCCGTCGCAGACAGAGGATAGACTTCAGAGTGTATGTTTTTGCAAAAAAAGTTATTTGAACTGAGTTACACCTTGCGCCTTGAATCTGACTGACTGTTTTGCCATTGTTATTCCCTATAAGCTCCATTATTCAGAAACTCAGTTGAAAAAAAATATGGTGGACGTTCCAGCCTTTCATTCGATGATACTTTTACGGAATTTAGAACATTGTTTAACGAGGAAATCGCAACCTAATGTGAAAATGATCCACAGCTTCTTATCATAAATTACGGGTTATCCCATTCACAAATAATGTGGAATGTAAAGAGCAGAAATTCGCTACTTTTCGATGAAAAGGAAGTTATATCATAAAATGAATATTTACATTATAACAAACGAGTTAAAACAATCATGTCGCCAAGGTGTATCTATAAAAAACCCAAATATAAACGCTGGCAACGAGATAAATCAATCACGACCAGACGTTAGCTGATAAAGAGGCTGTTTTGTAGTTCATCACTCTCCGCCGACGGAAAAACTGTCAAAAACACATATCGCAGTCACATGCCGTGACGTAGCATGGACAAATATTCAAATATGTAAATTCATTTTTCTACAAAACTAGGTGAAGGATTTGAATTTAATTCTAATCAGAATTTTTCGTTACAATTCCCTGTAACATTGCATAAACAAAGTAATTAAATTCAAAGAAATTGTGAATCATTTCCACTTTACTTCACTTTGACGCATTTCCGGACTTATTTGCCACCAACTAACTAACTACCTATTACCTAACTAGAAAATGAAACTCACGTCTTATCTATCATGACGATGGCTGTTCTATTTTAAGCCACGTCCAGTCAAGTACAATGGGTAAATCGCAACAGTTAATTGCGAACGGTGTTTACCCACTCAAGAGTTAGGTTCTTAAGTGTCTCGTGTTGTTCACCTCCAGAGGGCACAAAGCCGTGCAAATATTTTCATGAGGTTTCCAGGCCAAGCTAAAATAATAAGGTAAATAATAGCTTTCTTTAAATAAGTCTGACCTGGAACTGTCACGTCGAGAAGATAAGCGCGGGCCGGGCTCTGACAGGCATCTGCGTCGAAGTCCAGAAATACTGTGCCAAGGACGGTGAACAGGACTCCCCAGGGATGGTAGTTACTGTGTTCCGTGTCGAGTGCTGAGCTCCGGGGACCTAAAGCTGAGGGGGCTTCGGTCCTGTTCATTGGAAGTTCGTCGCCGAGAGCGTAACCTATGTCTTCTCCGTTGGGTACCAAAATTAAACCTGTAAATAATTAATGGTAAAATAAAATCAAACAAAATAATACTTTAAAGATTGTAGTTCTTCTCAAGGCTAAAATTGGAATACATTTGTTAAAGAGCCGATTAAATACTAAGCTTCCAAAAAATAAAGCCTTAAAAAGTTAAAAGAAAGGCTTATTCAGAATTTTCGTGACAGAACGGCCCTCGCTCTCGGTACAAACGCCTGTTGCTCCCGCCTCAAGCATTCCTCTCACGTGACAATATAATAGGCTTTTATCACCCCACTTGATTTCCTAAAGCAGTAATTAGGGATATTTTCGTTATCTTCTAAAGTAATAACTGTTTGTTTAGGATCCCGGGACCCAACGAGCCAAGAGCCTGTACTCCATATTTAATTTTAATCCCTTAGATCTTTCAGTAAATGGTACTTAAATCTTTATAAAGAGGTTGTTACAAATGTTTGCGTGCTGGGATTCATTAAATTTAATATCTATATCAAAATAGCTTAGTTCTTAGTACGTTGTAAGTGCAACCAAACAGTATGACGTGTTTCCTTTGAATTACTTAGATCATTGTGTTAGTAAGTAGTGTTTGTATTGATGGTATTAAATAATATAATCTCTCATTATCTTTTACAACTTTGTTGTACGTATTGATACTCGTATATATAGGCAGGTAAACGTAATTTAAGGAAGCACACCCTTTTGAACAGGTTATTAAGCCTTATGTGTACAAATGCTCGAATTCATCAGCCTGCAGAGTTAAAAGCTAAATAAATAAAAACTTACCTAACAATACACCAACTGACATAAGCACAATAAACGGCCTTCTTCTTCCAAACCTCGATCGACAGCGATCACTCAAGGACCCCAGAAGCGGGGTCATGAAGAACCCAATCAATGGTGACAGGGCCCAAACGAGGGTCATTTGTTGGTGAGGCACCCCGATCTGCAGAAGGGTTGGGGACACGAAGGCTGTCTCTCCAGCATAGGAGAACTCGA
Organism: Helicoverpa armigera; assembly: GCF_030705265.1. Taxonomy (NCBI): domain Eukaryota; kingdom Metazoa; phylum Arthropoda; class Insecta; order Lepidoptera; family Noctuidae; genus Helicoverpa; species Helicoverpa armigera. Next base: position 8,971,678 of record NC_087131.1, on the reverse strand, counting down.
TGCCCATCACAGCAGCTGATATGCGCATTAATTCGATACGACTTTTCCTCCTAAAAATGTGTTGTTTATTTTAGATGGCAATTTTGTTTGTCAAAGGTGTAGGACGTAGGTGCAATTATTAAGGATGAGTGTGGATAAGGTATATATCCCACTGTTTTATCCGTTTTGCGAGGGACTACCTCCTACATCCATATAGAAAGTAGCCTCCTACACATTTTTTGAGTGAAAATATAACAAAAAAGTTTCGCATTTATAACTAGGTATATGTAGTAAGGGCGGGTTAATTCTCACGTAGATCGGGTGTAAAGTGATGATGATGATGTCCTCCTAGCCGATTATCGGCTACGGCGGCTGTTCTCATTTAAGGAGATCAGCCAATTGCGCAGGACATATTATAGTGCACAAGCATTTGCGCAAACACAGGTGCACTCCCTATTCCTTCACTCTCATAACCCGATGGGACGGCAATCCGACACGACCAGAGAGAGATCAGGCGCAGGACCGACATTTACGTGCTCTCCGATGCACGGGTGTATCAATCACCAATTTCCAGGCTCCGGGCTGCTTTGTGAAAGTCTTCTAAAACCCACAAAGCGATTTCGGCCCGACCCGGGAATCGAACCCGAGACCTCGTGCTCAGATTCAGATTCGTAAATTAGGGTGTAAAGTACACAGTCATCTGTCTAACGTTTTAGGGAAACCTTATTTATATTTGGATTATCTATTAATAACCAGTCATAAACCTATGTAAATGCCAAGGCTTTTAGCTGTTACGAAGTTCTCAGAAGGGTGATCCGAAGCACGTACTATTATTAAGCCTAATTGAAAGCAGAGCATGAAGTAATTTCTCTCTCCTAAGTATAGATACAAAGCTAACTTTACGTAATACATTTTGTTATCGCTTGACGCTATGAGTATATCAATATGAATATATTTACTAACTGAACTTTATTTGTGTATCTAAAAAGAAACAGGAAAATGAAACCAAATGGTGCAGGGAAAAGTTTTTCTCAAGAGAATACGCTGTTTGAGATAAGTAATTAAAATACCCTGAGTTTGGATCGATACTTTTACGATGCAGGTAAGGTGGTATTTTCAGAATAACAGTCAAAAAAATCCATTTAAATTATAACTGTTTAGTAATTGAAACTATTTATATCCTTTTATTTGAATAGGTAAGGCAATGACCTCATATAAAATGACAAAATAAATCAACTACACGATAACCTAAGTCTTAAATAAATTCAAGATAGGGCCACATATTTAAACATCCAAATATATTATCACTATATTTTTCTCTGTACCTTCAAGGTCAGTTATGCCATACAAAACATTAAGAAATCTATCCACCACTTTAAAAAAGGTACCTATAGCCAACAACACATTTGTCCTATCATAACAAAGTCAAAATCACTTACCTATAAATATCACTATAAGCACTATCCTGCCAGACCCTTTCGGGGGGCTCATCAGAGTTAGGGATCCCAAAAAGGGTCTCTGCGACCACGTCTCTCACCCCTCTGGGGTGTTCCTCCTTCCATCGGGACCAGCGCTCCTTGTACCGGTCTCTGGCTCCGTGGAGGCGACCTGTTACGCCTTGGTACTCGTGGAGCTTGTCTGCCATGGTTGAAGAACTTTAAATAGGTACCAGACCTAATAGGAGTATGTATGTGTATGGTTATCCAATTTCTGGAGGGCTTATCACATCTTGTGTGACATTTTCTTGTTGGTGTTTTTATTCAATAGCATTGGAATTTTGGTCGTTTAAGTGTTGTCCAAATGAGGAAGAAAATGGACTTCAATTTTTCAAAGTCACCACTAAAAATAACTAACACAAAAATTCACATTTCAATCCCAAAATAGTTCGAACGAAAACAGCAAAAAATGAACTCCGAACTAAAACTGTAATCACTTCCCAAATTAGCAGTTTGAAGAGTTCAAAATAAATAACAAGCGTGCCACAGTTAACGGCAAAGTTATCAGTTAGTGGGCACTGGTTAGTTGAGCAGTTACCGCGGCGGCTACGGAAGCAGACTGGGCGCGCGCGCCGCCCTCGCTCGCTGTGCCGCCCGCCCAACCACTACTGACCGATGTCGATAATTTTGTACTGGAAGTGACTTTTTTATGTTGAGTTTAAAATATTATTTTTCTAAAATAGGTTTGGTAAAATCAATATTTTTTTAAGATACGTGATGTATTTTGATTGTGTGTGTCAATAATTAGATATTAGCTTAAAACAATCAAGTGTTGAGAGTAACAAATTGTTTTATGTGACACATACATACAGCTCCATTTTCAAATAATTTTAGCTCGTGAAATGTTCTGCAGAGTATCTACCTATGTTCTTTAATTATTTAACATTGACACACAAAAATTGGATGGAATTGTAAATCTTAAAAAAAACACGAGCAGTATAAGACCAACTAGAATACATAAAAATCTATTCATCGGACTACAACCTAAAATTTTATGAAGGGGATCTTTGAATTATAAAAAGTGAGTGAAGTAAAAAAATGCAAATCAGAGTGCTCCTTCCATTAGGTGTATCAAATAAAACGTTTTTAAAAAGTCGCTTCTAACATTATATTTCCCGGTCTCCCGCCTCGGGGATTACGCTTATTGCGTCCCAGGGAGCCGACGACTGATTGTATCCTCCAATACGGCCTTATATAAACAAACTGATTGTCTGCTCGTCTTATTGCTTTCGCGATGCCTTTCTATCTTTACACTGAAACGATCAAATTGAAAGTAACGCCCTCGGATTTACCAGATCAAACCGTTTATTGTGGACGAATGCGCGTCGAAATTTGATAATCTTGGATGGATATTTGCGTTTTTAAAGCTTGCTTGTCAATCTCAATTTCTTAAGTAACATTCTTAGGAAGATTGGTGTTCTTTTTTTTATAACAGTATTGAACCATGAAAACATCCTGGACACTAATCTGTATTTCAAGTTCACAGACAGATCTTATCGTCTCCATGTCAACACAACAAAATAATCTCATGAAACATGTCGCAATAAATCCGAGATATTAGTTCAATCTACCATTGAGTTAACTTGTCGACGTTTACACCATCACAAGATAACTTACCCACAATAATATTTACCTACCAACGCGGTTCAACTTGCACTTGAAAATAAATAAATGCGTAGCTATTTGCCTTGTGAAATAATTTACAAGGTGCAATAAATAATGAGACATTAATATGTGAACTAGTTGTTTGTACGAGTTATTTATACAGCATTGTTGCGAGTATCATAATGAACAAGGCTAGTTCCCGCACGATGCGCCGGCGCCGAACAACCCTCGTGACTCGAACAACACTACACCTATCTCCATACGACTGATTAGAATACACTTTTGTCAAAGCAACCGTGAAAATTAAAGGAAGAAATGACAGGAAGGACATTCACAATGATAGATGTAGCGCATAAAATTGACAGTCGTGATTTGTAAAGTTTTGCGGCAAGATTTAAATATACTATCGAATTATCCACGCATCTCTGAATAGAGCGGACTGAGATGTTTCTGGGTTAAATTTTAGTTTAGTGCACATACAGACTTGCTTAAGTTTTTGGATGTGAATAGACAAATTAACTTAATGCTAATTTTATACCAAACTTAATTGCAGAGAGAATATTGAAAAACGAATGAGCCTGCCCATGTTTTGCTTAGTAACACTTTCTTCCTTAATGGTGGACCTGATCACTCACTTTAAATGGGATATCCCCATACGTAAAACTTCCAAGGTCACATTCCAACCTTGATGCGTTCAAAGGCGGTTTCCACAAATCAACCTTGCTTATCAATCATAAGCCGACAGGTGACAACAGTCTCTTAAAATAAGATAAGACATTGCTGAACCACGAACTAAAGTTAGCTCATGAAACTTTATTTAAGTACCTAATCTTTTCTCTATACTTTCTTGTAAGAACCAAATTGTTAACTTTTGCCTAAAGTTATCTTTATTTTGTACATGGTCATTCTATCTTTGCATCTTCAGAGATAATATTGGTCGTACGATTTTTTTCGTCATTTCATGATTGATTTTATTTTTAGCGATGTATTCTCTGTACCTAGTGACATATCTTAACTTTGCGTTTTCGTAATCTTTTGGGCTAAGAAACCGATTAGATGAAAATTTTGCGTTCTATACAATTTGACGTCAATATAAGAGACCCATGAGTCTTTAAAGCTGTACATAAAACCAATGATATTAAAAAAATCATGACTGAAAACTATGAAGAATGGAAAAAATATATATCGAACATACACACATACCTTAATTGTAATCTGTCGGTATGTACATAGGTGATAATCTACGAAATAGGGAAATAAGAAAATAATTAAAAAGCAGGAGATATTTTAAATAGATAGTGGAAAAACATGGATGAAACGCGGAAGTAAAACTAGTAGCGAAGTTGTTATGTGTCTATTAAGATCTACTACAAATGTTGACCCAAAAGGTTCTGCAGAACAATACCTTACAATATTTGTTCGTACATTTGCCTGCTTTTGATAACACTTCCTGCGCTCGACAAATATGATCAATCACGTGTATATCATTCTATAGATAAATCGTAATGTATTCATGTTTGTACAAATCTTACACAATCTTATCGTATTGCTGCGGAAACAAGAAAAATATCTTTTGTATGGCAGTACCTATGTATTATCTGTTAGATGCCTGTATTATTTTAGGGTCTACCTATGCTTTTACAACCTTTACCTTTAATCGAACCTTTTTCTTCATAAAATCGGGGTTCAGAGCTCATGTTGAGGTATAGTTTTCCTGTGTCTTGTCATTGATCATAATGATCATGGTTATTGTCATGATAGCCAATAAGAAATCCATCACTCTGTATCTGCCAGACACTATCATTTTTGTATAAGACATCTTAAAAATGTGCAGAATAGATGATTTATTTGGCAAACTGGTTTCTTTTCCTTATGTTCTGCATTATTTTGAAAGTTACCTCCTTATTTACTTATTTGCTCCTTTATTCGGTTTCTCTTAACTTCCAGTGACTTTTATCGCTGCATAAGATACATTATGAGGTTGAAAAATACAGTAGGTATGGGGCATTATAAGATGTGGAATTAATTAAACTACTACGTGCCCAGGTCAAAGTATTATTTATAGTATTACAGACTAGGTTCATTACACCAACTTACCAGTGCGTTAACCATTGTCCGCGTATCGATATTCTTGACAAAGTTAGGTAAGCGATGGCGTCTTAATAGGATTGATCGCTATTACGGCTTCATCAGACGTGGCTATCCGCTTTGTACGTCACGCACCGTTTGCTATGACGTGAGGTACCTACGGACATATTGCAACGTATGGGCTTTTGAAGTCACCTGAAATACTCGTAAATATTTGAATTTGGAAAGTTTTTAGAGATATAGGTAGTAGACGCGATGTGGATGGGCTGGAAAGAATGTTCTCTGATGACGTCAAATAAGGAGGTAAGGAAGAAGAAGATCCTAAAAAAAGTTGGATAGTGAGAGGATAGTGATTGAAGACTTCAGTAATAGACAGCGCTATTTCTAGGCAGAGGAATTTTATTAGAGGACTTGGTTATGGCAGATGACATAATGATTGTAAATAACCTACCTACTCTTCATCGTTAATTTGTCTATGCTACACTTAATAGCAGCGAAAACCCTAATACCTACTCTCTCTTCATCTGTCTGAAGAAGCATTGATAAAAATGATCGCCAATAAAGATCAGAGACGTAACAAACAACTCTAGCTAGTAGTAGGCACAAGACTAAATTGTTAATGAACAACTTAGCATTTGTAAATTAGTTCAATTTGTATGTAAATTATTGAGACGACAATGGATCGCTCCGAGTTCGCAGATGTCACTTTTCTTCCTTAGTGTTTCAAGTACAAAATAAAGTTTAATACTTACAATTAGGTTCAAACTTAGCGAATCTTAGGGCTAAGTTATAGAAGGACGAAAAATTATATACAACTGCCCATTGTGTAATTTAGATTTTCTGTAAGAGTAAGTTAATAGAGCTTGTAAAAAAGGCGTCAATAAAACTTAAGGTTAAAAGCAATTAATGGAAGAAAAATTCTAGCAGATTACCTAAGATCTATCGGGGCCCACTAACTTTGAATTCGGCAAACGCCGAAGGTTTGTTTGTCACCCATTCCAATACTCCTTCATTTGCATTACGAATGCTTCCTCAACTTTTCCTTCGAGTGAAACCCCAAATACTTACGAAGGGCGCACGTGTGTCGATTCTTCGGGCACCTTCGGGCCTGTCGACTCGTCACAAGCGCGGTAAGGCCACGCATACACTGAGCAATTTCGCACGCAATATATCATGATACGTGACGAGTTTTAACAATACCTCACAAGTAACAAGCCACCTTTAAATTGAAATATAGTTTAGGAACTTATAACATTGTTTTTTTACAATAAGAATGTTTATGAAGATTTTTAGATCTGAAAAAATTGTTCGGATCCCAAGACAAAATACATACTTCGTTTAGAATATAGATTGACGAAGCAAAATACACAAAAATGAATTGTTTCGTTTATCTTGCAACATTTTAACAAAACTGGAATAAATATGTAATCGATATAGAAGATCTGTCGCTTGAAGTGATGGATTATCCTACCAGTACAGCGTCTGAATGACTAAATTTAGGCTTTTCGACGAACATGATAACTTTTGAAATAATTATGTAATCGTTTATCATGCGGCTCCGTCTACACTTATTTAAAATATGTGTATAAATTACCTATATGTATAAACTACAATACGCTTAACTTATCAAAATTCAAAACCATCATTGAGCTATATTTATGAGAAAAAAAATATACTGTAAGCTACACACAACTAGCCTATTGCACTAAAATGTTATTCTCTGCCACATAAAAATGGTATCCAGCTGGGATAATTGGCTATCAAGCTTCCGTTCTCCTATATTTGGTAAGAAACTATAGTTATTCTAAATGCTTACTTCCGAGACAGTAAATAAACATGGAAACTAAGAGGAACTTGTTTATAAGGTAATGCAAGAAGTGTGTGGACTTGGAATGCCTATAATAATAAAAAAGTGCTATTAGTCCGTACCTAAACGAATCACTTAAGCACTTCTAGACAGATTTAGCTAATTTTAAGCATTAAATAAAGTTTAATAATATTTGAGCAGCAGTTTTAAGTAAGAGTAAGGTTATAGAGAAAGGAAAAATTATTTCCGGGAAACTGGAAAATGTTCGAAAAATACTATCATTTTCTTCTAGGAATTTCTAGTAAAAATACAAATTGAGATGAGGAAAATGGTTTTCCGGGTCAGCTAGGGTCAAGGGTTGGTTAAATTAATTTAATGGAAGCTGGTACGTATTGGAGTGTTGTTAGGTACTGCTTCTAATAAAAAATAAATAATTTTCAAGTTATTTAGTATTTTCAACTTTAGAAGGTTATTTTAAGGCAGAGAAAAAAAGGCTTATGTGCTAACCCTATAACTTCAGATACTTAGTGCTCTGCTCACACTTGTTCGATATAAAATTGTATGGTAGAAAAATGCGTTTCGTAACACACAACAAAGAGGTCGAGGTCCTTGCAATAAATATTATTTGTTTCCTTATCGGCTTTAGTATTCAAGTAGTGATCGACACCGACCCTACAAACTGTTACGTGGCTTGTTTATTACCTAATAATTATCTTCACACCTAACATCCTCAACTTCTAATGCCTGCAATCAATCTATTAGTTGAAAGATATACATTGATGCTCATTTGAAATAATCATTTCTATATATGTAATTAATGTAACTCTGCCTAAAACAGCACCCTTAGTGACAAACTCGTAAATTCAACAGGTTTTTTATGACTGACTTTGTATGATTTGGCCTGTTTAAAGAAGTGTGAAGTTGCACTCAGGTTTCACCAACCACACCAAATCATATAGCTAAATGGTACCAAAATAGGCATTACCCAAATTATCACTTACCTCCACTTAAGGCTTCTGTTTTTGATTTACTTACATGTCAAACTAATCTAAAACCATTTCAACACATTCCTTTTCCTTCAAACAAAATACGGAAAAAAATATATTCAGATTCGCAGAACGAAAAAGATTTATGTTTATTGGGTGACGAACAGCCATCAGTAAAATTCGTAAAATGTCGAACGCGTCCTTAAAGGACGCGGGCGTGCAACCGTGAATGCGTAATGGCGGCCAAAATACGATGTGTTAGGATATCACTCAGCTGTCGTAATCTATTGTATCAAGTATTATAAGGAAAATAAAACTTAACCTAAGTCATAAATAGGAAATTGTTTACCACTTGAATGAAGTTCAGGTAATTTTTAGAACTGCACACTTAATTATCGAATGGTCTCGAGCACACTTGAGGAGGTTTATTTTCCAAGTCGTGTTGCATCGTCTATTACGTTTCTTGAGCAATCAAAAGTGTGTACGTCATAAACCTCCTATAATAAGTACGATTGAGTATTCCTAGATACAAAAAGCTTAACATAACATGGTTTGCAAAATTTTGGCAGATATTTTTATCAACTAAATGGATTGTCGTATACTTCGTGGAATACGTATAACCCTAGTTTGCAACCATACACGGTGGGCGGTCGCACTTGACCGAAAGACGCGCATTGCGCGACCCTGTGTCATGTCGTGCTACGCAGACACTACATACTAGGAATCACCAATTATATTCTTACGCACATAATGATTAAGTGGAAAGTTTTATATGCATTTGGTTTGAATACCTTTGTAAGTTCTAACTTACCGAATCTTATTAAAACTCAATAAATTAAATGTGGACACAAACGCTGTGACTGTGAAGCAAATAATAAAAATTGATATTGATTACGAATTTCATATTTTAATTTCAGGGACCCCTAGGTAGTATTCCTTCTATCTTACTTATCCTTTAAAAGAAATCAAGCTTATTACCGCGGTAAGTATGTAAAATAAAATGGTAAATTGACAGCAAAAAATCGTATCAGATTTTAACCTAGATACATTTTCAGTGAAGATTGAAACATTGTTTTCTTGTTAAAAGAAGTTATTAATAAAAACAAATCAAAGTAATCGCCTTACAAGGCAGCTCATTACGCGATGCCTCGCCTGGTCGCCGAGGGACCACGGAGCCGACCCACGCCTTGCTCTTAAAAATAACAATCAACTTGAGTATCTTTGGAATTGGATACCAAAAGCACATTTCTTTTCTCAATAATTTGTTTTAAACGAGATTTTACATATTTTCGGACATTTTTTAACCAATTGGCGTTCGGTTCCATTGATTGTAAAAAATGTATCTTATTCAGCATAGTTTATAAGATCACGAATTGCATTTTTTATTTAAGAAGTCAGGTTATTGTCAGAGGCTTCTGTTACATAACAGATGATTTTTCACTCACGCCCAAAATTGAGATAAATATGGATGATAATCTTTTATCTTCATGTTATATCGGTATTGAAACTTTTAACTTCAATCTGCAATGCCACAGTTATCAGTTTAACTAAACCAGATAATGTTAATGCAGAAAATCGTAAGAAAATAGAGTAAAACCTTCAAGACCTCTAAGAAAATAAACAAAAGTTACCGTTTAATTTGCATAATAGTTGGAAAAAAGCGCGCAGAGCATGACAACAGCGTGTGAGTGGAGATCGATCGTGGTCACCGTCATCGGCCGTCTAGATAACACAAGATGAGCGATCGAGCATCGGCCTTATCGTTATCTCGAGTGGAAGGAATCTTAGGCGGGAGCCGGTAGCGAGTCGGCATTCGCACAGAAGCCTCAGCAGGCAACACGCGACATCCTTGAGGCGACGGCGAGCGACGCGCGCGCCGATACCCCCGGCCTGCCCACGCGCATCCTCCCTCTAGTGCAATACGCAGGGTGACGATGAAACGTTGGTGATAGGTGACCGCGGAATATCTCTAACGTGATCTCATATCGGACTTATAAAGTGAAAAAGTGAATTATACAAAATGGGTGAGTATGATACATGTCAATCATTAACTCGATAAAATTGATTATAAAATCACTAAAAATAAAAGAACTTCCACAATTTTTCAACATCTAAACCACACTGAATCCTTTCCCATAACTTAAATAATTAATAACTTACAAAAAAAAAGATCTAACTAATTCAAAAGAAAAATAATTCAAACGTAACTGTCAAAACGAAAACTTAGCGCAAACTTACCCGAATTATGTGCGGCTCTATCAGGGAACAATATAAACGTTCTTCATTGCACACTTACTTCATTAAAAGACTGTTAAATAAAAGATTTGTCATAAGAACTTGAGTGAGCTTCAAATCAACGTCGCTCAACGATGTCTCGAACCAGATTGTGTATACAATAGCTATTATAAAAATGTCCGCGATCACTCACTGCTCAAATCTCATACGCCTGTCACTCACTTGCAAACAATATTCGTTGGTTTTTTGACATTATTTTACAAAAAGTTCACTCACTGAGGATTTTTTTCTAAGAATACGATAAGAATACCAGGGGAAAATGCCTGAAAGAAAAATTAAATAGGTAGATATTACCTATTATAAAAAGCTTTTCCACAATAATTTGTAATTCAAGAAATACACCTGCAAGGAAAATGAGTGATTTTCATTTTAAAAAAATATTTTTAATTTGATCAGAGATTAAAACTACTCTTAAGATAGATACTATATCTTTTTTGGGTATAAGTGAAGTATTCTGTACATTACAAACTTACCATTTTTATATGATATTAACTAAAAAAAGATTACATAACCACTATTATATTACATAACACAATAAAAAAAAATATATTGAAATAAATATCATATAGGTACGGAAGAGGATACAAAGTTACGCAATTATTCTAATTTCATTGCAAACGCATCGTGAACTCAATAGCATACTCGAGCCTTATCTTATTTATTTATATAATATTAAGAGGAATCGGCAAAACCCACTTTATTCATATTATTATTTCTTCCGTCATATGCAAAATAGTCATTATTATACCATGCAGGTGTATGCGCATCTATGATCATGAACCAAGCATTTGCGTTTTTTTTTGCGTTAATTACCATCTATTAACATTATCAACTCTTTACCTTCATCAAATGATATTTTTATACATACAAATCCACTTCCAATAAAAAAAGCCTAGTTAATTTTTATTCCATACCATCATTTGTTTTACCACTAGGGTGCCTAGGCAAGGTTGTCCTAAATGACATTGGTTAAAAATTACATAACATGTTTTCCTTAAATTTTAATTAAATAACTATCATACCGAACAGTTTTTAAGTACCCAATCTTGCGACTATTTTAGGCAAACAATACGAACATAAAAATATTTAAAATTTTATTATCATATCTGTATTTCCGAAATTATTTGGTAACGTCTTGACCGACGTCAGAGAAGCGTATGAAATCGGAATTTTACAGCATTCATTGATTCCATTCTTCATACAGTGTTGGAATGCTCATACAAAGCTCGACAATTAATTAATTTGACCCATTCTTATGCTAAGTTAGTTTTGGAGAATAGGCTGTATAACAATAGCAATGCAATTAGATTGATTACCGAAATATAAAGAGATAAATTTCCTGTACGGATAGTGACTTATTAGGTGTAAATCGACTTTAAAACTTAAAATAATGAAGGATTTATTTAAAATTAGAAAACTGCTTTTTGCTACTTAAAACACCGCCTTCTCGATTGGTGGATTAGAAAGTAGGTGCAGTTGCTTTTATTTAATTTATGAAACACTACTTTTCTAGTGAAATGTTGATTGATATCTTTTCTTTTTGATTCTTCTTGATCTTTTTGATTTGATTGATCTTTTTGATTTTTTTGATTTGATCTTTTTGATTTGATTGATTCTACTAATTATATCTGTACGCTCTACGAGCAGGGCATAGTGAAACATTATTATTATAAGAACACCTTGTAACCTACCTATGTTCACAGAATAAAGAGCTTTGACTAAAAAAAAAAAATCTTCAAAATATATATACTCCAAGCAATTATCCTTCCATAACTTCACATAAGTAGTTACTGTAAAATTTGAATTTTCATTTATACCCCGAACTAAATATTTTTCCTTTTTCCTCCGCTACGTTCACTTGGTGGATTTCCATACACTATGGTCTTCTAATAATAAATTCAAAGATAACCCATAGAGCATTTAGTTTTTTCATTCCGTGTGCTGGTTACACATACGGGTGCAGCCTTCAAACGTACACAATGTCAACATTAGCATATTATTTTCACATCACTATCCTGCTACTTCTATTTAGACCAGAGTATATACTCTTTGCAATCTAAACCACTAATTTTGCAACAATGAGCTGCAACTTTAATGTTGGTCTTTACTTAAATATGCACTTACATTGTGTTTCAGTTAATTCAACATTAAACTGTAACTAGGTATTAGGATATTTCCAGGTACTAGAGGGACAGTTTATTATACTAATTCATCTAAACGACTGGAAAATATTTCCAAGAACACTGATAATGATTCATGTTTTCATAAGATCATCATAACAGCTCCTTGAATTTTGGGAAATGAGCAATAAGTGAGATATCCATAGACCGCAAGGATCGGGCACAATTACAGATTCAAGCTACTGCGAAAACTCAATAAATACCTCACCGTTGTCTTAACCCGGCACAAATCTAGAATCCTTATGCGCAACAATCGCAACTTACAAGGTATACAACCTACACTTAAGGCACAGATTGCTAAATAGTTACTACGGAACATAAGGCATATTATATCTCTCACTCGTATTCAATTCAATTAGGATCATTCATCATTTTCATCAATACCTACAACAAGAAACAAACGAGCACCGTTTCTTAGCATTCATAAGAAGGGACTTCTATGATAGCAGTTTTACCATTTCGTAACAATGTCCTTGCGAAGCTTCAATGCCATCACAATTGATTTGACGATGTCATTGCCATACATTTGTACACCACTAATCATTATGCAAACAAAGTTCTGATAAAAAGCCCAGCTATGTTTAGTCATGTCAGGTTGATTTATTTACTATAGTAAGCCCTTCATCTCGCGTTCACAATAAAATTGATTAATCATACGCCAGTTCTTGTAAACACTGCTACCTGTACTTTCATTATGACTGATAAGATAACACTGACAATTGTTAACAGTTGAATTAACTTGTTTTAAAATAATTACTTGGAGTGTTATTTGATCAACCTCATTCGGAAGTCTAAAATAACAGTAGCTTTTTAAAAAAGAATTGTAGAGGATTTCGTGGTGTTGACACAGACGTGGATGTGTCTCTTATGTCTGTATTTGAATTAGTATTATTTAAAATCTGTGTTAAAATAGTGCCTAATTAAGTATGGGTTCTTATGGGACAGTTGATGGTTCTGTTTAAATTCATTAATCCCTGAAAAGCCAGTGTCCCTTCCGACTATAGATGTAAGCATACGACAGAATCATCATTTAATTTATAACATATTAAGCACCGTTTATTAGAAGTCTAAAAGCGTAATTGTAAGTAAGTAGTAAAAGACGAAATTATAGCACTGTAGATACACATTTGTGTCAACTTAAAATCGTACGACGATGCTACAGATAAGCATTGACTTAGATATTGACAGCGCTGTTAGCAAATTGCACCTACTCTTACCTACAGTTATATTTTTTTACCTGTAAATAAAAGGTTGTATAATTAGAAGAGCATGAGAATCCCAGCTTGATCCCAATAGAAAAAGTGTTCATGAACTTTGTGCAGTCCACAGTCCAGTTGACCGGTCAATATAGTCAAAGGTAAACTAACGTCAAAGCACCGATTACTTAGAAGTTATGGTCAAAGTAAAAATACATAACTGCACTACCGAAGGCGTGATTAAAGAGAACTATAAACTACGGTTCTACGATAATAACATAAAAAAAATAATTTAACTAATCAAATAATCAAGTACACCTAGTCCCAACTACTTTAACGATAGGTACACTTGAAACTGACATTATCAACAAGAAAATAAAAACAAGTCATACATACTGTTTATCGACACTTCAGGTTGTCGGCTTTGTGAAACAAATAACGTAAATTTTTATCTAAACCTCGTAGTTTCCCTCGATAATCCGAAACTTGTTGAGGTGACCAAATGTATTGAATCCCATTGACATTGGTCTCGGTATTAGACACACCTATTAATTTACAGTTTCATCTTGTTTAGGTTATTTCAATGTTTTACGTAACTGTGACTATGTCACGCATATTATTATGTTATGTTGGTGTTTGTTTTTTGCTATAATTTTTGTAGGTTATAAACAATTACGAAAGTATAAAATGTTCAAGAATAGTCAAAATTATTAAGAATTCATTAGGCCTACGTGGTGCCTCCTTCATAATAATTAGTGTCAAAAAGTAGTTGCGGAATGAGGGTAGGTACTTGGTAGAAAAAATGACAGTTCCATCTTAAAAACTTCCATACTGACTACCCGCTAACAAAAATTAATAAGACCATAAATCTACGCCAAATTAGTTTTTACAGTCAAAGAAATACGACTTAAAATTACGCAAAAATATCTTGGCAATTGAAATAATAGTCTCATTAGAAAGTTGGACGCTTACCAAAAGCGTGTCAATCTTTTAATCAGTGCGGGTGAAAAACAAAAGCTTTATCGAATTCAATGAAATTGATCTTGTATTTGTTATTAATTAAATAATATATGTAGAAATGTGAAATTTTAATTTAAGTGGTTAACTATGAAAGTGGAATCTCATATTACGATAGCCAAAGTAGCTCTCAGGCGAGCTTTATCAGTTAAGTTGTTAAAAACATCTGACGATGTTAACAATACAGGCAGCACAAATATATTCATGTGATTTTTCTATTAACAGGTCTAGACTTCTTAGAACATGGAGCAGACTTCGAAGCTGCAATATCGGCGACAGGTAAATACATTTTTTTTAAATTAATTTAATTGCAGCTAAGTATATAATAGTGTTGTGTACGAAATCAAACAGGTTAAGAGTAATGAATTGATATTTAGAGCTGTGAGTCAGTATTAATGATCTAAATTAAATTATTTGCGTGAGCCAAAGAATGAAGTCGAATGTGTATTTAATTAAACGCATTGTGTGCTGAAACAGATGAATTAAATGAAACACCTTATTTGTGGAATTTAAAGAACGGACAAGACTTAAGTAAATAAGGGTTCCTAGGTACCTATAAAGATAATGCCTAGAAGTAGGTATCTAAATGGACCACTACATTATGTATTTACGAAAATGACATGATATTTACTTACTCTACAATAGAAACAAGTCTAATGCATAGGTAAGACCTACCAAAGTATTCTTCAAATTGCATTCTATTTTATGACCCATTGTTTGCATTATTTACTTACTAGACACCTACTTAAAGGATGAATTGTAAGAAATGCTAAGGAATTAAACATAGTTAATCTGCCTTTTCTTGATGAGACTTTGTTTAATTGTTGTAAGCTGTTATTTCCCTTTTGTGCCCGCTAATCTGACCCATAAAATCATCTCCCCGGCCATTTCCCAACTATGTTAGGGTCGGCTTCCAGTCTGACCGAATGCAGCTGAGTACCAGTGTTTTACTTGCAGCGACTGCCATCTGACTGCCTTAACAAAGTTACCCGGGCAACCCTTATGTTGAAAAGAGTCCTTATTACCATTGTTGTAAATAAATGATGCTTATTTCAATGTGTTCCAGGTTTCGGTCGCTTCCACTTCTGCCTGCTGGCGGTCACCGGGTTGATCTACGCGAACACTGCCATCGGTATCACTATAGTGTCGTTCGTCTTGCCGGCGGCGACATGTGACTTCCGAATGACTTCCTCGGACAAGGGCTGGCTCACTGCCGCACCTATGTTGGGTAAGAACCCTAATATTAAATAGCTGGGCTTTGCTAGTTTCATGTCGCTAAGTAGAAGGCAAAACATAACAATAGAAAGAGAGTTCATTAAGGCTACAATTAGGTCACAAATGAAACTTTAAGTTTGGGTCACAGATCTCCATGTCATCTCATCTCCATGTGTATACTTTATTTGGAGAAATAAAGTATGAAATTAAGGGAGGACCTGAATTCTAAAGAAGTTGTTTTTTATTAATCAGCTAATTAAATTGGAAGTAACATAATGACGATCTTGCTTTCATAATACAAAATTGTCATTGCCATGCCAAATGTTGCCATGCCTCATTATAACAAGAGTTATTTTCCTTCAGGCATGGTGCTCGGATCATACTTCTGGGGCTGCTTGGCAGACACGAAAGGCCGTAAAATTGTGCTGGTCTCGACCCTGTTGATGGACGGTATCGTCGGAATTATCTCCTCCTTCGTACAAATCCTGCCCGTCTTCATGGCTTGCCGATTCATTAACGGTTTCTCGTAAGTATCCTTTATAGACCACCTAGAAGATAAACTGGGTAAATTATGTAAATATTGTGGTTCTGAAGATACTTAGATAGGTATGCACATGCGGAAAAGCACGTGATGTTAACGTCTTCAGTTCAGACACCGCTCTTAACTCTAAGGCTATGCATTCAGCGATTTAGGTACTTCTCAATGTACTACTTTATTCAGTAGGTCTTGATAGGCATACCTAATGGAGGTTGAAGGATAAAAACTTCGATGAATACCTCGTTAAATAACCTAATGAAATTAATATGCAAATATCGATAATTCACCACATATAGATAGACATGTTTTGCCTACACAACTCCTTGAAAATTTCTCGGGAAATGGGATCACAGACCTTACAACAGTAGTGGGTGTTAAAATGTATTCAATATCAGCAATGACACCTGCCGCGTGTTTCATGGCCTCAAGTTTTTCCTTGGTTCCTAGTAAACAATGGAGGCTACAAATCATGCGGTCCGTCACGCTACAATTGATTCAGTGCACACGTTTCCCTTTACTAATTATTGTAGTACAATTGTGACGAGCAAAATGGTGTCATCAAAGCCATTAATTGAAAACCAGTTTGATTGCAATCAGTGATATCGATTTGTGTTTAATAAGTGTCACATCCTGATGAAAGAATAGTAGGTATTTCTATGCCAGCTGGTTTTTGTCAGGAATGTAGCTGAAAGTCGTCATGATCGAATTGTAGGGCATCATATTGTTCAAGAAACCCAAAAAACATACGGCTTTTCGTATAGGCACCTACATCCAAACAAGGAGGTATAATTTACTATTCAAATTCTGAAGATCTAAAGATATTTTTTTATTGCAGTGTTGCTGGCGCTATGGGTATCTGCTTCCCCTACTTGGGTGAATTCCAACAGACCAAATACAGAGAGAAGATCCTCTGCTGGATGGAAATGTTCTGGACCCTCGGAGTCATCTTATTGCCATGTAAGAAAACTTTTGGAATAATAGATTTAAGAGTGACATATTTAAACCAAGAACCAAGAATATGTGAATAGTATATGACATCATCCACCGATGGCCGTCTTTCACCTGATATGAGAAAGATGATGGCAACAGAAGCACGTAGTTACTTATCGAGAAGTCGTTTAGATCACATACCTATCTAATCTCTGCTTGAAATGATTATTTTGTAAGGCTGCCTTTTTTTCTCTAGATAAAAATCTGTCACACCGTCATACTTCATACATAATATGAATTTTGCCACCTAACCAATAATCTTTTGCTTTAGTGATCGCTTGGGGCATCATCCCTATCACCGGCATCCGTATCGAAAGCGGCAGCTTCTCCTACGACTCCTGGAACTGGTTCGTGGCCGCTTGCGGTGTTCCCTCCCTGATGCTCGGCTTCTGGCTGTTCTACTTCCCCGAGAGCCCCAAGTTCATGATGGAGTGCGGCGACTACGACGATGCCCTTAAGGTCCTCAAGAGCATCTACAGACAAAACACCGGTGATGATCCCGAAAACTACCCGGTAAGACATTTACTTTTAAGCATTGGCACTAACAGTCTACTATCATCAGACAATATCTCCAAAATACGCCTCCTCTTTAAAAATAAATATAAACATTGTTTTGATATTTTGACTCAAAATAAACATTTATATAACTTGCGACCCGCCCCGGCTTCGCAAAGGTGCTGGATGTTATTATAATAAAAACCTTCCTCTTTAATCACTCTAATCCTCCGATGATCTATTAACCTTTTCACCGCCACGCCATATCGGTATTCCTGTGCCCTGTACGCCAAGCCTACTAAAATCTTAATTAAATATCTACTAAAAAATACATAAAAGTAATGATTTAATAGGTTTATTTTGTATTTTTCTGCGACCTGTTTTTTGTCGAGTATAGCCGTCGTTGGCGCACAGGGCACGCTTGCTCATGTCGGCTATAGCCGACATTGGCGTTCAAAAGGTTAAAAACCGCATGTAAATCTGTTCCGTAGTTTTAAAGATCTAAGCGTACATAGGTGTACAAGAACAGAGAAAGTGACTTTGTTTTTTATACTATGTAGTGATACAATATTCCTTATTTCCAGATCAAAAGCCTCAAGGAAAAAGTACGAACCGTGTCTGTAGGCTCTCAGACCTCTGTAAAATCCGTCCGAAGCTTGAGCATGCGCAAACCCAAGGACCTCAAGCGATTGTTCTCTGAAATCTGGGTGCAGACCAAGGCTCTGTGCAGGCCGCCCTACCTCAAATACACCATCCTTACCTGTATCATCCAGTTCGGATTGACCACCAGGTGAGACACTAGAAGTTGCAGAGAAATAACCTTCTGCAAATTAATTGCCCTTATGAGAGGTGCACAAGAATCAAGCTTTTTATGCATTAATTAAAGGCATAACCAAACTATCAAAGACTTACACGAAACTTTCCTTTGAGTACCTAGTTTAATGGTACGATGTACCAAATCGATTCAATATTGCAAGGTAGTTAGGCAATATTAAGTTACAAGTATACTGCACATATTTTCACCACCCTCTTCATATTCCAGTTACTACACCCTCATGATCTGGTTCCCCGAGCTGTTCAACCGTTACGAGGAGTTTGAGCACCGTTTCCCCAACACCTCCGCCTCAGTGTGCGATGTCTCCGGTATCGTGGTCGTGGATGAATACGAAGGCGATCCCTTCGACTGCTTGAAGACCATCGACTCCAGCGTGTATATGCACACCTTGATCGTCGGTCTGGCTTGCATCCCGACCTCTCTGTGGCTGCCTCTTTGCGTACACAAACTTGGTGCTAAGTTCTTCTTGAGTAAGTGACATTTTTTTTATTATTGCGTTAATTTACATCCAATGACTTAGGAAAAATTTTGAGAATTTTAACTTAAATTGAATTTAATTATTCTATAGATAAATGCTGGATGCAAGTCGCTTCCAACAGGTATCTGTGGAGATCAAAGGGGGGGGCCTATGTTCAGCAGTGGACGTCCTATGGCTGAGATAATGATGATGATGATGATAGATAAAATATTCTGAATATTAACTTTTCTTACCTAACACCAGTTTGGATATCTGTATATGGACACACAGCAGCGTTTCAATCCCAAGTTCAAGAGATTACCCATACTACTCGGCTTCTCCAACACACCATCATTACAACTTTAACACTTTTTATTTCAGTCTTCAGTTTGGGCTTCGCCGGCGTAGTGACAGTCGGCCTGTACTTCGTACAGAACTCCACTCAGAACCTGGTGCTGTCGTGCATCTTTGAAGCCCTCACCTCACTCGCCATCAGTTTGGTGTTCTGCGTGCTGGTCGACTTGTTCCCTACAAACCTCAGGTAAATAGATCTTATACATTTCAAAAACAAATAACCAGTTCGTTAACAATGAAGAAGCATTAAATGGCAATGGTGGTGACTTTTTACAGGTAGTAGGTAGGTATAGTATAGCCAGGTCAGGCAAGTACCAATGCAACTTTTCTAAGTTTGTATGTGCTTTCTAAGTATATCTTAGACACCAATGACTGTGTTTCGGATGGCACGTTAAACTGTAGGTCCCGGCTGTCATTGAACATCCTTGGCAGTCGTTACGGGTAGTCAGAAGCCAGTAAGTCTGACACCAGTCTAACCAAGGGGTATCGGGTTGCCCGGGTAACTGGGTTGAGGAGGTCAGATAGGCAGTCGCTTCTTGTAAAGCACTGGTACTCAGCTGAATCAGGTTAGACTGGAAGCCGACCCCAACATGATTGGGAAAAGGCTCGGAGGATGATGGTGGTGACTTTTTACAACACTGAAAGCGTTGATGGTTTAACAAGGTAGAGGTGAAATTTAACATTTCTGAAGAGTCGCTCCGTCAGCGTCAGGTCAATAAATTAGACAGCGGTTGGAAGAATCATCAAATGTGCCAGAAGTGAATAACGCTAAAGTACCCTTACTATTCAAGTCAAGTTATTAAATAAGACTTGTATTTTGCAATTTATTGCGCCAGAAATGTCAAGTTAATACTCCCAAAACCTTAGCGTTAACTATAATACTTTTGTTCCATGACCAATAAATAAACAATTTCTTGTAATTCCTCAGGGTAATGGCAGCCGCGCTCTCCCTAACAGCGGGTCGAGGTGGCGGTCTGATCGGCAACCTGTCCTTCGGCTACCTCATCGACATCAACTGTGTCATCCCCATCGTCGTCTTCTCGGCATTCCTTTTCAGTAAGTATCGCTTTTATAACAAAACGCTTACATTTTTCAGAATCCCCAAAAAAGAGGAGGGCTGTCAATTCAGTTGTCAATGAAGAATACTCCATTACATTGTAACTTCAGGAACTGCCATTACATTTCACAGATCTTTCGATAGATAATTTTATCGATATCAGTGGGTCCATCACTATATTCTATTGAAATAGATAAGAAGTCTAGGACTCTCATCCATGGTAGCTTTTAATTCAATGATTCAAAACAAACTTAGATCGTTATTGATGTTATTGCTAACTAATATTATTTTTCTCACCCACAGTTGCTGCAATACTCTGCTTCTTCTTGCCAAAGACCGGACAGGAAGCCCTAGATTAAGCTACAAACGGTTATTTATTCATAGATAATACAATTAGACTGTCTACAATACATAGTTATTATCACATTGTCAGAGTGATTGTACATAACGTAGGATGTTAATAAGGACGTTTACTTATAAATAATTTATTGTGAAAAGACAACTGTCACCAAATTACTGTGTATCAGTATGCTATGTCTATAAAACATAAGTGATGAACATTACAGTATTTTAGTGTTGACTGTGTAATATAATTCAATTAAATTATTATTATTATAATAAAGGTTGATTACCTGCCTACTTACTTAAGTGTTTTTATTTTATTGGTGCTAAAAGGATATCGGAAATATATTCAGCCTAGTGGTGTATAAAATGAAGAATTTAGTGTCTTTTTAATTATTATTATTCAAAACAAGTTACGGGTCACGCGGGTCACGTGTGTGCTGTGATGTAGTGTGTGTGTGGTTAGTGTGCGAATGAAAAAGTATTCATATTCATATTCATATTTATTTGCATACCATAAAGTTAAAAAGATGTTACAAGGGGCTTAAAGCTAGGTACATATTATGGACCCTATATGTATGCCATACATAGAGGTAATAATGATCTCCGGATCTGTATGCTCTGTACTTAATCGTGTAAATATGGTGTATGAATATAAAATAGATAATTTAATAAATAAAACCAACCATTACAAAGATAATAATATATTTAACTTAAGTAAATAAAAAAATATAAGAACTAGATTACATTTACATATTGGTACAGCAACTAAGAGTAGAATTTCAATCACAAAACAGTATTAGAATATTATTAATTTGGATTCACTTTGTTTGACGTAAAATGGCATCCATATTTTATATTCAGCATTCCGCAAAAACGGTGGTATTGAAAATTGAAAATGCATTTTTAACATTTCAGTTTGCAAATACGTATTAGGTATATATACTTTATTAATTTTAATAATATGCATAAATCTTAACGTTTTTTTTATATATTCTATTCTAATACAGCAACAAGAAAAAGCTATAAATTCGAATGCTGCTAAGGTGATGTGAGGTATTCATTAAATTAAATTTTAAAACAAATTAGTGCTGAATATCATTATTAAAAATATAAAATTGGTTACAAAGTGAACTCAGAATGCTCTACGCGTTTAGTATTATACAACATACAATTAAAATTATATTATTATGTCAGATGCAGTACGGAAACAATCAATGATTTTATGACCATGAATAAAATAAAAGTAAGTCTGTTAGACTTAACATAGCGAAATTTTGCGTTATATGGCGCAACATTGATTGCATATGTGTTCAATCTGTACATATAAGGAGATATATGTACAGATTTTATATGTACGAAAAAAAAGTTGCCAGAACTACAGTGACTAGTGTCTATGGTATTTAACTGAGCATTTCAAAGTGAGACAGCGCTACCCCATTTACTAAGCGCTAGAAAGAGAATAACAATATGTCACATGACCTGTCATAGATAAACAAATCTAACAGACCTACACAACAATACAAAACTACTTCAATGTTGAAACAAAATAGTAATAATAAAAACAAAAGAGGTTCCATACACTATCACGACAGTCCATTTCAAAAAGCGAATAGAACGAAAGCTATCTATAGACTATATTACCTGTGCCGTGTGACGTCATATCAACGTGAAGTTTGTGCCGCGCTGGGTACTTGGGGCAAGCCGAACTCGTCGACGGGAACGCCGTCCTTGTTACGAATGCTGTCGGCTCCTGGCTCCTTGTCGGGAGCAGCGGGAGCCTTTACTACGTCATCCAGGTAGGAAGCGTCGTCGTCAAGGGCTATTTCATCACCTGTAATGATAATAAAAAAAACGTACTAAACGTAATAAAAAGTACTAATACTTAATATTAAAAAAATATTAAAATACCGCTTTTCCTAAGTACCGCTGGACAAACGAAGCGTAAATGCACTTCTTTATATATTTTTCTTTTACTGTAACACCTTTTCGTTATCAGACTTTATGTCCCACTGGAAGGCACATGTCTCTTGTTGTTCCTAAGGCAGTTAGGTTGAAATCGAAAATAACTTGGCGAAAGATAATATATTCTGGTCACCTAAAGTAATGTGATCTTGTTACACTACATAATACCTACGTGTCTATTGCTGTGTGGTTGCGAATTACCTATTGCCCAAGATTTTCATTTAAAATATTGCACACATGAGATAAACTCAATATATTTATAAACATGTATGTGCCAACGAAATATAAAAAATATACCGAATATTTTAACATGATAACGCGATTATAACATTTACGCTGCCTGTACCAAATCCAAAATTAAGTTTTTAGTGAGTATATGTGACCTTGTGAATTTGCTGCTTGAAAAAATATCTTTGTAGTAAAAGTTAATAATTAAAAGAGAGAAACAACAAAAAACCTTATCACTTTGACATCTCTCTTTTGAATAGCTTATTTCAAAATAGACAAGTTTCTCCTAGAAATTTTGTTACAAACTTCAATAAACTTACCGAGAGCATCCAATTCGGCAGCCAGTTCATCGTCATCAATCTCCGGCATGCCGTACTGGCGGCCCAGAGCTTCCTGCACCTCATCAGCCTGCTCCAACATGTCTGCAA
Organism: Helicoverpa armigera; assembly: GCF_030705265.1. Lineage (NCBI taxonomy): Eukaryota > Metazoa > Arthropoda > Insecta > Lepidoptera > Noctuidae > Helicoverpa > Helicoverpa armigera. Next base: position 8,948,125 of record NC_087131.1, on the reverse strand, counting down.
GCTCATCGTTAACATCCTGGAATGGTTTAAAAGTGTCATCAGTATTAGTTCAACATATTTTGCTAGGCATGAGATTACCCATTTTAGAGAGAGATACCCATTTGAATAAAAAAATATCCCTGTATCCTTTGGTAACGACATCACGCGTGATTGGTTGGACTAAGTAAGCTGAAAATTAGAAGGGAGGTAGCTTATACCCGGAACAAAAGACATAGGATAGGTAGTTTTTGTCACAATCCGGCTACAGGACGCGGGTGAAACCGCGGGCGGAAGCTAGTTATTTTATATTATTCTGTTGTATAATATTTGCCCATATATTCATTTTTTTTCTGGGTATGCGAATTACTTCCCATACTAAAATCATACATATTTCATCAGAAAAAAAATACCAATTTTACCTAGGGCATATGTTCAGTAGTTTTGAAGACTTTATAATATTAGTACAGATAAAAATGGATAAAACCAAAAACTGTTAATTCAAAGCAAGAAGGAACAACAAAAACAGTCTTAGTGACAATGAAAGTTCTTATAAGTAGTAAACTAACCTCAATGGTATCAATATTGATCTTCTTAAACTCCTTCTTCATTTGTGTGACTCCATCCTTCATGGCTGCCACAGTGGCGTGCGTGTCCTTGAGTGTCTGCGTAGCATAGTTGGCTTGTTCCATGTTGAAGGACTGCGCTCTGAGGTTCTCAAGCTGCTGTTCATACCTGCAGTAATTGTTATTAATGTAGAGTGCAGAAAAGTATGGAGGTATCGTGTTGTAGTACAACTAGGGCTGCCATCTCGAATTCGCCAAACCCGGACAAACATTAAAGAAACCCGGACATTTAAACAAAATAATACCTTATTTGTAATCCATTTACTATTAACGTATACTTAAATTCAATGAGGTGCTTCCCTACATGAAAAGTGTCTGGGTTTTCCCCGGACACTTCTTGAAACCCTGCCCTGACGGCGCCCGGACGGCCTCCAAACGAGGACAAATCCGGGGAAACCCGGACGGATGGCAGCCCTAAGTACAACCAACACAGATGTGTATTGTGCATAGTATGATTATGTATGTGCTACTTAAGTTTTCTTCAACTGTTGGTGTAGTGTATGTTATTTCAGGCATTTATTTTAATTATTTGTTTTGAGATTCTATCAACATTGGGTGTTTGTTTATTTTTTTCTTCCATCAATTCAAGACAATTAATAGTGTAATGCAATTTCGGTAAAATTTAGAGATGAAAATAAACCAAATGTGATTTTAAATTTCCCAAGATGGATTGGTCATTTTCCTAATAAGATATCACTAATACTTGAAAGAACTTCAGAAAACAAATAGTTATCAACATTCTTGAGAACTCAGACCTATAAACAATTTCCATCATACTGTAGGTACATATTACATTATCATTTACTGGCCAAAACAACAAAACAGTTGTTTTGGAATGAATGCTAAAATAGTAAATAATGTCAGGAAACATTGCTAAATAGACAGGAAGTTCTTACTGCCATTGTAATCACCCACTTTTTTAACAAGGAAACATTGACACTATGAGCAGAATCTATAATTAGATTGATAGGCTGAATAGCTTTGTTTTGGTGACTATGAATAACGACAAAAACAACAAAAGAAGAAACAAATGTTCTCTTACATTTTCTTCTGCTTTAATACCCTCATAGCTTTTTGTTTGACTGAATTCTTTGCTGGCCCCTCTCTCATCTTGTTCATCTGGTCCTTGTATTTCCTAAGTTCATTCTCCAGCTTCTGGACTTTCTGCTCAATATTATCTGCCCTGCTATCCACCTGGAATTTACAATCATTTGAGACATCATGGAGATATGAATCATCAAAAGTAACAACTAGTTTGCAAATGAGTGTAGAGTACACTTACACTACTGATACAGTCATTGATGCTAGGGCCAGGTTCCTTAGGCTTTCCTCTTCCGAATATTCTGTTCATCTTGAATAAGTATGTAGTTTATTCAAAACTAAAACCAAACCTTTGAACAGGATAAAAATTTCACAACAATTTTGACGTTTCGTCAATCAAACTTCGGTTTTTGACAGTAATGAAATGACACATAACAATTTTGTTGGTCTTGTTAGCTTTAAAAATAATGCAACTTTTTTAATTTTATTGCACATGTGCATGCAGCTTCATGAAATATGGATTTACAATCCATTCTTAATAATCTACTAGCACTAGGCAAAAAATTGCGCTTGGATAGATTTTGCAGCGTATGAGATCTAAGCTTAGCATTATTATCCAAGGCCTTTATTACTTGCAAACTAAGGGTCCTCAGCTTTATAATACAATACCCAATTAATTACACTCGCGCCTCGCCTCGTACCTCGTCTCGCAGCTCGCGAGGTAGCGAGTGCCTGTTTACACTCTCGTGCGTTCGGTTTGCGTTTGGCCGGCAACGCTCGCATCCCTTTGACTCGTGCCCAAAAAACCGCCTCCGAGGCGAGCGCCGCGAGTGGCGAGGCGAGCTGCGAGGCGAGGCACGAGGAAGCGTTTACACTCTCGCCTCGCGCCTCGCCTCGCAGCTCGCCTCGCCACTTCGCGAGAGTGTAAAAGCTGTAGTTCATTCATAATTGGTTTTTATCTTGGGGGGCTCATGTGGCTTATTACAAAAATGAGATCACGATCATTAGGGGGTCACACAGTCTTTGTCAAATAAATTACCGCTGACTTCTAAGCACCATTTTTTTTTATTGAAGTCGTGGTTTGAGGCATTGTGTGTTAGTTAGTTCGTCAAATTCCATTCTTCAAGCTTCAAGGTTTCTCAGTTAGTTTCGTTCGCCACACTGTGGGATGGATTTCGGGTTTCATAGACATCCGATTAGTAACCTCGAAAGTGATGACTTTTATGCCTGAATATCTTTCGGAAGACCACATACATACTTTAAAATTGTATCATTATAGTATAGACTCATAAACGGCTCATTGAGAAATTTTTATTCAAAAATTTGTATGAAGCTGAACGAATAAAAAGGCATATCTCCGGTCTCGCACAATTGGCCCTAATTATTTTTCAGGGAGTTAATCTTTGAATTATTTGAAATTTTTTGATATGTTGCATTATAAGGCCAGAGGTGCGAAACATTTTTTTTTTTAATTTTTAAACTTTTTTTTGTAAGTATCAAAAGTTTTAGTTTAGGCCAGCTTGGCGTCTATATCTAGTGCAATAAAAATAGGAATATGAATAGAGCCATGACAATATATGATAAATATATATTTAAGTGACAATTATTTAACTTGATTTAACATACATACATAACATAACCATTTGTAAACTATTCCTCAATCAATAAATATTCGATTATTTAAAATAATAAACACGATATATAAAAATAACATAATCAAAGATAAGTCATAATTAATTTGGAAACAATATTATGAAATGGCAATCTTAAATCTTAAAAAACATAAATTAATAAAATAAAAAATCTTAAATCTTAAAAAAAATAAAAAGACAAGTACCTATTCATGAAACTAAAATTAATGTCATAATAACAATCACACTCCAAATCATCACGATCATTCAGAGTCCGAATCAGAGTCAGAGTCCATTTCAGAGTCAGAGTCTAAATGAGAAATGTCTGTGAATTCAAACTCAGGTTGTTGAAGCTTAAGTAAATCAAGGGTTTCAGTAAAGAAAGTTTTCTTTTTCTTCGCATCAAAAGTGGGTCTTATCGATGAAATAAGTGGATCCGAAGAAAGAAGAAGAAAATTTAAAATGTCTTCATTGGAACTCACTCTACTTTTCTTACGGGAGTTGTGTTCCCTGAATCTTCGGAAATCCTTGTTGCGGGCTTCCGAAGCCTCTTCAGAGAGGTTTCCAATTGGTACGATCGCATTACAAGTAATGATGTCAGCTCCATGAAGTAGCAGTTTGTGCACGGTTGCAGACATGTAGTACCAACTATACAAGGACACGTACCTTTCAGCAGTTTTGTATGCGTAATCTTTGAATTTTATGGTATCCACATCCTCACCGGAAGTTATCGCTTGCAAAATAACAGCAAACCTGTGAATCAGTTCCGCATCGAGTCCTGTTATATCGGCAGTTTTCACTGAATCTTCGAAGAATTTTCTCGCTGTGTTACCGTCATTGGTCGTCTGCTTCACTACATCAATCAGTAAGCCGAGTTCATTTTTAAAACGATCTTGAACTATCTTCTTTTTCGCATCTCTTACATTTTGTTCTTCTTTTCCTCTTACAGACGATTTTTTGATATCAAGTCTGTATGATATATTTAAAAGGCATCCCATCACATTTATGCGTGCATGCAGCGAAGATAGTCCAAACTTCAACATTTCCGGTGATGTCACTCTTTTTTCTACAAGTTCCAAGTTGTTCATCTCGGTCGGTTTCGCTAAACAAATGTAGCATGCAGCATTGGACTTAGCCTCTGAAAGATAAGTGCAAATCTTGGCATCAACCATTGTCATCATGAGGTCATGGGTTACTTTGTTAGTTTTATATTCGGTTGGTCGAAGATCTGAAATTTGCTTTACCATTTCCGTTACTTCGGCCTTCACCACAGCCTCACTTTCTTTTATAAATTGAAACTGCACAGGACGACAAAAAGCTGGTGAACAAGGTTTTTGGTTTTCCCAAACTATTTTGTCTTCACACATTATTTTTAAAGGCACTAAGGATGTCATAAAAATGCTGGAATCATCGTCTGCAGAATCCAACTTTTGCTTATATCTACTTTGGCTCGATGCACCGTCACAACCCCATTTCGATACCAGAATCATTTCTTTTCCTTGTATGTTATCAGGTAAAGATTTTAATACTCTTTTGGCTGTAATGTCAAGTAGACTTTGCAGAGTAATTTTAGCCGAAGAATCAGTAACTGTGATAGAGTTCTCTGGTGGGTAACACTCTTTCTTCTCTTTTTGCACTTGGTAATACGAAGGGTATAAATTGCGAATGCCTTCTCGTATAGCTGTCTCTCTCAATGTCATGTATTGCCATTTTGACAGCTTCAGAGATAGCAATAAACCAAGAGCCTTCTGAGGTGTAAATATTTTCTTGGTGAATGGTTGTTTCACCATGACGTCTTGAAATTTACCAATTGACTCTGGATTTTTCAGCATGTGTTCAATAACAGAAGCCATGTTTTCCTTTCCATCCGCTTTTAATTTTGATACAGCTGCAAAAACCATTTCACTACATTCACCATCCAAGTCGCCACTTCTTCTTTTCTTTTGCTTCGTTCCCAAATCGTCAAAAGCTTTCCGAGGATGCTTCCTTTTGGTCATGGTTCCAACAGAAGATGTTGATGTAGATGGCTCTGCTTCATAAACCGAAGCTATTGATGCAGATGGCTCTGCTTCATAAACCGAAGCTATTGATGTACCTTGCACTTGGCTTAGTATGCAGCTAGGCCAGTCAATATTCGTTTGCAGCCAACTTTCATGTTTCTTTAGGAATATGTCCGCTTTCCGACTTACTGATTGCCAACGTTTGTTGACAGCTCTAGCAAATTTTCGGCAAAATTCCCGAAATGTCACACGATCTTCTTCAGATAAATTGCAGTCCAGTCGTGATAACACTGTTTCGAACAAAAATTGGTAGTCTGTTATTTTATTCGCACTTTTTAATATCACGAATAAATCTAAGTTAGTAACGATCGCAATATTCTCCATTTTGTTCAGTTGAATGTATTCAATTGCAATCGTCAATGCATACTGAGGGGATAAGAATTGGGATAGCACATAAATATCCGCTCTAATTGCAAGTAATTTTCTAACTACCCTCAACGTAATCAATAAATGATATTGAAATAACAATGGGGTCATTAGGGTTTACTGGTTAAAACGTTATTAACAAATACTTTCTTTGAGACACTAATATTACTGATTAAAGATATTATGTAATTAGTTAATTATTTGCAAATTTCACAGTATAGATTTAGGTCGTTAATGATTAATGTTAGAATTATTTCTCGATATAATTAGGTAAAGCTTATTAAATAACTAGCCTAAAAGTCATATTGTGAAATTTGTGTCATAGTCATATACACATATTATATTAATATACTCATACATGTCATACATACTGATATAAAAATAAATTTTAAATACAAAAATACTTATCGAATAATTTAAAGAAAAGTTCAATAAATGTCACTTAAATGTATATTTATCATATATTGTCATGGCCCTATTCATATTCCTATTTTTATTGCACTAGATATAGACGCCGAGCTGGCCTAAACTAAAACTTTTGATACTTACAAAAAAAAAGTTTAAAAATTTAAAAAAAAATGTTTCGCACCTCTGACCTTATAATGCAATATATCAAAAAATTTCAAATAATTCAAAGATTGACTCCCTGAAAAATAATTAGGGCCAATTGTGCGAGACCGGAGATATGCCTTTTTGTTCGTTCAGCTTCATACAAATTTTTGAATAAAAATTTCTCAATGAGCCGTTTATGAGTCTATACTATAATGATACAATTTTAAAGTATGTATGTGGTCTTCCGAAAGATATTCAGGCATAAAAGTCATCACTTTCGAGGATACTAATCGGATGTCTATGAAACCCGAAATCCATCCCACAGTGCGCCATGCCAATGACAGCAGATAGATGCACTTCAAATTGAAATTTAACTGGCAACACTACGAAAATTCAAAATCAATAAATCGAATAGTGCGATCGCGGAAGAGATTTTTTCGATATTTCACTTAAAATTCCAAAAACAGGATATCAAATCATTGCCTCAGTTAAGTGCTTGCATCAACAAATACCCGGAGCATCTCGTCGTCATGGCTACTAACGGTGGTGTCGGTGAAGCGGTATGTATCACTCAATGATTTATTTTGAAAAATCTCCAATTTGCACTTTAATCTTCTAAATGTATAACAATAAATATCTTTCATAATTACTGGTAAGAACTTTTTTGTAGAAGCAATAGCCATGTGCTTATTGCAAGCGGGATTAGCCGTCGAAAATCATTAACACTGATAAAATGATAACACAATCAACAAGTTCAAGTACAAACTAATATTCTTAAATGGACATCGAATTTAATATGATTTAAATATCGCGTCGACTATTTCTATTGACTCAATTGGTCTATATGTGAACACTAATGTTCTAAATTTGTCTTTGTGTTACTATTTAAAACCAGCATTATACAAAAGTCATACAGAAATTCAAGGACTATTGTTATTTATAGGGGATTAATTATTTTTGATTTTTTTTTAACTAATATCAAATAACAATATGACTCAATGGTTAAATTATCTCAATTTTCAAGAACTGACACAGAAATAAAAGATATGTAATTTTATTATAAACAACTATATGATCATCGACTAAGTTTTCCAAACTATGTCAGAGTTGTCTTCACGTTTAACCTGATGAGCTGAGTGCGAGTGGTTCGCATGGAGACTACCCGCCAATCCTCTTATTGTTTTTTGATCTTTCCTTCCTACTGAGTATCGCAACAACAAACTTCCCAAATGTAGAGCGGTCTGATGCCTCGTGGACTGCATGTTGGAGTTTCACCCTCCCATCTACATAATCCTGAAATTAAAAGTTCATTTTGACATCAAAGCATTATTATTCTAGGGCAAAAACATTACTTCGCAGTGTATGCTGCCCGGCGGTTGTATGGGCAAGACTCGTGCCGTCAAGTGCTGGAAATGGGATGTTGACCAACTAATAATGAACAAAGTATTGGGAAATATTGAGTATGGAGTTCTTATTTTGAATCGGCCAATAACCCAGAACCCTGGATTTATAAAGAGGTTGTGGAATAAAGGTATATTATTGCCAAGACTATTTACATTTTATAGTATAAACTTGTGGGTAAAGAATGAGAGCTACCTATGTTTTCAGTAGTGAATAGCTGTTGATTATAACTACTTAAACAATATCAAGGCTTCACCGCATGATGCCTGTATCCAAAGTTTTCAGTCAATATTATTTTTATCAGAATATATTGGTTTAACTACAACTGATGCAATGACTGTATTATAATTTTTCAGCTTCCGTTAGGATGACTGTCGACGGTGGCACTAAGCAGTGGGACAAGTTCCTGAGCAACTTCTCAGATGAAACAAAGAGTACCATCCAGGATCCGGACCTCATTACAGGAGACTTTGACTCTATCACTGATGAAATATTAGAGAAATACAAACAGAAAGGTTGTAAGGTGAAATTCCATTTTTTATTACTAATTTATGGTTATAAAATATTCAGTTAGTCTTGGAAAATATTATTTTATCATTTCCACTAAAACAGCTTTCTAAACTGCTGGATTTAAGAAAGCTATCTAGCTTTTTAATAGAATTTCATGTGACTTGATAAATTTTATAAGAATGTTTCAGTGTTGTAATTGTTGTTGTTTCTTATATATTTTCAGATCATTCACACACCAGATCAGAACTACACTGACTTCACAAAGGCTCTGCTGGAACTCAACATTCATAGCAACATGGTGGGAGTGCAGGTAAACTATGTGTCCTTCTATTTTTATGGCAACACTGCTTACTTTTTAGTGCTGCTATAGTAAAAAAATATTTGTTTATTGAGATTTAAGCAAATGTTATTATCAGTAATTCTTTACTGATAATAACACTACACCTTTCTAGATGTTCTGTTAAATAAAAGAAGAATCTTCATTTGTAACACAAAGCTGTGTAGGACTGTAGGAAAATAAAATATTAAGACCCAAGAATCATGTAACCAAGTAAAGAAAATTTCAGTGTTCAATTTATTTTCAACCAAGTTTCTTCAACAAAAGAAGTCTAAAGATTAATATACATATCCTTATTTATTTTCAGTTGACCCACGTCATTGCCATAGCTCAAACTTCAGGCCGACTGGACCAAATTCTGGGCAACATTCAGACTCTTTTCCTCGTAAGAGACAAATTCCTGGTCGGTCCCAACACGAACGTGTTCCTCATGTCTGATGACTGCATCTCTTGGCTGCTGCACCCTGGAGACCACGTGATCTATATTCCTGAGGAGTCTAGGCAGCATAAGAGGGCATGGTGTTCGCTCGTGCCAGTCGGTGAAACCTGCCAGCGTGTCACTTCTACTGGACTTAAATGGAATCTTGGTGAGTTTTTATGTAGGACTTATTGTAATTTGCATGGCGACATAAGTGTTCTTATGCTCGGAATTTGCTTGCGAATCGCATCCGTGTTTTGCGAAAACTTTATCTGTTCATAAGTAATCGTAAACTGCTAGGGCTTAATTGTTTCAGGCGATATTATTAATCAACTGATCATGCATGCGTAGCACCATTGTTATTGCATTTTTTATTACAGAATTCTATGGCCTTTTGTGGCACTTAATATACAATAACTGTAGATTATCTTTAATTACTTCGTATACCTGTATATCATTGTTATTTAGCAAATATTATTATTTTTCATAATAATCATTATTTTCACAGACAACCAACCTCTGCGCTTCGGTGGAATAGTAAGCACTTCAAACACTTTTGATGGATCACAAAAGGTGACTGTTAAATGCAGCCATACTCTGCTGTGGTCCATGAGAGTACCCAGTATTTCTAGTAAGTAGCTTTTAATTAATTTTTTACTTATAATTTAATAACATTGTCCTGAAATATTTATTACACAAGATTTATGGGATAGACATGACTACTTTTATACTTTTATATTTTTTTAAGTACAGGACTATATTTCGGAAGGTTGGGTACAGAAATTTTAAATAAATAAATATGAAAACTACATTACACCTATAAAAAACTTGAAGATGATGATCAAAACGATTCAATCGATAGCGGTCATAAAATATATAATTTCGCGCAATTTGATAAAAACGCTGAACGCATAACTTTAGTAAGCTGTGTAAGCAAATGCGCCAATTAAATCATTTACCATTGCATTTGTCACATGGTTTAAAAACCGTGACGTTATAGGTAATTATGGCGGCAAATATTTTACAGCGTTCAAAAACAGATTTATACAACTAAGTAGTCCAATATATTGGTATTTGGTGAACAACATGCCGCTTATCTGAGTTAACAACATATTTTTTTTTCCTGTGGAAACATTAAAAAAAGAAAAACAAAATAGGTTGATAATATTTTTTTCTTTGTTTCAGCTTAAAATGGATAAATTATGGGTATAACAGTATTTCCAACCAGTAAAATATCATAAATTCGGTGTCTATAAACTGCTGGCAATTTTACAGCTGTTTAATATAAACATAAACTTTTGTACTATCTGTCCTTTAGTAGAATTTACAAATCATACATTTAATTTAAAAAAAATAGGTCAAGTGCGTGTCGATTTGCTGAAAAAGTTGGGGTCATATATTATCACCAGTTTAGCCTTACCAAACTTTGTTGAGGTTGGCTTCCAGTCTAACCAGATGCAGCTGATTACCAGTTTTTTATCCTCTACCCAGTTACCTGGGCAACCCAGTTACCTGGGCTACCCAATGCCCCTTGTTAAGACTGGTTGTCAGACTTTCTGGCTTTTGACTACCCGTAACGACTGCCAACGATGCCTTGGTATGTTGCGGTGATAAGATGTTTGGCGTCGGTCTAAATATCCATGCCGTAGAATAAATTGTGAGATACAACAGGTTTATTATCGAACTTATTGAATTACTTTTTTGCACTTAATATACCTGCTGCTATTTTTGACACGCGCTTGCCTATTACGGTGAATATAATTCCCTTATTCTTCATATAACTGTGCCATGTAATATGTACTTACTGAATGTTCTCTAAGAATATAGGTATACGAATTGCTCTCATATTTTAATCGATACTAGTGTGTGATGCAAGGTTAGAATATTTGACTTTTAGAAGGGTTGAGATGGTCATTGTTTTATCAGTCGTGAAATAAAAAAAAAACAAATCGTTTTTTCTACACTATACTAACAAGAAACTTTGGAATAGCACGTCCTAACACATTTTAGTACTTAAGTTGCATCATGTTCAGCGTACGTTTCCAATTCCTGGATTTATAATAGGTGCCTCTCATTCATGCGTCGGAAACAAAAACCTTCAATTTTTTTCCTTAAACTGCCTAAAATGGTTCCATTGACGGTTAGTTCAACCAGTCGAAAAGTGTAGGCGTTCAAATAAACAGGAAAATGGCTAGGAAAAATTCTGCCTTAACGTGTTGCAAACGCTTCAAATCTTAATCCACAAGACCAGAGACGGGTTCACAAGATTCAAACATTTTTTTCTATAGGGGTTTAAAAGTTGGTTACCTAATAACAAAAGTTTCAAAACGTCAGGTAAAACTATAAGATACACAAATCTACTGATGATTGCATATAGAGGCTACACAACTACTTATAATATTTAGAAATATCTACAGGCTACTAAAGTACTAAAAATATGGGCATTATTTCAATCGTTGTTTCCCTTTGAACACTGTTATTTAAGCGTATGCAATATAGTGTACAGAAATATGATCTCAAGAATTATTCGATAAATTACTGGCAACAAACGCAGATCCAACCTGAGAGCGGTTTCCACAAATTCTCTTATTGATGTATACCGCGCGTTTGTATTACAAACATTAGGCAAGAATACGCGCTGATTAATCGTGCCGAAAATATCCCTATACCGCGTCGTAAACACCTTATAATTTGTTTTTATTCCTACATTGATCAAAAATGGCTGGACCGGTTGTAAATATTGATCGGTGAGAAAAGAGTTCGCGTTAGGACGGTGTCGATAATCAACTCTGTAATAGGGTATTTTAGTCTAGATGAGAAAAAAATTAAAAGTGTATTACAATGATTGTTTAGAGGAAAAGCAATCGGGAAATGTTAGTTTCACTTCGTAAGGTACATAAATATATTTTTTATTGCAGTTTAAAGTTTTTAGGTTTTTTTATCTGTCTTTGAACACTACGAAATGTCGCCGCCATGCTAATGACGTCATTACGGTAGTAAACAACTTTTAACCAAGTGTTTCTCATATTTATTTATATCCACTGGTACTTGAATCCATAATTTGTCTGGTGTTTTTACACTAGTGTTCTCACATTCAGAAACAACACACCAACGATACGGAGCATAATTACTCATTATTAAAATTTTCAATACATATCAAAATATGTATTACTGAAAGCTGTAGTTTGTTTACTAACGTAATGACGTCATGACCAAAACACAATCATGGCGTCCGTTGTGTGCCGCGTTTTCGCGAAATACGCGCGAAATTTGAAATTATGATAAAACAATTAATTTATATTCGTACATAACGTGAGAAAAAAAAATATTTTTAATTTTTTAGAGATATATTAAGACTAAAGAATTTATTTAAGATATATTTCAAAAATGCATGTAATACCCTGTGACGATAATATGTTTAGATACCTACAGGTCATTGCAAGGTTTCTCATTTAATAATGTGCTCTTGTCAATTTAGGAAAAGAAATGTAATTTTATATCCTGAATTCAAAAAAATATAGCCGTTTGCATGACGACCTACATCGATTCTTGAAAGTAATAAGATATCCAATACACACAGCAAAGGCACTATTGTATTTCAGATATTATTATACTTTTGCCTTAATAGTTGTTATAAGCTGTCAGGATATAATCTCCCATTGTTTTATTTTACGACTGGTGAACAATGACGTGCGGTGAGTAAATAACTGCATTAGTATGAAAGGAAAAATTGTAAACCTGTTTACTCACTTAGCAGTGTAGCACGTAACGTATCAGATACGGTATCAAGTGAGTACGTAGGCACGAGCCCGCTGCGAGCCGCTCGCGCGTGGAGCGCTGTAAGCTCGAAGTGTGCTCGTGAGGACTGTGGACGAGCCGTACCCACTTGCAGGATGATACCGTATCTGATTCGTTACATGCTACACTACTAAGTGAGTACCCAGCTTAAGAATATCACTAAAGTGACTCGCCATCATTCATGTCGTGGGAACGATCGTAAATATCCGAGTAATTGTATTGTATACGTAAATTACGAATTATAATTGTGATGATAATTAAAATTGTAAAATGAAAATTTGTTATTTTGATATTACTTATTGTTATTTATTATGGATTTCGATACCTATATTTCATTGTGAAATGATCTGACAATTGTCTGTATTGGTGCAGATTTTCATTTGAGAAAGCGTAGAAAATATTCTGTTTACTTTAAAATGTCTTCAAGTGTAATTACATCCACAAATTATTAATGACAAGTACATCCTAATTTATTATTACATATTTTTTAATCGAAACATGAATAGTTGGACAATATCAGTCTCTTGCAAGACCGCATTGATATTTTTATTTATCTTCATATATTTTGCATTGTTGTTTGTTTTATGCGATATTCAGAGTGCCAACGTGTGTAACGACGTGAAAAACGTAGGTCCGACTGTCGGTTTTTTAAGTTCTTATATGGGTTGGAATAATGAAGTCTGAGAACGTGATATTTTAATTGTTTGTCTTGTGATTAATTGCAGGCTATATTTTGTATTGATAGCACAACATTGCCAAAACACAACGCTCACCAAATAAGTTTACCTTTTAGTTTACGTTACCCCTTCTACCTCGGATGTTGTTAATTATTGTTCCTTGTTTAGTTTAGTTCAGTGTGTTAATGTTGGTGTTTTATTTAGTTGGGTTGAAATGTGATGTAGTTTATAATTTAGGGAATTTTATGTGATAAATGTTTTTTGTTAATCGTAGTTTGTTTTGCTAGTTAGCTTCGAGCTCATAAGCACACATACTCAAAGCGGAGTAGTCAATGTTTTCAAGATTAACAACTTATCCACTGGCGATAAAGTCGAAAATGCCATGATCGATTTTTCACGGCGTTAGTGCTTCGGAGCTAACCAGCAAAATGTAACTGTGATTTTACATAGTTATAATTTTATAGTGACATGTCAACTACCTTATATTGGTCAATAGTTAGTTTCTGTGTTTATAAAAAAAATCTCAAATAATTAAGTAGCAATCAAATAATAAAAAATATTCAAAGACGATATTGTAATTTAATCGTATAATATTAATTGTACGTATAAAATATGAAATCACGGTGTCTTCTATGTATGCTCAAAATGAAACTTAATATGTCTTTTTGAGCTCGTAAATGTTAAACATATTTCATACAACACTGTAGTTGTCTGCATATGTTAATTAACTTATAGTCAATTTTTGATCACGTATATCATTAATCAATAATATTCAATAAATGTACTTAGATGAATTTACAAATCAAACTTATAGTTGTATTTCCGTCTTAACATGTCGTCGAATTGATTAGAAACGTTTATGCGAACTTTTCAACAAATATCCTGACATTTACATAATTTCCATTAATAATTAAAATGGTACCTATATTCTTAAAAATGGTAAATGAACACAAACTGCATAAAAACTACGAGCACGCATATTTGTAAGGTTCGCATAAAACCTCCTTTACTTTTTACTGACTTAATCCAAAGACAAGAAATAGGTACTTAAATGTGTTTTGTTATAATCTACAGTTTCGCCTAAATCATCTGCTCACTGTTATTTTTTAATTTATTTAGATAATGTTATTTTTAAAGGCTACTGCGAATTATTGTGTAAATCATCAATGGATGTCCAAATCGATTTTCAATACTGTTTTACACAATCATAATCGCATCTGGCCATAGTTGATATTTAGAAAAAAATATTACCTAATATGTAATTTTACAATTCTGTTGGTGATGTATATTTTTTAATTATGTACTTATACAATATTTATTAACGAATGTACTTATCTTCAATAAATTATACAAAATTTAGACGAAAATGTACAGATTTTTACTTCCATTACATGTAACATATAATTTTCAGTAATATGATAGCTACATAATGGAAGGCAATTGATTGAATTACCTAAGTGACTCATTACAATGGATAAGGCCTCAATCATTACAAATCAAGGAGAAGCAAATGACGAGCGGAGATGTCATAACGGAATGTCTCCTAAGAAAGTAGCGTCGCCAAAATACAGTGTTCGGAGGACGAGGAGCGTTACCGACTTCGCCCTCATACGCCTTTTTGGTACCTGCCCATTTTTTTTTTAGTCAAAAATCTTTGACAGATGTGTCAAATAAATGAGTGTTTTGGTCACGCCCACCGTAAGTTTGACCAAGAAGAAGGCGTCTGACCTATCTGGCTTAAGGCATCTCCGCTCATCTCTCCTACCTCCGTGTTGTAAATCAAAAGGCAATTGGCATAAACACCGGTTGAGTGGAATATTGATTGCCTACCTGGCGTGTGCAGATATCATGGGACTTTCAATGGCAGAAATTAAAAAAAAAAAAATTATATTGCATGCGTTCTTCCTAGAAATGTGAGTATTTAATGGTATTTTAAATGGTTTCTTGCATTTTATTGGCAAAGACAAAATATTTTCTGCTTGTTCTATTTTTAGATGCTTACATAAAATCAAAAATAGTATAAATAGTATCAAATTAAACTCAAGTTCTTCGATCAATTATTAAGTGTAGTGTACAAAAGTAATTATTATCCGCAGTACGAATCACGCAATGATGAGTCGCGAGGCCGCGGAGGCTGCGCAGGAGTCGGCAGTGCTGCCAACCGCACGGCGCGATCACGAGATAGCTCTCATCCTCCTTATCATCAGCTGATGTGACAATAACACAAGCACGACTTCTTCACTTGTGTGAATATTTATCGCGGAATACCAACGCTTTATTCATACGTAAGTATTTTATGCATATTCCATTTTATTATAAGAAAATTCATATTTACATTTATCGTTTACTCCACCTAACTTAATTTATTCTGTCATAAATTATCTATTTAGCCGGTGGACCGTGTAAGAATTATGTTATGATATAATTTGTCCCCTGTTATTTACATAATCCGTTTCAGTGTAAACTATGATCCAATTTAATAGGGCCGATGTCATAAAAATGCGTTAAAATAAAATACAAATACTGAGTTTACATTAGCGGGATGTATAATATATAGACTGACAGGATTTACGTATTAATATGAAGCCATGCGCGTGCGCAAGTATCTTGAAACTTAATAAATTCTATGGGAAGAGTTAATAATGACGCGAAGCTACATGATTAAAACGTTTAAAATACCCAAAGTTAGGGAACAATTTAACGATCACATCACGAAGTTAGCATGGTCACATGTTCGGCGGCACCAACATGCCAATATGAACCCAACGTCAGTTGCTTACCGCGCGTCTCTCGCGCCAAACGTGTTACTGTGCGAGGCTGCGATACGAAACACGATCACTGGTGCGTCCTACCTCACAATTTATATTAACAATACTAATCAAAACCTAATCGCCTTACTAATAAGGTTCATTTCCGCGGTGCATTTGAGCGGCTAACAAAAATTCCTGAGTACTTAATTGCATTGAATGTAACGTACGAGCGATAGCAGCCGCCTTGACTACGAATCGAGCCTTTACACGAGTTAGTGGTTGATGACTTCAATCGAACGCATTTCTTTACGTTTGTTCGTAATTAGTGAAGAAATTGTTTTGATAACTTTTGTAATTAAGTGATGCTTATCGCATAAGTTCGTATGTAGTGTAAATTCTTGATCGTAAAATTGTTTGACTGGTGTTATTCGTTTTTATGATGCTTAAACATTTCTTTGGTCCTGTGACTTATCTTGAGTTTTATGCAAATGATTCCGTTAATATTTTAATTTGCTCGTAGTATTTACAGTCGCCTTCTGAATAATTATTACAAATTGTTACATGATTCATTCTTAGTGTATTGGGAGGTCTATCATTATTATTTATTATACCATTATCAAGTTCATAAGTAAAACAGGCGTCCTCTTGTGAGTTTTATCTTAACATTGCCCCTCAACAGTATCTCGTTGAGATATTTTATCACGTGAAGCTGTTCGTTGCCTCAATAAGCGTTATTTTTAAGAGTTTTCTTATCATTAGTCTGTGTCAATATCTGGCTAGTATCTATGTCAGGCCGGCTATACATTTTATAGTACTTCATTTGTATGTTCTTTCAAATCTGTCTGCTTTTTATCCACCTGACTCACTACACCTGGCTAGTTTTTTGCAGTATTTCAGTTATGCTTATAAATCACGTGCCTGAGATTTTGAAACTTTTGAAGGCTGATCTCATTGTTCAGCTTCATTAACTGATATTTCTAACAGATTATCTAAAACCAGTAATTTCATATTACTGCTTGATGATTCGGACACCTTCAAAATTCTTTTCCTATTAGGTACTAAAATTTTCATTTGTTTCCGATCCATCATTCTGACTGCAAACACCTGACTAACATCATGACTGAAAACAGTCTTCCGAGTAAGACATTAACTCGAAGTTAATACTATTTTACGACCACTCGCCATTTCCTTAGAAAGAACATTATATAGGTACGAACGCTCTTAAACTCTTTGCTATAAAATCTTCAATTGATGCATCAAAACAGACTTAACCATAGAAATCTAAAAAGTATCTTCTTAAATCTATGGTCTTAAATCACGATGTCGTATAAGAAGTGTTATATAACATAAGCAGTATGTCTATGTATTACACTAGCCGTTTTCCCGCGGTTTCACCCGCGTCCCGTGGCAACTACTGCCCGTACCGGGATAAATATAGCCTATGTTACTCGTGGATAATGTAGCTTTCGAATGGTGAAAGAATTTTAAAAAACGGTCCAGTAGTTTTTGAGCCTATTCATTAAAACCAAACAGACAAAGTTTTCCTCTTTATAATATTAGTCTATCTATTACATAAATCTTTCAATAACAGTGTCAGATTCGTTTAGTAACATATCGGACATGACATGTGTCGCCATCATTCCAGTTAGGTGCTATCAATTCAACTCTATCATCTGTTTCGAGGTTCGTCTGAGGTGTTTGTTTAGCGAACGATCTTGGGAGTCACGTGCTAGATAAGGCACTAGTTTTCTTATTTAGATAACCGTTTCTCATTCATCTCAAAGTCGATCTATGATAAGGAAACTATAAACATGTAAAAAGCATTTGTAGGAATCTTTAAAGTATCGAAACCGTAAGAGGAATTTCCAAAATTGACAAAATAACGGATGTTAACCCAAAATTAGACAGCTGTGATTGATTACCTAGATTGAAAAGTTTATCTTTAAAAATATCCACCTCAAAGTAGGTACATAAGGTAATGAGCCAACAATTATTGCTGTTACTCTTAAGATCAGAGATAATGAACTTCTAATTTTAATTAGGAAAGTACGTACCCAAAATAATGAAATGTTCGCAGTCACATGTTTTCTAATCTGTGGTCCAAGTATGAGCAGTAAAGTAAGCGTAATTGAAACGCAAGTAATCGCCCAACTCAACTACACTCACACCAAAGAAAGTTGAAATTTTAATAACCTTCAATGGCCATAATAATTATGAATTAATTTGTAAAACTGACAAGTTTTGGACATTGAGTACTTAACATACGTGTGTTCTGTAAATGGAGTAATAAAACAAATGATGGAGCGGTTTCGCTTAAAATATTAACTTGAGAGTGCGAAGTCGCAATTACAGCAAATATTGAAACATTTCCATGAGTAATGAGTGCAAGGTTTGCCTGCGAACAAAGTTATTAAAAACAAATGCTAAACAGCGTGTTGTAATTTCCCAATGACACAATACAGTGTCTTCCCTTAGAAACCAGATTATCTTAGATCCCCTTTCTACCCCTATTTGATCTGATCTTAGCTCCAAAAATTGATCAACGATTCTCGATATTGTCCAGCAGGACCCCAAAAACACATCATGTATAAACAACATATTATATTATTGGCAAATGCTCCAATAATACCCAAACCGTACTTCCCATTCGTCGTATTTCTGCAGAATTACGATATTTTACGCGAATGTATTACCTATAAATATTGCAATTATGTGTTTCCTGCTGTTCTCAATAGCAATTTGTTATGGGCTGTCATCCCATATCTGCGGCGATGTTCTCGATCATTCCGTACTGAAATAGCTTCGTTTATGTTAATCCTATCATGAATTGCAATTGTTTATGACTAATAGTGTCGAAATATTCCCCTGCTTACTTTGAAGTGTACCTGCACCAGATTTTTATGAAAGTATTTTCAGGCAGCTAATTTATTGTTGCTGAACGTCGAACTTTTGGTTTATAAACATGCGGCAGCTAAATATAAGTATATTTCTGTCAAGAATGCTCCCGTATCAGGTCCAAGATTAATACGCCCTGCGTATAAATAACTCATGCTAAAATTAAGTGTTAAAAGCATTTTCGAAAATAAACATGTAAAAAATCTCTCTACTGTGACTGATGCGTGATTTTTCCTTAACTACCCATTACTTATTATCTGCAGTCTAGATTTCCATCCAACAATAATCAATATTAAATCATGTATCAATTAAGGACAAATAAAAATAAACCGCTTTGATTAATTGCATGCGGTTACATTCCATTCCCGTAAAAAAACAGTTAAAAGGTCAGGTAATCGGAAGCGATATTAGCAGTCGACACCGGAAACCGACATCGGACGACTGGCCTTTGAGAGAACAACAGTACATGTAGGTAATATATGTACCTACGTACCTCTAACCTTCACAACACTGCTGGTACGATTTATCCTGCTCATGATGTCATAGTTCACGAAACTCCAGTATTCCGCCGCGCAATCATACAACTTGATCAGAATCAATTATCTCATTGAAATGTCTTTCAGCGTAGCCTTTTCCTTATCTATTTGTAAGACTAATCAATAGCTCATAAATACTCATTAATGACTATTATCGCTTTAATAACACTTTCAATAAGACATGCAGATAAAATGATGAAATTTTATACAAGTGAATATTTGAAGTTAAATGAGCTGGTTCGCTTAAAACGACCCGTATCTTCCCAATGCATAAACTCTTATCGTGCGCAGTCTTCAAATATTGATTTACATTCTTTAAATCAACTGATCCACTTACAGACATGAGGAAATTGTTTGCTTTTCCACATTTACTCGATACTGAATTACAAAAATGTAGGGCAACGAAGATATTTAAACAAATGCGATGGAAGTGTGGATACAATGAACTAGTGTTAACGACTTCAAAGTAAATTCAGACCATATTTCTTTGACGCAAAAACGTGTTGCCTATTCCAGTAGGTGACAAAATAGCTTCAAAACCTGTCTGTTCGTTTAAATATTTGCTTGTTCAAAAAAAATGTGTTGCCATTGTCGTGGGAACATTAGTAGGTAAAGCTAGTGAACATTATTCAAAATAGCTCAAGCAAAGCTGAATATTCAATTTACTGGAACAGTGGTTCTGTAGAAACGAGTGTAACGCCTCTCGGCCGGTGTTTGTTTCTGGTAATCGTTACTAATCATGCTAACTGCTTTGTCAATCATTTGTTATGATAACTACTCCGCTGGTGGCTGCTCAAATGAAACTCATTTGTTTTTACTTGCGTCAGAACTTACCCAAGAAATAATAAGAGGTGTGTCTATTGCACTGGTTATACAGTTCGCATTTTCGGTTCATACATAGAATAAGTAACTGATGATGATACCTATAGAATAAGTAAAATGAGTTCCAACTGTTTTATTATCAATTTTGTGTGTTACTGGATGTTATATTCAAATGTTTTTGATTCTGATACTCCCACGCATGTTTGCATAATTTTAGCGATTTTATCTACTAGAATAGTCGGACAAAAAATTTTTTGGATGGACAATTTAAATCACTTTAATATATTTATCTACTACCTACACATGGTGTGGTCTAAATGAAATCATTTAACAGAGAATTTCGGTAATTTGCAGAAACTCTTCTCTGATTTATTTTACCTACACTTTAGCAGTTAATATTGGTAAGAAATATTTTCTGCAGTCACACGGCAAATAAAGGTGTTAAACATACATAGGTATCTTTATTTGCGTTGAACAGCACGAACTGATTACAGAAAAAATCATAAAACCAACATTCATATAGATAACTTGCGTTCAAAGAAGGCAAACATTACAACGCAAAAGTTTACTCAAGATGAAAAGTTGTTTGGAAAAAGTAGACACTGCGTCACTGGTTTCCGTAAGAAAATGTTTAGGAAGTAATCTTATAACAATACGATATCATCTGAGAATAATAGCTTTTCACATAAAAACTGGTCGGCAATAGTAGTTTAAGTAAAAACTATTGGCCTTGCTACTGACCGCGAAATGCGAACGTGATTCCTGCTTCATTGGATGGGAACGACAGTTTTTTTGTTAGACCACGATTTGCATTTGAACATGATAGTTTTAAGGCCTATAATCTTCAAACAAATCAGTTTATAAGTAAAGCCGTTCTATCAAATGTATTTATTTAACCTATCGTGTGTTTTAGACGTGGATCCACGCGAGACACAATTAATTTTCTATTGTTCTCTAATTAGCGGCATTCAAGAGGTTAATCCTTACTTAGTTCATAAACGTTCGTTCAAGTCAAGGCAACATTAAGCACCCAATTGAACTAAATTACTTCAGCGCTAAGATTCTAAAGCTACGCATACGTGAGTGAACAAATCACTTGCTGTAACAAAAACATTTTAAGTACGTACTTCAAAAACAATAATAATTGCCGTCGATAGCGTCATTGTTGTTACTGTCAACACTTCTGACTGGATTTAAAGTATTTCAAATGCTGTCACATCACAGCAAAGTTGTTATTTGATTGTAGAATAAATATTCAAGCTTGCAATATCTAAGAGGGGAGTCGTGTGCCAATGCAATCCTTTGCCTGGTAATAAGTAAATGAAAAAAAAAAAAATTCAATCATCAATCTTTTTCAAGCTCGTGGGGCTTTGTTATGACCTTAAGTTATCCTCCTGTATTACATTCTCCTATCATTTCTCTAAGGCCTGAATTAACAATAATACTTACATATCAACACTAACTTCACAGTTTTCAGTTATTATCACGTGCATTCAGTCCCGTACAATTCTTATTTCATGACATCTAGTTATATCTCACAAACATCATGATTAGTGGGGTTTCCTGCAACGCAAACGCGTCCCATTTTAAGAGCAGTTCCAGGAGATTATAATTGTTTACTTTGTTACGATTTAATAACGATGTCATCAGATTGCATTGAAGTGCAGTCTTGTTCTTAACTACTTTTGATATTTCAAACCGCAGCAGACGTAATTGTTCGTTTATACTAATATGATCTTAATTAGACGATTGAAGTCCAATGAAACTGTTTGCTTTTAAAAACATCTTGCACGCATGAGTACGCGTATCGAATCTGGTGTCACGCTTAGTAACCACAACTCGTTCAATGTTTAATTCGCTAAAAAGTGGCTCAGACTACCCGTAATTTGTAGCATGACTCACTTGATGTTGTTTCTACTGCAACCATTTGTGCTGGCAGTCTGATCAAATTATCAAACGCCGAACTTCCATTAGCGAAAATTGGCAAGGAATATGACTGACATGAGCTAAACTGTCCAATGTCCAGACTAAACGCTGCGACTTACAACGTCAATATGGATGTTTGATCATCTATTTCTAATAAGTCATCCATCTATTACTTTGCTTGCTACATAACCAGTTTCAAATGGCGAAAGTGTCTCGTCGGTCCATTCAGAATGTTAATAATTTCATCTTGTTTAACTTTTTGCTGACCAATACACGTATTGCAACAGTCGAGAATCCGTAGGTGGTTATAACATAACTGATAATGGCTACAACCTAACAAATGCGACCACTGGCCATGCTCGACTTTTAACCCATATTTGGCCGTGCCCATTATTCTTTGGGACACAAAGCACGCGCCAATCCAACTGCTAACAATGATACTAATATGTTCGGATCCGTATATAGAAAAGCGATCATTGTTAAATAACATACTGAATATTGTCGGTCCCATAAGCAGGCAATGGCAAAGCAATGTCATGTCTGTCAATTCACACGTTACCGATAACTTGCAATAAGTAATCATAAGTCAACCTTGTGACGTTAAGTGATAATAAGTTGAAGTTGCCCCCATTTCATTGAGCGACCGCGAAAACAAATTGCCTACGTTTGCCCTATTGTGTTAATCACATCTATAGGTATTGGCAGGTGTCGAAAATGGTCCGATACGTGCAATATGATGCCTCAACTATTACCTACACCTAAACTGTTTACACTACAGTGGCTATGCACTAGCATTCCAATTATTTTCCTAACTGCTTAACGCGCAGTTGGATCGCGCCGGATCAAATTAATTTATGCTAACAAATTCTTAAAGCGATATGGATTTGATTCAATTCTTTCGACCGTTGATTGTTTCTGACATTCTTACAAGATTTATTAGACACGCAATCCTGTCACGTTCTCCTAAAACCAGAACCAGTTAGCCCAATCATCGATCATTTAACATTTTTTAATAATGAATACCTATCTGATGAGACTGTTTTCTTCTATTTGCAGAAACAAGCGGGGCACAATAGACCACCAATATGGGGGCCATGTTCCGCAGCGAAGAGATGGCCTTGTGCCAGCTCTTCATCCAGCCTGAGGCGGCCTACACGTCCGTCTCCGAGCTGGGAGAGGCAGGCAGCGTACAGTTCAGAGATGTAAGTATTCTTCCTTTTGTTTATGTAGCTTTAATGCTATTTAGGTCCTGGAAGAAATGAAGGTGATATCGCCCATGTACGTATAGGTACAGTTTTCTAGTCTAGAACCTTCCAAAAATACTTGCTAAGACATATTGTTTGAGAAAAGGAAATTCGCAAAGGTCTGGGGAGCCTCAAACTGATGATCGTTATTTTCCATTAGCTACACCTTCCAAGGCTTCCCTGTCTTATTTTGAAACCGGAACACAAGACAGCAAAATTGATTGCAACCACATGCATATTCATAAGGCCGAAACGAGCAAAAACATAACTGCTTTTACAAACATCCTTTCGCATTTAGCACACACTTGACATATTTAGTGGTTTGTCGAGACGAATTAAGAATAAAAAAGTGTACTTGCATAATCATCAGAAAGTTGTAAGCGTGACGAGTTAGTCGGCTTGATCGATCAGTGGGGCGGTAAGGCGAGCAGGTTGGTGATTCGGGGCCTTCAGACCGTCTGGGCCACGAAGGTGGTCCCGCAAGGTCCCCCGTACCTCGCGGCGGATCAACGCATACGCATAAATTAACCAGACTACATTCGATGGCAGTTTATGTTAATGGCAGCAGCTCGAATGTTTTCCTTATTCAGTTTCTAGTACTTGTTTTTCTAAAGCATTGATAAGGCTACAGTTGACTCAAGGTATTTGAATTAAATTAAGCGTAATATACCTACCTTGTGTTGTGAGAGAAATATTTGCATAAATAAACGATAAAATGCAACTATTGTATGAATGAGGAATTTTAACTAAGCGAGTGCCTAGTGTATTCTAAAACTAGATACAGTTTATTGCGTCAACTGAGATAAAAAAATTAAACCTTTTAATCTGTGTTGCCTCAAGTAAGTAAATTGAAGCCACACTAATCTTAGATGGAACAAGGCAAATATTTTTTGTCCCATATTTACTTGGATGGAATTCTGCGAGCTTAACCACAATACCAACGTAGACACACAAAATATCTGCATGATTTAAAATCAATTTTATGAAATAATTTAATAATTCAAATGCTGACCGAAATATAAATTAGGTAATGTCAGCAAAGGTCAAAGTCAGCATAATGAATAACCCTGTTATAGATTTAAAGGTGGGCAATATAAATTGAATGTGCAGTGACTGTGTATGCGTGAGGATGCAATACTTCGTGGCTGTGATGTTAGACCTCCCGTCCAACCGGTTTCCGTCAGCCGCGCCTGATTTACCCCACAATGGCTTTATTGCGACAGGATTCTCATAAAAACTACGTAAAGAACCATGGAATTATGTTGTTTTTACAGCAAAAGTTATGGTATTTTTATGTGTTCTGCAATAATTATACCTAGCGTCAATAGATAATGTTAATTACTTCGACGCAAGTACATTGTAGTTGTTAAAGGTGCAAAGTTAAATTTACAAGTTTTCTTGAAATATAGATAAGAGAAGTATATCGTGTCGTATACTTAGGTACCTACCAATAAACCATTCTGGCAATGCCAATGAATACCGAATTCGTTCCTTGTTGTCTCAAAGGATCATTTTCTTGAATATAATCCATTGAAATTTAACCAGCCTCAGCTAACACCGCGAAGGTTCCGGATAGTTGAATAAACATAACTTCGGAAGTATAGATCAATCTTCTTAGTACTTAGAAACTTAATTACCATTTTATAGCTACCATGACATACAACTTACAAGTTATAGATAAACGTTACAATCATATAAAAGACAGTGCGTGAAAGCTCGCAAGGTCTTCGACTGACGCCTACAGTTCCATTTTCTATAGACGACCTCGGTATTTCTGTTTGTTTAAACAACCAGTAATATATTAGCAAGTGCATGGCTCTCTCTAACAACAGAACAGTTCATTTAGTACACATGTATCAAATTAGTCATGATGGATTACGTAACAAATACAATTTAGCGCAAAGCCGAACTCATTCTACATTGTAGGTACCTACTGAAGTTTTGCATGAAACAGTTTCACGAGAAAATTGATTTTGTTTTTTTTTTTTGTATGAATGTGATATTTTTTTAAAGGTCTCTTTTGTTTTGTACACAAAGCTAAAATTTATCATTAGGATTGAGATGGGTTCCTGGGAACTCTCAATACCTATCTTACCTGGCAAGGGTAAGATCATAAACCCAATTGCCTGACATTTGTTCAATTGACTGACATCAATAAGATGCAGAATTGTGAGGATAGTTCCAGATTTGATTAAAGCCAATGTAAGCTAAATCTTGGAAGTATTAAATCATAACGTAGGTACCTAATTCATAAACTATGTATCTACCTTTAACTTAAAGTGAATGATAAGTGCCAACAATTTCAATTTTCACTATCCTATTAAATCTTCACCATCTGTCTTGCCACCACGAGCTGTGAACAATTTGCGTCAATTTAAAGCAATCGCATTACCAAGCGGGCGACCCTGCACTCAGGATACCTCTGCCGGATACGGTCGCTCAAAAACATTGCTCTAAGGCGCCGAACATTAAGGCTAATTAGTTGCCAAGTGCCGCTTAAGCAAGACAGTCTATTCTAATTGACACGAACTATTTTAACGACAGGCGAGCGCCAATTAAGCGTATGTGATTTACTGTTTAATAAGCAGGACCTTACTGTTGATATTGAACGTTGGATTGAAAAGTTGTTTTCACATTCACAGATTAAGTATTACTCCTAAGAGTAATTTACTTAAGTCTAACTTACGAGCAGGACTTTTTTCAATATTTTCGGGTAATATACTTAGCGGAAACCTTTATCAGCTTGCTGATGTTAACATGACCTCTGATGTAGGTTGACCCTATTCTAGAACATGAATCCTCGAACAAAATTATAGGACTTTACAAGGATAAAAGTGGAATAAATAAATTAATCACCTGCAGGACAAATTAAACGTAATAGTAACTGCTAGGCGACTCTGATTTGTTCAATAGGTGTTCGACTATGAGTCACGGCTAGTATTTAACAGTCTTATGTTTGTGTTCATAATAAATACATAACACGCCTAGGCCATGCGGTTGTAACAATGCGTATGTTTAAATTAATTTGTAAATATGTTTTGGAAGTTTCTAGATTCGTTTGATCGAGATTCTGTGGGAATTTATATGTGGGACAGTTCTATTCCTTGTCATGTTTTTGATTTTAGACAAAACAAGGAGTGAATTAGGTCATGGCCATTAAGAGTACCTAGGTACCACACTGCAGTTTAAACAGTCGGTAGACATTTGGCCCCATGGTAGGAGACAATATTTCTTGTAATAAAATTGGAACTTCGGTCAAAGTATTTAGACGGCCAAATACCTGATAGTTGTTATATGCCTACTACCGTTCATATAAATTGTTAATTCATTATAAATTGAAAAGTTTATTTAAATCTGAGAAAATTAAGTCTTTATGATTCTAAAGTTTTATTATACAACTGGTTCGAATGCTAATATAATTATTCTTGATTATTATACTTTGACCTCTACGAGTTTAAAGTCCATTTACTGATTTATTTATTCAGCCAGAGTCTGATTAAAACCTGCGTGCGATTTGGGTTTAACCTTTGGTTATTTTAAATTCAGCTTTTAGGCACCGTGTGCTTAAACACACTTAGCACGTATTTTTCGCCTCATAAAGTTAATTTAAATCCGGGTACAAAGGGCATATAAATAATACCAAATGTGTCCAAAGTTCAACAGACCAAAGGACAATAAGAATAATAAAGCTGTTGGTTACTTTGTAAATCTTTTCAACTTTGTTGTAAAATATAAATAACCCAGCAAATGAGTTTGTTGGGGAGAGCCGGCAGTACAAATATTAAAGTCTGAAGCAAGACCTATTTCTGGTGTTCCTTGTAAAGGGTGACGGTGGAATAACAGGCCCTAGAAAACAGCTTCCTGTCCGTAATTGTATATCTACAATTCGATATCTAGTTTTTTTTTAACTAGTAGTGACATAATAGGATTGAAAGAATAACTAGGTTGGCGGCTCTTCTATGCATAAGTTTTGTCTGTTTTTAACGCTTCTAATTATTGCATTACTCAACAATAAATGCCAATTTATCCCTTACAGCTGAACCCAGACGTGAACGCCTTCCAACGTAAATTCGTGAACGAGGTCCGTCGTTGCGATGAGATGGAACGCAAGCTGCGATACATTGAGGCTGAAGTGCATAAAGATGGCGTGCACATCCCGGCCGTTAAAGAGGCCCCCCGAGCCCCTAACCCGAGGGAGATCATCGATCTTGAGGTGAGAAATATATTTGTTTTTTTTTTCTAGAGTCCAATATTTGTTGGTTACTATACATCATATATCTTTCATATCATATGCCTACTTCATGAGGTCAGGAGAGCCTGATGGTAATGGGAGAGATTAACAGCGGAGTCTTAGTGACTTTCCGGTTCTGACTACGGAACCCAAAAAGGAATTTATATTTGACCTTCAAAGTTAAGGGACAGGTTTCTATGGAACGTAATGGAATAAGTTTTAGGGCCAACATAACAATAAAAATTTAAATTATCAATCAATCTTCTATATAAGTATTTTGTCTAAAAGACGGGTAAGGAAGGGTTTCTCAGAATCGCATACGAGCTCCAGCCATCCCGTTGTTTTAAAGGTCTTTTCTTGAAAGAGCTAAATATGGAAGTGGGCTAATCGCGTTCCAAATTGGGAAATTAGATTATTTTTCAGTATCCATCTTCACTTCATTTATTAAGTTATTTATAAGTATGTTCTCACAAGCTTCATTCCCGACCTCATTCTTTATACAAAAGACATCTTGCAGCAAGGTTAATTATTTACATAAATAAACGGGATAAGAGATAAAGGGGTACATACAAATATCGTTCGAACAAGGAGAGGTTGTCAACCTGTTTTGACCTCTATTGTAAACGTATGTAGGTCTCTTTTCACTAAACTCCACGCGTCGTGGCCAGAGATAATGGACCACAAAGTACTCTCACTTCCTGAAATACAATATGTTTTGTCAACAAAGAATGCAGTATGTTCAAACTGTTGTGACCATAAAAAGGCCACAGTTAATGGAACAGCGTACTTCAATTGAAAGTAGTTCGCAGTTTAGGGGTCGTTAAATATGTATTTTATTATGTACCTATTCAAGTATGTATGCAAGACTTAAATATATTATGTATTGTGTTATTGGTAAGGTCGCATTTTTTAGTATCGATAAACTAATCGATCTTTTACAGTACTGTAACATATTTTAATTCATTTATGTTGTAATGTAAATCATCATGCTAAAGGTAACTAATTAGTAATTTCTCTATCCAGGCCCATTTGGAGAAGACGGAGAATGAAATCCTGGAGCTGTCCCACAACGCAGTGAACTTAAAACAGAACTACTTGGAGCTGACCGAGCTGAGACATGTGTTGGAGAAGACTGAGGCCTTCTTCATCGCTCAGGAGGAGATCGGCATGGACTCCATGACCAAGTGAGTAATATTCTCCAAAATTACCAAAAAGTTGCGAAAGATTATTTGTTTGTAATGCTTTCACATAAAAACTGATGTACCTATTAAAATGGCTCGGTAAAGTAAAAGGTAGTCAATAATAACTATAAATATTCCTTAGGACTCACTGCCAGGTATCGCAAAACACAATTTATAAAATGCTATGTAAACAAGAGGTACATAAAAATGGTAAAAGGATTACGGATGTACATAAACATGTAAATTGTATACAAACTAGTAAACTTAAATAAAGTTTACGCCGAATAAGGCGTTCTTAATTTGCACATTCTCTATGCGACACAAAGTCAATATTAACTTATTTACTATAGGTAGGTACACAGTTTATAAACGAAAGCTATAACAACAATAGAGGAAAAATAATGAGGTAAATTATTGAGTCACCTTTTGATCAGTGCTATTGTTCACCTCTGATGATCGCATAGTTCTCGTCATGTGATGTTGACGTAAATACATACAGATGTAGTATAGGTACGGTTACTTGTTTGAAGCTAATAGATACCGAAGCCATGGGTGGCCAGAAAGTAGCTAAGTATAAGTAAGTGGTCGAAATTGTAACGTAGACCCAATTTTGTTAAACCTGAATTTAATGTCCAAATAGGCCGAACTAAAATAACAAGAGAACATTGCTGGCTATCACTGATATTTACCTATGTAATGAATCTTATGTCTCAAAGAATATACTTCCTCTCATTACACCCACGGCGTGAGGGTTTTAGCGTGAGGGAGGTTATATATTTTGTACCTTTTGATCTTAAGAGCAATCTCGCAGTTCCGCCATCGCAACATAGATCTGGTACTCTCTCAAACTAACCGAAACCTTATATCTGGCAAACAAATATGACTAAAAAGTAAATATCACGAATATAACTTGGTCCGCTTTTTTCCCAGATCCCTGATATCAGACGAGACAGGCACGCAAGCGGCGACGACGCGCGGTCGCCTCGGCTTCGTGGCCGGCGTGGTGCAGCGTGAGCGAGTGCCCGCCTTCGAGAGGATGTTGTGGCGTATCTCGAGAGGAAATGTGTTCTTGAGGCGCGCTGAACTTGATAAGCCTTTGGAAGACCCTGCTACTGTAAGTTTTGTGATTTGTAATTGTTGGCATTTATGTGAAGTTTAAGAGGCAACTTCAAAAATATTCGCAAATAAGCCAGAAACCTCATTATATGTAGGTATCTTTATGAAGTTTATTTTGATATACCTGCACAAAATTAAGACATCTTAGATTAGAACATGAATTTAGTTGTTTCTGAACATTTTTGCAATTGATGTGATATTGATCAGAAACTTCGACGTTTCAATTCTAACAGCTATTGTATTGAGAAAATAAAAGAGCTTTTTTTAATTACAGGGTGTAAGATCTAAAATTTTTCAGTCTCAGTAGGGATAAACTGCAAGTCAAACATTTCATTTTTACTTCTAAATCTTAGTTAACTTTACACACCTCTTCCAGGGCAACGAAATCTACAAGACAGTATTCGTAGCATTCTTCCAAGGAGAACAGCTGAAATCCCGCATCAAGAAGGTGTGCTCCGGTTTCCACGCGTCCCTCTACCCGTGCCCGCCATCCAACACGGAACGACAGGACATGGTCAAGGGAGTCCGCACTAGGCTTGAAGATCTTAATATGGTGAGTTGGTCTAATCTTGATACTTTTCGTTTTAGTTAGCTCAGAGGTTTTGGCTGGTGTTGTGTAGGTGTGTGAGAATAGTTACATAATTTATCCATAGGGATTTACTCGAGAGTCGAGATACACACTTGCTCTCGCTATTCGGTCCAATTATATAATGTCATGTTGACTGCAAAAACAAAATTGTCAACATGATCAAAGGAGTCCATACTAGGCTCGAAGATCTTAATATGGTGAGTTGGTTAAGTAGTGTTTGGGTGGTCGTAATACTTGTAGTTTTAGTTAGGTTGGAGTTTTGGTGTGTATGAAACAATAGATGCATAATGTGTCTAGAGGGATTTACATGAGATTGGCACTCCTCGGCTTACGGTTAAATTAAAGATCTTGCAAAAACAAAATTGCTAAAAACGATCAAAACTATGCTTTGTTGTTAAATTATGGTTCCTTTAATGCATTTACTAAATAAATACTACATTATTACTTTTGTCAGTTTAAATAAGAGACGTAAAACGATACATTTTGTCGTGATTTTCAACATAAATGTCAAGGAAGTTACAGTCCTTTTACCTATGCCCTTTATACTGAGAAATTACGGTCGAGAGCGGAATTAGATCGCTGTGCTCGATAAAACTTGTGTATAAATTGTAACTGTCCTTTGTTCTATTTCCTGTAATTAAATACGTACATAACTACATGTTGCATGTATAGCGTTTCGAAGTAGATATTCCTATTGTATCCTTCCATTGTTCCCTCAAGTACCTACTACATACCTACATAAAAAACAGTAGGTAAACCCTTCAACTCATTGAATATATGAACTATCGCAGGCACGCATATTATAACTTCACCATTAAATTCAAAGATAAACAGACTTAACAAGCGACATTATCCTAAAAAATATATGAATATTTCAACGAAGAAACATATCACTTACCTGTTTAGTACCAGTTTAAATGGCATTTACCAATGTGTGATCTTTTTACCTAAATAGGACGCCGATACTCGCACCCATTCATTCTTTCATACCTTTTTTTTAGAAGAC
Organism: Helicoverpa armigera; assembly: GCF_030705265.1. NCBI lineage: Eukaryota > Metazoa > Arthropoda > Insecta > Lepidoptera > Noctuidae > Helicoverpa > Helicoverpa armigera. Next base: position 8,916,436 of record NC_087131.1, on the reverse strand, counting down.
TATCTGCGAAAGTTTCCTTTTCATCCTACAACATAACTTCTTTCCCAGGTACTAAACCAAACCAGCGACCACAGACAACGCGTACTCGCGAGCGTGGCCAAGGAACTGGCCAGCTGGACCATCATGGTGCGCAAGATGAAGGCCATATACCATACCCTGAACCTGTTCAATATGGACGTCACCAAGAAATGTCTGATCGGAGAGTGCTGGGTGCCTACTGCTGATCTGCCGAACGTGCAGAAGGCTTTGGCTGATGGTTCTGTAAGTATTTTTTGGAATTTGTATAAGTTACGATTTTTTTCTAGTAGGTAGGTCCTCAAGAAAAAGTCTCTTATGCCTATCTACTATGTTTTTTTGTACATAGTAAAAAAAACCCATATACAATTTTAGTCCAAACAAAACAACAACCCTATGTCTCCTTATTATAAAACGTAGTGTTAAAAAAGTACCCGAGCCAGTACTAGACTTAAACCATCGTCCCGAACAAAATTAATGGTCTGAACCTAGTACCGAAGCTGGTACTTTTTAAAATCAAGTTCTATCGTAAGATATGTAGAATATGACATGAATAGGAAGGGAGTGAGTGTCAGTATGACGAATGACAGGGGAAAATGGAAGAAAATGACATATTGCGCCGACCCCAAGTAAGATTGGGAACAGGGCAGGAGAAAGAAGAAGATAGTAAGATGTGTAGAAAGAAAATAACAATAAAAAATAAACTTGGAATACACCTGGTATTTTTACCTAATGGTTTTTAAAATATAACCACAACAGCATCTTCTTTAAACAACCCTTATCAACAGAACGCATGCGGCAGTTCGATCCCATCATTCCTGAACTGCATCGAGACGGACGAGGAGCCGCCCACGTTCAACCGCACCAACCGCTTCACGCGCGGCTTCCAGAACTTGATCGATGCCTACGGAGTCGCCTCCTACAGGGAATGTAACCCTGGTACGTATAAAATAATCAAGTATCAAGACTTTTGTTTGATACTGAAAATACTGCTAAAATCTTTCTATTTTGAATTTAGTAGGCTATTGATATTTTCTCCTCGTTTGGAAGATCATTTTTTGGAATTAGTGTAAAACCGGAGTAAAACGAGTCAACCTGAAATCTAGGACAAAATAGTGGTGTCTACCCTACAAAATAACACTACACTTCACAGCAATGATTTGCGTAATTTTTGCTACTTGAAAGTCGACATGAACCAAAGTCATCGATGTAAAAAGATCATAAAACTGCTTTTAAAACAACCATTTTCTCCCCCAGCTTTGTACACCATCATCACTTTCCCGTTCTTATTCGCGGTGATGTTCGGCGACTTGGGCCACGGCGCCATCATGGCCCTGTTCGGCGCCTGGATGGTCGCCAAGGAAGTCTCCCTCGCATCCAAAAAGTCCAACAACGAAATCTGGAACATCTTCTTCGCTGGTCGCTACATCATTCTTCTCATGGGCTGCTTCTCAATGTACACTGGATTGGTCTACAACGATATCTTCTCCAAGTCTATGAACATCTTTGGATCTTCGTGGAGTATTCCTTACGATAACGAGACCATGGAAGCAAATGCGGCTATGACTTTGGACCCGAAAGATTCGTACAGCAACATCCCGTACTTTATTGGTATTGATCCTGTTTGGCAGGTGAGAAGTAGTTCAATTTATCGATAAAATATATTTACAGAAAATGTCCAGATGAGTCCAGATGTACTAAATGATTATTGTCACCCTACAGACTGCTGACAACAAGATCATCTTCTTGAACTCGTACAAAATGAAGCTGTCCATCATTTTCGGTGTCCTGCACATGATCTTCGGTGTCTGCATGAGTGTGGTTAACTACAAGTAAGTCGAATTCATTAATAATAGTAATTAATAGGTTGGTCGAATTATTAGGTAATTATACAAAGATTTATCACTCAAATGTTAGAGTTGGGATTAAGGAACGATGGTCAAGTATCGATGATTGAATTCAGCTATCGATATTTTATTAACGTTTATTCACGATGCTATTTGCAGTAAAGTGCCAGTATCGTACCGAGGCTGCGATATAGCACAGATTATAATATTTGTCGTATGTGACGGTTCTTAAACTACTTATTTCAGCTTCTTCCAACGCCGCTACTCCATCGTGCTGGAGTTCTTGCCGCAAGTGATCTTCCTGTGTCTGCTCTTCTTATACATGGTCTTCATGATGTTCTACAAGTGGATCGCCTACAGCACTTTCTCTGATGGTGAGTTTATAATGTTATGTACTTTTATTGGAAAATTTGGCGAAGCACATTGTAATAGGATTTAGTATTTAGTATCCAGCCGTGGAATTGCCGGCAGTCATAATGGCACAGAGCATTTTTCTATTTATACGGATCTTAATGCAAAATTTTCTTTCTTTTCCAGATATCGCATACTCGCAAGGCTGTGCCCCATCAGTGCTGATCCTGTTCATCAACATGATGCTGTTCTCCAGCACGGAGCCGGCTGACGGCTGCAAGGAGTACATGTTCGACTCGCAGGGGTCCATTCAACGTGTGTTTGTGCTCATTGCACTGTGCTGCATCCCCGTCATGTTGTTGGGCAAGCCCTTGTATCTGTTGTGTGCGGGAAAGAAGAAGAAGGATGCTAAGGTAGGTCTTTTTGAAGGATGAACTTGCTTTCAGCTGCCAGCGGTCTCTCATGAAGCTGCTTCGTGCGCCCGCATAAAATGTAGCCTGCACTGAATGATTTTTATCAAATCTTACCAAACTCCTGAAATTAGCAAACAAATTCTTCAGTATTTTTTCAAATGAATCTCTAGTTAAAAAGCAACCAAGGGGGGTATATAGTAATCAAGGTGAGAATAGACGTAATTTTTGGGGCTGCACCCAACGAAGGGTGGACGTAGAAGAATTTCCAAGATATTTAGAAACTGGTGATATTTACATAGATATTATATTTTCCCAGGAGTGCTTTTAATTTATTTATCAGGAAAAGTAGCTTGAAAGTTTATCAAAATCAATTTAATAAGCACATAATTGTCAACAGCCGGAACACTCAAACGGCAGCGTAAACCCTGGCATCGAGATGCAGGAGCAGACCGACATCAGCGACGCTCCGAAGGCCGAGGCCAAGGCTTCACACGACCATGAGGACGAGCCCTTCAGCGAGATCATGATCCACCAAGCGATCCACACTATTGAGTATGTGCTCAGTACCATCTCCCATACCGCGTCCTATCTCCGACTGTGGGCGCTGTCACTTGCTCATGCAGGTAAATATGCTTATTGTATTTTCTGAAGTTACATATTAGGTATAGGTATAAGTGTCTTCAGATTTCTGCCAAGTCTTGTGTAAAAATATTCAACTACAACTTCTGTTGACGAGATGAAATAACTCTAAAGACGTGGCACCAATTTAAAGCCGATTCTGGCTCAAAAAGTCATCTTGTGGTACTTTAAATTACCACAAATCGATTGGGTGTTTTCCTAAAACGTAGCTAACACACTAACTGTTTCATGTAATATTCTGATACTAAGCAATATTATAACGAAGTTACAACAAAAAACATCTAGTAGTTTTTGCGTCAAAGAAAAACAAAAAAAAAGACCATCTATACATTCAAACTTTCCCGATCATAATATTATTAAAGTAGGACAGCAATCTAAGCACTATATTGTAACATTACAGAGTTGTCAGAAGTACTATGGAACATGGTTCTGACGTTCGGTCTGAAGGACCACGACTACATTGGCGCCATCAAGCTATACGTGGCGTTCTGCTTCTGGGCGCTGTTCACGCTCGCCATCCTCGTCATGATGGAGGGCCTCTCCGCCTTCTTGCATACCTTGCGTTTGCACTGGTAAGATTTCTTTTCATTTGCTTAGTTTTCTGTAAAGCTTTGAAATTTCCAATAAGCGACAGGCTTATCCATGCGACATTGATAAGGCACCTATGACTCATGCGTTAGGGACCTGTAAGATAGTTATTATCCTTTCACCAACTAGACATCAAAATAAAAAAATCCGGCCTTCTCAAAACAGTTAATGGTCCCAATTCGGCAACAAAAAGGAATAAATGACAATCAAACTTCTATTTATATGAAGAAATAAATAAATAAATATTTTTCTATGTTACAGGGTGGAGTTCATGAGCAAGTTCTACTCGGGTCTGGGATACGTGTTCCAGCCATTCTGCTTCAAGACCATCCTCGAACAGGAAGAAAACAAGGATGACTAAACAATTAGAATAACAAACGTAGTGTAGATACAAACAGTATTTTTGATTAATGTTTCAATATTATTGCAAATGTCACAACTGTCGAGTGAATTGAATTGAAATAAAACATATTTATGCATGTTACACACGAATTTTATTGTGCGAGTAGAAATACTTACCATACTTTTAAACATAAACGCTTTTCTTGTAGTCTAAGTACTAAAATAATAACTAGTTGTCTACTATATTAAGGTAAAATATTCAGAATATAGAACAATTGCACTGGCATTTTTTGACCGTCGTTAAAAACTGTCCATAAGATCCAAAATCCATCAAAACCATTACTACAATATGTTTCTGAATTAAAAAGAATCCTTTTTTGTCGGCATTGTGAGCTCAGTAGTGGAATGGTCCCCGGTATCCTTAAAATGAGCCCATACTAAATTGACGACTAAGTTCTCAGATTAGTTTTAGCTTTTTCTAATATCTCCTTCTTTATTTTCGGATAGTCTGGATGCACTTTGAGTATATGTCGGCAGACCACGATGCATTCCGGGTACTTCTTGAGCTTGAGATACGAATGAGCTAGTTTATATCCTACGGCGAGGTCGCTCTTACCGCCGTGAGACCACGCGTTGTTGTAGTTGTGTGCTGAACTCTTGTAGTTCTGTTCCTTTTCTGCTAAGTAGCCTGGAAAACGAAAATTTATTAAATGACACTGTGATATAAAAAAAAAGATTCAACTCATGTTGGTACCCAAAGGTTAGGTCAGAAGATTGGAGTGTCAAATATAATTTTATGACCCATTCTTATCGATATTGCAATACCATCTCTAATCTAGTAAACTCACCTAAGTATTGATAAGCTGTTGCACAAGAGTTGTTATGGTTCAAGACTTTGGTCAGCAATTCCTTTGCAGCATCCATTCGTCCTGAACTTATCTGGCCGTCAGCTACTTCTAGCCAGCACCTAGAAGCAATAAAGAATTACAAACAAACCTTACAAAGTCAATGTAGGTACTCGACATACCATATATCGATGTTTCACTCTCTTACCTTTCCAATCCATCAGCTTTCTCAGGAGTCCAAGGAATTGAAGACACCGTCCTCTTCAAGATATTTTTTGCACGAGTTGGCTGTTTTATTATGTTGTACCTAAAAGCAAAAACATTTTTGCTACGGTTAATCGACATAAACTCACTCAGAAATTATCGATACAAAATGACAAAACTAAGTTGGGTTTGAAAACCAAAAAGTTTGGAAAACAAAGTGGACCCAAATAGGTGCTACTGCCCTCATTAAATCAGTAAGAAGTACTTACGCATTAGCAATAGCCAGTATCAAATAGGGATCATCTTGGAAGTTATCCTCAGTGGCTAGTGGCAACAGTTCTTGCAATACGCGTTCGGCTTGTGGCTTTTGCTTCGTGGCTAACTGCAGCATGGCTTGTAACGCTTTTCTGTCTAATGGCGACACTTCGCCTAGAAGCTTCTCTGCAGTTCTGAGAGCTAGGAGCCTTGTGTCTCTGTAACATGAGAGTCGGGGCTTAGATCACAGTGTCGGAAAACTAATTTTTAAAGGAGTTATAAGTTGGGAGAAGGAGAGCTCGAAACAGACAGAGGAAGTTTGAGCTACCGGGGAGCTTAATGTCCGCGATGGTGACCACGACATATGCAAAATGTCCACCCAACATCTTACGAAAGTGGCGTCCTTTGATGATGATAAGAGAAAATGCCCGCTCCACGACAAGCCTGAGAAACTTGATAGAATAAAAGGGGCGTCTTTAAGCTCGACCGTAGAGGTCGACCCACGAGTCTGCTCCAACTTAGGTAGTGGTGTATGTATGTACTCACGAGTCTGCTCCAACTTAGGTAGTGGTGTATGTATGTACTCACGAGTCTGCTCCAACTTAGGTAGTGGTGTATGTATGTACTCACGAGTCTGCTCCAACTTAGGTAGTGGTGTATGTATGTACTCACGAGTCTGCTCCAACTTAGGTAGTGGTGTATGTATGTACTCACGAGTCTGCTCCAACTTAGGTAGTGGTGTATGTATGTACTCACGAGTCTGCTCCAACTTAGGTAGTGGTGTATGTATGTACTCACGAGTCTGCTCCAACTTAGGTAGTGGTGTATGTATGTACTCACGAGTCTGCTCCAACTTAGGTAGTGGTGTATGTATGTACTCACGAGTCTGCTCCAACTTAGGTAGTGGTGTATGTATGTACTTACGAGTCTAAAGCGGTAGTGAGGAATGTGTCGCTGAGCGAGTGCGGCGCGTGATGCGCTAGACACAGCAGCACCATGCGCCGCGCTGCGCTCGCTCCCCACTGTGTCGACCGACGCGCCTGGTTGAGCTGACGGAGAGCGGCGTTAGCGCGGCCCGCGTAAGCGCTGCATATACCCGCGCAGTACCAGTAACCTGACATATGATACGATCAATGTGAACAAAAACAAGAGAAAATCTGTTTTTATATCCATGGCCCAGCCTGTAGAAGACAATGTCTTACATCGGGATTCTAGATCGAAGACGCGGGCCAACGATAATCGACGAGCCCAACTATGGAATCAGATTTTCACGTGCACTTCATTAAAGAATTGATAGTCCATTCTAACGCCAGGATTACGGCAATTTTCCAAAAAGTGGAAATTTAAAGACCCACAAAAATTATGGAAGAAGTTTTAATAACACACACTTTACTCAACCTGAAGGAAAAAGACCTAACCTCAGATAGAAAATCCCTGTCAATATTAGGGTCCTTACCATGGTCCTCCTGTTCGCCCAAAGCCAGTTTGGCAGCATCTAGAGCCTGTTCCGCTTCAGAGAGTTTGCCACGTCGCCACTGCACTTCTATCAGCTGAGCCAGGGCTTCCCAGCTCATCGGCTTCACTGATAAGATTTGCGTCAAGTGGCGTTGAGCTGCTTCGAGGTCCACCTAGTGGAGGGATTTATATAATACCATGTTTCAAGGTCTACGAAGAAGTTGTATATAGGCGAACAATCAACCCCTTTTATAGTGTAATTCTGGGCAGACTTGTAGATGTGTGATGTTTGTAGGTAGTAAAATTTAGGGAGAAGTATAGGAATACAATGATAAGCTGTATCAATTTGAGACAGAACTAATGTTTACAAACAACCACCTGTATTGTGTAAGATTTGAATGATATCATTTCGAGTAAAGTGAAAATGTTTGCACATTCAATGTAGTCCTAGTTACAATTTATCTCTATTATCTTGTCAAGGTGTTTTGGTAACAATTGAAATGATTCAAAGGTAAATACTGATCAAATTCATTGTTAAGTGATTGTTTAGTTTATGTTGCATAACATACAAATGATAGACTATGAAATAATGATTAACGATAGAAACAACGATAATAATAATAATGGCGTCCTAGCCGACTGTCAGCCACGGCTGCAGTTCTTATATAAGGGGATGAGCCAGCTGCGGGCATATAAATGCACAGGCCCATGTGCTCTCTCTATCCTTTCACTGGAGAGAGATCAGGCGCAAGACCGACTTTTACATGCTCTTCGACGCACGGGTGTATCTATCACCAACTTCCAAACACCGTGCTGCTTTGTGAAAATTTCTAAAGCCCACGTAGCCATTTTGGTCCAATCCGGAATTCGAACCCGAGACCTCGAACCCAGCTCAACTAGACTAACGATACAGTGTGCTTCATACAAAGCTAGCTTACACTATATAGAGCATTTGTTGATGATAAACACATTACAATTATAATAACAATACCTTTCTGAAGGCGAGATCAGCCATCATGACCGCAGCGGACTCGTTGTTGGGGTCCGTATTCAGAAGAATTGCGCAGGTTTGCTCACACTTCTCCGAGTTGTTTATCTGTAAAATGAATTTTACTGTAGTTTTACCCTACGAACTTTCCTGTACTACTTTATGTCCTCCTCCGCTTACAAACTTCTTTGGGCACTCTCTTATGCATACCAGTAAGTACACTCTTATATACCTACTTTTTTACTCTCCCTACATACTCCTTTATATACTTCCTTAAATACTCTTCTATATTCTACATATACTCCGCTAATGTACATCCCTTTGTATTCTCTTATGTACTCCTCATAAATGCTACCCTATGTACTGTTCCTATACACTCCCTCCCATGCTTCCAACATAACTCAGTGTCCTGTGAAATCTAAATAAAAAGGTTATAAAATTTACGCAAAACTTACTTGAGCATACAATTTAGCCAGCGCCAACAACGTGCTAGGATCCCTTGGCGAATGAACCAGCGCTTCTGAGTACAAATTGGCCGCCACCGCCGGTTCCTTCAACGACTTAGCTTTGGCCAAAGCACAGAGTATATTCGACAACTGCTGTTTCTCTTCCTGTATATCTCCCCTCGACTCAATTTCTAGTCTTTTTACGACTGTATTTTGTAAATCTTTAGCTTCGGCGAGGATTAAGTTAACGTTGGCAGAAGTTGGGTTCTTAAGTTCTCGACCTTTGGCTTGCATGAGCAGGAATCGAACGCGACGCTTTAAAAGGTTGATGTCCTTATCACGGTTGTACATCTGATTCAGTTCTGAAGATATTGACGATTCTACCTTGTCGTATTGCTTGAGCTGTAAGTAAGGAGGTTTTTGAGAATACATTGTTTTATAGCATCGAATTAGAGCGACTCTTCAGATAAACAAAGCAAGGTAATCACTGGTGTATATATGAAACAGAAAACCATAAATGAAAGCTCGAAATGGCTTTATCTCGAAGAGGAATTAAGTTGTTGTATGTTCCTATTTTCTTTCAAGTTACAGTTCATTAAATAAAAACTACCTGAATTACGACTATCTGAAAATGGGAAGCACCTGATTTAAGACTTTCTCAATTTCTGGTTGGCGCTTTTTGTTGTTCTTTTGTTTTCGATTAAAGAACTCCTCTAAAAGGACAGTTCGTCACACAAACATAGTCATACTACGTAGCAAGTAGTTACTTACTTTAATAAGCAGCTCATAGTACTCAAACTGCAGATCTTCATCACTCAGCAGTCTAATAGCATTCTCGTAATGCTGGCAAGCTTTATCGTACTCGTGCATTTTGACGAGCGCCACGCCTAACTTCTTCACCAACTGCACGTCTTTCGGACTGCCCTTCAAAGCTGCCTCGTAGGCCTCCGCTGCTTGCGTGGGATCTAAAATAAAATAAAAATTGTTTTAATTTTTCAGAGTTTTTCTGTCAAATTTTGTAGCCTGAACGTGGGTTGACGAAATGTGATAAGATTGGTGCAAGAAGGAATTTCAAAGTATTCTACCATCTGAGATTTTGCTTACTAGAGATAGGAATTTGAGATTACATGTCAAAAATTCTATCTTTAGACAGCAAATTAATAAATAGATAGAAGATTGGGAATGGCTATAAGTAAATTATATTTATTTTAGCTTGTGGTTTTTTTCACGATTCTTTGTCACCTGTAATTAATTTCAAAGTAGATAACTTACCATGTATCGACATAAAAGCATCGCCCATCATAGTATGTGCATCTGCCATTGGATGATTGCTGACAATCTCTTTAAAACAAGAAGTGAACATAGCACGGTCATTCTTCTCCTTCAAGTAGATATGAGCCATTTTGCTATGAGCCTGGAAGTAATACGGCTGGCCAGGTTTTATCTCGTTGAGAAGATCTATTGCATTGTCGACATCACCTTTCTTGAGAGCTAGGTCAGCTCTTGCGATTAACAGTCGGCTCTCTTCTGAGGTGTACGAAAATTCTTGTATGGCTTCCTACAAAAAGGTTGTAGGAACTATTAGAAGAAATGTTTTGAGATATGTAGTTTACCATCTAATACACATAATATACATTTGTTATCAACATACATAACACTAACAGTGAAAGATAGTTCATTATCTAACATACATAGAGAAAGATGAAATGACGACACAACCACTCTGTTTTTGTGATACTTACAATCAATTCTATCACGGAAATAGTATCAAAAGGTCAAGTGATCTCATCAAAAGATCGATATTTGAGTTGAACAAATAACAATTTGTTACAGATACAGACTTAATAGAATTCAGATTTGGTAAAGCTATAAAAAATTCAATTTTACGGAATTTAATTCATAATATGACGCAACTTGAATATCTATTGACAAAAAGTGTGAATAAATAAACAAAAGTTCTATCAACATAAAATAATGGTATTTATTTACCTGCATGGTCTTCCCAGCTTCAGCAAACTGCTCTAAAGTTGTTTGTAATTCAATTATTTGCAAATACAATGTAGCCTTATCAATAATGTTCAGATCCGACTCATAGGCTCTATTCGCGTTAGCAACTGTGCTCTTACTCGTCGCTATCTGAAGGCTTGTCAAAAAGCTTGATAGGGACTCTTGGAGCTGACCCACAGACTTCAAAATCACACCATTCAGAAAATGGTACATTGCACTATCCCTCACTTTAAAATTGTAGCTCAAGCACATCTCTAAACTCTGTGCAGCTTTAGTGTAAGCAAGCTGCTGTATATAAATCTGCGCCAACAGGACCTGACTGCCAGCATGAGTGCTGTCCAGTTCATTGACCTGCTGAGCCAACTTCTGAGCATCAGTTGCATATCCAAACAAAAACTTCAACTTGGCCAACTCATACAATGCTGTTATCAGCCCCGGACAGGCATCACATATTGCATTAAGTATCTTCATACACTGAGCCACAACAGAATTTTTAACTTCCTGAGAGTACATCAAATACCCTACTATTATAAAAGGCTTCTTAGGTAAGTGTTTCTTGAACTCTTTGTACACTTCCAGAAGAAAATCTGGATCCAAATCTTTGACATATGCCAAGCTAAAAGGATGACGATTAGCAAAAGCAACCTTAGCTTCATAAGCATTGGTTAGAAAAGAAATAGCACTGGACGGATTCTTCAAATTCAGCTGTGCTGACAAGTGGTACAAAACAGGTAGTTTATTATTTCCCTGCATTTCAAACAACAGTTCTATCTGTTGAGATATCTGTTCAGTAGGGCCATTCTCATTCATCTGACAAAGAGTCAGCCCACATAATGCAGTGATTGAGTTGCTGTCCAATTTACTAGCTGCCTTGAAAAAACTGAGAGCATCTTTATACTTTCCCTGAAGAATACATTGGTACCCCACTTCACTCAAATAATCAACATTGCCTGGATTCATTTCAGAAGCATATTGTGCAAATCTGTACACTTGAGACAGTACCGTACTAGACCTGCTACACACTCTTGAGAATATCTGTGTAGTATTGTAAAACTGATATGCATTATGGGATTCTTCATTTTCCAAAACTGTAAAGAACTTATTTAACTGATCTGCTGCTTCTATATAATCAGCATTTTTACAAAGAGCAATAAATATTCTAACTTTCAAAGCCTCAACATTATCTGGATCTAGGAGGAAAATTCTTTCTAATGTGTCATAAACCGCATCCCATTTTTGTAAGGCAAATTCATTTTTCATTTTCTCTACTAGCGGTACAACTTGCCCTGTGTTATTTACAATCAGCCTGTCCAATGTGAGGTTTGATGCATCATACTCTTTAGCAAAATATTTGTATTTAGCTAGTCCTAATAAAGCCTCAACATTCCTATCACTTTTGCTGAGAGCTAACTCTAGGCAATCCAGTATGGATACTTGCATGTCTCCTAAATTCATATACATATCATTCCACCCCTTTAAGATGATTACTTCCAAGTTGTTAGCATCTTTTCTCAGGGATTTGTTTATATACTCGGATGCCTTTTCATACTTCTCAGCAAAAGATAGAAATAGACCAGCATAGAAGAAAGACAAGGCATTTGCTTGCTTCTTTTCCTCCTTAAGTTTAGACTCTAGACTGTACAATGCTTCTCTCTCGGTGGGACTGCTTAATTTATAGCCATATATGAGAGCAATGACCACTGCCAACTGAATATCTTTTTCAGATTGTAAAGGAGTCAATTCACTTATTCCCTTCTGAACTTGTCCTTCTAATATATTGGCCAGACCACCATAGAAAAGAAACTCTGCAGCATCACCATATTGTTTTGAGGCTTTGTAGGAAAGTTTTTTGACATTACCATAGCATTTTTCACGGAAATAATAATATATGTTACATCGTATCCAAGCTAGATCCATTGTGGTTTGAGTTCTATTCATTTTCCAAATCAAATGTTATGTTGAGACCGGGGTAATCCTGTCTGTTCTCCTCATAATATTTGGCCAAATAGTTGCAATGACAGGTTACAACTAAATTATTTTGATGTGCGTAGTCAAAAGCATACTGAAAAAGATAAAGTTTAATTCTTATTTAAAAATTGGAACAGACACAGACATTTAAATCTATACTGAATTCTACAATGGGTATGGGGTTGCCCGAGTAACTGGGTTGAGGAGGTCAGACAGGGCTGTCGCTTCTTGTAAAGCACTGTTTCTCAGCTACATCCGGTTAGACTAGAAGCCGACCCCAACATAGTCGGGAAAAAGGCTCGGAGGATGATGATGACTGAATTCCACAATGCATGATTATTTCATGTGGTACTGAAACATTTGGATATTGAACATAGTAAGAGTGATGGTTACTGACCTTAGCTAGCACACGGCCAACTCCTTTACCCTGAAACATTGGAGGAACCCCTGTATGGATAAATACTATTTTCTTCCCTTCTGACTCATAATCTATCACTGCGTCGCCTAAAACAATGAGATATTTTTATTTATTATTTATTAGGTTAGGTTCACCAACGAATGTTTACACTAATGCATGAGTACTTATAACTATTAACATACAGAATAGAGTGCAACACTTACTTATAGGTACAAACACAATATTATTATCTCTAGTAATCTAATCAGATTAATGTACTTATATTATAACTAACTTATATAATTATGTACATATATGCAAATAACTTATAGGAATGTTATTATAAATCAGACAAGGATTTTGTGATTGCTGTTTTGATCTTAGCCAATGAGTCATGATGCAAGTCAACTAAATCACTACTGCTGTTTATGGTCTTGCAAAAACGGGCGTAGGGTGAGTTAGAACCCAAAACAGTTCGTCTATGTCTTCGTCTATATAACATGTCATTCCTCTGTAAAGCAATTAAATCCATAATATGAGTTTCTAAGATGACTGAAGTGTTATTTTGTCAACTTATAGGTAATAAAAAATATGAGGTGGAAACTAGCTACCATTCTTCCAACTTGTGAGGGTGTTGTGGTGGAATGGAAACCTGTATTGGCTGAAGCCGGTACCTCGATTTAAAGAGGATGCCACTCGTTTTGTATCACGAGCAAAACTTTTTCAGGATATGTATTTCCAAAGAATAACACTATCATTAAAGCACAAGGACTGGTTTAGAAGATCAAAAAAAAGGAAACAAAATACTACTCACTGGTCAAAGTTACCACAAACTGTTGCTTAGCAACATCGTTGACTACTTTCAACGCTTCCGTTGAGAAAAGCCTCACACCAGCGCGGGTTAACATTCCAAATGCGCAACAAATAAATATACCAAAGCTAAAATATTATTAACTTATTAATAGTTAAATGTTTTCTAATTAAGGTAAGAATAATCCGATCTTCTATTATTTATTAGTACGACGCAAATGGCATTTATGGACTGTCAATAATGTCATGTTGACAGTTTTAAGAAGTCGACGTTCTATCATGCCTGCTGCATGCAACGGAACTCAAACAAACCGAACCTCTTCATTAGTCTGAGAACCGAATCATTCATAGAACCGCCCACAGTAGCATAGCAGCATGACGAAGTTACGCACATGGGGAGGGTTTCGTTCATGGACAAATAAGTCTTCGCAACTAAAATATTAAAACAATACCTACATTGAGAAAAGCTAGATCTGGTATTTTAGTTAATTGATAGACAGTGAACCTAGTGTACTAGAGAGTTTAGCTATTGCCAGTAATAACAGGGTGGGATTTTAGATAGATAGAAAATATTAATATTATAACCTACCAGTTAATAGTTTTCCTCCCAGGTTGGGTAAACGTTTTATCTACCTATATTTTAAATGTTAGTAGCAAACATGTAGGTATGTTATTATATAATTTTATTAAATGTATGTTAGTTGTTATTAGCTAATTGTATATTTAAAGTCATTTTTTTTTCTATTAGCTTGTAAGCCTTCTTTAAAATGTAATAAATAAACTTTTTTTTCAAGCTGTGCAGTCTGCAATGATAGGCTTTTGAAATCGTAATAGGATTCATCATCACCAACACCATCGTATCAGTTAGCCTGTTTGCATCCGAATAAAAATGCTCCCGAAATGAGTGCCAAGTGCCAACCATCCCGGTCTTGGATACGTCCAGCACCTTTTGTTCTCAACAGTACAGATTTTTTAAATAAAGTTTGGTGCAGCAATTTTAGTCTTCAGGGGCCCGATTCTCCTAATTTTACTTAAGCGCCATTCGATTGACGTTCGACTCGATTCGACTGAGACCCAATCCCGACTCGATTACGATTGAAGCGTATGTGGCATTCCGCTATTTTTTCTTTGAAATAAACGTTTTTATCCTTTTCTGTCATTCAATAATGAATCATTTTATCTGCAAATGATTTACGATTGCAAAATGATTGTACAGCAAACTACCGTGTAGACCAAAATCATCAAAATAGCAAACCAATCGCACACCAATCAAATGTCAATCGAATACGATTGGTCTTTTATTAGTAGCAGAATGCCCGATATGGTTAAAACTGCTATTACGATCATATTGCGATTCGTTTTCTATTCGATTTTGACATTATTAACTTAGGAGAATCGGGGCCCAGTATTTGACGTCAGTCACTATAAGCTGTTGTTTACCGTTTGCCGCTGCACTTACCTGGGTGAGATATCGAGTTGACCGACCGCCCGCCGCCGCATGTCCTTGACCGTCACGCTCCATTACCAATAAATAACCCACGAAGAAGTGTCGAATAAAGGAAATACTTACCATAAAAAATTACTTTAGGTAGGTAGTCCGGCCAGACCCCAAAGTTATTTGTGCCCAACGTGTATGCTACTAGCTAACTTTATTGCTAAGTTACGGAGTCGGTATGCAGGCTGAGGCAGGCTCGACCCCGAAATCGAAGCTGAGGCTACGTGCTACGCTATGTACTTACCTAGACGAAGGAGGCAGCCGCAGTTTTAATTACAAGTGTACGAAATTCATCCTTTGCTGCCCCTTGGTAGGTATAAACACACTGTAATATTAAGTTAATCCAACATGAAAATTAATTAATCAAGCAGAACCATTACCTTACCGAAGACAGGCAGCAATCTCACATAACCTCGACGTCAATCATGCACCTAAATCATAACGAACTTACGCAATGAGTTTTAATTAATTCAAATATTATGTATTCCCCGATGGGAGGGTTCGCAGCAGCTCATGAATGAGTCAACAGACTCAGCCGGTGGCGGTGGCGGTGCCGGTTGCGTTGTGAGGTGCGCGCGCGCCGCAGTCTTCAACCGTGCGCAGTGCGCGCGACGCGCAGTACTCGCGACAGTAACGTAAAGTTCGACAACATGTGAACTATCAAGGACCTTGTTTTGTATCAACACGTGTGATCAGCTGGACTGTTTATTTACACAAACATTACTTACCCACTGTGATTAAATGTACGGTGATTTATTTTAATTTTAAACATTATTTTTAGTAATAAAACACGATAAGCTGTGATTGTTTATATTAATAACGAAGGAACTAAGTTATTAAATGTGAATAAAAATCGTCATAAAATGTTATAAGGACATGGTTTTAAATGTCTAGCTTATGACCACGACTGTATTGACATGGCCTTCGGGATTAAGAAAAAAACGTTACTCACGCTTTGATCCTCTGTACCTAGATTATAATTTGTAAGTTATTAGGAAGAAGCACGAATTTGCCTCGAATATTTAGGAGAACAATGCATCATCTAAATTGTATACCTACCTATGTACCTAGTAAAATTAAAATAATGTTAACTAAATCCATCTTCACGCTGGCTGATCATACACTTTTATGAGAAATAGATTAAAAAAAGATTACTTGTGTATAGTTTTCTACGCCTTTTTAATTGCTGTCGTAATCATGATAATGATAAAAAGTTATTGAATCACAAATTAATCATTTCGGTTTTAACTCTTCACAACAGATTAAAGTATCTACAATCGCGCTTCATCATGTTATTGTGTCGAACAACACCTTTAGTAAATAAAAACATTATATTATCATCGTATATTAGTCCTGATTACAGTTTAACAATGTTTCTTTTTTTATAAATACTTAAATGTAAACAATCATATAAGAACTCTTTTTGATCAGGCTATAATTTGCACAGTGATTATATTCAAAGAAAAAAAAAATAACAAAACGATTTGAATCTTTTATCTGGACCAAAGTGAAGATTCTTTGTGTATGACCCGAGTTGAACTATGGCCAGACGAATAAAAAAGTTTATTGAAATCGGTTCATTGGTTTTTGAGACTGGACTTCTGAGTTCGTAGCTTCTCGGTTTTGGGACATGATAAAGAATTGAGATACAAATTGTTTCTAGCAATAGAAAGATAAAGAATATAAAAAGTTTTTTTTTTTTTTAATACAAAACTTTGACGCAGGTATTCTCTGATAAATTATTATAACATCCTGGTTGCTAATTGACGCTAAGTACCGACTACCTACATATATATTTACTTACAATTAAATATGGAAATAAGGAGGAACAAAGGAAAAAAACACGGTCCACTTAAGTGTCTCGCAGTCAAACATCGTTTGTGTCACAGTATTTTTTCCATCTACCCATATTTGTTAAACACGCTCGATAACAATTTAGTACGCTGCGTGGGCGTCGCTCGCATTAAAATTCGGACTAGGTAGGATCCTGACTTACCTAACTTGAAATTCTTTTATGTCTTTCGCAGATTTGTATCGTGAGAACGTGAAGTGAAGTGGTGTATGACACATGTGATTTGTTTGTTGTGTGTGACGGGCATATGGGGCAATGCGTATCCCGGAGTCATCCGGGCCCTTATTCGTTCTCTCGTCATTATGACGCTGAGAGCCTAGCCAGTACTGTTAGCGGAGCCGTCAGGAGGGTAAGTTTGACAGTCTGTTATGACCTTTACTATATTCCTGAAGGGTTAAGCAGAAGTATCCACATTTGTATTCATTAGTGCACGTTCCGTTCGAAATTCAAAGTTGGTATGCGGAATACAGGTTAAAATTTATGCTTCATAAAAACTTAGGCAAAAAGGTTTTAACACCCAAAACATCTGCTGTTACCCTTCAAATCTCACATCTGTTTGTCTGTTGTTTATCAACGCACCTGCAAAAACGGCTACCTACTGCAGCGTAGCAATGGTGTAATATGTAAATAAATATTGCGAACAGATACATACGAGTACCTAGTTACTTAATAGCTTACTGCCACACTCATAATGGATACTTAAATTAGTCCTAACGAGTCCTTAACTAATTATCATTAAATCTGTTAATGAACGATACATCCCAGAGACGAAATTTAAGTTTTCATTAGTTAATGACAGCTTTAAGTATCCGTAGGGCAGAGTATCGTCAAATTGTCTTTGATAATGCTTATCGATAAACGAATGGTGTAGCCGCACCTTAAAATGTGAAATTATTAAGTAGCAAAAACTGTTATTTAAATACATTAAAACCTTGTGTATCAACAATAGAAATAAGAATTTGTTAATTTCGGCATCGTTTTTACGTAAAAACACCTATTTTCATGTAAATGATGTAAAGTACATGGAAACTTTTTTCTGGTATCACTGTCAATATTGTACTGTCAGTGTCAACGTTACGTTTAAAATTCTTGTTCCGTTAACCGTCAGGAAAGAAAAGTGTGTGGAAAGGTGTGATAAGCTCTGAAATAAATAGCTTTATCTTAACATATTATCATGGTAAGTTTCGTTTCTATGTACATTAGTAGCTGCACACTTGTATTTGAAGAATTTAACTTGTGCTTGTTTCATTTTAGGAGTCTTCAGGAACAAGAGCCCCACGCAAACGTGTGGCTACTTTCACGGCGGACGAAAAAGCTTTGTTAGCACAATTAGTTAAAAAGAGACCAATCGTGGAATCTTAAATAACAGATGGCAAGTCAGTCGCCAAGAAACAAGCAGCATGGGATAGTATAACACAGGAGTTCAATCAGGAATCAATCACCAACTTCCAGACTACGGGCTGCTCTGTGAAAGTTTAAGAAAACTCAAAAAGCGATTTCGGCCCGACCTCCGACCGGCCGAGACCTCGAGCACAGCAGCCGCGCTTGCTACCACTAGATCAACGAGGAAGTCAAATAAACTTTGTACTATATAATTGGCCTCTTGTTCAACAATTAAAAAAGTATTCCTCTTATTTTATGGATTTTTATTTATTAAAAATTATATTATGAGAAAAATCTATCAACTATAGATTGTCGCACCAAAAATCCATTGCTGTTGGTTGTGCTTTCACGCCTTTCACTCATCAGGACAACATCATCATTCTCAATATGAGGAGATTCCCAGTTCTTTGGAACCAAATCATCAACCTGTAAAGAAATATTATGCAATGTCGCACAAGCACATATAACAGCCACAACTGTATCCATCATAATGCCCATGCCAAGTTGGAGACAAGGACACCTTCTTTTCCAAATGCCAAAGCCTCTTTCCACAGTATTCCACATTATATTTTATTTGGCTTCTGTTGTAGTTTTCTTGTGCAGTTGAATTTGGTGATAAAAACGGTGTCAGTAGCACATTGCTAACTGCATACCCGCTGTCCCCTAAAATTATCCCTTTTAACACACCAGTATTCAGTCTTTGTTTACTTGCACTGCTGTTATAAATAAAACTATCATGGGTACTGCCAGGCCACCGAGCTACTAGATCATAACATTCCAAGTTTGTCCCAGTGACTGCTTGAACATTGATAGAAAAATACCCTTATAAATTCCTATAGACTTCTAATGTTACTCCTCCTGGGCTTCTTATTTGGCCCCACTACTCTAAACCTTCTGGTATAGTCTACAAAATCAATAAAGTCAAGCAAATCACTCATCTTTACTTTATTGATAAAACATTCCTATTCCTGAGACTTTTTAAAATATTTTATTTACTTTTATAACCTTAAACATAAATGTCAAAATCAATCATTAGAAAGTTAAGTAAAGGTTTTGCTTTACTTAACTTTAATTGTCATTAAGGGATGCTAACGGATCATTAACTGTCTCTGAGAGTGAGCTTTTTTAAATCTATACTAAGGAGCCACTTAAGTAACCATTAACTGACTCTGAGTGTGGCAGTTATAATATGACATAATTACAGCATCAAATTAATTTAAAAATGTACGTAAGTATGTAAAAAATGTGGTGCAATATAAGTTCGTTCTTTACGCGTGCCTATATTCTTAGTGATCAGAAACTCATTATGCTTTTGCTGATGTCGTAAAAAAACTGGTCAAACAACTTGAAGATTGAGTAAAGCGATGATGTTGAGGTCGAGCAGTTTTGAGTTTATATTAAAATACTAATAAAATGTTATAATTTTATGAGAGATAGGTACAATCGTGATTCTTCTTCATCAGTTAACGGTCGCATATGCCGTTAAATCCATCATAAAATTAAAGGTCAATAGTAAATACTGCATGACGTTTTTGGGGTTTAGTTCAAAACGCACCATTCTTAAGCAAGCAAGTAAGCGGTGTCACCAGGTACCTATCCAATAAAAATAAATCAAATTACTTAATTAACTATTTTCAAATCAATTTACTTTCGCCTTATTTTTACCTAAAGATTATTTACACTACAAGAAGTAAGGCACCTAAAACTGCACTAACTGTACCATAACCGGGTGTAATCCATACAAAATACAATGTGCGGTGCATCTAGAATCTAGCATGACTTTTGACACACATTTTCGTACAATACATGTATGAAAACCTGTTTCTAACATAAAACTTAGACTTTGTTTGTTAAGTAAAACTAGATACCGCGATTCTGGGTCGTTCACTTTTATGTGTAAGATTTTCAATATTTAATATGCTAAATAATTGAAAAATATTTAAGATTCAATAAGTACATTGGTACGAATATAAAACTCGCATAACAATTATTTGCTACGCGACATCTCGTAGCTTCGTAGCGTATCGTAGCAGCAGAAATCATTAACTTTAATTATTTACGCAGAGGACTCAAACAAAATGTGAGTAGCCATAATAATATATCATTAAACATAAAGTATGCACTTATATCTGTTTAAAGCTTTTATGTGAGTGCTCGTTGTGCAGCGAAGCCTAAACTGCCCTGTGTCACCCGGGGTCTTTGGCAGCTCCTAAGTAATTATTTACCTCACTTGGATACAAGTAATTGATATGTTTACTTACTTTGTTAAATGTTTGCCATCTTTCTGACTTATTTCATTGTTTGTTTAGCTGCCAAAACAAAGTGTACAATCGATGCATTCGTGCTCTAACGATTGATTGAGCATGGAGGGTGAGCCGGACGATGGCCGAACGACTCATTCGCAGAGTCACTGATTTGCACTTTACACTTTTATTTAATTAACTGATCACGTAGCTTTAAGAATTAGTCATTATTGTCACGACCTATGTAACATACTTGCTAACATTGTATTCGATGTTTGCAAACACTCTTACTATGAATATGCCTTCAGGCAGATAATTTCTCAACCATTATAAAGAATACAGCTGACAACAATTCAATTGTAAGCAATAGTAATTGTGAATGAAAAGATGTCGTAATAATAGTCACACACCTGTACCTATATGGAAAAGTACAATACATGTTTTGATAATAGAATAACAAGTTGCATAACTTTCCTTACATTATTTTTGACAACAAACATAGTGTCTTGTAAAACATAATGACAGTTGTATAAAAGCAACAAATAAAACTGCAAACGCCATCAAAGGAATTCCGTCGCCCGCGCTGTCGCAGGCGCCGCATTCAATTTAAAACAACGCGATTGCATCGATTTGTAGCAAACCGCGATGTATATCACAATTCACAAAGCTCTCGAGGCGTGACTGTGTATGAATGGAGGCTGTTAGACCCTCGCCAGATAGTAATGTCTGATATTCCTCGACAATTAACAGCCGGCATCATACTACCACAAGCCGGCAATTGTTGCCCAACCACAATGAGGTGCACTGACCTGAACTACTCTTATCTAGTACCTACACCCTTTTATGTTGCCTAGTTGCGTGAACATAATAACATATTTGCTAAACACGAAATTATATGTGATGGACTTGTCTTACTTTTCGCTGTCAAGTTTTCGAAAGGTTTGTAGGTAACAAAAAGTAAACATTTCACAATGACGGTACGTGAAGCCTTAAGCAATAATAATGATAAGCAGATTGTTAATAAACAGAGCTACAGAGGCATTCGACTGATGGATCTATTGGATTTGTTAATCCACAACGACAATAGTCACGCTTTTCTCAGATATGAGATCAGCTCCGCGAACACGAACGGTATACGAATTCCTCTCTCGAGGACAATACGAATAACTCCTGAAATTAAAACGACCACCAAAGCAAATAGGAGTGATTCGCAGAAAAATGAATTGTTCGGTGCTCGCGCTTTCTCAGTAATTGAAGTCGCGATGCACAAAGCGAAATCAAATTAAACGATCGGTCGGTATTCAAAATAAAAGTACTAAAGTAGGTGAGCAGATGTGAATTGTAGGTAGGTATGAAGCTTTTGTTAAGCTTTATCAATGGTCTATTTACTGAATACATGCTTGATTGACAGAATATACACAGTCAACGGCCAAAGTGAAGTACGGTTAAGCATAAAAAGGTTTCAATAAGAAATTATCGCACGTCTACGTTTATATAAATCGTACAGGTATCAAAGCTTAAGGAAAATTCACTACACGAATGCCCGTAATACAAGTGAAGAAAGGTTAACACCTCTTAAAGAAAGCAATAAATTCAAGATTACGATTATTTAAGTACTTCTGACACGTGAATCGTTAAATGACAAAAGTAAAATTGCAATTGACGCAACACATATAAAGTGTAATTATCGTGGCAGTTGGCAACTTACGAAGGCGTATATTTTCACCATCGAGCCGTGGACCCAAGCGGGCGAGAGTTTCCAACCCAATGCACAGCTAACCTAGCAATTAACTAATAATGTACTTATGCATGATTATATGCAGCTTTCCTATCAACGAGATTGGAATGTTTTACTTTATAGCTTTTTGTAACGCGAAATGTGTGGAACTCACTTTCCTCGCTGCGATCTTTTATTGAGTTAACTTTGTCACACATGTCATGTTTAATGATTTTATGTTATGTTTTATGTGTATCTATTCTTAGAAACAGCAAACAGCGGAACAATGACATTTATGGTGTCTTCGAACATTGAATAGCTGTAGCAGAAATGAAAAGTAATTACAAGCTGGAAAATTGAAAGCTTCAATTGAAAACGACAGTTCAGTATTTTTCGATTGTATCTTTTTATATCCAAGTATGTAAGTCCACAATGTTGTGTTTTTTACACGTTTATATACAATTCCACGTTATCTCGTTGTCTATTGTGTACAAACTACAATAGCTCGTCGTAGATAGTTTTCTGCGCGCCGAATGACACTCGCAACGCATTATTTCAAAATAATAATTCAATTCGAAGTTACGCACGAACAAGTTTTACGTCAACGGATATTTATTAAAATAAAAAAAGGTTTATAAACACCCAACCTTATTTTACTGACAATTTATTAATTTATCTTATCTTATGTAAGGACTACAACCTTTTATGGCTTTCCTCCGATTTCACTATTGCGACATACAGGGCCGATGGGCCGAAATTTTTAAGTTCGCTTTCTGTAAGTTTGTTGGCGTATTGCACTTTAGTGCACCTGGAAGTTATTAATAGATAGTAGGTACTGTACATGTTTGGTACTAGTTACCTTGAAGTGTGAAGTGTCTTGTAGAAGCGGAATACATAAGTAATTAATTAGTGTTGGCCATACCTATAAATAACTTTGTGTATGACACAGTATGCAAGTACATAGGTATGTAGATAGGTATATGGACCTTGTGCAATACTGTTGATGAATGATTAGAAGTTAGAATATAGGTGCCTACCTAAGTATCGGTAAGAACCTAGTATACCTTTAGTTTAGCTAGGAAAAAACACTAAGGAAAACACTGGTGTAGTTGGATAAATCAAGTACCTAAGTAAGTGAATAAGTTTATCAACTTTTACTTACCGTGTACTTTTATTATCCCACATAAGTATCAAATTCTTCCTGCAAATGTGAAAAAAAGAAACAATGCGAGACTTTCCCTCTTAGTAGATCAGTTTACAATTGCGGTGCATGTGGTCTCGAGAATGAGAAACAAAACTATTTGCAAAGCTAGTTGGATATCGTTACTTTGTCTCTTACTTTCACACGTAATTCGAGATGTTTGGGAATTCGTTGTTTTTGTACCCGCCATTGATATGGATCGTTGAACCAAATTATGCGCGTATGCAGATATTTTATTACACCTGTCGTTTTTAATTTAATAGTGCATCCTTTTTTGTCTGTTCTGTTCAGTTCAGCTGCCAAATGTTTTCTGATTGGTTTATCGGTTTATCGTAATTTGATAGACTGGCAGCATTCAAAAGCTGCGCTTTGGAACCTGAAAAATATTAATAAGTACAACGGGTCACAAAGAAAATTCATCACTTTTATATACCTAACAAGTAAATATCACAGAGGAAATGTTTATTTTCTTAGGTGCTAATTCAAAGGTCAGGCTAGGATCAAATCACTACCAGTCTGATAAAACGTTGAACAAATCTTTATATTATTAGCGTATTATAAATAGACATGACACACGGTAACCATATGCTATTCTTTACACTAATTTGCATTTATATGTATTTAATCAATGACTCATTTCAATAAATAAAAAAGCAGAAAGTTATTCCATTTTAATAGAAACGTTGCATAAATCAGTCCAGTGTTGCCACAACAAACAAAAACATGGCGGCTTTATCTTTAAAATAAATAGCCGTTAGGCGTGATACGGACAATGGGTTTATAGAGAGCAATAGAGAGTACGCAATATTTATTGCTGGTGATTTTCACCGAGTGATGTCCGGCACGACTGTCCCCACTCGTGACACACTGGCTTCACGATCATTCGCCCCTTCGGCTTCCTGCTCTCTTCATAACTGTTCAAATCACGTAGAACCAACTTAAAGCACTTACTTTACCCATACGGTAAGTCCGGCAACTCTAATATCAATAAAGCCACCTTCGAACGCCATGCGTAGTGCATTTTTATGTTATTTTTTGTCGCACTTTACCGATTACGTCATCCGCGTCTTGTCTTGTGGTAAAAAAGAAAAAGTAAGGAAGTATTTATTACTGTGGGAACACCGGTCTGTGTTCCACATGAATAAGTGACAAAATAAATATAAATAGATACTTAAATTGCTTTTAAATTAAACGCAAACAAAGTACCTTTTTATACTTACCTCAGCAATTTGTTGAAAGCTTAAAAAACACAGAATATTACAATTTTATACACAAATTCACGAGCGATATTTTAGTGATATAAAAATAAAATTGCAGAGATACTTTTTAGTTTATCGGAGCGTGTGGAAAGTTTATTCAATGTTAGAAATCAATAACAAATGCGTAGGATGCTTGCTAAGCTCATCTCCCATTGAAAGTTCTCGGCTTGTATGATGTCATGTGTTAAACGATGCTCCAGATATGACACAGTAGAATTCTAGCCTTGTTATCACTTAACAATGTTCGCAAAAGCCGCTATCAAAAGATTCTTGCGTACACTACAAGTTTGAAAGTAACAACATAAAGTTGTTATAAAATGATTGTATAGAGATAAATTGCACAAAAAATATACTTAGTACCCAACATAATAATGTGAACACTGACAATAGCTAACACTCACAATTTTAAAATTGATTGACTGATGTCGTTTTAATTTTTTTATGAGTGTAGGCAGATAGTTAAGCGTCTAGTACCTATCTGTCGCTGTAAGTTATTTCAGTGCTAGCTTTCTAGGTCAATGGCGGCACGGCCGTACATTTTATTGACATTTACTTTACCAGCAATTACTTCTTAGAGCAGACAACTAAACACGATTTACTAGAGGACAATAGGGAATCTAATTGATTCAAACAGTTTTTCTTTAAAATGTAGGTACAATTGTGTTAACTTTGTGACCTTTCTCGCATTTGTGTTTCATGCTGCATTTTCGGCACTGAATTTGTTTAATTTGAAAATATGTATTTCCTAAATACGTTTATCTTTATATATCCAATCTGTTAGACATATTCTTACTTAAAGTACGTTCTATTATGACAAACCACTTGTTTCACAGCCCAGTCGGTAGCAAAAGTACTTTTGCAATACCATGACCATAACACAAACATGTTATTACCTACCTACCTACCTACATGGTTTCTAGGCGTTGCCCGTAGGCAAGCAATATCGCTTTTCTTTCGAATACCAACCGCTAAAGGAAAAAGAATGCGAAATTACTACAACACGCTGAAGCTTAACAAGTTATAATGTTCCCTAACAAAAGCGAGTTCATTGTTTATTTATTGTTTAAAGTTAAACTTTCTCTCTAATGAACATTATACGTATGTACAATGTCGCATTGTTCTCTATAAATCGCATTGTTAGGACAAAAAACTTGAATTGCTAGGCAATCTCGCGACTTCCTAGTCGCTGCGATTTGCGACGATTGTTCCAAGAAATGCGGGAATCGAATGACTGCCTTCATTACTCCTGGCTGCACCTGTGTAATGGCTCGGAAATGTACCCGTTGTTGCATTATTTACTTTCTTTATCGTGTCGCCGGGGCTGCATACTGATAAGCATTTTATCACGATAAAGGGTATTTTCTTATTCCCACCGATTGTTTTTCCGCTACAACGGCGAACAAAATGAAGTCTGTGTTCATTGTGTTAGGTAATGTTGTAGTTTGTAGTAAACTTTAACTTTTGGTCCGTGTAAAATTGCTTTTCCACTCTCTCTGTAACATGCCTAGCAATAACTTCGGCAAGTCGTCTTGAACCGCGCCTAGGTACGAATACTTGAAGTCTGAGCTGGTAAAAGTCAATATCGTAAAAGCAAACGTCGGGAGGTGAAATAAAATGAGAATTCCAGCGCGTAGGTTCTCCGTACATTTTCTCATTAAGCCCCTAGAGAATAACTAGCTATTGCCTCGCAATTGCTTGCCTTTTGTCATTAGTAATGTAAGAACTCCTAGGAAAATTACGAGCCCACCATTACCTAGTTTTATCAAGATCATCTTCATCGATAGGAGAGAAAGCAAGGTGAAATTACGAGTATGTACACGAGGATAATGTTCCGGATACTCAGTTGAATGGATCTCGGATCTTCACTGACAGTCTATTGTACTTGTGGGATTGTTAAGCGCCATTCGAATCTATTATCTTCTGTTTTATTAGCAATTCGGAGTCTAACGATGAGGGCCGTTGAAATAACTTAAGATAGTTTGATTGTAACAACTACACGGAGTTTTCCAAAAGAACGAATTTGTAAGAGTAATTTTCTTATTTAATATCTTATTCAATTAATCATGATATTTCTTGACTTGAATTTAATCCAATATCGAAGAAATATAAATATTTATCACCAGCTCTAGAAATGAATTATAGTAAAAGCTTTTATGCCAATTTAGACATGTTAATTTTATAGAAAGTTGTGACAGTCTCGTGCAAAACTGCAAACAGCTCAATTTAGTTTCTAAAAATACTTAGATATAAGTACAAACATGAGTTATGGGGGTTAATGGAAGGTAAGGGTCGATGTCTGAGGACGAAGAAAAATAACTTTGATTAGAAATGAAAAATTGAATATTTGCCAAAAATAATAATATTTTCAACCTCGAAATCTCGAACTACTTAGAGTCGTTATATTTTCTTGAATATTTTGCGTAGGATCATTACGAACTTTTGCGAAAGCCAAAGCTACAAAAATACCCTGAATCTAGAAAAGTCCCATTTTATTACGGCAAGGAATGTTAATATCAAGGTTTAGTGAAGCCAAGTCCTTCATAATACTGAATAAAAACTTAGGTAAACGTCGCAAATGTCAAGGTTCAGGAAAAATATTACGCGGAGACATTTGTAGGTGAATTCTTATTCCATGCTATGCAGGTAACTACATAAGTTTGTTTTTATTAGCGGCTCAGCTTAACAGAGGTACAATAATTTAAATTGCTTTTTCCATTGTACGAGTAATCATTGATGAAAAGCATTTGATCCAAAATTCTTCGAGCTAATTATCATTGTGCATTAATCTTTTATAACAATCCGGGAATATAAAATAGATTTTATTTATGTATGATAATATCTAAGTACCCATATAAAAATATCAACTCACGCTTAAGTACCTAAGTATAAAGGAACCGTTAGATAATGCTTATAAACTTAGAAGCAATATTGTATACTATAAATAGTAAGGGCACTATTTCTCGCCATAAAATGAAAACTATACAGTATAGTGGGCAATTGGAAGAATCCATTTTAAATTGTATCCTGTTGGAGACGCCTCTTTAAGAGTATTCAAATGAAACAACATATTTATTCTATGTTTTACTGATATGTAAATGCAACAGAGCAAGCAATAAACGTTCAGGCTATGTCCCTGCTTAGTACTTTCAAACTGAAACTCCAAGCCATATATATTACTCTGTAAATAGGTACGTAGGTACCTATGTAGGTATAATTAATATCAATTACTGTAGCTCGTTATAAAATCTAATTTAAACCTCAATCCAAGGGTATTAGTAAGGCTAATAGATAGCCCGAGATAGATTTAAAATTTAATGTACCTAATCCATTCGAAGGTTTTCTCTTCAGACTAAGAGCTAGTACATACTAAGTATATTTGTATTAAACTTCGTACAATCGGACATAGCAGGTGCCCAAAGCTTTAGTTCGGGGCTCCACAAACACATTTGTATGTAATCCAAGCACTTTCGAGCCCTTTCACCGTCCTATCCCTAACGATTGCAGTTTCTTCGTCTGGCGATCTGCTCGGAGCGCAATCTCATCTGCTCAGATCTGTGCCAAAGATATCATTGATCATGGTATGAATAAGCCCGGTCCGTTGTGAATGACGATCGTAATCATTGTAATGCTGTTGATAACTATGAAAGCCTGTTTGTTTTGAAACCATGACGGTTTTGTTGATTGCTGCAATAATAAAAAAACTTTCGTCAAATTGAATTTCACTTATTTTTTCAGCTTGTTCAAGCTAAAGTGTACCTGTGCTAATTCATTGGCATGTACGGTCGTTCCTATTGAATTTGAGAAAGACATTGCTTGCATGGAGCTAATGTCAAAATTTTATCTTTAGTAAGCAAAATAACAGATAGACAAAATATTGGAAACGGCCGTTAGTGATGCTTTTTACTGCAGTGTAATAGGTGGAAGCACGAAGTGACTATAAAATAATCAACAACAGAAATAACGTCTTCCTATCCTTTTATACTCCGACCATAAAATTAACAATGAAGTTTACGTTGCAGGAAGATTTCATATTATTTCCTTCTTTATTCCAAGAAAATTACTCTCTATGCTGTTAATAAAGTTATTGCATAACACACATGTGCAAATACACGTAAAGTTGATCATAAAACCTGTCTGACATTTAATGGCATGCAAAAACATTTTCTAAATGTTCACAGGTGCCGCTTACACGACACGAAAACGTCGAAAGTAACGAATTCAGAAGGCGTGACTAATAAACTTGTCCTTCGCGAGATTCTGATCAGAACTGCACATAGTAGCAAGAAGTGGCAACACTACTAACAAAGTTTCAACTCTCTATGGGCGCTGTGTTGTGTAACCATGGTCATTTACGCGTCTCGACGCTAGACGCCACGATGCGCAGTAAGAGTGTAATTAATTAACTAATTATTCTAGTCGGGAACACATGCGAGGATTACATAACCGGTCTGTGGACTGCTGAGAATACCAACGTGCATTACACTCGAGCGACTCCAGCTAAACCGTTGAACTCACTTTGTTACCATAATTGAAGCAACATTGCTTATTTTTTGGTCGAGTGATCGAGTAGGCAGGTACTACATTTTTTTTTGGGGTTTAAGTTCAATTTTCTTTTGGCAGACTTGTGCGATTTTATTTATACCCAAAAGGTCTTATACCTTACTGCCTTGGCCTGAAAGGTATCTTATAAACTCATTTAATAAATAGGGGTCTATGTATAGCAGTAAACTCCTGTGGCTAGGATGATGATGATAGATTAGACATGTAAATTTAACCAGGAAAATACAGACGTGCTACCTAAGTAGCTAGGAAAATCTCTGTGTTCGGGCGGCAAACAGCATTCCAACTTAAATATTCCACGTAAAGGTAGATAATCGGTAGCTACAAATACGCAGAACGGTTATGAAGATGGTGCAACGTCAAGCTAGAACATAGTTGTACACGTAAAAGATCGACTTCTGATAACTTGTGAGGCAAACATTTCAATTGAACGTTTTGACGTGACCGTGGTATTACTGGTATTAGCTGACGTTATAGCACTTCCATTTTTATTGATAATTCTTTTGTAATGCTTCAGATTATCGTAGATTTAATAGTGTTACTCAATACTCTACGAATCAAAATTATCATTCTCTATTTAACGGTCATGGTCGATGTTTGAATAGTAACTATAGACAGACAGACAGTACCTATTGTTTAATTATCGTCTATTAATACCTTCGCCAAGCTTTTAATTGACGTAAGAACAATAGTTAGGAGTACAAAGCTGCCGTGTCAAAGTTTGAGCGACACCCATAAGTTAATTTATTTGATGGCGTTCTAAAATGCGTAGTCACGATTACATTTTTACAATTTACATATAACCTAGGATATATTCGGTTAGCTTAGTACAGAAACACGTAATTCTCTTTTAGAACTTAACCTTGCTCAAGCACCTAATGTTATTCTGGGACAAAAGGTGCGTGATTAACGATCACCTTTTGTTAGGGACACCTAAACAGCAAGGACCGGCGTAATTCGGGGCAAGACTAAACTTTTTGCGTGTCTGCTTATAAAGTGAATTGTATTTTTGGCTTAATGTGTAAATCTATTATTGCTTTGACGCTGTTTTTCCTTGATGATGTAGGTAAATCAATCAAGAAAGCAATTTGCTTTATTTCGAACAGCTCTTTTCCCCAATAAAAGAAACACGCCCGAAAAAAGTGTGCTTATATTTAGACCCAATTACACCGATAACATAAACGTCTGTCTTAAAATATCATTTCACTTTGAAATTGAACGTGAAAATTCATAGCGAACTTTCATAGCCTTACCAAATTCTACTTCAGTCATCAACCGTTAACCATCTTAACAAACGCTTAGGTATACCTACATATTATTCAGGATTAGTGGTCACTTCTACCCATAGTGCGGTCAGCAGCGGGCTGCTGGCACATTGCAGTCCCACAGGAATGCAGTACTACAGGAAGCGGCCGTTGACCGGTGGCCGCGTGTTACCGCGCAACGGACGGTCACCATTCATGTATTTGCAATACAAATCGTCATTTACGTGGATGGGGTAAATAAGATGTTTGGGTTGTGAAATGAGGTTGTGTTCGTGGTGGAATTTTGTTGTTTATGTTGTGGACTAGAGTAATGTTACTAATATTATAAATGCGAAATTTCCTGTCTGCCGACTGTCCGGCATTTACACTTAAGAGCGTGTACGCTCGGCGCGCGATGTCAACTTTAGGTAATTCAACGCAAAAAACCGCGCAGACTAGCGTCGCGGCTGTGTGCGTGCCTATCATACTTCACGTATAGTCACACAAACCATTTTGATCCTTTCGAGTGAAATTGGTAGAACAAAAAATATATTATTTAGTAAATACTTAATAGCGGGAAAATAGTGTAAGTCTATGGATGTCTAAAATATAAAAGCATGAAAATAAGTCGTTAATACTTACACTCTTTTGCAAAAAAATCGGGCACCTATGAAAACCTTGGTTTTGAGGACTTTCTGTATATTACATACAATTTTCAACAGTACTAAATAGTTGACTGATGATTAATGACAATGTTAAGAGTTTCTGTATTTTAACCGATTTCAAAAAAAGAAAGGAGGTTTCAATTAGATTGTTTTGTGATTGTTCTCAATTTGATTGTTCTCGATTCCTCATTTGAAAAATTGATTGTTTATATGAATGGTCCAGTCCATCCAGACCGAAAAATTGTGGTCAAATAACAACAATTGCCGGAAAGCCAAATATTGGTGAAGAGCTTGGGTTTACCATTGCAAATAAAGTTTTAAGTTATCTATCCTATATGCTTCAAAAGTTATTCGAGATCAAAAGTCAAAATTTGAGTACATCCAAAATGAAAAAAAAAAAAATATAACTCGATTGGTAACAGACATCTGCAATAAGTGATTTCTAGCCTAAGGAGTCCGCCATATTGGATTTAGACTCGCGACACATTTTTTTTCGAGTTATTCATAGCAAGCCCTTTCATTTGATACCCATATCGTAGGAATGCATTAAAAACATTTTTTTCTCCATCTTGGGTATACCGCCATATTGGATATAGAATCATACATTGTCATTAAAACTGAACATTCAAACAAAATTTCAACTCAATCGATAAAAAAAATATGCTTCAAAATTGAGCTTTAAATAAAATAGTAATGTATCAAGATTTGTTGGTCGCGCTTGAAATGTACTCTATTCTCGGTATCCACGGCAGAGGTTATTCACCCTACGCGATGTGACGGAGCGACACGTCCTCTCTCTGTGAAGCCTTGCGGCGGTCTGGTTTGAGTTGACTCGCGTGCAGCGTTTTATAGTAGTTTTTAAATAATTTATAAAAAAATAAAAACGAGAGATTAAATTATAATATAAAGTTTATGTTTTAAAGAAAGAGTTATATTACTATAGTAAATAATTGTTATATTAAATTAAGTAAGATAGATAGGTAAAAAAAGCATTTGAAATTCACAATTTTTCACATTGTTAAAATATTTTTTTCTGAAAGATAGAAACCTAAATCAAAAAATGTTTTCAACTAACTATAGGCATGGGGATTTCGTCTATGAGTAAAAAAATAAATATGATTAGATTTGCCACTGTTTTCACATGAATTTAAGCTTCGAAATAGACGCTGAACGGGAATTTTATAAAACATCTGTTACGTTATAGGGGTTTTAAGTATTTAAACTACACAAATTGAAATTTATGTTCAATTAACTATATAGACAGTGAAATTACCTTGCGTTATTAAAAAATAACATAGTTATAGGATAAGTAGTTACTGAGAAACAGTGGTTTGAAAAGTACCATTTTAGGCCAAATGGCGCGCGGTTGACGTATACGCTCTTAAACTACACTGATGACTTTTGGACATAGACAGTGGAGCCTGAAAAAATATTAATGCTAATTTTATCCGGGTGTCGGAAGAGCGGGTGAAATCGCGTGAAAAAGATAGTAGAATATAGAATCTCGCATGTCAGATTGTTAAGTGATTATCAAAATTATAATTTAATGAAATTCTTAATGAATATTCACTAATGTTTTCTGAATATCAACTTATCTACGACACGGTTTAATACCATTTCACATTTAAGCTTACACTGGTCAGTTCAAAAGATAATGCATATAATTTGAATATATGTAGGTACTTAGTTGCGTAAATATGTATGTATGTAGTTTCCGTGTATTAGGTAGGTATTTGGAACAGAAAGAAACAGTAAGTTGAAGTCGAAATATGTTTGCTAGTTTAGCGACAAGAAACCTATTTCTTTGGAATTTATATTTAAGTAGAGTGTGTACATAAATGGCTGTTAGCCAATTCGTCAATTAAGTGGTGACTGGCCAGCTAACTGGTCATCAAGGACGTAGCAAAATATATTGTCGAAAGGAGAGTAAATACTTGAAAAACACTAAAGTTGCGTTGAATTATAACAACTTACATCGAGAATAAAAGCAGAAGAAAATATTTCTTTGATTGGGCGTTCCTGAGATTTACGTTTTACGTAGATGACGTAGTCAGTGGACCCTGTAAGATTGACACGTGAAATCTACAAGATGTTTGCACCCCAAGACTAAGTGTATTTCTTAAACGACATTGATTTAATTAACCGGACAAAGCTTTAATTGTTCTGCAATACCATGTAGACACATTGTAGATATAATTTATACCGAAGCAAAGGACAGGCAG
Organism: Helicoverpa armigera; assembly: GCF_030705265.1. Taxonomy (NCBI): domain Eukaryota; kingdom Metazoa; phylum Arthropoda; class Insecta; order Lepidoptera; family Noctuidae; genus Helicoverpa; species Helicoverpa armigera. Next base: position 8,883,025 of record NC_087131.1, on the reverse strand, counting down.
TTTCCCTATCTTCGCGAGTTTCATTACGAGCAAACCCGTTCCAAGTAACTCTCACTCACGCTGTTAGAGATAATAGTAATATAACAATTAAACGATGTCATAATAAATTAGATACAATAGTAATTTATTGTAATTGAGAATTAAACACGGCTTGGCTTAGTTTATGTTTAGTGTTGTGTATGTACTTCCTTCTTCTGATAACCTATTGGTATCGTGTGGTCTGTTTCCCATGTTTGAGGATCGTGTTCAGCATAGTCTTGCATATAGAGGATCGGCTTCCGCCGATTTTAGTCCAGTGCATCTCTTACAGCCCAGAATTATACCCGCGACCGTATCCCTTAAGGAACCTTACCCGGATTGAACATAGTTTTCCAACAGTGAAAGAATGTTAGAAGCGGTTCATTCGTTTCGGAGCCTCTACAAACAAACGAAAAATGATTCGTCTAAAATATATTAGCATAGCATAGATAGACGACGGAGGCAGAGAAATTCTTCACTTGATTAGTCCATCTGGTGGTGGTTGGTGAACGACCCGCGATCCTTTGTGTCCGGTCTTCCCAGATACTGCAATCTTCTTCTTTGTTTTCATCACTTTAGCGAAATACGAAAGGACATTAGCAATGACAGAAAAAGTTCTGATTATGCAGTCTTGTGACATTGCAACATAAGCAAAGTTGTAAGTTGTTTGTATTGAAGTGTATTGATTTGACGCCACCTTGACCTGAAAGGCATGTGAATTTTTGTATCGCACGAACTTATAATAGCGAATCACGCTCACCTGGGTGTTCATTTTTTATTCATTTGGTATAATGTATGTAATGTATTTAGAGACCAATTATGTAATTATGCTATAATATGTGAAGCCAGTTCTTCTTGATGTCGGCGCGCTGTTATTATATTCGGAAAAAAATATGAATCATTTCATTCTGGCTACTTCAATGACTTTTTCAAATGATGAATGAATCCACTTAAGATAATGTGTAAAGATTAAAATGTATAACGCGAGTGCAACTCCTTCGTTGTCACATGCAGACATGTGTAGGTACAATTGTACAACATTCATTATTTAACAATTAGAATGGCGGAAGAAATGCTGATTCTTATCGCACAGACGTAAAAACTCTTGCGCATCATAATTCTTGGCTACTTAATAAAAAGAACAAGCGATGGCGTCGCTTGCGCAAGTACGGTCAGCGTCAAGAGTGATACAAATCACAATTTTCAAAACTGCCTAACAACATAAAGGTCATCATTTCTGGACATCACAAACGCCAAATTTACCTACTTAACACCTAAACTTAAAAAAGTAGAGAAATACTTTTAAAAAAGTAGAGGAATACTTTGACAAGTTATCGTCGACACTTTATTTAGCAGTTTTGAAAATTTCGCTTCGATGCTGACTGTACGTGGATACCGGGTTACGAGAGTTTAAAGTTAAATGTTTGTTACTATTATCTGTTGAGTAAAATAAGATAGGTTAGTGGTTAGTATGAAGATCGCTTCCTGCTCGTGTACACGCGATATCTCATTCGCTGTTCGTCTGCGCTGACGCACGCTTGACCCGCAACCTGCAACGACTCGACTGGAAAATTGCAATTATGTTAGCGTCGTGCGTACGAACATTTCAGATATAGCTGACACGCATGTACTAATTTCCTATAAGATTGGCAGTGGAATAAACCAGCTCGGTTTATCCAAGACTTTGGCACAAAACTTAACTTACTGGCATAATACCGGCTCAATAAATTATATGTATTCTTTTCACGTTTCTACAAGCTATTGTTTACGACTGTTTAATTACACTGGTACCTTTTTAAATCATATCTTTCAATCTACAAAGGTAACTTAAAGGTTGACTTGACGCAAGATCTTTTCCATACCCTCTGTTTGGTTCAGCCTAACTTTTCCCTCCATATCTTTGTCTCTTCAATGTATTATTTCTATAGTTACTTAGTTCATAAAATTTCCCCTACAGAGAGTTACAAGGAACAAATGAATGATCTTAGGGGGATAATACACTGACTACGTAACGTCCGCCGGTCGTTGTACGATGGTATCAATTTAGCCAGCCCGTACCACAGTTGGAAGACAGATAATAATATGAATTATGAAATACATTGTTGTCTTGTACTCGTAACTGGGTTTTGTGATTATTTTATCTGGGTGTTTCCTGCGGTTTCAATATTTATTGCAGTAAGACACTACACAGTCTTCAATAAAATGACAAACTTATTTAAATACCTCTTTTGACTCCACTATTTTTGGAGCAACGAGCCGACCCAAAAATGCAGTTCAAAAGAGCGCATGCGACAATTGAAATAAATGACCTTTGACCTTTAACGTGACTTCACTATGACCTTACTCAGAAAGAATGTAGTTTAATTCCCCAGACGTATATGGAGGCACATTTGTTTGTGCACGTTGTAAAGACTGGTGATAGTAATTAGAGATAAGGGAGTAATTAGACCTTTCACGATCGTAGGTACTGGCGGTCAGACACGATCGTCGTACTAGATAATAAATTAGCTCTAAGGGTCAGTTCACACCGAGACGCGACGCGACGCGACGATACTCAAAGAGGCCAATGATTTCGCGCTGCGCCGCGCGGCGTTGCGAGACGCATCGCAACGCCGCGAGGCGCATCTTTTAAAATCGTAGCAGGACGACGCCTCGCTGCGCAGCGAGGCGCCGCGAGGCGCAGCGGAACGCATCTACAAGCCGCGGGCGCCGCGCGGCCCCGCCCCCGCGCCCTCCCGCAGTCGACCGAACTGCATCAATTCTAAATGAATTCTGGACGGAAATAGTAGAGAAGTCGCCACAGCGGCCTCAGGCTGCACCTCGCGACGCCGCGCTGCGCCGCGCGAGGCGCAGCACCGCTCTTGCACGTCGCTCGTCCGGCGATGCACAGCTACGTCACGATACGTCGCGCTACGCCGCGAGGCGCCGCGCGGCGCCGCGAGGCGCAGCGCTGCGTGGTGCAACGTAATCTGAATTCTCACAATGTAATGTGTATCTTTTCGTGTAGTGAATAAAGTATATTCTGAGTCGCTCTGTGAAAAATGTGCGCGCAGCGTCGCGCCGCGTCGCGTCTCGGTGTGAACTGACCCTAAAGAGTGGCAAAGAAGGAAATGTGACAGGGTACTATCTCGTTGGCTTGATGTATTTACGACGGAATAAATACCTAGGTTTAGAAATACATACTGTATTTTTTCTTTGGAATGTGGTCGTGGTGAAAAGTTGTTTCAGGGTACTTAATGCCATTACTGTAAATTCCATTTGTTATTTTTTATATTTATATTATTTATATCCATATTTATGTTAATTAATTGGAAGACTGAGAGTTACTAAAACACGGGTCCTATATCAGGAGCTTCCAAATATTCAGGTTCCTAAATAAACTTATGTTGCTCTAAGTTTAAGTTGTATACTTACTAACTTAAACACATTACCTACCCTTTACGAATCAAGTAGTCCAAGTACCTAACAGTCCTCGCCTTCTCGTCAAGTTGTCGTAACATTAAAATATTCCCTTGACATTTTGCAACGGAACCACGAATTCACGATTGAACTTATTCTGCCCTATCATTAATAACAGTCATATTTACACAATCAAATAGACTGGTCGTAATAAATCCACGAACTTGTAATGAACTGTAGTCAATTAGTCATTAACTAATTGTTATGTCGTCGAAAGCTAGCATTTGTAAACTATTTAGGTACACTACTACTACTAGTTTTCATTATAGTGATGTTTTTTTTATAAAAATATGCTAGCTGTTTTTCCGCGGTTGGTGGTACCTGCGTCCCTGAGTAAATTTTGCCCATACCCGGATACAATATAGCAATGTTATTCGGGAATAATGAAGCTATCCAATGGTGAAAGACTTTTTCAAATCGGTTCAGTATTGTGGACCTTTTAGACTACAAACATATCTTTATTATATTTTGTAAAGTTAAAGTGATGAATAAAAATATTAAAATCCATATATTAACGTAAACATTCTAGTTTCAAATAATAAAATTATTAACGCATTTTGCTGAAATAGAATCCAGGGAACAATGAAATAAATAATGTGCTGTAGAGTTTGAAATAATAGTGTTTGCAGTTATTTAGCGTTCCCAGCAGGGTTATACAAAATGTAGAGTTATACATAACTCGTACTGTTGCTGTTTATAAAATTTATAACGTTTAAGGGGAATGTCTGCTGAGGTTACCATCATACGATATTGTATACGTTGTATTTTATCTAGATGATGCGTGATTTTATAAACAGCAACAGTATAAAGGTATTTTTTGCATAGTATTAAGATATCCCTGTATTCACTTTTCTGTAGAATTAGTATACGAAACCATGTGTCACGTAGCTCATCCATATCATATTATACTAGTAGGTAAATATAGGAGATGACAGTTTCCCAATAGTAACACGACTCAGAAACTTACTAAGCGGGATCAGCATAATTCATGCAACTATAATCAACATAAGCTCAACATTTCCTTGATTTTCCACACGTACACACACACACATTACTTACACACTGAAAATAAAGAATAAAGAACACGTTACACTCATCAAAAGAAAAACTTACCTCCCCAACTACTGCGACACAAAAGACGAGTCTTTCTAGGACAGTTAAGTAGACATGAACCTACGCAAAGGGTTATAATATAACTTAACTGGAGCACAGTGAACGTTGGTCCCGGGCGCCTTGACATACTTGACTTGGTTCATTCATAGCAGGTGCTTTACGACAGGGGACTGACTAAACTTGTTTTGTGAAGGCAAATTTTAGCATAGTTTACTATCGTAGTAGGCAGTTGTTTTGAAGGTAGGTAACTAGTATACAAAGTTATATGTGTATGATAGTTGCTGATGTTTTTTTTTTGAGTTTTCTAAATTTTTTCTTGACTACCCCTGTTCCTAGTGTTCTTAATTCCATGTTATGCCTATTATTTCGAACGCAAGTTTGGTTTGGTTGGAAAATCTGATAACGTAGAGTAATTTATTCATAGACTCCGAGTTTTAATATAATCAACAAACAATCAGAAATAATTACTTTTTCAATTTAACTTCATAAATCAAATATCTGACATCCCTGCCTCCTAGCCTAAAATTTTGTCCATTGCACGAAGGAAAACCAGATGAAAATTAAATTATAAATATCCTGGCTGTACCTGTACCTCACTAAAATGTACACCTGGACTCGGTTCATAAGAAAACAGGGACATGTCGTCAAACATTTATGAAGGAGGAATATACCCGACCGCGACGGAATTTATTACCATCAAATATTCAACTGAGTTGGCACCTTCATATTTCAGATTGTAATAAACGTAGTTCAAGTTAAGCTGGAAATAGTTTCAGTAATTTTAATCTTTAATTAGTGTAATAAATGTATTTATACGCATGTAATCGTCTTATTACGCATTCCTTGCATAATTTTAAGATAAAAGTTTTTTAGCTGACAAAAACGCTGCGAGGAAAAAACAATGGAATCTAAAACACTTCACGAATTAACATTCAGCTTTTTTACAATAATAAAAATAAATTGTACTAATGAGACCTTAACAACAAAGCGTTACAAACGTTCACATAATATTTATGAAATTCTGTTTCACTTGGAGCACAAAGAACGTGATGTATACTCTAGTAAAATTACTGTTGTTACACCAACCAACATACATACGTATACGCAGACAAACTCATAATACGCACGTACGTAGGTATAGGTACGACGGGTGAAACAATTGTAAATACCTAGGTGCTTTCCTTTTATGGCCTGTCTGTCTACATGCCCCATCTATTTCTTCGAAGCTAACAGAATTGCGATAATTGAATGAAACGCGGGCTCTAACCAGCTGCCATTATTGTGGTGCCATAAAAACATGTGAGAACTAATTTCTATGATGTAGCTGTTTTATTCAATGGTTATATTGAACGCTTCTTTTTGTTCAGTTATTATTGTTCGTTACAGCTACTCCTACTAATGTAGATAATTTTTTCCTACGCTCCTGCATTTATACTGACGCACATCCGCAAGGAAATGTGTTTATTGTATGTATTTCAATCTGCGGCGGACGTGTAAGGGTTCCCCCAGCAAATGTCAAAACAGTCGAGAAATCTGAAGAGGGGACATGCGCAGTAGGGATCCGATCAATGCACCCCGACGGAGTGCGCGCGCCACCCTCGCCCCGGCCGCCGCTATCTACGCAGTTGGCCACAAAAACACCATCTAAAACCTAGCGCACTCAGCGGATCGCCCTTGAGCAAACAAAAAATATACAATCAATCGGCTCATCCGCTAGTTAGTACCCAAAAAATGTTAAGTGAACGCGAGGCTCGTCCTCGAGGTAGCGTGTGATTCAGCTCGTTAAGGACACCCACACCTTCCGAGCGTCGTCTGCGGAGCGAGCCAGTGTTGCACCTAGTCAGGTCGCTGTCGCGTGACTCATCGGATTATCCAGAAGATTTCGATCGTTAAATTCGCTACGATAGTGGAGTCTTGAGCCGGTGTCGGTGTGTAGCCGTAAAGACAATTAGTGCAAGTTCGGATGCCGGTGGTCCGGCCGCGTGTGCCGACGTTGATGACGGCGCCGGCCCGCGCTGCTGAGGAGTGAGGTGGACTCAGCTGCAGGGATGGACGACTGCGACACCATATTCTATGACGACGACGGTGAAGCTCAGTGCGATATGGTACGTCTGATATGCTATAACCTTCATACAAACCTTCGATAATCCTAAACAATGCAATTATTGCCCTTCATGTTGACATTATTCCGAAGCTTTCGATGCAAAACTGTATGTAGATACATGGATTTCAGTGGTTATATAACGCGGAAACTTCGCTGAGAATGTGTGCACAAAATGGACGATCTGGCAGGTTTTGCAATGATGCAATACCGTTAACCTTTTTGATATCGAAGATCAATTTCTTCTGCGGTTTGCATAGCGTTCATGGTTGTTTTTACGGCATCATAATTGACATCAATTGATTTAGTCGCTGCATCGTTAGGGACCTTGAAAATCGGTAGCGCTTGGATTATTGCGTGACTGTTTTGCTACATAATCGTTATAATGAAACCACTGAAAATTAACATTCTTGCTGAACATAATATGCCATTGTTGTCACTGGTGCAAAGTAAACAATTATTTTTAATTTCTGCGATGTATTAGTGTGTCAGGTCAGCTGTAGGTATGAGCATAGCTCGAGAATATTCGTGTGCTACAGAATCGTATTCTACCGTTATGGCTCGTTTGCACCATAAAGCAAAATCATGTATCGCCTAAAAGATAAGTAACTTCAAAAGGCATTTGTGTGGGAACATTGTTGTTAATTGGGTACCTGCTTTGAAATTAGTCAATTAAAAACATATTCTTACGTTGTAACAATTAATTATGTATCATTCTACGATAAGCGCTTTGGAAACTTTACTGCACTCCAGTTACTACGGCAGTCATAATTACATACTCACATACATAAATTATTTCGTAAAAGACATTATGATTATTATCATATTATGATGGGTAAGTTTTTTTCCTATGCAAGGTTTCTTTATCAACAACATCAGCAGTATCAGTACACAGTAGACTAATTCTAATGTCTTATTTAGTTTCATTTACATTCCAGCCTTTGTTAGTAGTTGCGAGATAGCTCTTCTTATCTTTTATTACTTCCTGAATACCAGTTTACAAGGAAAACAGATTTTAATTAAATCGAAATCCTTTGTGCAAGCTAGATACATCTAAAATGGTTCTCTGTTGTAGCACCTAAAACTTTAATTGGATACTTTGAATACTCAAATGCTATAAACAAAATTCTCAGTCTTAAATCCCACAGAAAATGTTACGAATAAAGATTCCCACACTCAAATATAAAAACACATGTCATCAATAACACTGCAACAAGTTGAAACAAATAACCTGATATTACACAATCAAATCGATGCAGACTCCACGTCGCGATCAATCATTAAGCGCACTAATGGCCGGAGCGTCATCACCGTCGTTCAGTGAAAGTCAGACGAAATTGTTGTATTAATCTTCATTATGTCGAAGCACCCACGATTCTTCACTAATTATGAAGAACAATACGTTCTTATTATTTGTGGTAACCGCCTTTGTTTCATGGCTTTATGCTCATTTAAGCCTACACGAGGCCTATTGTTGTTTCTATGAAACCAAAATGGTGCTATACATTGTTACTGGCTTCACTTGAGAACTGTGGAACCATTTTGGCTATTTTCCTTTTTGCTTTCTTAAATGCAAATCTGAAACTTATAATTTGTTCGTGAACCAAAATTGTTCCATAATTGTTGGATTTCCTAGACGGTTAGTGCGCGTGAAATTCGGATGCCACAATGTCAGGTCAACTCATTCAGCTAGCTTCAGATAATAACCATCTCTTATTTAATTACTGTTCTCGCATGACTTCATGAAAGCTAATAGTTAGACAGGTGATGAGATAGTTGATAACTGTAAAATTGCTGGTTATCTATAGCTTCGTGGTTTTAGAGCTGTGATTTATTACAATTAGTTCTCCACACGTGGGATGAAATAGCTTAAAGCCTTGAAATTTTAATTTCACTTATTGGAATGTTTTCACTTTGTTCTATGTTAGATTTTATCTTTGGCTATTTATTCTTGCACCTGTTCCTACAATGTTTTCTACCTCTTGACTGTAGGTACACTCTGTTGATGTATACGCCTATAGTAAAGGTACCTACTACATGTATTTCCAAATATAATATGTTCTAGCAATGGCATATTAACGTCTAAATCAACCTCTGCAATATCGTTTATTTGGCTATCATTAACATTGATCTCTGAATTTAGCATTATGAAATCCATTCATTTCTATACAAATAAATAATTTTCTTTGCTATCTTGGCTGTCTATCGGCCTTGATGATGCTAAGATGAATCATATTCCTATTGTCTTTCGTATTATGATCAGCACATCAGGTGGTTTCATAATACATTATCATTTGAAGTCTGCTGTAATTTCAGATTTTAAAGTTTCTTGTTTTTTTCTTTTGCCATAAATTCTCTCGACTTTTAATGACTAAGCATAAAATTAGAATTATGTGTTCACACATAGGTGGTATGCACAGGCTTCCACCATGCTGTATCGTGTTTCGTATGCTAATTCAGAGCTATATATGTATCTCAATTCTAATTAGCCAAGGTGTTACGTCTTCGTTAACGTTAATTGCTTTGAGGTTAAAACATGTTACTTACATAAGTTTAGTTTTAAGTTACCATGTTTAACTGGCGTTGTACTTTCAAGTTTAAGCAATGGGTTTGCATTGTAAGTTATGGTGAATGGCGATGGCCTTTGCAGCTATGATTATGGTGCAATTGCATTCTAATGGTATTCCTATGATCATAGTTTTGATTTGCATGATGCAGCAAGATTTTCACTGCAGTTTCAAAGTGTTTTTGATCTTTTTGTCAAGTTCATTTATTTTAGAAGTTTAGAAAACACTAACACAGCCATTAGTTTATCATAATTATGCTAACTAATATCAACTATAAAATTCGGTTGGGAGATTCTGCAACTGTTACACTTTAACGGCCGAATTGAAAAAGGAAACTCTAGGGACAGTTTGGTTAATAAAGTTCCTGGGTCGCACGTAAATCCTACAATAAAACACATAAAAACAAAAGCATCTCTTCTGAAGTCGGTCGTTCAAAAGCTTATAATTTCGTCATAGCAGGACTGTCATCTCATCGAAGCTACCAGGGCGCCATGAGTTGTAAAGCACTATAATGTGCACACATTATCGTCGCAGGCCGCAATCTCCAAGGCGTTCGCTAAACACCATCAATTTATTACAACTAAGAATGTAGAAAGCCGTTAACTGGGACGGAGCGATGAGGAACTGGCACCATGGAAAGGGCTCAGTCAGCGGTTTCAGCTTTATTAGCGGGTACAATGTACTGTCTGTACCTGATCTTGTTTATAACAGAAGCTTTTACGTATATAGCACCGCATTTACGACACACATTGGCACAATATTTCTGTTAAATATAAGTATATAAATTACCTAGTTAATTAATATCTATATACATACAGTGTCAAAACTTTATGTATGCGTTTATTTGGTTTGTACATAGGTATCTTGTTTAATTCAATGCAAATTGCACTAGTCTTCACCATACCTAAGTCGCCGAATTACGTAATTTTTATGCGAAGTTCATAAGGTCGTGTGGCTCTCTGCCAAGTGCATAAACTTGGCTGTTCCAAGTTGCACCGCATTCGTACATTTATTTAGCTGTCACGCGTGGGTGCTAACTATTTGCGGTATGAGATCATAATAAAGATTTGTACCGAACATATTTAATGTATTAGCATAACCAGCTATGAAACTTCTAGGACATGCATTGTGCTGATATGACGCTAGTGATCTTGAAAATTGTTTTTTTCTAATGAAGAACTAAACAATTGCGTCAATTTGTACATTCTTTAAAAAAATATAATTAATTTGATTGTTATAAATTATATTATTGTGCTTAAACATTTAAATAAATACTAAAAAATAAGAACATAACAACTCATAAAACTTCATTACCAACTTTAACAGGACCTACATTAAAATTGTCTCAGCTATTATGAAATCTTTCGTCACTTCCCTCTTGTCGTACACCCAGCCGAATTTCTCGAAGAAATGTATGAGGTCTGTAGTGAAGTCGAAGGTATGTGACCACTCCGCCGCCTTGTAGTCAAACGGGAAGGAATGGTGGAAATTATGCCAACCTTCGCCCCCGGTCAAAGCTGAGATGATGGCGTTCTCTGCTGGGTTAATGCTCCTGGAAAAAGTAATAATTTATGTATTATCGGCCACTCTGCTGAATTTGTGACTTTTACTTATTCAATAGAAAAAAGAAACTTAAATAAATGCTTTCCTAGAAGGTTAAACCTATGAAGGGGTTTCTTTTTATATAGCGCAGTAAGATTTTAATCGCAAATATTCACCAGTGGTAGTATTTACTAATTTTCAGGAGCTAGAAGACGTGGGTCCTAGACAAATAATACCAATAATCGAATAAAAGAGAACTTAAATGAAATTCTCAGTTATTTATGACACCAATAATATTCATAAAGTTGGTCATTCAATAGCAGATTCCAGGTATAATTTTATAGCGAAAATGTTAATTTAATGTTATGCTACATTTCGCATTAAAATTAACATTCTTAGTGGTCAAGTTCGACAATAAAACGTCTGAAATTGCCGTTATTTTTGGATATATGTGAAATCTGACACAATTTTTAATAAAGTTAGCATCTACATATTACTGCAAGTATTTATTTTTAGGTGTCCGTGTATCAAGCCGTATATTACTGACATTGTTTAAGTCGCTATAATATTTTTTTTAATTATGTATGCAACACACCACCACTGCAATGTTTTATAGTAAGTTAATATGATCTACGCTACAGGCTGCGCAAACGCACAACATGTAGATAGCTCAAAGGTCACGTTTCAAGAGAAACTCAACGTATTCCCTTTCCCGGAAATATTCATGCACAAACTATGCAGATACAAATGATTGCTTGAATTATGAGTTACAAATAACGTATAATATATGATGAAAATAAAAATATTACCAAAATAATTTCGATGAGGCAAGACAATATTTTAGGTAGTTTTTCCAACATACCAAATATCCACTCCGTTGACACAGCTTAATAGAGATTGATTTTCAGATAACCGATTCTCAGTATAAGAAATCATTACCAAAATCTGATAACAGTTTGATGAAAGCGAACATTTTCATCCTTAACACTGGCATAAAAATAAATGATGAAAGAAAAAAGGAGAATGATGACACTGAAAATCTATAAACTTACGTATCATAAGGCTTATATCCAATAGTGTGTCCTAAGCTGTTGACGGTCAGCTCGCTGTGGTACACAAACAGGAATCGAATGCAGCACTGCCACGCCACAGCTGCCTTCCAGCCCTCACCCCATAGCACCATACCGAACAAAGTTGGGATCACGAAGGTCATTAGTGGATTTACTATGTCCAAGTGCCTGTAATGTGAATAACAAATAAGAAGACCCGTTGTGATAGGGTCTTGCAGGAGCCTGTCGGATCTTTAAAAAAAACCCTGATAGGACAACTAAATGGCAATCTTCCTCCAGCCTTTTATCAGGATATCTTTAAGAAGGTAATCCGATAAATAAATATTAACATGGGATTACTAAAAGTTAAGACCTAAGTAATTAATTATGTAGGGATTAGATGAAGATTAGCCCTAAAACATGGATCGAATTGTAAGGGACAGTGGTTTAGCATGAAGCCGGATTACCGGCAGTCTAGTAACGAGAATACATTTTCGTCCACATTTGTCTAAAGATTCGTTAAGGAACTTACTTTCTATGCCAAGTAAGCAGCTGATCATTCTCAATATCACTCATATCAATTTCCTTAGCTTTGCTGGTCACTTCAGGTTTCTTCTTCATTAGAAGCCAACCGATGTGTGAGAAGAATAACCCTCGTTCCCGGTTGTGTGGGTCAGATTCCGTATCACTGTATTTATGGTGAATACGGTGGTTGCGAACCCATTGATATATCGTGTTCTGAAATTATTTGTTATTATAAAGAAGCAACAGTATTTCAATTACATGTGTTAATTAAACAACCTCTACTTACATAACATTAATGCGAGCATATGTTTGTTTTAATGAAATTTGGAGTGCCCTCTAACCTTCACACTGTACCTGTATTAATTAATTTTTAATGGCACTTAAAATAAAATTAAATGTATAGTTTCTCTAGTTTTGATTAATCGTTGAATATATCTTTAGAAATTCGTGGCAATGTCAGCGAGGTCATAACTTCTACAAATGCAACAATTTTCATATTTCAAAAAGTGTAATTCCCTTTCGCTATGCACCCGAAAGCAGTCTAGACACCGCCAAATAACTTTACGATTCAGCAGATTCAACAGACTTTGAAATTGCTATCTGCATATAATGGAGCATAAATTTTTGATATTACCTGGCCAGCAGACGCGAAACCCAGGAGCATGATAATCCGTAGTGGTGTAGTGGCTTTAAAAGCCTTGTGTGCCCAGTATCTATGCGCTCCGGCGGTTATGCCAAACCCACTGAAGCAGACCATTGCATACGCTGAAAAATATCATATTATGTAAAATGTCGAGCTTTAGGTCAATCGTTAACAGATCTCTGGAAACAGTTTCAAAATACCACATTACCCGATTTTTGTAATGTTTTGTTTTATGTGCGACAAGCTGTTTCTCGCGATATGAGTAATGCGGGAGTGGATGTTTACTATGAAGATGGAAAACATATTGCGCCGAATCTTAATTACTTGGGAACAGGGCAGTAAGAAGTAGAAGAGGTATTTCTCTCAAATATACAGGTTTTTCGTGAACTTCCTTTTTGGTGCTCATTTACGTCGCCTAAGAAAACTTGTGTTTCATACATACTTAACCAGAAGTGCGTTGATATTTGATGATTATTGTTAATAGATTGAGAATAGATGTTCAGGTTTTAAAAGTCATAATGGCATTTTAACTCACCAAAAATAACGCTCTGCCATTTCACAGGCAATGCGTATTGATAACACCAGTAGACAGCAAAAGCATGATAACAAAACACAACGAATGTCGTCAGCCACTTGATCTCACTCTCAAAGCCCATCCATTTCTCAAATTCTCTCAATTTGGACAAAATTAAAGATTGTTCCTCCTTCACTTTCGCCATGTTTAGTCTTAGAAATAATTGTTATGAGTGGGGGACCTATTGTCTCTGCATGCTTATTTAAATGACCGAAATTATACAAATCCATTAATCAATTTAAATTTAAATCAATTCAATTTATTGCAAGTATTTTTATTTAGTGTCCATGTACGCTTACAGTGTTGTTAAACCTACCTAGTTGGACTGGTTTATCGATCGTAAGAACACCGATAGCTCTCTCTCGGTGACATTGTAGTGTCGAGCGAATACTTCACATCACTAGAACCTTTTTTTATCGAAGTCAGCTATTTCAAACAAAGGCATATCGAGTGAGCAAAAGTTTGAGTTTCTATTCAGAGAACATTGGCTCGTGTGGGGTAAAATTGTGCTATAAAAGCGAAAATAAGTGCATTGTATTGTTTGTACCTATGTACCTAAACAAGTTAATACACTAGAATGAAATCGATATCCTTTACACAGCGTTAAATTGTATTAACTCTTCGTGGTAAACATCGCTATTGATAATAATTTCTATAGTATTGTTTGAAAGATAGGGTTCATTCATTACGTTCATCAGTCTGTCTTTATTTTCTTTCATATATGTTTATTTATACAGTCTGTAGGTACTACAGGTTTTAAAAACCTTGAAGTGATTCAGAGTTATGTCATCACAGTAATACACCCACAGTCCAGTCACAGAAATGTAATTTTGATCCGGGTAATATAATTATAAATAATTTATTTAGGTCGAATTAATTTTAATATCAATTTATTTGTTTCGCATATTGAATTGGTCCTCACTAATTAATTATGGTTAGATTCAATTTATTACCTACGATTGGATTTAGTTTAACAGATTTTATAAACTACTTATTGTCAATCTATGCGGTCCTAGGCTACATTGTTTTCCTACTCCTCTATCTATTCTACTATTTACCTACTAGATCGATTTCTACTTAATTTTCCGACTGCTCCAATACCGCGTTTTATTGAATATTTTCTCGTTACGAAGGGCTGTCCAAAGAGTTAATGTAGGAAAATATGATAACGTAACTGCGGTCAGTCGTCCGTAACGGTAAATAGGGATGCGTGCGCGCAGGTTGTGGCGTCCACTTGCGGCTGAGTTTGCGGTCAGCGTTGTGTAGCAGGCCAACTATGTACTGCCTTGCCATCAACAGTTTAATTAAAATTGTTGACTGTCGTGTCTTACAAGTTGTTAATTTATTATAGGGATCTGTCATCATAATTCTTTCCTTTCGTCCTAAATTTTCTTACATCCATAATGTGGTAATCGATCAGTGTTTATCTTTCGTACATTTAAGCGCCATGTGTACGCCTAACCACACCTATTAAGTGTATAAAGCGTATTTATTATCATAACATGTCGTGCTACAATAGGCAATAAAATTTAAATAACAACATCCATTGTTAAAAACTGAACTATGTAGAATAAACTTTCGCTGCTCCTTTCTAATTTTTTGCGAAAGGGCTCACAACTCAGATTAAATGAACTATAAATCTCACCGTTATACAAAGTCGTATGATGCCGAAGCCCATTGTACGGTGGAACTTCGTAATGGCTGCAATCTATATTGCCTGATATTATTCAAAGTGTACTTTTACTGGCCGCGCTGTGAGATACGGCCCCCATTGTACGAGAATTCAATGGTCCTCACAGAATCTTATTGCATCCACTTGTTCACATCGATTCGGTTTCTATACAAAAGGTGGGAAAGTTTTAAATAGATTTCGAAATAGATCGATGTTATCTTGTTTATCAGTGCATAATTGAGTTCGGGTGAGAAATGGTTGGCTATTTTGTGAAACAGGTGAACATTGCGATATGAGAGTATGGCTGAAACTTATTAGGTACCTACCTACTAGCAGGAGATTCAATTTCGTCTGTCTATTTGCTCCAGTCTTAATATTATTGCTGTGTATGAGAACCTGGAACTACGCCAAGCTGAGGAGTATTGTACGTAGTTACCTATCATATTAGCTACTATACTGTGCTTTAAGTAACTATGGATTTTTATCCTGTCTAAGTACAAAATACACGACCTATTTTATGGAAGTTCAACTTCCGTAATAAAATAGAAATGAAGAAATAGTAGCCATATATGTTTTATACATTAAAAGATATCTAAAAGTAAGGTGATAGACTCGCTTCATTGCGGTTGAAGTTAATGGTGCAAAACACATCAATGTTTCTCACTGACGCCATTACGATGGTAAATGTTAACCGACAACCAATTACTACAGCAGTCGCACGCGTTTTTATGTTTCTTCTAATACCATTCTCAGGTCTTTACCGGTATAACTAGTTCATACAGATATAGGGTTACTTCGATAAAACTTCTTTCTTCTTTGAGTCTTTAAAAAGAGTTTCAATATTGTCAGCTGTGTTTGTTAGAAATTCGTCTCGCTGCTCGGGGGCAACCAACCGTCAATTTTGGTTGAATAATAGCTTGTATTTGACAAAGGTCTCAATTCTCAGTATTGATCCTGTTAATAAGGTTCTCACGACGACTTGGTCTATCAATATTTCCAACCAAAGCTCCATTTTGTTTGGTTAAGTGACTTCCATAAAGTCCCCTTTAGTTGCCTCTTCCTTCTTAAATGTCCGAAATGGCAATTTCCGGCAATTGAGAGGCCGTTTTTATAATCGTCATAGGCAACGCTTATTTGTTTAAAATAATGCTTTGTTCGTGACTATGAGGTCCAAAATATCCAGCAGTTTTAGTTGCTTGGTTTGATGGCTTATCAAAAACTTGCTTGGTTCAAAGTCAGGTCTTTTAAAGGTTAAATTGAAATATCCATTTATGGTGTGATATATGTGTCGGGTCGTCCAAGATATAGCTACATCAAGCAAATTAAAGAAAAGGTGAAGGTCGTGACGTATAAGGAAGTTCAGGAGTTGGCGCTAGATAGGTGTAAATGGAAGGAGCTGCACCGACAAGAGCTAGGCTCTTAAATTAATGATGATATGTGTCTGGAGCATTCAAAATACCATCAATGTCTAGTATCAAACTAGTATTCTAAACTGGTGTAATATATTGGTTTCTGCGTGCTATATGGCAAGATAATTTCTTTTAGAGATAAAAGACACTCCTAAGTATGGGTGCAGGCAACAATATACCTAGCTACTTAGATATCTTGTAACAAATGTATTGAATGAAGATAAATCATAACACGGTCATTCATTGAACAACCCTATGGAACCAACTGGTACAATCATTAACATTGAATCGTCGCAATCTAGCTGTTGGGCTTGAGAACATCATAATGATAGATTCTACCATCATGATTTGTTCAGACATGTCTTTATGACGGAACTTCTTGTATGCAACCTGTTTCGATAGCGACTCGTTTGAATATGAGTCGAATCGATTTTGGGATAGCAAAGCAACCGGTTGTAGTGAGTCATGTTGTGTAATATGGCTCGGGAATTTTGATTCAGTGTTGGAAGATATGGCGTTCAAATTGTGGTTGACGGCTGTATCTACTGATGGATTTGTGGCAAAAAATAACGTACTTATTCATAATGTACTTGGGTCAAGTTATTTCTTAAGTATAAAGAACATTGGCAGAAGCAGTCTACGAATAAGCAAACAATTAACAAAAAGTCAGGGAATAGTTTTTAAAATTAGATTTTTCCGTCGATATGTCTTCGATCAAGATAATCGCTAGGACTCCAGGTGTATTTCATTATTTAATCGGACAGCCGAACCTTGTTCGACAGTTAGTAGTTAACGGCTTTTAACATCGTCTCTAATCTGTGAATTTATTGGAAGCAAATTCCTAATAGGAATGGAAGTAAAACCACAAAACCATTTTATTGCCGATATTTATTATAATGAATTGGCAACTGTTTATTTTACTGTTAGTTGGAAATAACTTTAGAAATATTTTTTTCTTGATATTAACAGAAAAATAACAAAAACTACATAATTTATCAAAAAATACTTTTGAATACATATAGAGAATTAAGCACCCGCCTTTTCTACTCCTTGAAAATTGATGCTAAGCTCCGAATTTTCGTATCGTTTTCACGAATACAAAGTTATTCAAGAGGAAGTACCGAAGTGTAGTACCCCCCTGTGCCTGTAACCCCCCATAAAATAGCCTACACAAATGCTCACGAGCTTAACGCAAAGCTACAAAATATACAGGTTTGATTAACTCATCAAACGGAAGCCACGCTCCAAAAATGTCCTCGGATAACGTCATACGTCATGTAGTTACAATCCTACGTCCATATTGTACTACCATAGCGTAGGTACTAAATGAATGTATTGTTTGTTAAGTACTCAATCCATTCAACGCGTTATATAAATGTATCTATTCTGATTACACATTACACAGAATTACAAATAACGTAATGTGTATAGGTAACTGTTATATTCCGTTATTAGGTCCAGTCTCAACAATATACACCACATACCTACCTACCACTTATAGATATCTTCACAGCTTTTTTATCGGCCCACTGCTGGGCTGGGCACAGGCCTCCTCTCACACGGAGAAGGATTGATCGTTAATCACCACGCTTTCGCAATGCGGGTTCGCGGTTTCAGACTTTACAGTCCAGGTTTCCTGACCTTTTAATCAGCCATTAGTAATTAAGATATACTTAGAAAGTACATATACACTTATAAAAGTTGCATTGGTACTTGCCTGACACACACATGCATGAGAGGTTGACGCTTTACCCACTAGGCGACTTTTAGATATATTTATACACAACATGTTATAACGAACACTAAATATGTAGGTAAAATTTAAATTTGCTAAGTTACTACTTAAAATAAAATATTTAGCCAAATTCAGCACATTGTATTTAGATTTCTAGGTAAATTAATGCAATTTTTATGAATTCAAGTCCTATATAATTACGACAGGTCAACGGTTAATTAAGTTATTGTGATAATTTACATTTTTGGTTAGTAATTCAATGTAGCACTTAATTATGTAAATCACAATAAAAATATACTTCAGTTCTCAGATATTTCTTTGATCTGAGCTTCAGTTATTAACAATTTAAGCGACAAAATTGTTTTCTTATTTTGTCAATCTGAAATGTTGTCTGTTCTCGAAACCTCTTCGAACTAAAGTTAAAATCTGATTTTTATTGCAATACTTAAATCCTTTAAGGGAAGTTGTAAAGAAGAGGTTTATTTTTGGCTCCATTTCTTTAATTTCTCAGGTACTGAAACGAATACTAAAGTTAATAGACTAAAGTTCTATATATTAATTAAACGCTTTATTCTAAATGTCAAGGGCACGTCTTTGTGTCAATTCTTATTGTATAATTTTGCACTTTATACACAAATTAACGGTCACTATAAAATGTTGGCGGATCCTCAAGAAAATGGTCAAATGCTAACCCCATGTCCCATTCCGTTTGTAGATCTGTAACAACAGATAATTTTAGTACTTACATACAATTAAAAAAAAAAATTCAATTAGAAAAAAAATGATGTTTGGAAACTTTGATAGGTACATCACTGCGTCTATCTTTATCTTAAATCATTATAGTACAACCCGTATTTGCAAAACAACTAAAAGCACAAAACAAATAATTACACTGAAGACTATATATCCCCAGGTCAAGCCATGTCGAACATACCGTGAACTTCAAACAAATAGTGCCATGATACGCGGTGAATTGTAATTATATACGCGATTTATACCAAAGGCCGTCTGCTTTGCTGATGTCGGTCGTAGGTCAAGTTAACGGCGGAGACCCTCTGTGATGTCGGTTGTGGTCTTTGTTTGTTTATGTTCTTATGTAAAAGCTGCTGGCTGATATTTGTAACTTTTAGACAAAACCAGAAACTGTTTTCTTTCCAAACTGTAGCTTGCAGAAATCTCATGCTCAGCCCTCTGCTCATGGAGATTTTTTAGGTAAAATTCTAAAACTCATTTCAATGTACACACTGTGTATGAAGGACTCCGGAAGTGGTTCTATAACGAAAACCATTTTTGTTTTATATACCAGCAGTTTTTCCTGCCAGACTGGTCATTCAGGCAGCTTTTCCTGCCAGAGTCTTTCTGGCAGATCCGATCGTTTGTTGTTTGTTAGCTGGCTTACACACATACTGACCTCAACCTTCTTCCCCAGGGTCACTCTGAGTCGAAGGGTGCAAAGAAGCGAGAGAAGAGCAGCTCGGGCAACGGGAACAAGCCCAGCAGGGGCGTGGCCACTTCCTTCGGGTTCCGCCGCCGACCGGCCAGCACCTCGCGTGCTGACGACAACTCGCGCAGGAAACAGAAGGCGCATGATAAGAACGGGAATGGAGGTAGGAATATCTTTGCTAATATTGTTAAGGCTAGAGGAAGGTTTTAACCCTTTCCTTTTTTGGCTAGCTCTATTGTGATATACTTTTGGATATGAGGTGAAAGATCGCTAAGATTAATCCCTAAAAAGTATCATCGTGTAGGTTCGTTTGGCTTGTTCACCCCTTTAGACTAAAAGGCCAACTCAATTGAAATATGGCGCAAATGCGGTGAAAGATGGCTATAAAACTAATTCGTAAAAATCAACATCGATTGCAGCAATGTTATAGCTTAGCTTATAGCAAGTTTTTGTTAAAAGCTTAGCAGTGTCGTAACCATGTCGAAATAGAAGATAAGGTGCTCACTAATTTGAATAGAGCTAGCTAGGCATCACAAAAAGATCATTAGATAGCGCGGGCTGTATGTAGTAGTGTACTATCTAGATGTTTAGTATTCAGCTGTCAAAATGTTACGAAGGTAAGCAGTGAAAGTAACTCTGCTTCTTACTACTTGGTACTCGTATGTTCTAGGAAATTGAGAGGAAACATGAAATCGGTAGGACAATGATTGTACCGGATCAAATAATGTCAATTGTTATCCAAAACATGATTAAAATCTTGTCAAAATATATCGATGGAGAACAAAGACATTGTAATAATTTCCACCGAATCATATTGAAAAAACATGATGAAGAAATACAAAACATCTCAAACGTTATCTTGTAGAATGGTACAATAAGAAACTTGTAGCTTTAATGACGAGTTGCATGCACGCACCGGGTGTGTATAACAGGTAATATGTCCATATATAATGATCAACATTTCACGACAGGTTCCACGGAGGATTTACGTCCGGAGGAGGTGTTGTCGGGCCGGTCGACGCCTCTCGCGAGACCCCGCAAGGAGACCGCCGGCCAGCCATTACGTTCCACCAGGTAACAAACCAGATCACACCCGCACCTTACATAACCGCTATCGAAAGCAAGTGCTATAGGGAAATGACATAATAAAAACGCAAATTAACTTATTCATAAAATAGAAAGCAAACGCTTTTATCATTTTATTGTAATTCTAATTCTAAACGTGAATGCGGAGGCACACAGGTTACCTACAAATGATTGCGCGCCTGATGCGGACGGAGAGAAATTTATTGCTTTTACATTTTGCGTAGGCGTTTCAATTTAAACGGTAGCTTCAATGTGTCTAGATGGCTAAAGACTAGCAGACACTTTAATTTGACTGCGTGCTTCATTGCTGATTGAATAAATAAGCACTTTCTTCTGATATCTGTCTTATTATTGTCTCATTTGTTAGGTTCGGTTTCAGGCAACAACACGCCAAAACTGCGAAGGTCGGGGACGTAAGCGTGGCCGCGGAGCCGGCCTTCGGAGCCCCGCATAAGGACAAGGAGTCTACTATCAATAACAATGCATTAGGTGAGCATGCGTGATCAGAGTTGTAATATCAGTTATATGTGTGTCAGCATGTTGATTACAGCGCTTTAATTATTGAAATATACCTAGGTATATGTATAATAATTTGCATAAAAAAAACGTAAATATGGTCTCAAATATTTTAAATCTTAATTTGTTTAAAATATTTGGCAAAAAATTGAAAGTGCACATCAGTTTTTGGAATGCAGGCTTTTAAAGCAGGTATCTAGATTATGTTAATCAGATGTCGTTCACCCGTTATAGATTATGGAAATTGCATTTGAGAGGATTCCTTAAATGGGCATTTAGAAAATAGCAAATGAATTTTATGATTATAAAAGCCAATAAATATGGCTTGAATAAAAATATGATTTCATCGAATTTCTAACACATACAGGCAGAAAATGAGAAATTCGTTTTCTAAATATAAGACATTATACGAAACCGTCCATATTTTACATGCCTCAATAAATTCTTCGATCGATATAATATTACTCCGAACCAATGGTTTGCTCTGCTGTGTCTGCCATTTTCTCTGATAAATGAAGGCGTCTTTTATGAAAACCTATCCGCTTAAAGAAACCTGATGAAGTATTCACGTCGATCCAGGAATGTGTTCACGATAAATGGGCGTTAACTTAATCCGATTATGTAAAACGGACCATTTGACGGTTTCCGTATAAAGTGACCAAGTGAAATTTTAGAATGTAAGACGTGCTTGATTGACTGTTGTACTTAGCTATGCTAAATTCACTTACTATGCATCTGAACGTCTCAACTTAGTCAACTGAAAAGCTGCCCAATGTTTTCAACACGACACGAAGTTTTCCTAAGGTGACTGTACCGCATATGAGTAAACAAAGAAAATCCGATGAATTGAGAACCTCCTCCCTATTGTGGAGTTGGTAAAAAGATTTGAAGGACTTCTTGATAAGAGTATAACAGAGAAAAGGGATTTTTTATTTTCGACCACGTATTGCTAAACCTCGTGTAACTTCCGAAGATCTAAAATCAATGTGTATAAATTCCAGACAAAAAGGCGGGATACAATCAGCTGCCGTTGCAGGCGACGCAGGTGTCTTCAACCGGGGTGACCACCGTGGTCGGAGCTGGTGGCGTGCCGAAGACGCTCACCAAACAGACCGTCATACTGACGTATCAAACGCAGCAGATACCTGCACAGGTGAGCTTATGCATATGCAGTTGTTGATCTTTCGAGGATACTATGTACCAGGGGGTAAGGGGAAAGGGCAGGGTATGGAACAACTTTACTGTCACTAATGCCAATAGCCATTGCTTTTAGAGGTGTTTCAAACAGCGCGTTACGGGTATATGTGCATTACGAGTACGAGTACGAGCGCGTTACGAGTATTTATTAGCTCCGTGAATGATGAGCTTTTGATACTTAATACAGAAAAACATATTAATTAAGTACCTAATAGACCAAGAAATAGTATAAGTTTGCTTCTACAAATGGATCGATGCTGGTAAGATTTGAAAACCACTTGTTTGGTAATGCAGTTGTTGAGTTTTAGGTACCTCTAATACCAAGGTATAATCATCGGCAAGGATATTGAGCCCTGACCTTCACCTGCGCAGAAGTGATTCATTGGTTTATTGCCTACAAAGCGATCCCCATTCTTCCGCCGAGAGCTCATTTTCCGTGCCGATAACTATATTAAAGATATAAAAGATCCGCTGAAGAGCGTTAACCATGCATAATGGAAAACTCTAGCTTAGTATACCCAAGTAAAACGGTGTTCTATAAAACTTTAACAGTCTACAATGCTTGTTTCCTGGCAATTAAAAGATATCCGCCTTTTCTAGGTTAAAAGGCTGGAACAATACAATACTCACCATAAAACTCACCAGTATTTATGTTTATGGAAATGCAATCTCCATTTAGGTAGACTTTCTCATACGTTTTACCATAATTTTCCATTGTGGTATTATGTTACTGGTCTGAAAATGTAATATGATTCCACTTTCTCATATTTAATTTAGAATGTAGAAATGATTGAAGACGTTCTTGCAATGTCTGTCGCATTAGACGAATGTAGCATAACCTGAATCATGCGAAGTCGTGTGTTGTTTCATTATGATGAATGTTTTCATTCCAATATATTCATAGACAGTTATTCGATGTTCAATCAGACATTCGCCGGGAATTGGACAACATACCTATTTATAACGTTATTGCTGAAAGAAAGACTAAAAATAAACCAAAAGAAAAAAAAAACAATACTTTAATATACTTACCTATAAACTTAGCAATATTGTCTTATGGTGAATATATGTATTGCTCGAAAAGCGTTGTGAATTATTAGTGACGTTTCAAATTCATAGATGCTACAATATTCTTAAACAAAAGTTCGCCCGTCCGTAGCTCTTACGAAAGCATATGTTTCACTGACTAAGTATATCTAAACAACATAATGGTCTAATCAGAAGTCTCAATTCCAGGATGGCCGGCCAACCAAAAGCGTGCGGATATCAGAGCCAGCTACAACACGGGGTGCATCCGTACCAAGGGTGCAGCCTGAACCCCAGCGGGCTCCTGGGAAGTACACCTTCCAGACCACGCAGCTGCCTCGACCCCAGTTCCCAGCTGTCAAGAACATTGATGCTAAGACCACTAAACAGGTAGGAACTTGGAAACAAGGCAAGAATGTTTCATTTGTAAATTCTTCAGCGACGAATTTGATTGGGATTGATTTGTCTATTTTTGATGTCGTCCTCTTGAGATGTAGGTTATAGAGTAGATAGGTATAGGTATTCGAAATTGCTTCTGAATAAAAGAATCTTTAACTATTGTAACTAAACCGTTAATTATGTATTACCTATCGATCGTTAAAGTTGTGATTACAACCTATACATTGTAGGAAACATCGATCACATTTAATTTAGGTCAACAAGCTTTCTACAAGCTTTTCTTCCTATTCCTCATCTCTCTCAATCAAAACACCACCGCCAAAATACCCATTACGAAATTTTTCACATTTAGCATTTTTAATAGACGCTAAGTATTCCATAAATTACATAATGGCTTCCTGGGCAATCAATAACAAGCTTTAATGTTTGTGAACAACAGTGGGTTTTCCGTTAACGCTGAAACTGGGTCACAACTTGTCTATTTCAGACTTGTCGTGTTCGATGCCGGTCGCCGTATACTCAAAATATCTACGGTGCACAGTGCATCTAGCGTAGCGCTCCACATGAGATTAGAGAAACGAAGATCTTTATCAACCAACTAGTTATGTATTCATGAAGATTTGCTCTACTGCTTCTCGAAAAATTTCAACTACAAAAAATACTGGACTCTAAATTCCTTTACAATGTTATTGCAAATGTAAAATGATTTAAAGAAAACAAACATAATTGTTTACCCGAAAATTTCACGCAGATCCACATTACTTGCATAATTTAAAAGTTAACATACATACTCGCACATACGTACACACATAATAGTATTTTGCAACGTACCTATCGCGTTAAAAAAGCAAATTAATTAGACTGTACATTTTCCCCTCGTTCTGGACCGTGACAAGACGTGTTTGTAAAAAGTTTTATTTCACTGTTCTTTTGATACTAAAAGTTAAAATTGTGTATTTTAATTAGTTGTTGTAATAAATAATTTTCGAAGAAACTGAAGAAAGTGAGTAGATTTGAGTCTTAAGATTTCTTGTCGGTTGTGGCCTACGTGTGTTGTCGGATTTATTTTTAAAGTTAGTGCTTGGTATACGGGTCATTTCGACATCTGTGCTCGTAACATTAGGGATAGTGGTCGGGTTCATTCACAGCTATGCACTTCTAGAAACAACATGGTCAATATATACATTTTTGTGTGCAGTGCGTGAAAGTGAAGTGAAAGGGATCACCATGGCTAATAAGTGTCTTTATCTGCAGGTGGTGAACAACACCAGGAAATCTAGTGTCACTGACGGATGGAGGGAAGGTAATTAACATGTCAATTAATTGATAATTTAATTAACAAAATTGCATCCTATTCAAATATTACTTTCTAGTTATGCAACCACAAATATTTAAATGCAAGGCCGCTAGGTGTACGTAATAATGAATTGCCTAAAACAAAAAAGTATTTCCCTGCAATTGGAATAACGAATAAATTAGTCGATAGGTTGTGAACATTGTAGATACGTAAATAAGTGCTGGGTACAATTTTGTACGTTTGGTAAAAGTCAAACCAATTTCTAAAGACTGCTGTAGAAAGTAACAAGCGTATAAAATGCTAATTATTGTTCAACAAATAACCGTTTCAGTTGTTATTGCAAAATATTTTTTTCATAATCTAAATTACACAAGAATGGTAACGAGTGGTTGCAACAAATATAATGTTAAATGAAAAAAAAAATACTTTTTGTACTTAACTTACTTAACTGTAGCAATAATTTATAATTATTCGTTGAATCACTTAAATAGGTATTTAAAGCTGAAGAGTTTATTTGAACTCGCTAATCACAGGAAGTAATTGTCCGGTTTGATAAAAATCCGGTGTAAGATAGCCCCTCCTAGCTCCGTCTTTATCGAGAGAGGCTGCAGGCTTTTTATCCAGGAGCGTTGAGTAGTTCCACGGGATGCAGTTGAAACTGCTGGTTATTACAAATAAATACCTGCGTAGATCACTAAATTATTAGAACGTTCATAAGAATGCGAAGAGAGAAAAAAATTCTGTCAAAATAATAAATTGCACTACTCCTATTCATTTTAAAATAACAAAAACAAAATTGAACGTCCTTGTTAAAAGTGACAGGTGACAAGAGAGATTCTAGAATTACAGGCAGTCTAAAATAAAGTAAAGAAAAACATTGCTATACGTTGACTCTTTTTGTCGGTATTAATTAGATGTTGCATAAACGTTAATGATTGTTCACAAATTAATGAAGTAAATAACATGGTTTTTACTTCATATGCGTGGCTATGCGAGCCATTGCTTCGTAACAATTAACAAGTTGATCGACAAAACATGCGAAAACATGTGTAAGTAGCCATTCTGAATAATGAAAGACAAAAACTAATGTATAAAAGACGCAGCAGTTCACAAACACACACAAATATATAACTATCGAACTCATGCAAAATACAAACCAGTTAAAACAACCATCCTTTCAAACCAGTTGGTTTAGTCAAACCAAACTTCGCGATCACGCAATATTTATCCAACCACGGCTACCACAAATCTTATCTTCACCGCTTCCACATCACCTCCGATAATCTGTGTCCATGTGACGGGATTAGCATTCAGACCTGGAAACACCTGACTCAGGAATGTCTTCGCTTTTCTTCCACTCGGAATGACCACTTGATTGTGGCGGATGGTTCGAGCCCCTATGACATAACCCAGCTGACGCCAGAAGCTATGGACACCATGCACAATCACATTTTTCAGATTGTCAGGCAGCTCAAGCGGTTTAACAACAACTAGCCCATTTGTAACCGCCGATTACCATACCATCATCCCACCATTTCCCAACATTACATCATCCCATCATTTCTGTACCATATCCGTAAATTTAGTTTTATATTTTATTTATTATGTATGTATATATTATATAATTGATAAAACATATCCCTCCTCAAACTACCCACAACATCTAAAACCCCTCCACAATACCTCCCCAACCCAAAACCAGTCAGGAGAAAGGCGCAGACATACCATAAGTGTTACCCTTAAAAAAAAAAAAAAACAGTTGGTTTATCTCCAAGGAGCATTATCCACAACAATATTTCTTTGTAAGCTTTTTTCACGTTATTTTTTTGATACCTAGGTGCAGCATCAGCAGTGTCCAGTGACTCCGGAGTATGGACGGGCGGGGAGGGCGCAGATGGGTCACCGCGCATGCGTCGGCGTCCGCGTAACTTGGAGATGGTCATGCGCAACTCTCATTGCTTCCATCTCAGAGAGCTGCAGGTTTCAGACCTTGATATTATGGGTGAGTACAGCCGGTTAACTGACATGCTATTTAAGATTATGTTTGCTACTGATTACTTCTTGAGGATTCGACATTTGAACCTTAAAAAAAACTAAAAGCAACGTCGAGTCATCGGATGTTATATACAACATGTAACTTAATTAATGCACATTCTGAAATTAGTTTGTTCAGAATCGTTTACTGAATCGATTTATATCATTTACTAGCTGGTGCCCGCGACTTCGTCTGCGCAGGTTTAGTATTTCGAACAATATGTTTACAAATTGTAGCCTATGTGTTATTCTGATGTATAAGCTATATTATTGTAAAGTTTCATTAAAATCCATTCAGTAGTTTTTGCGTGAAAGAGTAACAAACATCCATACATCCATACATACAAACTTTCGCGTTTATAATATTAGTAGGATTATATAAGTAATGTTTTATCCTAAAAATAATTAAAACTTTGGAAATTATTGTCATATTAACCTTGTACAGTCAAAACAAATTCAAATAGACCGTAACTCAAAGTAATAAGACTTCGTGTATTGTCGGCTTTTTCCGTAGTTTCGTTATGTTGTGTCGAGTCGAGCGGCGCGCGGCGCGATATTTGCGTGCGTAGTAGTATGACCAAAAAATTCTCCGAGAATTGGTATAACTAATTTAGTAAATAACAATGCATATACATGTTAAATTAAAAATTCAGTGTATGTATTATGATTATAACATAATATTCTAATTAGGGTGTTTGAGGGTGTGCGTTAATTACGTTACATGTTGTATAAAAAAGTCATATTAACCACTTCATTGTCGATGAAGCAGACACAATAAATAAACAATCGGCGTGTATCGGACATGACTCATGAGACAGTGAAGTTGTTAAGAGACACTGTGTACCTGAAATATTTCGTTCTTTTTGCTCTATAACAGCAAAACTTTTAGAGCTTACTAAATAGACAAATGCTTCTTCCATTATTTCAGATGACGCTCTAATCACTGGGCAAGCAGTAATACCTCTTCCAAAGCTGCCAAGTTCCTTTGACGACGAGCTGACTCCAGAGTACGAGGTCACACCAGCACCCACGTACAAACCACCATCTCCTATCCTACCAAAGCCAACCCCAGCATCAGAAGCATCACAGCGACAGAACTCCCCAATGTCCACTCTAGAACGGTACAGGAATAGGAACAGACCCACCTTGATACAGACGAGCTTGGATGAGGAGAAGTTCGTTCTGGATAGGGCACAGCCTGAGAAATTGAATAAGCAGGTATATTATCTTAATTACTTAAACTTATATTATAAGGATGATTTTTGTTTGTACCCTAAATTCGATAAAAGTATTGAACGGATTTGAAAAGTATTTGGGAAGATTTTATACGGTAAAGGAAAAAGTTCCCCCCACACGTGGGTAAAACCGCAGGAAAAAGCTAGTTGGTTAAAAATGAAATATTTAGCTATTGCATGTAAAACGTTTAATGAGGGCATCGCCTTGCTGTATAAGAAGGAAATCGTTGAATAGCACACAAAAAATGATGAAGAGCGAGTTAAAAATATATCTGTCAGTATTTATTACCAAATTGAGGAGGCCAGAAGATTTTTTTTCGATTTAATATGTGTTAATTTCCTTTTAGAATTCATTTGTGAAGTCTTCAAGTGGTGTGGTGTCACCTACCACGGTGAACTCGTCGAAGGAATCCAGTCCATCTTGCAAGAGTGAGGAAAGTCATTTCGGGAACAGCAGTGCTTGGCAGAGCCACGCAGCTGGCGAAGCTATGGCTACCAGGTATTTAATTATTATTTAGAAGTGAAATGTTATTAAAACTGACCAATCAGTGATCTGGTTTGCTATGAAAGAAAACTTTATACCAATACAATGGAGTCCACCATACTCTTGACAAAACATATTCGATAGCACCCGTTTCCAGTTTTTTTTCTAATAACATAGAATAAAGAAGCTTTGAAGACAGGTAATCAAAAACTGGATGTGAAAGCAATACAATGTTTTTTTAAAATCATTCAACACGCAAAATTAAATTCCTTTGTTGCTCTAAAAGAATAGGCCGACCTTCAACTTCGTCTACTTAACAAAAAAATAAACATATTGTCTGCTGCATTATTATTTCTTGCCCAACCGTTAATCTTAATAGTAGGTTAGAAAGACAGCTAGAGCTCTGATTATCAAGGTTAGCTTCTTACATAGATTTTTGCTTTGTTAATATTTTATTAAAGAAGTTAAAATATACGATATTTCCTTCCAAATATAATCTTATTGACAGCTAGATTGAAACGGAATTCTCCTTACAGATCTCAAGATGACGTATCCTTAGCGCTGAGCGTGTCCAGTTGCGAGGACGATAAGTCCAAACTGGAGAACAAAGAAGTTCCAGCTCCGAAGGTGCTGGAGCCGGAGATACCAAAGAAGACGATAGTCATCATGGATGAGCCTCCAGTTCCGCACCCGCTGCTCATGAAGTCTTTGACCATGAGCCAGCATGATGCGCTGAGGGGCACTATGATGGGTAAGTGGTACCTATATGAACGTCTTTGTCGAATTTGTTATAAGTTTACATAGGTGGAAGCATCATGAACGTTGCCTTTTAAATATTATATAATTTTTATTGGTTTTATCCACGTTGTTTTGCTATTTGGCCAGTAGATGGCGCAGGTTTGCCGCGTATAGATACTGTCTTAATTATCCAGCGGTAGTAATAAAAGTATGATTTAGCGATAATATCATGTGTCTTAAGAAAGTATATTTCCCACAGGTTCAATGACAAGTTCAAACTACAGCACCACGAGTACCTGCACAAACCAGAGTGGTGACCACCACAACCTAACGCTCACACTTGAAGATTCCAAATTCGATTTATCAGCTCTAGAAACTTCCACACAAAGCATGTTGGACGACGAGACTTCGCCAGCAGACAGCCTGATATCTTCAACCAGTACCAGTGACTCCAATAATGAGCTGCAGGTGGAAAGAGATCCCCCTTCAATAAGTTCGGCGTATCAGACTGCTAATACCAAGACGAGGTCACCAGAACCCGTGGTGGTAGAAAAGGATAATATTGATGGAGAAGCTATACAGCCTGTTAAAGAAGCAGTAATGTAAGTTTGAGGTTTTATTGCTTGTGCTATTTCAGTAGGCGTTATGAGTTAGAATAAAAATCGTATCGTTATCGTAGGAGTAGTGCCAACGTATTTGAAACTAACTTTGAATTTGAACTGGTCACATATTTGGAGAGAAGCCAACCGCAAAAGTAATTCGCTTGATCTCTTTATACCAACAAGTAATTTCTCAATAGCGAAATTCCGACATCTTCCTAACAGAATAAACCTTTGTTTAGAGGAATAATGCTTCCTTAGCACGCCCATCGGACTGCCAAGACTACCACATATTTATGAAAATCCTTGTAATTTGTTTTGACATAAAATATTTATTATCCTCATCCCCACAGTGAAGCATCCAGGATCAACGGCGAGAGCGGTGATGCCAGCAAGAACCCGACTCCAGAATCACCAGGAACGCCAACCCACGCGTCCGGCTCACTCTCCCTATCTGATGGACGAGACTTCTTCGACGACGAGATTGCTGACCAGCCAGCTCTTCTGTTCAGGAGTAATTTGTTTTTTTTTATAATCCACTAGCTTCCACCCTTGTCCCGAGGGAAGTCTGCAGTTGGGGAGGTCTAAGCTACCTCCTCACTAATTTTCTAACGCGACTTTCTTTTACTTATATATTTAGATTTAATTCGACCTTTGAATGTAAAACATGTTTAAAGTTACATTAATTTTGGTCATAATTACCTATGTGTTTATCGTGCAGCCGTATCGTTTATCAAATGGGGCCATTATAATTTTCACAAATGACAATTAACGTTTACACAATATGTGCCGAATTGTTAAATTATTAAATTAACTAAACCATATTTTTTTGTTCTAGAAAACGCAGACGGTAGCCCTTCAAGTAAAACCATCGAGTCGGACACAAGCAAACATCTACGAAGGTCAAGGGAAAGGATAACTTCCAGTCCACTGGTTCAAAGGAATCGTAAAAGTAAGCCTCTTTAAAGAATTTATGATACGACAGATAGTTACTTTTAAAAATTACAATAATCTAAATATACCAATAAAAACATATTTTAATCGCACTGGCAAATATGTTAATATTTAACATTCGTAATCAAAGTCACAATAGAAATAATAATTGTCAACGATTTTATAGTACCCAAGTTATTTGTCCCAATGGCGAAACAAAAACAATTGAAATAGCTACCAAAGAGTATTGTAATCATTTAGCATGCTACACCACTACGAAAGACTAGCCGGAATAATCGAAAGAGTTTAGCCTGCCCTGTGGGCAAATAAAAAATAATAAACTTCGTACGAAAAGTTTGTTCTAATTTTAAATTTCGGATGGAACGTTCAATAATTTTATTTTATCTGTAGTCGGATCGGATGATTGGCGGGAATAGTATTTTCTTAATTTTTCGTAAATGTTTTGTTTTTAGTTATTTAATGCTAATTAGAAAATGTTAAACTCAGTGTGCGGTTTGCGAAACGGCGGCACTGAACGGACGCCGTCGCTGGACACGTTGTCCAGCCTGGCGTCGGACGATCTGATGATGGACAACGATCTGGCACAGTCCATCACCAGCTTACAGAGCGTCGATGACTATATTGAGAGGTATGGAATATTCTACATTCTAGACAATATATTTTTTCAGGTCGTTTCTATGTTAGAATATAAGAAAGAGATCGGTGTTTAGAGAAATCGGTGATCTAGCATTTGAGACATAGTATTGACGTCAAGTGCGTGTGTAAGATTCTTATTGATAGCATTTGGCGACGTATAAGATTAAACTTTTTTATGTGTATCTTTTAATATACCTATACTTTTGGCATGAGCTATGCCTACGTACGTTAAGTTATATACCTACTTTAATACATAACTTCTGCATAAGTATCTGCTTTGTAGTCAGTAGTAAAGAAAGTATTGACAAAATCTTACATATTAGTAATTAGTTCAATTAACAAAAAAGACCTCATCACTTATTTTTTATGCCCTAGGTTGGATAGCTCCCTTCGCAGCGGCCTCAACTCGCTAGACGAGAGGCAGCTTCGTCAAGAGCTATCTTCCTCGAAGACCGCGGTGCGGCAATGGAGCCAGCTGCTGGAACAGAACAATATGTTGGACCGGCAGCTCGCGGCCATGGCGCAAGGGATCAACGCTTCCGACTCGCTTACAGCAAGCAACAACAGTCTTTCAAACATCGGGTAAGTGTAGATGATACCTATTTGTTTTCCAGCCTAGGTTGGTTGAACTCTTCGTATGGATTTATCTGTATAACCGGTCCTATCTCTCGCTCGTTTCATCATCATCATCATCATCTCAGCCATAAGACGTCCATTGCTGAACATAGGCCTCCCCTTTAGATCTCCACAGGTACCGGTTGGAAGCGTGGTCTCTCTCGCTTGTGTAACCTCCGGAAATGATAAGACAATAGAAAATCAATGGTGTCCGTCGCTCTGGCAAACAATAAGTTAAGCCTTATCCAATTTCTTTGCTACGAATGATGGCTCGACGATTGGTATTATTTTCAACACGCGCGCCTTGCGAGGCATTCGTTGTTGACCAACCTTTACACGGCTGTTTATGGACAGTGGATGCCAGGGATAATCTAGACACACGGCAGTGTGTCCGCCAAGTTCGAGCAAAAAAAGCGGCACACCGGCGGTGGGTTATATTACACGAACCATTTCGGGCCAAATTCGACCCTCCTATAATTCAAAATCTATTTTATTTACGCATATCAAATTTCTAGTATCTGTTGAGACCCCCTCACTTATCTAAAATACAAAATTTCATTAATATACCTTTTGTAGGTCTTGAGATATTGACGTCAGAAAATCGCTATTTTTACTATACACTCACTGACTGACTCACTCATCAAAAACCTAGACCACTTCCAATGGTCGTATTGACTTGAAATTTGGCATGGAGGTAGGTCTTTATGTCAAGGTAAAGGGAAAAATCTGAAAATGGCCAAGTGTGAGTCGGTTTCAAAATAATGAAGGTGTAAATTTATACCCGATGTAAAATACCCCTAAGGAACTAAAACTAACTAAATTTATCTATATTTATATAATATATCTTAGAATGGTCGTACCGATCTGAATTCGTTATAAAGGTTTGTATTTAGTCAAGATAAAGTAAAAATCTGAAAACGGCCAAGTGTGAGTCACTTTCGAAAATAACGAATGTGTAACTGTGATCCACGAACATGATATATGATAACATGTCATGTCAGTCAGTTGGTAAATCTAGTCCATTTAGTTAATCTAGTTAATTTCTTTGTAAGAAGCATAGTACATATTAAAAAATCTTAAAGATAGTATAAATGAGACATTTCCTTAACTAAATTAATCATAAAAAAAATAATAAACAACCTTACAAAAATAAATGAAATCCCACCCAAAACAAAAATGTGAAAGACTGCCAAGTTCGATAATATGGGAATGCTTCGCCTATAAAAGAAGTGAAATCTGAATAAGTACCAAGTTCCATACACATACCTCAGTTAAAAATAGTTACTTTTTAATGATGTTACTTGGCAAGTTTTAATAGAAAATTAAATACTTGATTCATTGCGTTTAGTAGTTTTATAACAAGGTGTGTGAAAACTTGCCAAGTGAGATCATTAAAAAGTAACTATTTTTAACTGAGGTATGTGTATACCTATCGAACTTGGCAGTCTTTCACATTTTTGTTTTGGGTGGGTATAAGATTACTTAGATGCTATTGACTTGGGCACACTGAAACATCAATGCACCGGTATTGAATTCTAATACTTATATGTATCTTTAGCTAAGTATTTCTCTGAAGAGCTATAAAATCTCGTGAATAAAATCTTTATCGACTGCAATGCCTGAAAAGACTTGATACCTAAACTTTACGAACGATTCGTATACCATTGTAAAGTTAGCTAACAATTGCATAAATGTTAAATCATCTCACTTAAACGACCTTTTGTAATGCACTTTCTTTCAATAGGCTACAAACCTTTGCCACCTGATTACGCCTTTTTATGACCTGGCAGGTCAATACAAATTCATTTCAAAGTACCCACGTGTATGTTTAGTCTTTGTCTATCGTCAATGGAGCGTCTACTCGAGTGCCACGTGTAGGGCTGCCATCTCAAATTTCGCCAAACCCGGACATTTGGCTTAAATCGCATTTTTTCCCCGAACGAGTACGATTTTTTTTAAACAAAATAATACCTAATTTGTAATCCATTTACTATTAACATATACTTAAATTCAATGAGGTGCTTCCTTACATGAAAAGTGTCCGGGTTTTCCCCGGACACTTCTTGAAACCCAGCCCGGACGGCCCCCGGACGGCCTCCAAACGAGGACAAATCCGGGGAAACCCGGACGGATGGCAGCCCTAGCCACGTGGGGTGTCACAGTGTTCAGTGAAGGACAAGAACTGCCCATTACGTTACATTTAATCTGCATTTTGCAGTGATTGTTTAGTTGGACATAAGTTTTGCTGAAGAAGCTAATTAACTGTGGGTTATATTCTCTTTTATTAATGTATAAAACATTAAGCTATATATTCACTTGCTGAATGGCTAACGCAAAATACTGAGGATTTGACTGGAATTTAACGAAACTGGGGTCCAAATTGGTTTCCTATGAAACCTGATCATATTGTGGCCACCACGATGATAGTCAGATAGTCCTTGTTTAGGGTCATTAAGCATTCAAATATTTACATTAAAAGCAATTAGGATAATGGTAAAATAAACATTTGACAATATACATTTCACCATCACTACAACTTCAGTTTGTAATCTCGAAAGGTTCAAAGCACGTCGAGTATCTACCGTCATTGCATTTTGCTGATAAATGTAGTAACGTTTGATGATAAGGGAAAGGACCATTACTAATGTTTAGAATAGATGTATCATTTTAACCAACTGAAATAAGGATCAAAGATTTTATTTTTATTCGGGATTATTATAATTGTCAAGGAACACCGCGGAAACCACGAAAATACTCATCTGTTCTTTTCAAATCAAAGTCTGATAGTATCTCCAATAAGGTCTATTTATAAAAGGCATTGATATACAAAAAACTTTTTTTATGATATGATGAAAATTATAAAAGGTTCTTATGAAACGTCGGAAGGAAGGAACTCCAGGATTACTCTTTTAGCAAAAATACCTTCATACCGGTAGCTTCCGCAAGCATCTATATTTATATGTTAATATCTTGATGAATTGAATATTGCTATTTATTTACGATTAACCTATGGCCGCATGCCGCACCCGGTAGTTATGTTGGTGTTGACAGCATTGTTCGTGCTCATAGATACTGAGACAATCGAACAAAAGGCGTGTTGACAGCCTCGCGTCCACACAAAGGATGTCCTAAGAATCACATCTCAAGAAAACAAACAATACTTTTAACCTGGTTGCTTATGATACCTACATGTTTCCCTTGCATATTTTACACACCATTATCGATCTTTTATACAATTTCCTTCTTATTGAACAAAGGCATCTGCATATTTAAATAATATCCGCTATTGGAAGTTTTTAATATGAAAACAGCATTTTTCATAATAAAGCCGCAATCTGGAATCTAGAGATCGTGAAATGGTTACACAACGTTTTTATTATTTTTATTCCTAACAATGTTAAAAACGAAAATTGCGAGACGTGACAACGTAAAGATACTAGATTAAGGTTTCGAAATATGATCACAAAAGCTTCTCTTCATAAACTATGTTTGCAAGAAGCCTACAAAAAATATTATAAAATAACATTTTCCTTAAGGTTTAAGTAAGTCTTGTGCTTAAGTATTTTGTTTTACTTAAGCACAAGACTTACTTAAAAAATCTGGAAGCCTTTGTAATTTAAGCCAAGTGGCTCCCTTTATCTACTTATCACATTAGCCGGCCTTACCTAATGTTCTGTAATGGAACTACAACGAACCATTACGAGTGCTTTACTTGTCCAAAAATAAAACATATTTAAGATACGGAGCAAGCAATTACTTACTTCAAACTTCAAACGCAGCTCAGTATAATTTCGTTAATTGCCGGGCTACCGTTCTTGTTTCGATTTGTTCCAACTTTTACGCGTATTAACATTTAAACAATAAGGTCAGGTCGATTATAAAATATTTTTCAAAGTAACTTTCGGCCTATTATCGCAAATATCAAGGTGTGGTTCCACGTGATTGTTCCGAGTAATGCATTATGTAGGTAGGAATTACCGCATTACGTTTTTGCTTCTTGCGTCGATACTGAGTATTAAGTTTTGATATTTGAGATAATTCGTGCCCCGGTAGTATGCGATTTTGTTCCTCAACTTTTTATGCTTAAGGCCTTCACTAAATCTTAGCGATACCTAATTGACTACACATTAATAATTCAGAAACATAAATCTACCCTACCCTTAATATCCAATGCTGCAGATCAATCGTTTAGATGTGCACCACAAGTAAATATGTACATGTAGAAGTTTGCGCAAGTGTTTGTAAAAATTGAAACAATGCCAAAGAACCGTTCCAGTTCCAATTATCAGATTAATTGTGTGGGTATATGTTTGACCTCCATGCGCTCGCGCCGTTGCACGACACCACAATAGCTATTTACGACAATGGGAAATTGTTTCCTTGGGACTTGCAGCTGGGGCCAGGTAACCTTCCTAGTAGACCTTTCATTACCATGCAGTCGTTAAAAGGCACATCCTACGTACAGCAATCTTATTTATCACGGAAGATGTCTGCTTAAGTGTAAATTAAATTCCTGGATTAATTTCTTGTAGCACTCGGATTCAATTATATTTTTTTATGAAATCTTCGAGGTGAGTTTACTTTTAATTGAGTTTTATCTGTCATGACACAATTGAAAACAAAAATGCCAGTGTTTACTTAAGCCCGATCTTAATTGTGAAAATCTATCAGTAGTATAGTTTCGTAAGAATTTCGCGGTGCGGCCATCGATTTTCAAGGTAGATTTTACGGGCGAGCTTTTGTGTGTCGAAAGGTCCTTGCTCCATGAGGTAATCAGATAAAGTAGCAAGCGGCGCAGCTGGCTCGGGGCTTCGGTTCATCTCGCCGCGTGCTTGCGTCCGCGTGCCAGGCGGGCCCGATCGGATGTTAGTCTGTAACTCGTCGCGCACGCGGACGTACGTAGCCGGCACGCAGCACGAGCACGACACGTGCCCGCGACCTCGCGGTACACGACACGATCCGATCGAGATTATTATCTTCCGATATCGAACGCACGGGTCACTGAACGATCGTAATTCGACAACATTCATGTGCGGCTGCAGTTTATCGCAGTTTCTATGTTTACGTTACGTTTAAATTAGGATGCTTTAGTGACTGGCGTGAATCGAAAATCAGGGTAACGGCTCCCAAGGATAGTTGTTATTCCTTACGTGCAGTGATACCTAGGTAAAGCTGGTAATTTAATTAAGAGGCAGCAACCTTACTCACGTAGGTACTGATTTATTTAAAACTGAATACACAATAGCTGTTCAGAACTAAAGTAGTAAAGCGACAGTAAATAGATATGTTATTTAAGCTAGTTAACCCGTACTAAATTGTGCCTTGTTATGATCACAATGGAATGAGTTAAATAAGTTTATTCACCCTTCTATTTACTGGTATCAGTAATAACAGTATCAACAAAGGATGTGTTAGACGTTTCCTTCATAAATCTACATGATAAGTGTCATGTTTAACAACAAAGAGTAAATGAGTAATTATGCGATAAGACTGAAAATGCCTGAATATACTTTATTTGATGAATATTTGACGAGCAACGGATTTTGCAAAGGCGTGATGTAAATCCCTGTTTAAACTTTGATTCAATAAATACATCGTACCAGGAAACATGACCCTTTTCCCTATCAGGTAAAAAGCACATTTACGGCACAAAATAACACATCACAAAATAACATTAGCATGAATAAGCACAATAAATAAAGGGTTCGAGTATTTTACATGTACCCTCAATTTGTTGACAGTGTTTGTAACGCTATCTTATCGCACTGATAACTGGACTGAATACGATCGTTAATATGAGCATAGCAATTTATATTGCATATTACACACATGACGAATGCAAGTACTTCGTGAATGTCACTCTAC
Organism: Helicoverpa armigera; assembly: GCF_030705265.1. Classification (NCBI taxonomy): domain Eukaryota; kingdom Metazoa; phylum Arthropoda; class Insecta; order Lepidoptera; family Noctuidae; genus Helicoverpa; species Helicoverpa armigera. Next base: position 8,844,493 of record NC_087131.1, on the reverse strand, counting down.
ATAGGTAGCTGTATGAATTCCAGACGATAAATCGTGTCGTCTTTGTTAACTCCTTCTATTATTGCATAGAAGTCTCAACGACTATTCATGAAGTTACTCAATAAGAAATAGGTCTAATAAAAAATCGTAGCATTATGGTTTTCAACTGTCTACGCAATTATTTCGTAACGCTACGAAAGTCTACGAAATCCATTTTGTCTAATTCATAGAAAATACTTATTATATCGTCCATTATTTGATCTCAAACAGTAAAACTACCAGGATCACGTCATTGTCTGTGCTCTGAAGAATTTATTGCTATACAATTCAATTGATAAACGGTTCAATGTGCCATTGTTGTCCAAAATCCGTTGCTATAGCAACATTGAATAGCTTGAAGCTCGAAACTTTTTAGTATGGGCTCGGCTCGGCCAAATGCCGAAGCTTTACAAAACTATTCTTTTAACTATACCGCACTTTAAATAAATGTCTGAAGTTTTTAATAATAATGAAGACTGTGATAATGTGGACGATACGTGAGTGGAATATTCAAAGTAGTGCTTTAAGTTGGCTGAAAATAAATTAAGAAAAAATCTTATAAAAATCGTAGCGTATGCTCTCGTTAGTTCATACATTAGTATACTTTATGGTGCCAGTTATTGCAAATTTTACCGTTTCTTGGAGCTTCGTTGGTAATTAATGCTTACATACATAATGTATTTTGTATTTTTTGTTCATTGTCTTAAGTTCGTTATTTGAATTATTTTAACATGCTATTTAAACTTTCTCATCAAATCATTTATTCAAAAAATTCTAGATAGGTACAGTAGATGAGTTAGATTCTAGATAGGTACTATTAAACATATTCTAATGGATACTTACCATGTGATCACAGTCATTGGTTACAATAATAGTATCTGCAAAGGTAGCTTTCTCGTAAGACTTCCATTCACAATATGCATAAAAGAAGTCATTCACAACGCATTAGGTATCCGGCTTTCATACAAATTCGACCTTAGTTCCATCTTTAGTGACCGCACTCTAAATTAGCCATTAGCTTTATGTATCATACTAACTTTCTAACTACCTATTCTAATGTCACTCACGTACCTTTTTCACTGAAAAACTTTCAGCTCACACGTACTTTTTACATTTTTACGCTCAGTTGAAATAGTTTACAGGTAGGTAATTTAATATTTAAGTAGAATCAGATTACTTTTAATTACCTGTGCTGGAGTGTCGTTAAACTGTTTAGCACAGAGTACCGAGGTCATGAGAAAAGGTTCAATGTGATTTTCGCAAGACTGACAGTGAAAAATTCATTAGTTTTTCGCAATCGATTGTTGAAACAAATCGACGATCAATTCAAGCGATCTTGCAGAAGAAATTACCATAAACTTAAGTAATCTTCCTCATTGGATTAACAGTTCTAAGCCACTCGTATAAAATGTAGTAGTCCCAAAACTTATTGTTAAGTAATAATCTTAAAATAAAATCTGAAGTATGTTCTATCTTTTGAAACATCGACGTCGAACGAAGTGTCTTACCATTAACGTCCTACATTTAAGATTACAATCATTCAAATGAACGTGCTTCGAAGTTTCGTAATTCACATCAGATGTCATGTCTGAATGGCATGTTATTACATAGCGATAGAAGTAATTGACTGGACTAACGGCATTCGAATTTCCCAGCATACACCTGTGTATCGGCTACACACATAAACCTACATATTTAATTAAAACAAGTAACATGTCCGTATTATTTGTCACTTGTCATTAATTGTGTATTAATTATTACGTGAGTAGTTAATCTGGTTAACGTTTACTGACACTTTGCTACAATTAAGGCGTAACGTAACGATACTCACTCTCGTATACACCTACACTATTAAGGATTATGTGCCAACGACATCAGTCGTTTACTAAATACTTCAGCTGATGGCGGTATCTTGAAATCAAGGCAAACAATTTTTAATCTTGGGAGCTCGATTACTTAAAGTGTACCATATAGGTTATAACGACACAGTCCTCCTAAGTAATGCAATAGCAAATTGCATAGCAGTGTTAAAGTGACAGTAGTGAATTATAACCAGTGTTGTGATGACTATGGAAAAGCCCGCCATGTCGGAGAAGGAAGCTCCGGTCAAAGGGATCGTGGCCCAAGTGGTCACTATGCTCAATGGCCAAGCTCAAAGGTACGTATTTTACCCCTGCAATTCAAAAATAAAAGCCATTGAAATCTTTATCCTGTCTCGCATTTCGTAATCACAAGCGTAAAAATGTCGAACATAAAACAAACAGTTAAAGTTTTATGTTTTTTAAAAGCAGGACAAGCTTTCTCACTAAAATCAGTTCCGTTTAGTTTCCTTTTTGTATGATTGAGGATTTTTAAACGCAATTAAATTACACAACGATGAGAATGATTGCTCAGTTATTTTGAACCGACTTTTTTTTAATAATCGCTTAAAATTAGGGGGATAAGGCTATCATTTACTTAGCATTTAATATTCCCAGCTATTAAAATCAGAAAATTATAGTGGTAAGCATAGAATCTAGATTCTGATCAGTATTATTTCATTTTCTTTATAGTAAGTTCAACTCAGTCGTGCGCGCGGCCCTATGTGTGGGTAACCCTTGTACATATACAGTGACTTTGTGTGCGTGACAAGAGGTACAGTCGGGTACAAATACAGTTATTTAGGGGTTGTATACGGCTGTTTAAAGTACAGTTATTACGTAATTTAGTTTATTTATTTATAATGATTCTGTATCGCTACTTTCACCAATGTTAATTATAAATTCTGACTCCATGTCAAAATGTCTATAGTATTCTTCTTTTTTCTTTTGTACATGTCGACAAGTATTACCCAACATCCCTTCATCAATTTGACTTAAACGTTCATTAATGAGTTTCATTATTTCCGTCTTATTTTGGTCGACATTATGCGAAGCAATATAATTTTTTTAAATTCCCCACACATTTTGTTTCCATTATTATACTAAATTATAGGTCTTTTTACATTCTTAGTCCACACATTTATTTATTGTCCGCGTACCCCGAGCTAGAAAATATGTAAGGAGTATTTAATTCATCTTAGATATTTCACTTCATTTATTTCTTAGATACTGTCAATGTCAATTTGAAAAGCCGTATGAGAAAATAATGATAAACTGTAAAATGTAATAATAAAAAGCTTTGAATGTTATTCATTTTTTTGAAACGCTACCTGACTCCTTAAAACATTTTCTCCGTGAAGAACTAGACATTTTCGTAAACGACTGTACCCATAACAAAAAGCGATAAGAACACGTCATCCTCAGAAGACGTCACTGTCACACGAATGAAAGTTGTATATTTACAAGCCGACGCACACATAGAGCCGCGCGCAAATCTGAGTTGAACTATCTATACCATTATTTAGCTATGATGTATTCCATGCTCTAAATCCTAAGCATATAATTTAAGAATTTAATAATAATTGTTAGTTTCCAGTCACGTAAAATGATTTTTAATCAATCGGTTCAAAATAAATTGCAGCTATTACATCGGTCATACGTGTTATTTGTCGCACTATTAGGTACCTACATGACAGCTATTTGCTATTGCTATTAAAATAACACAAGTGAAACGGTATCGACATACAAAAAACTAAGTGTTGACGTTACAATGAACCGTCGAGATTTTTTACAAAGTCACAACATTACATAAAGTCATTAAAAAGTTGAATAGGCCAATAATTAAACGTAATCACGGAACGCTCTTTTATATATTACATAATAGCTTGAATGAAGAGTCATATTGGTGTCATATTTAGGTGGATATCCGAAAAGATATATAATTACCATAAATTCGTGTAATTACCCAACTTTCAAATACCTTTAAAATTCAGTTTTATCCTCTCGCAAACGATTTGTTTACGTATGACATCATATGATAAATGTTTCCTTTTACAATGTTATTTATTGATACTTTCAAATGCGAATGACATAATCTAGCACAAATAAGTACTAAAACCGGTCAAGAGCACTGCACCTTGCCGAGATGTTGGAGTTCACGTTACATTCCGACAGCAACTGTTGATCTCAGATTAATGTGGCAGCTAACTAACAAAAAATAGCTTAGTTATAACGGCAAACCTAACTAATGACATACTACTGACTACCTATATGTTAAAGTGTGTTTTCGGTTTTTTAGTCTAGACAACAGTCAGATGGAACCTAATTGTGTAATTTGATTTGCATCTAGTACACCTATGTTTAATGTCTTTGATTTACATAAAATTGCGTGAATTGGCGGTTATAAAACTATAAAATAAATAAGGTTTAGAATTAATAAAATAAATAAGGTTTAGAATTAATAACTATAGCTCAGCTGTATTATAGTATTTCAGATCAAATGTACAGAAGCACGATTTTGTAATAAATCGTTATAAATTGGATACAACGATAAACTAAATCAAGGTTTTCTCGTGGGATATAGTTTTGGTGGAATTGCGATACTTACACCCACAACGTTGCTAGCCATAAAACGAAACATAAATGGTTAGATTCGATCATTTTGTACATTTTATTGTCTTTTCCAGTGAGCAGGTAGTTGAGATTAGGAATTTTACCGTTACAGAAATAACTGTAGGTTAATGCACCTGGGAAAATAGGTTGAACACCTATATGATACCTAGGTGTCAAATTCATGATTTTCCTGGCTGACTGCCATCGCTTAAAAGCACGTATGAAATCAAGTTATTTAGTTCAATCATTTCAAACGTTCTGAAGGGCTTGGAATTGCTTATATTTTCTGAGTGATTGCGAATTTATTTATTTATTGACCAATTTCTTGTTGAGTTAATTAATATCTGGTAACGTTTCTTCTAATAATATCATTACATCTCATCAAGTTCAATGCTATAATTATGCCAAAGTAAATTAAATCTGTAAATCGTGTTTTATTTTCCTCATGAAGTATCTGACAATATTCGCTAAATTGTAGAAGTTAACGACCTCAAATACGTCGGTGGCTTTTAATGTATCTTCTATTAATAATACGTTGAGAAGGTCTGCTTACATAATAACAGCATTATGCGATATTATGGTGAAACAAAAAACAAACCATCTTGTTTTGATGTCTTCACGCACCGTACTTAAATCGATTGGCAGGTTCAATAACCATAGAAAAACGATTCATGGAAAGTTATTCAACGTATCTAATGCAAAGAGTAAGTACACGAAAACGATGCAAATTTTATGCACAAAAAATTTGTAAATATTTTCACAATAATTTTTCTAAAGTTAACTTTATCCCTTTTGCGTACGAGATTTTTAACAGTGAACAGCTACTTTTAGCTCCCACATTTTAGTAGACTCATTAGATGTGGTTTACAAAACCTGCATTAAGATCTAACGACTGCAAAGTACGCTAACCGCTATACGTGCCAGGTTAAATGTCATTGCTAAATGCAAACATGCACATTGCACTTGTTAATGTTCACGCAAATACCACATGTATATGTATGAGATTGTGGTAAAACCAACCCCTATTCATTCCCGCTGCACAAGAGCAATACTTATTTAAAGTTTTTTATGTAGTATTTATCGTTGCAACTCTTGCATGCGAACGTCTCGCCGTCTGACTGCATTGCTCCCCCTGCATTTCCTATGTTGACTTTAGCTTAACTGGTTACCTTCAGCACGAATATTGGGGCTATAAATCACGTCATAAGCTTTAATGTTTCTGCACCCTTGAGGATTTAAATAAATTTTGGCTGTGCAATACAAGAGTATGTTTATGATATAAAAATATCAATGGACACCTTTTTTCTGATTAAAACAGCAAATGGCCTATAACTTTATATTCTAGTTTAATGTTTCAAAAACACGAACAATGCACAAATTGCGTAGTATTCATTAGCAAAGCAGACCACGGAAACCTGACTCCCCAGTGAGAAAGAAGTGGTACTGTATCGTTTGAATAGAATAGCCTGCGGGCTGCGGTTGCCTCGAGCCTCGAGGCCACATTACGCCTCGCCGATACCAGAACATCATTAATTAAGCCTAATTCTAACTTATGACTTCTGGTAGGTATTATTCCCGCAAGGAAACTATAGCTGTGTAATTTATTGAGTGCATTGAAACTTACTTTGTAAGTGTGAAAACATTATTGTTACAAAAAGTATTTAATTACCACATAGAGCGATTAACAGATTGCAATAGTTCCTCGTAAATCCTTCGCTATGATTCCTTTTTTATTTTTAGCGGGTAATCAAGGATACAGCCCGTATTATTAGACTGACCCTAATTTAGTCAATCCGGCACGACTGCTTGTGGAGTTTTTGACCTTGATCCTTGTATGTTTTCGTAGGGTGCAGGCTTAAAACGATGAAGGGCGAGTTTAATACAAACTCGCATAATTCGATTGGACTAAAATTAACTGAGTAAAACATGCGATATCAAACATTAAGGAAGGGGAGGAGATTTATTGAACTTTTCACAGAGTTTTCTAAAACTGAAGTAGTATTTCTCATTTATCCACAGTAATATTAGTTACTATCATTCGGCCAGTACGTGTAAAATATAGGGTGTGGCAGACATCACATGGAAGATATAAAGTTAGAATAGTTGGTAGAATGTTGTTTTTTTTATTTTATTCCGTGACTTCGTAATTGTAAATTAAAACTATTGTTTCTTAATGATCTTAATGTTCCTATTTATTGAAGAAAAGGGTGTCTTACGGAACATTCATTACAGCGTCCGCCAGTAAAACCATTTTTTAATACCGTATTTTATTTATCCCTAGCTTAAAGGGAAACGGGAAGCAAGTAACATCGTAAAGCACACAGTCTAGTTAGCTACCCGCATTATAATGAAAGTAACAATTAGTAGAACATGTCTTGCCTCTTATGCGGCCGTTCCCCCGGGTTACTCTATTACTCAGCTCTTTACACACACATAACAACGCATGATCACGCATTTAGTTACATATCCCTCACTTGTTATGTATCTACTACATTTGCATACGTTATGTACCTAAAATACACATAAATAATTCATAACAACATGAATTACATACACTTTTGTCTGCAATGTATTGTAACTTTTGTATTTCAGCAATTTCACGTAGCAGCGAAAAGTGAATGTTCAATTAACGTTCTTTCACTTAATTAATTTATTAGATTAGCTTCGTTTTTCTAAAGTTGCAGCTAATTAGTGTGAGAATAATTTTGGAGTTTATTTGCCTAGTTGTATTTTAAATACTGGTCGTCAGTGGTCGGGATTCAGACTATTACCTATATTTTCACTTTTGTCGTTTCAGGCTTTAAGTTTTGAGCCGTGGATAACCAACTTGGCTCTTTTAGGTTTGGTGGTATCAGTCGCGTGACATTGAACTTTAACCCTAGAGTGAAATATTTAATAGCTTTTTAAGCAGCCGTCATTAAATCTAGGCACATAGTTTATTACTTGCTTATAACCTACGTGCGCCTTTTGTTTGACACTCCTTGACCTTTTCCAACTTTTGCCCGTCAAGATTTACAACGAGCCTCATTTAAATCAACTAAAGCCGTTTTTATTACAATAAAAATGTTTTTCTAGCAGTTCAAAACAATTTCAGCATGGTAATTGCGCCTATGGTAAGTTACCGTATTTTTAGACAATTGCGTTTCGCTTGGCCGCCATCGTCGCCAGCCCAAACCGTGACCGACACAGCTTTGCTCGCTTCCATTACCGCCCCTGCAACTTGTACTATACCGTAAATAGTACGTATAACGGAACGTACTATCCCATTGAAGGGGGAAATGAATTCGCCTCGGTCCACAAGCGTTATGTATCTATCCGCGCTACGCAAATATTTTGCCTCATGTAATGTAAATACAACAGACAACAGTTATACGAGAGATGATTATTCCCTCGGCGCGGACAACGACAGTAAAATAATTTTGTCATACGATTTAATGAAAATGTACGATGTTGTCAGCAATAAAAATGACGTCATGTTCGGGCGAAAACTTGGGGCTGAAATCGATGTTGACGTCAACGTTCTAATTTGATTTTATTTAAGCAAGTTGGTGGTTAATGTAACTTACATAATTAAATTACTTTTCTTTTTATAAACACTTATACAGCTGCTATGAACATTGAAGCAGAAATCGGTTTATAAAAATAATCAGCTGAGCCAGGGGGTGATTATTGAACGGACTGACGCATGCGCGCTGGCGTTTCTACTCACTAGTGGATGGTAACCAGACCGGCGACCCTGTACAAAACAAACAAACTCGTTGAGACATTGACACTGACCTATAAGCTCCTAATAGTTTCGTGATTATTCAACCCTCCGATAACCCCTCCGTCCAAAAGTGTGAGAAGTGTAACACTGTGAAGTGAGGTAAATAGTGCAAATGTGTTATTTTTCGTGTTTTAGGCCGGTCGTTACGTATACCTTAGGCATCTATCTATATAATGACACAAAACAAACATAATCACGTGCAAAAGAAAGTGCTTGTGGTGGCAGTGCGCGGTCAGCGAGCGTGACGCTCGGTGTGACGACTCAGACATTAGAATCGCTCGTTCAGCCTTCTCCCTTTCCGACACACCTCGCTGCGTCATTTGACATGCCCCTATTTCCAAACTAGGAGTCAGTGGCCACACGCGTATCATCCTGGTTATGTTGCTGTCATGGGGAACATTATGATAAACAATTACTTCGCAACTGTGTCGTTATCACGGTGCGTAAACTTGTAGGTTTAACAGTACGCGGGTACAAATAGAGTGTGACAAAAAGAAAACTGCGTGATGATTATGATCCGTTCGGCATGAATGGATAGGGTCGACGCCACGAGATCTGATTTTTCCGGGCGAGCTGGTGCGGCGTCAGCGGCGGTGGCGGCGCCGATAGCGCGGGCCGCGGCCGTACTTCAGTTGTCCGCGTGCGTGCGCGCTGTGAAAGTCTCCCGCGCGACATGCGGTCAGTTTCGGCCACGTCTGCGAGCGTCGGCTCCGCTGGCCACGCCCAGCACCTGGGTGCAAGACGACAGAAGACCGACCTCCACGTCGCCGTCGCTGAACCCGCCGCCGCGCGCTCAGCCAGCCCAGCGCCGAGCCTGCGCAGCCAGAGGGCTAAACAATACAGGTGGCCAATAAATACATTACAAATGTGATCATTGCGTGTGTTGTGAACGGTTCCTGTAATTTAACTTAGAAAGTGACATCAAAAACCTCAAAACGCATTTATTTAAAAACAAAATCGTATCATATTTGTACTAAAATCAAATCGATATCGTATCTTATAGGTGAAACATGAGTGTTATCTTACGATATCAAACGGTTTATGTATCATTGAGTGTCGTGTTTTCAGAATTCTGTGTTTATAAAACTATTATGTGGAACATGTACACGGTCTACATAAATGAAACAAAAGATTACGAGAATAGCCATTCAATGACTTTACTTCACATTCGCGTTTCCTAATGAGGTTACAGTCGAATATTATTTTATTTACAAGCTCGTCCATCCATAAGCAATATTGTGCTGTTTCGTGTGCATTGAAAGGCCAAGTAGCTAGCTACGGCGGCCGAAGCAACATCGCAAGGCCAATGGAGAGGCAATGAGTTAGACTGGCTGCACCGCTACACTTGCTACTGAATCATCAACCGAACTATGTGGATTATCCTTATTTGTTGCACTTTGCTTAACCATGTAGGACAACAACGAAAAACAATTATGACTAACTCGAATTAAATTAGATACCTATTTTCATTTATTTGCGTGTCTGCGTAGAGCGTGTCTGTCCATTGCATTTGTTTCATTTTTGTTTAGCACTACCTTTCTTAAACGCTCCATTGGCTGATGATTTCATAACCGGATGTTATTGGTTTTCTTTCCCAACAGAACGAACGTCATTTTATTGTGGTAATCCACGATAGTTCATAATAACGTATTGCACAATCTCCTATGTGTTTATTTGTTCTATTATAGTTTTTTGTTCACGTAAGGCGATCTTATGTTACCATTTCATAAGTCATCGAGAAAACATTCTTCTTACTTCAATTCGTTAACGTACTGGGTACGTAACTAAACGATTGGTTTTATTTAACTCATAACTGCAAGTAAAATTATTTAGCAATTTGCGAATTCTTTTACGACTACTAAAACGCATTCCAATAACAACACTGCCTACTTGTTTATTTACCCGTAGTATATTCAGCTGCGAGTACCTATCATTACTTTTAAACAACAATTGAAAAACAAATAATCACTGTAACTAATTATTCTAATCAATCAAGGCATTGGCATTGACTCATTGACACATTTATAAAGGGAGATGGTTTAAGTTATGTGAAACTACATTCTTAACAACCTGTAGAATGTTGCTTTCTCGTAGCTTAAGGCACGCACTCCTTTTCATGGAAAACTTCATTCATAGAAATCTAATAACTCGTCCGGAAGCAGACTAGGTCTACATTAATTAACTAGATTGTTTTCACCATAATAGCTTACTATAGCAGGTGACAAAACGTCTGTCTGTCGCCCTAGTTTAGCTAATTAATTTGAGTAGGCGGGTCGCGAACACGCCCAACGTCAGAACCTCAAATGGAATCAGTAAACCATTACGATACTCATTAAATTTAGGGAAGTATGTATTAGCTGGACACATAAAAAGGCCAACCTATTTATAAACTGGCGACGAAAATAATGCATCAATTCATCAATCCGATATAATCATCAGGAATGTGTAAAAGACAGATATCCCAAATGATAACGGTTCTCATGAGATGAGATAAGCTGCGTGCGATGAAAAGGTTTTTCATATTTGAGATCAATATAGCTGTTTCACGATAGGATAATGTCGCATTTAAAATTAATTGCGCTTCGACCTGTTTAAAAATTTAAGGATTTGTAAATGTGAAACGGCAGCCGTCACGGATTGCGAGGATATAATGTGAACCGGTTTCATTCTACTTTAATGACTTCAATTGAAAAACCTTGTTCGATGTGTTGACATTACTTGACATTTTAATTTATGGTTAATTAATGTTTGCAGGGCCAGTTTGCCAGTTCGTACAGCGCGGCTTTTGCAGCGCTCTCGGACGCAGACGCCGTCGGACGCTGGCATCAGTGATGGCAGCGCGTCGCCTGCGCCCGCGCCCGCCTCGCTACTGCAAGATGTGGTCGACATCAAGACACTGCTGCTGCAGCTCAAGCGGGTCTTACAGGAGGTCAGTCATACCATGCCCTGCATGTATGTATCTCTAAACAAAACACTATACAAATTACATTTCCAATCCTATAAGTCCCCAAACTGCCCATTCTGACCATCCCCTTGCCATAAAATGAATTTCCATACCACTCCTCGTAAATTGCTCACGGCATATCAAATGAGAATTTAATGTACACTGAGAGAACATAAACTTGGGACAGTTACATTCTCCTTTTACGCGACGATTAGATAGTTTGACAAACGCTGACTATGTAAAATAACGATACCATTATTATTTCCCACTTTACCTCAAAACTCACTTTCACAATTATTTCTTCTCTTATATAAGTTTAGAATAGTGACTACAATAGTATTTATAATGTTCTCATTTCTTCGTAGGTGCGTGTGCAAGTATCTCATGTCTCAAATGAAACTGTGTCTATTTAATGATCTGTTTCAGCGCACACGCATATTAATGGTTTGTGCTACTGTTGCTCATTGCTGCGCTATTTACATCAATAATTGTTCCCATTCAGAGATAGTGAATCATATACGTACACCAATTAATTGTGGGTTTTACTTTCGTGGCCGTCTAATTAGATCATTCTCATTTTATTTGATGAAACTTTCAGGTTAAGAATTTACTAAGATGTTATAATTATCTTGAAGCAAAAGAGCCGTGTAGCGTTAAGTCTTAATATTATTTACAGTTAACTTTCAAATATGATTGACTACAATAAATTATACACTAGTTCAGCAAACCAATATTAGTTGGCACTACTTCCTTGTTAGAATAAGTAGTTTAAATTACACGTTCCTAGTTCTGTTGTGCATAACGAAATAGCATGTTTGAATATTTATTTCGGTATTTAGTATTATTGTAGTAGCATAGAATTATTATTTTCTTTAGTGTCTAATGTAGGTAGCATGTATGAAGTAGGCACCCCCCTTTATTTATATTGGTCCACATTCCCATCCCAGGCATTTAACTCCACAGTGCACAGATTTATATCTGGCCTAGTTACACTAGATAGAAATCTGACAATGACTGAAGTGCTATTGAAACGCTTTAGACTAAAAACAGTACTTTTTGCCTAAAATCATCCTTGAAATTAAATAGAAATTTCGTCATTATAGTTCCATTCTACTGATTTTTCGTTTTTATTCCAATATAGTTTTCAGTATTTAGATGTTTTAATTTTTTAATATGATTTTACATCACTGTCCACTGAAGCATGTAACGATGAATTTCACTTGAAAAGATTTAAAGTCGATATGTAAAGCGTGTGTATAAACATCGTCACATTTCAGTGGGCACTGGTTGTTTCACAAAATAGCATTAATTTGCTTGTACTTGGCACATTTAATTTGTTTTGGCGTGTTGTAACGTATATGTTTATTTGGTTGCATCGCCTTGTTTGCCGCACGCAGCCCGGGGAGGAGCATCATTCGATGAGTGTAAGTAACCCGCCTTCGCAATACCGCACCGATGCACTGCACTTTGCTATTCAATGCTAAACTGTTAATATACTATTAACGTGTCTGTGCCTTCCTTTTCCTTTGGCTTGTAAAATGTAACAACGATGTTAAACGCATTGTCCTTCAATTTTATTGCAATATGAACTATATTTTGTATATAGAATACAAATGAGATTATTTCCTGATAAAATAGCGAGGTCACATCTTAGTAAAACTGTCGACTGTATAAACAATCGCTGAGTTGGTTTCATCATCAAATGCATAATTCGTTGTTTTCACAAATGCATACTTTCTGTTTTGGTGCTTCACACATTTGTCTAACAAGGTTGTGGGATTGGGTATTATGTTTTCTAGACGGGTGATGATGCAAATGCCTCACAATCACTTTGTTAAGACACATCTGTTTTGAACACTAGATTAAAATAAATAATGCCATTGACAACGTGATTAAGATAAGATCGAGTCTGCAGCTGTATTTCTGGATTTGATCACCTTATCTTTTTTGCATATGAATTAAGATCTGATCTGTTTGTCTTCCTCGAGCACAATATTTGTTTAAAACCTAAAAATAGTAACCACAAAGTTGTTCACTTGATACACGTTTTTGTCACTTTTGGACTACCTATTATGTATAACTTAGAACAAATTATTGGTTTTGTAAATGAAATGGCTGACCGAATATATTAAGAGTAAGTTTTGAACTAGCCATTTCTTTTTACAATGTAATCAAAGAACTCATAAACGTATCGAACTCATAATTAAAAGAGTAACGCCTCGTATCTGTCTATATTTCTTTTATAAGTTTAAGTGGATATGCAGTAAAACGAGGCTAAAGATAGACGGCCTCGTTCAAATTGAATTTAGTTCGCTTATAGGTAATCCTAATCCTGTCTGCGTAGGTTGTAGAGGTTTGGCAACTTGTTCGCAACTTATGACGCAATCTTAAGTACATTAGCAACAATTATATTTGAGCGATGTACCTATACTATTGTTGTAAAGGTACAGACAGTTATGAATTTCTAGCCAGCTAAGGAAAATTAGTTAGGAAAATAGTTTTTTCTCCGGAAAGTCGAAATCAAGTTGTCAATATTTGTGTCAAATTGAATCACATAAGTATGTAGCTTTGTTTCACTCGTTTAAATTTTTTAGACACCACAACTCATATAGCAGGTCTTTGGCAATCGGGTAAAAGCATAATTTTAGTAGCTCGCGATCTTTGTAAAATTAACGGTGTCTACATGTGCATAGGCTCCATTTCTTGAGTTCTAATGGATTGTAAGAGAGATTTACTGAGCACCGTAAACCGTCTAGTTATATATTTTTTTAAATCTACAGCTTTCGCGACATCTGGTGGAAGGGTTGTACCTAGCTTTACAGTATTTCTAACAACATTTTCCATACTTCCATGGTACACAGAGCGAAACTCTCGACCCGTTGCTGGCGGCGTGCGCGGAGAGCCCCGCGCGCGGCAACGGGCGCCGCCCCCCCGCCTCGCCGCTGCACCCCGACGCCTGCGCAGAGATGCGCCGACAGATACTCTATCTGCAGGTGCGTTCATATTTGAATAATATCAATGGGCTATAGGTACCCTCTTGGGTTCATGACCGAAAGAGTATATTGACTCTCTCGCAACACTCTTTGTAAGTGCTTAAGTGTGATGGTTACGAAAATAAAAGTAGATGCGGGTGCGTTAAATTGTTCTAATTTCTGTTCGCATCCTACTTTTTGTTTGCCTTAATCAGAACGATTAAGGCAAACTTAAGGGACCTCAACGAGAAGAATACTGATAGGATTACAGTTATCTAAAATAGGAACATGATTATGAGTTTCAGCGTCAGCATTTCCAATGTTGGCCGGAGTGAATCAAATCAAAGTGTCATGAAAACACAAAACACTAAGAATAGTTACTGTTTTATACGGGATTAGACTAAGTAAAAAAATAAAAAACTAAAAAGGGTTTTCTTTAAACGGTTCTATATCAACATGAGCTCCTATGGGTTTAATTAGCTAATCACCGGTCATCAGGCCATACAAGTATCGGCGAAGACTATACGTGGCCTTCGGTCATTTAAGGCAGATCTAATTAATGCGCTTAAAACAAGTAATTGGCTTTACTAACTGGTTAATTGAATTCTATAATAAACATGCCCTAAATTACTTTAACGACAGGTCATAATTCAGTTATTAAACTTTTGACAAGGGTTGAGGCCAATCCTTGTTTCCCTTTAAAACTTTAAATCTCTCTTGACCCCTAAAATATCTTACTACGGTCACGGATAATGCAATTAATTTGATCAGAAACTTTATTTTCAAGTATCAGCAAGAGCAGCATTGTATCAGCAAGAAATGATCAAAATTAGCTATTAACCTTATGCGAAAGTTATGTGAACAATGAGCAAGCGTGTCACAATGATGCTTGCACACCATGTGACTCGAATAGTTTCTAGATTCTTGATGATAACTTGAACCCCGTTATAAAGACCTATTTGCCGTTCTCATAGCCAAAGAATTCTTATTACATATTGAGGGCAGTGCAAAAAAATATGGCCATCATAATTTTTTAACGATCTAGCAATAAGCTATAAATCAAATTGGTTATTTTCAAACTGGATATGAACGCGTGAGTAAATATGGTTTCGTACAGATAGGCCACTGAACAGTTGTATCAGGTGTGTTAAGTAATTATCTACCTCGGTTTGAGAAAAGTCATGAGACGCGCTGCCGCTGATATAAAAATATTTTCTAGACAGCGACCCGTAGAAACTTCCAAGCAATTTTAGGTTTGGAGACTTTGTTCTGGCGCTGGTCAGCTTCAACGGTTACTGATAAAGCCTCTCAGCCAATCAGAAACTTATCTGACAGATAAACTATAACTTTTGGTTTCACAAGTCTCGAATAGCAGAAGAAAATATGGCAGAAAGTATAAGGAGCCTTTATCTGGCAGAAACCAACTCACACTTTGAAACCAGTGAACCAGGGCTCTAGGCCGCCAAATACACGGACCGCTTGAAGCAGTCAGGGGCGACAGCTTCAAGCAAGCACAGTGAACTGCAGAGTTCGATGGACGCACATACACCAGCTTGAGCAGTTGCAACTGCTTCAAGCGGTCCGTGTATTGCCGGCCTTAGTCTTTCCAAATATTTATATATTCAAGCTTATCTTTACATTCGTTGTTACAGAGTCAGCTGGAGGAGCGCGACCGGCTGGTGCGCGTGCTGCAGGCGCAGATGCTGCGCATGGCAGAGACCCACGAGCCCAGGCAAGACGACACCTGCAACGTCGCCACGCAGACCGACCGGGTATGTACCCACTTATTACCATGACATTTCATAAACAGTGAAATAGAAGAAGGAAAATGGATAAAACTCACCATCACCCGAGCCTTTTCCCAACTTTGTTGGGGTCGGCTTAAAGTTTAACCAGAGGATGCTCATTACAAGTGGTTTACAAGGAGCGACTGCCTATCTGACTTCGTCAACCCAGTTACCTATGTAACATAATTTGGAAAACCTCAAAAATTCAAGTTAGGTGTTTATGTAGGTTCAGTCATTTGTTTTTTAAAGCTGAGCTATAGCAGGCTGAAATGAAAAAGGCCAAAAGAGTAGGTAAGATCATCAGTTCAAAGATAAAGACGAAGAGAAAGGATAAAGAATGAATAACGGGGACTGTGAAGTTGCAGAATTAATAAAAGTTTATTTTTAAATATAATATTATAATACATTTGAAAAACTGTTTCATATAATTCATTGTATTTAAAATCTAGGTCATCAGATGACATATGACTTTGTTTCGCAAACAATAGTTGAAATGTATGTGGTTTTCTATTTCAGTTGCGGCCGCCGATGAGCTCGGCGTTAACGAGTTCTGACAATTCCGGATTAGTGAGGTAACCGCATCCTAAACATTACAACGCACTACACTTGTATTACCCACACTGAGTGCAACACTTATTGCTTCTACATTATCTCATACAGCTACCTCACTTTCTATTTATTTAGTCATACTAACTTTCCCTTCTCTATTACGTTTTATTTATTCCACCATCTATCCAATATTTTTATTTATTGTTTTAGGTTTATCTTCGCTACAATAAAGTCCATTTATCACACACTGCATTCATCTATCATCTTGATGTACATACCGCCCATTATCCCCTCATACATGTCACAATATAAAGATCATTGTTCCTCACTCGTACAACATACCGTGTCTAAGAGCCAAGCATTAGTGTCAAACTTAAACAATTCCAAATGGATCATCATATTCAAAGACTACATGAATAAAAAAATGACATTTGCACCAACATCCATGTGTAAAATAACATTAACTTTATCTCCCTATTTCACTGGTATTTTTCTTTGATTTAAATTATTCATGTATTTATTATCATTCATCAAGAAGTGGCGTACCCATCTATAATTTATCATCATCATCATCAGGTCCTTCAAAATGTTCATTTTGTTCTAATTTCCTCACATGCTGCTTTAAATTCCGAATTGGATTTTCATTGAAAAATGTCGTCATTGGATATTGGTGCGGCAGTTTCCACTTGGGTGGTGGTCGTGTTCGTCCGTCGGATCAGGTAGCGTGGCTCGACTGTTTGCTCGCTGTTTGCCTCTTGTGTTCCGTCAATGTGTTGTGCTTACTGCATCTGCTGTACCGGACCGACGACGGAGCCGTGTTCCTCGTCTCCGATAGGGACATCGACGAATATTGCTACAAATACATCAAGTGACTTCATCACTGCTAGTTTGCATGAAGATTTAACATATAAACATGCGGTAAAAAGCCAACAATAAAAGTGTAAATAGTGTGTAAAGTGCCTAAGCGTTACTAAAAGGCTTTAATCACAATTATGCAAGGTTTGATGATTGGGGTTGTGATAGAGAAAAGGATGGTGCTAGTACTGACAACGAAGAGTTTCAGCATGTTAGGATGTTTTGTGTGAAGCACGGCACTTCTGGCACATTGACTTGACTAGGCAATCAATTGGCTTGGTTTAGGCAGTTAGTGACGATTTTTTGTGTTGTTTGACTGTAGGTAGTCGTGTGGTTTTCTCACTTTTTTGTCATTTAACATTCTAATTTACTTTGATTATGAAATATGTCTCTGTGTTGCACGCTGCCTCGACAGAATATAAAGGTGAGGTACACATACATAAACACCCTAACTAAAACTAATCTAATTTTGCAGTTGAAATAGTGACTAATAACGAGGTTTCTAAAACTCAAATGCTGATCATGATGATCTTAAAGAATTGATATTAACCGATTATTTTGTGTTCGCAGTTGGAATGAACAAGCTAGCGTGAGGAAGCTGCCGTCTTATAGTGAAGCACAAAAGACTAAGAGACCTGTTACCAACGGGACTGTGAACAAATGCCAGTGTGGTGTTAGGAAAGTGAACGGACTTGTTAATGGAGACGAGAATATTGTAGACAAACGTGTCGACACCGTGCAGTTGAAGACTAACAGCCGCGTCGGTACTAAGTATTTGCAAGCCCTCGCGAACTCTGACAACAACCGCCGATATATAAAAAGAGACTCCTCTGTGGGGGACAAGTCTGACCGTAGGGCGTTATACTCCAACAGATCTCGTTCGATAGAGAACTTTCAGAACCAATACACGACAACAGAACGCACTCTTACAAAGAACATCGTGATTGAAGAGCCAATGATCAAGCATCATACTTCGTACGGGGATTTGTATAATGGCCGGATCAGTAGTAAGGAGAGCGTGTCCCGGCACAGTCCGAGCCTGACCGGTCAGTCCACCGACACGGACTACAGTTCGGACGGCGGCTACAAGTCTCTGCCGTCGTCCATAAACTGTAACACCTCGCCCAAGAAGGTCAGCGGCATCCCGCGGAGGTCCATTGAACAAAAATTCCTTTCCACGAAACATGTCAAAGCGAGCGCTATATGATGTATTTGTTTGAGACAGTTCACTTGTGATATTATTTTGAATCAATTTGTCGGGCAGATGTCAGACACTCAGTAGTTCCTGTATGAAAGTTTCGCTTGACTTACTTATTGTTGTTTAGTCCATCGTTGAGTGTGTGAAGTCTGCCCGCAATGTGGTGTGACTGCGATTGTGACGTCCCCGTGACGTCACCAGAGCGCTAGAGCAACGCTTGTTCGCATTTATTTCCACTCATCGTAAAGCTAATTAATTAAGCTACATTTAGTTGAACGATGCCAAATTATATCGATGTTATAGTTTGATCTAATATCCTAAAATCGTCCTAAAGGTTTTAGTTTGACGTGAAATTTGACATTTCGTAACCCGATGCTTAGTGCATTTTGTTTTATTGTAATCAAACGAATATTGACCTCCTGTATTATACAGTTAGTGGACTACCTTAAACGGGAACTAATTTTGTAGATTTAATTTACAAATTTGTATACAGGCGATAAAGTTATCTTAGATTTTCTATGGTAGACAAACTAGTAAATAAAGCTGTAATATGTGATAAGAGTGGCTGTAAGACCTTATATTTAATTTATACCTACATGATATCTTCCCTATTGTTAATCACTAAGTATTACTTATGTATCGAACGTCACATAATCAAAATTAACTTAAATGAATGTTTTACGACTATTTATTTGCTATGTAAAGTTATAAGTCCGAGTAGGTATCAAATAGGTACAAACATCACTCGCTTGTAAGGCATTTTAAATATCCAGATGTCATTTTAAAGCATTTGTCGAATCAATGTTATAGTAATTTAATGTTAAACTTAGGAAATCATAATCTTCTGCAGAGTCTAACGTTAAGTCCTATATTGATACCTAGAACAATTTACCTACCTATGTACTTTAACAGAAAAATATATTTCAATTACTTGTGTACTTATGGCTACTTATATTTATCCCATATATTGCGCTTTCCTACGTTAGTTGTGTAAGTTTAAGCCCACTAGCTTTAGTAAAGATTATTTAATTTAAAGAAATTGAAGTTGTTTCAATAAATAATTTTAATTTTCTTTTGTCTTCTTTATTTACTACCCTAGAACCTCAATAGTCAGTCCGTTTCAGGAACAATTCTCAAACTAGCTAAAAAATTCAGGCTAGTGGGTGGAAAAGCGGGGAAAATTCAGTAACATTTCCTGAATCTAAATATTTCAAGTATGCTGACAGCTGAATAATAAATATTACTTGAATAAATAAGTAGGTAGGTACACTTAACTGAATGTAGTCCAAGTTCTTCTATCAATATCAGAGCGATACGATATATTGATCTACTATGAACCCAGCTGATGTCATGAGCTCACGACACAATCACCTCGTTTCTATAATTATTGATTTTACAATGACTAGTGGAGAACATTGTTAGTGTTTACATTTGGACCTTGGTCGAGTGGTGGGTCGATAAGCGCGGGAATCACGACGCGGCGTGGCGGGCGGCTCAGTACCGCGTGCCTCGCGCCCTCGCCACTCGCCGCCCGCACCGCGCCTGCGCCGCACCGACCTTCCCGCCAAACATTCGAACAGTTACTTCCAATTTCGAACTCGACAACAAATTGACAAAACAAAAACGTGTGTGCATTGATGACTTGAAGCTGATAAAAATAAAGGTTCGTCTATTTATATGTTCCACTAATTTCATTAACATCATTCATCGAGATCAACGATAGTGACTTGTAGCCTGAATTCAGTTTCAGTTCACGTTTCCATAAAATGGTTTATTTATTTTTGAGTGCTGTCAAATATGTGTCATCGACAACAAATGTAGGTATGTGAACTTCAAAGAGGTCCTACCCTAACCTAAAGAGTTTTGAATGAAAAATATTTTCCTGAAGTTTCATGTAAATTCTGAAGAAATATTTCAATAAATGGGTAGAAAGTTTTGATACCCAAGAATACATTTGAAGCTATTAGTGTGTGATTTTATCAATACACTGGTCCTATTTAAAGCATTTAACGGTACATTTTACTAATGAACTTACAGTGACCTCTAACTGAAAACTACGAAATGTAGAGTCATTTTGAGCTGTTTTCTTCCGCTAACGTAATTAGGTACGTCTATGACTACATTAAAACTATGCGTTACGTATTACAAAGGATGAAACACTAGGTGATAATATATTATCGCGTGCAATAGGGTCACTAGTGATAGAGAAGTCAAGATGACTGGACTTGACGTCCGCCTTCGTAATACATTTTAGACTACGTAAATGCAGCGGATTTTCGGAAAATCTTGCGCGAAATCTTAAACTTTGCAGACATCCAAGACCTAACTTCCTGAATTTGTAAACATTCTATAGGTATGTATTCTTAATGATACACGGATAACATTTAGATTTAATTACTTAGATAGTTACGCAAATGAAAATGGCGGGAGTCGGGATTAATTAGCTAAACGCATTAGCTAATATTCAAGTTATTGTTTGGCACGATGAGAAAAAATAACAAAAAGTTATTTGTATAAAACAAATAAACAAGTCGTTAGACATTGAATGCAAATTAGTGTAAAATACGTAATACTTAATAGTTATTTTCAGACGAATTTAATGAATATGTCTAATCAAGTTATTCAATAACAAATACAGACAAGTGAACTTGAGAAAACGGACTTTCGTCGAGACATTAGGTAGGTAGTTCCTTCGGAGCAGTAAAAACTACGATAAAGCGATCAAAATGATTATTATTAGTAAACAAGCAAGCACAATAGAACAACTGTTATCGTCGATACAGATAACGTAGACTTCTTAATCCTGGCCGTTGACCTTTCCATTTTAATTACTCAAGATAAAAGAACGGAATACATTGACTATTTGGTCACTAACCAAAATATCAAGCGTGCGGTACAAAATATTTTAACGTAGCCGCCTTATGTAACTTCGCGGTAAAAGTAGATCATGATTTTGTTAACAATTTACATAGCTACCAACTCTCGCTTGTTTTAACTTTATTCACGTCTTTATCAATTTAATAAATTCAATAATTTGCCATTTTTTTTAATCTTTGAAGTTCTAAATTCAAAAAGCATTGCTTATTTATGGTATTTTTTGTCTCGAATCAGTTATTCATGGAGGTTTTAATGAATGAACGTAACCTTTCACCATAACGAGAAGGGGGAAAGTGAGAGTGATACCGGCAGCATTTGTCTGTTATCTGCAGACCACAGTGGACAAACAGTGACCTTAACATTTTAATTAACTAACAGTAAGTGGTTAATGAAAGACAATTGGTGTTTTGTTTATTGTTTTTGTTTGTTCAATTGTTGTGAAGCGGACCTAGATTAGGATATATCAGTTGTTTTGTTAGACTGTTTGAAAGCAGTTTTTTACGTTGGACTATGGTCAATTATAAAATTAAATTAGCAAAAAATTATAAGTAAATAGGTAGTTTGGGATATCTACGAGTAAATACGTTGGGATTCTACTGAGGTACACCAGTGGTGATGTGAAGATGTGTGTGAAATTGGAAGCAAGTTCAAGAACAGGTTTCTGTCACCTACACAACGTTTAGTCTAAGTGAAATGCATAGTTTACTATGAATATTTTCAAAGTCACATTTACTATGGTATTTCTATACTTTACTATTACATAGGTACATAAAGTTTATAGTCTGTGATTTCTGTACGTAGATGCTAGATAATATTTTTAACAAATAACAATGCCTATTTAATTCAATATTTTACCTACATAGCTGTAACGCGATTGTTTCATACAATACACTAAGTTTAAGGCAATATTTCGCGTGTTCATACGATACCGGTCATTTCATAACAATAAATTGAGGTTAACGATTCCGTACGATTTCATATGAATTCAATATCATATTTCAAACAAACAACTTTATTTATTTACGAAGAAGGATACCTGGTGCTACAACTAAATAAGATTTCTCCACTAAGACGATGAAAAACTTTATAGAAGAAAGCTCCTGAACTTTTCCGTCTGAGCATTTTTATTCGGTTTTCCAAGCGTAGGTATTATTTGAAGTCACATTCCTTACTTGTAAGTAGGTAGTTGATAACACGAAAATTTTGAAGGGGCCAGAATAGGCTAGTTTCCTAAAAAATAATAATTAGTCCGTCTTGTAGATTGTCCAAAATTAAGCGATACGTATTTTTTCTTTTTTAAATTGGATCAGAACTTGTTAAGATATAGCGTGTTAAAGTTGAGTGTGACGTCACAAGTTGCTACAATTTTCAGGACACTGTGACGTAAAAGGCCCCCACTCCTAATTTTTGAAGTGTATTATCTTTGTCATTTTATGTTTAATTAAAAAAAGAAAAAATACGTATCCAATATTTTTTGATTATCTAAAAAGCGGACTAAATATTATTTCATTATTTCGACCCTGGATACTACCCTATTGTTTGTAGGTAATTTGCGAGATCCCTGTATCAATCATGCACAAAACATTTCATCAACTATTTACATCGTCTGAGTGCAACCAGCGATAAAACAAATATTCTGAATCATACGATATTCATTAAAACAAAAATCGCTCAGATCCGGGAAACGACACGAGAAGGTGAACCCGGTAGGCCAATTATAATTGTTATCTAAAAATGTAAATGAAAACATTGAAAGTTAACTAATAGGGACCTATCATGTTGATACAGTCCAATTGTTTATAAATATAACAATGTATGTTTTGGCTTTGTAAGAATTATAACTAAATTGGATGATGAACAGCGGGCGTGTCCAATTGCGTCGCGATAGCTTAGTATCTACGAAAACAAATAAATTGAACAGTTTTGTCTACATCTGTTATTAAATTCTGGTAAACAAACTTCGGCAAACGTATGTTTTACCTAGAACGCGATACATAATGGCATTGTTAAATGAAAGTCAAAACGGAAAATAACAGTCCCTATTTCGGAAAATCACAGACAATATTGTTTATCGATCTAATTGTTTTCAATTGCTATAACCGTTATCAATAGTTTAGAAACAACGCGTCGAACCGCAACGAATAATAAATAACGTTCGTTTGCACTTAGAACTCTCACCACGCATGCACTCGATATAAAACATCCTTATCCGAAATGATGACGCTGAAGTATGGTTCAGTTGCTCCCAATGATATTTAAAGGAGAATTTTCTACCCACAATAACCACAGCGTGTTTTATATCATAGATTGACGAATAGGAGCCACGACGCACTAGGTGGAAAGTAGGTTTAGTTACGGAATATGTTACATAGGTAGTCGATATTTAGATGTTTGTTGATGTAATTTTAATCGATAGGAGAGCGTCTTTTTGTAGAGATTTGATACTTTGAAAAACCTAAGAAGATAGCTAGGAAGGATTAGATATGATGCTAAATCTGCAGAAGTTTCATCTGCGTATCGACTTGATTACGGATTGCACCGCAAGGCTTAGATTTTTTTTTTTGGACGCATTAAGCTACCTAGTTATGAAATGTTGTGATATAAGTATTAAGTTTATGTGATGCAATATTTAATACACAGATAGCAGCAACAGGGGAGCTATGATCTCACCGCGTAAGAGTGTGCGCACGCGCCTCGTCGAGGAGTTCTACACATACTGCGCTTTCTGGATCTTCGTGTCGGCGCTGCCAGTGCTAACAGTTTCTTATATTTGTAAGTATTTCTGTTTTGTTTTAATTTCATTTCTATTTCTATCTTTTTTAATGTTTTTCAAATCTTCGAACTACATCTACCTCTACCGAGACTCTCCTCGCACCTCGACTAGGGCTATCGTGATACAGAACTAAACCTAAACTTGTATATTCCAGTTGTACGAGTATGCAAATATCTTTGGCTGAAGCTACTGTCCAGCAGATATCCACATCTAGAATTCATCTGGACGGACACAGTTCGTTCTTTGCTTGACACACATCGAAACCAGGGAATTATCAATGTCTTACTTTCAGTACAAGGTATGTTAACGCTGACATTAGATCAGCACTAATTAAAAAAAATTACGCCTCCTCAAAAGCTAGCACTTTACAAAGTACTATCATGCCATATATTAACGGAATAAATTCAATTTACAGGCACACTAGACCCAGAAGAGCTAAAGAATCACTTAACAGACCACGTGATAAACAAGCTCGATAAAAATGGGGGACTTATGTTCCCGAGACTCCGACACCAACTAGTGTCGTGTTGGGGGAACTATGCGTGGGATGCCAGTGTCACTTTCAGACCAGAAAACCACTTCATTGTAGCCAGTGCCGTTTATAGAGGACGGCAAGTTGGTGATAACAATATTCAGGTAAACCTTACTTCCAAACAAGACAGCTTAGAACCAAGACCTATCATATCTTCAACTTTGAATAGTTAATTAACTGGACTTCTTAATTTCCAGGAATACGTCAGCGACATAGTATCGAAATACTTCGCAAGCGACCAATCCCCGTGGCAGTACATCGTAATACCATGCGTCTCAACAGAACCCAAGTATTACATATTAGTTCGGGTACACCACCTCCTGCTGTCAGGAAAGAAATCCTTGAACATCGGGGACTTACTGCTCATGGAACAGTTGAGTCCTTCAGACAGGATCAGTACGTCACAGACTGAGTATACCAAGAAGAGCCCCTTGACACAGCTGTTCCCAACGCCGTCAGCCATACCAGAACTTTGGGGGAAACTGAACGAGAACTTATCAAATGCGTGGAACGAATTCGTATCTGAATATGATCCTGTTGAAAGTCCTAGAGCATTAAAGACGTTACCCGGAGCTTTTCATGTGGCAGGCTTAGTTTTAATATCAACGGTTAGTGCGTTAAGAGAACTGAATAAACGGTCTAATGGAAGGGATACGGCTTCGGAGGCGCCAGTCACGGCGCTTACACTATTGGCGGCGATACAGAGAGAATGCAATAGAAGAAACCTTACCATACCAAAGGTAAATATTCCCACTACACTAAGCAGATACATCAAAATGCCCTGAAATGAGTGTTCCTTAGAAATATTACATATACGAACGTAATTTTTTAATCCGCAGATAATCCTATCACCACTCATAACAGCAGACCCTCGAAAATGGCCGGGCATGGCTATCGGTGCTGCATTTTCTTCACTACGCCAGTTCATATGTCTACCCATTCGTATTAAAAATGAACTGGTTGCTTTAAACGAGTTACGGACTTGTGGTCATGCCAGACAACCAGACACCCTAACTTGGAAGTATGCAGAATTAGCACAGTTGTGTGTAGCGGCTATTAATGAGACAACAAGAGCAGCGCTTGAAGTGTATCGGGCGCCTGCCAGATTTTGGACGGATACCATTGGAGCTGATGATGGCCATAGACATTTATTACAAACTGTGTCTTTGTGCGGACGAAAGGTACCTACTTTAAATACAGCTACGGATCAATATTTTTTTGGTCTCTCACTTCTGGCCTTATATTTTTAATATAATTAATTCGTATGCCAGGTTACAGCATGGTCGAAACCCGTCCCCCGAGCCGGTATAGAGCGCGTAGCGAGAGCTCTGGACGTGTCATCATCAGACATAGCACTGTATGCAGCCACAGAGGCGTTGAGAGCATTCTTTGAAAACGCACAGAACTACTCACCGGATCATGTGCTGACGACGGCAAGAGCAGCACATGAGGACTTTCTCTATACATTCGCTGAAGGTCACGGGAAGAGTCATAAGAAATCACAGACTGGAGGTAAGAGGGAATACACACTCGTATGACATTTGTGAATGCAGAATCAGTTCTTTTTGAAGTCAATATTGGCGCAAACACATACATATCTATAAATACATATCTTATAGCTCATTTAGGTCAGTTCCAAAGATCGATAGTGGTCGCGGTTATAGAGAGCATCTTTCTCGTACTTTTGTTTTGAGAGCTGAATGACATCGATAGGTATCGCGCCGCATTTGACTATATTAGAAGATAATGATTACGAAGGTAAATAATGTTTTTACCTTTCGCAGGCATGGTGTGCCTCTCCCTGCCTCTCGGAGCGTCAGCGCGGCGCGTGTGCGCGGGCGTGTCGCGTGCTTGTTCCCGCCAGCGCGCCCTCGCAGCGGGTTGGGCCGCGCAGGCGCAGTGCGGAGCACTCACCCGCGCATTACCGTCGCCCCTCGCCCGTTTACTCCTCAATCTGCTGTCCCGCCGATACGCACTGTCTTATGCCGAGATAGATGCGCCGCCCAACACCCCGCCACGGAAAACATTGTGGGGACATAATGTGGATGCTGTCGTTTATTGGAGACCTCCTCAGGCTAATATTAGTAAGTAATTTTATTTGAACTGAAAAAAGGGAGAACCATTAAGTATATTTATTTTATTTTTTTTTATTTAAAATACTTTTTGCACATTGTACAACGGCGGACTTAACGCCTTAGGCGTTCTCTGCCAGTCTACCTTTGGGTGGTGATGAAATAGAAGTGGTAGGTGCAACACATTTTGAGCATCAGTGGAAGATAATAAAAATATATATTTATGCATATATAAACATAATATATATATATATATATATATAACTATATATATATACAACTGTATCCAACTATATCCGATCGTCAGGGTTTTCTTATTCAAAAACTTGGACTTATATACCAAATTACATAAGAGTAATATTTTTCAAAGAAACTTGTATACTAACCCACATAACATTTGTCTTCAGGTATGTCTCTAACGGTGATCCAGTACGCGGACACAGTACGGCTCGCAGTAATGGCTGACGCACGACTGGTGCCTTCTCACATGATCCCTGCCACTCGCTGGCCTACTGCCATCGAGCAGTTAGTCGCTAAGGTAGATCAAGAAATCGCGAAAATCACTGCCCGAGCAAACCTAGCCGCTGGTACTATGCCACAGATCATCACCCCTGAAGAAATTCCTACTACCAGTACAGATACAGATACTCCTCAAGAGGAAACGGGAGATACAGAAGATTCGGGAGTCATGCTCAGACCTCCGCCTACAACGGCAGTGAGCCCGCCTCCCATTCGGAGACGCATAGCCAACTAGATCAAAACATTCGTAGCTTCTAGCTAAGCGATGTAAATTCACGACGCACGGCTAAGTCGGCCACCAACCGAGGACAGGTCCAGACGAATTTACCAATACGGGAATTGTTGATATAGGTGACATTCAGTGGACGTTCACGCGTCAAGTTAAATGACTCACAAGAGATGACTGCTAGTTATAAGACTCGTACTTACTAGGACAAATGTGTTTATCTATATTTTGTTGACGTTCGGGGCTGCCTACCGTTATGATAAGTTGTTACAATCTGATGTAATGGCGAACTGTGATCATGTCAATGTCATTTGTTAGATAAATGAATTTATTGTTGTTATTAAAAGTAGAAAATACTAACAGTATTCTTTTATTGTACCCTCAGACGTTTTTAGTTTTAGATCTACCCGCCTACGTTTTTCGTTTTACATGTAGGTAAGACGATAACTTAAGTGGACCGAGGTCTAAAGTCTAAATAATATAATAACTTTCCCATGCTGATAACATTATTATTATCTACTAATAACAAGGTCAGTTAATAGATAACAGAATAAAACATCAAAGCCAGGTGTGGAAGCTTTAATGATAGGGCAAAGTGTCACGTGAATATGATATTACGTGCAAAAAAATCTTCAGTAATAGAAAATTGCAGCAGTAATTATTCCCAAAAATGCTTATTGTATGCCAAACAACATTTTAAGTCCATACAAATAAACAAAAAAAAACAACAACAGTACACATCAATCATATAAAGGGCATGCCAAACCTACGCTAATATTAATCGTATCTAGTAAAGGCATTATTTACTGCACTGTCTACTACCTACATAATATATGATTATATCTTGAAGAGAGAAACAAAGACGTAAATACGTCATACATAATTAAATATGATGAATACTTAAATAAATCCTAAGCATATCTTCATGCATCTGACGCAAATATTGAAGCTTGATGGTACGCAAATATACGGGATAAACATTTAGAACGTGCGCAGAAAGGCGAAGTACGAAAACGATGTTTTCAAGATCTGAAAATGAAAAAAAATATAAAAAAATTTCGTACACATCAAAACTGCGTGTGAATGGACGTTTAAGGATAAAGGTTTCTGCACACAGCGGGTGTGGCGTGGCGGGACGGGACGGCGACGCGACGCTGAGCAGTTGTAATGTACTAGATATTACGGACGACATCACACAGAGCCGTCCCGCTCGGCGCGACGCGACGCGACGATCTAGCACATTTTGTCGCGCCGCCGTCCCGTCCCGCCGCGCCGCGCCCGCTGTGTGCAGAGACCATTAAAATACTTTCTATTTTGCATATCTTACCGAAGCCATAGTAGTAACTCCCACATCCACCAATCCGCCAGCCTTCACGTGAATGGGTTCCTGAACCTTTATCAGGAAAATCAGGACAGTCCTGCGGTTTTTGGTGTCCATGTATTCCCATGGCACTTTGTAGACTGCATCTTTTAGTTTTTCACTCTGAAATATTAATATGTACCTATAAAATTTCATCCCTATAGCAAGATGTAGTATTTTAAAAAATAGTTCGTAGCCACGGAAATCTGAAAGCTAAGTAGATTCGCTAGTGAAGAAAAAATTACCATAGTGCCGATGGTTTCGAAAATTATTGACAGCAGAACCAATTCTCCAAACATAATAATTGTAAGCGGCAAATAACGTGTCAGAGCTGCGGCAGTCTGAAAACAATTGGGATACAATTAGATAGACATTCAGGCGCTAGAGACAAAAGCAAGGAATTATTTCTCACCATCTGAGAACACTCGAGAAGCAGCAGGCATCCGGTGATTTGATGGAAAGAGTAGTAAATGAAGAGCGCCATTCCGAATGCGTCTGACATGTTGTTTGTGAAACTGGAATTCGAAGAATAGGACGGAAGAGTTTTACCTAGCTTATCTGGTCGAAACAGAAGCATATAGGTAACGATGAAGCTAGCTATTTGTTCAAAATTTAATTTAACCACATTTCTGTCAATCATGGTCAATTTATTATGCGCACAAGGGATCTCGTCTTAGACTCTAAATAAACCCTCGTTTATCCATGACTTTTGTGATCAAGACTCGGGGTAACGGCATGGGACTACCCCTGAATTTTAGCATGAACTTAATAAATTACTAAAACATAATACTAACTTGTAAATAAGCATGTGGTACTGTATGCAATCCCTCAGTAAGACTGCAACTTCTTCGAGCTCTGATTGCGAATACATCTCAGAGCCCACGGTCCTACCGCTTCTCTCTTCTCCTTCAGCATCCACGACCTCGGACGCGGGTCGAGGAAAATGCTCCAAGTTATAAATGAGAATCTTGAAATGGCCCCAAAGATTGAAGATCATGAGGCAGAGGAATAGGTCAAACATCGACACGCTGCTTCCACATAAAATGGTGCCGTACCTAGAATTTATTTATAGTTAAAATTTCAAATTAAATGGGTTAGTAAGTAAAACTATAAAAAAATTCATAGCTTCATACAAAATTGAATGGGAGTTGCATCCGATTTTTCATTTTTCTTTTCAATAAAGACCCTATGTACATAGGATTAATTTACAAATAGAACTTTACCATCCACTGAGCGTAGCCGCAAGATAACCATTGAAATTAGTCTCAAAGTTCCAAGGATAAAGGCAAGAAATGGCTTGTTCATATGTCGTGTTCTCCAAATTGTCAAATGAAGCAAATCTTCCTGCACTGTAGTTGTTATACATTGGTATCAAATTAAACATACAAGCAGCTATGAACAGCAAAACGCTTAAATATACCGCGGAGATGAATGATATTTTGTGCACTGTAATGTGTATCTGAAATATAAAGTTTTACATTGAAACCTACTTAGAATAATCCTTCTATTCTTGAGCCTCTGGCCGGGACTTACCTTCATAGCGAAATCTGACTTTTCTTTGAAGTAAAACAAGTGTATTTTTTGTATGAATATTTTCGCTACCTCTCTATATTTCTGAGATAGACACAGCGTGAACGCTCGAGACTGAAAATTATAATAAATATAGACGTTTCATTCTAACAATATTTAAGAATAATTAATGTTTAAAACACTTACCGTAGAAAGCATATTCATCAGTAAAACGATATACAACTGTCCCAGCTCCAGAAAATCGAATCTGTGGAAGTTTTTCTTCAAGTACGCAATCCCTAGGGCCAAGTACACAAGTGATAGTATAGTATTATAGTACGCATGGCCCATGCCCTCGATCCTGAGGGTTTTCTCACCAAGAGCCTGGCCTGGCCAGCCACTTATAATGCGGAGGACAAAACGAAGCACCTTCATGTATTTGTAGTCCATAGGACCAGTGATGCCTCTGAAATAAGTTATTTAATTTATCTGTACTAATAAAATGCAGAGGATTTTTTTGTTTGTACAGTCAACTTCAGGTCAGTGATAAAAGTTTTATAGGAAATGCGTACTTTTTACTATTGACTTAAGGTGCATGACAGTTACAGTTACCGGCACGGATGTCGGGCTCTCGGCGGAAGAGTGGGGATCGCTTTGCGCACCCGTACGCATTAGGCAATAAGGCAGTAAATCGCTTCTGCGCAGGTGAAGGTCAGGGCTCGACATCCGTGCCGGTAACTGTACCACTGATGTGCAGTCTAGCGTACCCAATAACCAAATCCATGGGTTCAAAATCTACTGGACGGATTTAAAAAATTCGAAAATTAAGTGTTGGGAAGCTGCATTATTCCTGAGTAGGCTATATTTTATCCGGGAACGGGTAGTAGATCCCAAGGGACGCAAATGTAACCGCGGGAAAACTATATTTTATATCAGCATGCTATCAGTTTCTCTTTTTGTAGAAAATTCAAGTTAATTAGTGTCTTAATTAAAAGTGCTATATACTCACGTTACAGCATTCCCGGCATACATTTTGAGGCAGTTTTATATTAGCCGTCGTCACTAACATAAGAAGTCCACAAGCGCTTTCGACACAAGTGTGAAAAAATTGTTATACATAACTTTTTATGTTAAAATGAAATAATAAATTATAGTTATCGATGTCCTCGAAAATACTCATTATAAGCCTGACACCTATCAATTAGAGTTGAAAAGAGAATAAAATATAACTTCGATAATTTTGCACACTTGTCAATTCGCAATGTAAAACGTAGAAAAGAACGTCTAATAACTATTATTATGAGGAACACAATCCAAGGATTGTTATTGCATAGAGATAATCACTGGATATACTTAAATAACCTGACCATAAAGTCTCAGGGAACTTCGAAATTATTTCTACCGTAATAAAAACAATAAAATAAAAACAGTTGAAAATGGTAGAAAAATATATTTATACTTATAACGTAAACAAGGAATTCAACAGTTTATTTCTTTTTAGATTTCTTTTTCGCACTTTTTACTGGCGTTTCTTCCTTTCTTTTCTTGGGGTCTTGGGGTTCCTTTTTAGATTCTTCGGTCTCTTCGGTCTCCATAATATCTACGCTGAACCCTGGTATGTGAGGCTTCACAAGTTCGAAGACTAATTTTCTGTGTTGTATGTTGGTGCTGTCTAAGCTTAGTCGTACCGTCAGCTCATCAAATGTCTTTAGTACAACGTCACCGCATTTTTGGATGTGCTCCTAAGGACAAAATGTAGATTTTCTAAATGCCATTCCAATAACAGCCAAATACGTTTTAGTTAGACGGATGAATGGAAAAAGTGGTGAAATGCGAAATCAATTTTGTATTGAAACCTAGTTTATAAAAACTTATTTTCAGGGATAAAATCATGAATAATAAATGTGTAATTTGAGTATGTTGTTATTCTATTCGTATTTTTGGCAAATCAACACTTACCTCTTCATTATAAGTGAATTTGTCTGATGGTAGGTACAAAGGTCCCTCGAGTCCGTATTTTGGTATGAGGACATGCACTGCGTTCCGTTTCACTGCTAACACGCTCGCTGACTCAACTTCTACGCGCTTGTTGAACAAGATCTGTGGAAGAAAAAGGAATTGTGAAACTTTCTATACATTTATTGTTTCCTTTCATTATATTTTTATAATATCAATTTATCGAAAGACCAAACCAAAAGTACGATTTTTTAAAACCGCAATACCACCTTTTCCTGTGGATAAATAATTTCAAATGGTCCACTAGATATTTTCTCAATAGAAATATTTACTGTGGTTGTGGGAGAGAACGTAGTGTAAAACGCTGATTTAGGATCCCACTACCGTTTCCAAGATTGGACAATTCGTGTAAGATGACTATTATGTGGTACGAATCCAAAAAAAAAGCACGTTAAGGGTATGTAGCGGGTTCAATCAAATCACTCGATTGCCAATCTACGTATTATTCTATATCTATGTTTCCTAGTACATATACATACATGTGTATTCATAGTAACAGAAGCCCGTCCCGCGTACTGCGCCTGCCTGTGTCGGTAGTTGAGGTTGTCGCACAGCGCGGCCGCCTCGCGCGTGTCGAGTAGCGTCGCGTGGGTGATGTCGCAGCCGATGCTCGCTGCTAACAGACGGTGGACTATCACGTCCGCGTAACTGGGAATAAGATTAGTTGATAGATCAGATATTGCAAGCTCGAGTTAAGGTTGAGTATATGTTTGTCTGATGTATTACGCCATCAGAATTTGGACATTTACATAGGTAACTAGACAAATTACCACATCCGCAGGCACAAAGTTTTTGGACGCTTAATTATTTGCCTAATTATTGGTTAAGTTTCCATACTTCATCAAAGCGAATTGGTAATTTCGAACAGACTAGCTACATTTAGGTATATGGAATACATTTCCATAATCTTCTTGAGCCGTAGGCCGATTAGCATTCGAACAATTGTATGCGTCAGACGCATGTAAGT
Source organism: Helicoverpa armigera (assembly GCF_030705265.1). Taxonomy (NCBI): domain Eukaryota; kingdom Metazoa; phylum Arthropoda; class Insecta; order Lepidoptera; family Noctuidae; genus Helicoverpa; species Helicoverpa armigera. Next base: position 8,811,081 of record NC_087131.1, on the reverse strand, counting down.
TATTCGCCGAACGCATCTTTTGTATACCTCGAAAATGTAGGTACCAATACTGTTTTGTTATAATCTCTTACACTGCCACATCACACAACATCCAATAATTTGACACACACAAATTATCCAAGTAAAAACATCTCAAACCAAACTCACCGTCTAATAGGCGAAGTGAAATGCGTATAAATAGGACAGGCGAGACCATAATGGTAATACTCTTCAAAAGTCTTGCTGCCACTGGAGAAGTACTGCGCTTGCTGCATACAGCGGGTCGCCATTATACGCAGTAGCGTGTTGAAGAACGGCCGGCCCGGGATCACTGCCTCGTCCAGGGATTTAGAAAAGGCCTTGTTTGTTGATACGTCTAGATCGAAACCCTGGAAAATGGAAATTCATATAAATTAGTCGAGTTATCGACACTATGTGTGACCGTGACAATACCTATATTTCATCACTATCAGCCTTTTTTACCAGGGCATATGCTTCCTCTCACATGGAGAAGGATTGAGCGTTAATTACCACGCTTGCTCAATGCGGGTTGGTGAATTTAGACTTTTTTATTCAAGATGTTTTTTTTTTCACCTTTAATCAGCCATCGGTGTTCTAGAAACATGTACTTACAAATAACATAATAATTTTGAAAAGTTGCATTTGTACTTTCGTGACCTAGAATAGAACTTAGAAAGAAAGAAGAAGAAAGAAAAATTTATTTGTCAGAATGTAGTACAAATATAGGTGCTTACTACACTCATACTTGGAACGTTGGAACTTTACCCACTTATATATTTCGCCAACATGTTATTTGCCGTGAAAGATCTTGTGTAATACTAGGAAGGTGGTGAAGTTAGAAGGCGGTGGGGCTGGATGTCTTCTCAGCAGGGCACACTGCGGGAACTCGGCCGCTAGTTTCTCGGCCACGCTGATGTTGGCCAACAACATGAACTCTTCTACCATCGAGTTTCTATCTAGAATGTTCTTCTCACCTGCTGTTTAGTAGCTTTGAGGAAGGTGGTGAAGTTAGAAGGCGGTGGGGCTGGATGTCTTCTCAGCAGGGCACACTGCGGGAACTCGGCCGCTAGTTTCTCTGCCACGCTGATGTTGGCTAGCAACATAAACTCTTCTACCATCGAGTTTCTATGTTAATACTACTGCTCACCTGCTGTTTAGTAGCTTTGAGGAAGGTGGTGAAGTTAGAAGGCGGTGGGGCTGGATGTCTTCTCAGCAGGGCACACTGCGGGAACTCGGCCGCTAGTTTCTCTGCCACGCTGATGTTGGCTAGCAACATAAACTCTTCTACCATCGAGTTTCTATGTTAATACTACTGCTCACCTGCTGTTTAGTAGCTTTGAGGAAGGTGGTGAAGTTAGAAGGCGGTGGGGCTGGATGTCTTCTCAGCAGGGCACACTGCGGGAACTCGGCCGCTAGTTTCTCTGCCACGCTGATGTTGGCCAACAACATGAACTCTTCTACCATCGAGTTTGTGTCTAGAATCTTCTTTGCTGCCACTTCTACGGGATCGTGGGTTTCTGAATCCATCTGGGGAATTTAAATATGTTATATGGTGATTCGTCGGAAAACTATGTGTAAACCGGATTGATGGTATGGGTATGTGGTTATAAAGAACGTTTTAAGTATGAATGTGGTTGGATATAGAAGAACAAGACTACCAAATAAACAATTGATGGATATGTGAAAACTCTGGAAAATACGTGATAGCAAGGGATTCAAGCTTGTTTATAAACCCATCTACATATTTTTTACGTCGCATTGCAAAAGATTGGCGAGATTATAGAGAGAAAATAAAGGTAGGTAAAAAAACGATTTATTCAAATATTGACTTTAAATATTGCGCTTTAGAACATATTTTACTTAAGCACCATGACAATCAGTCAATCATTACATACCTGGAACCTGATTTCAGGCGACGACAGCGACAGAGCTCCGTTGTCCATACGTTTCCTATTCAGTTTCTTAGCAAGCGCGTTGAGTATCCGCAGCGACGATACAATGGCGTCATTACGGGATTTGTCGTCTATCGCTATCTGTGCCTCTTCGTATGTCATCGCTGATGCTGACTGGGAGAATTAAAAAGGAGAAATAAGTCATTTATCCAAGTAGAGAAAAATACTGGTGCTCAGCTACATCTGGTGAGAATGGAAGCCGACCTCAACTTAGTTGGGAAAAGGCTAAGCAAATGGGATAAAAATATTTTGTCGTCTGGGTGCAAAACAAAGTGTGAATTTTGTGTAATAACTGATTATGGAACATATAACTCTTGCAAAATTTCTGTTATTGTGAAAATGTCTCAATAGGGTATTTTAGTCTAGATGAGAAAAAAATTAAAAGTGAATTACAATGATTGTTTAGAGGAAAAGCAATCGGGAAATGTTAGTTTCACTTCGTAAGGTACATAAATATATTTTTTATTGCAGTTTAAAGTTTTTAGGTTTTTTTATCTGTCTTTGAACACTACGAAATGTCGCCGCCATGCTAATGACGTCATTACGGTAGAAAACAAAAGTGTCAGTTAAAATTTTCAATACATAGGGTCATTTCGCCTGTTCGCGTCCATAGCCCAGTTCGCGTCCATTTTGCCGATCTCCTTTTAAAAATCCTCGAAAACAAGTCAATTAACACACTAATCAAACAAAAAGTCATTACCGCTAATACGTTAATGTATAAGAGGCACAGATAGACAAACGTTCTGTGCGTCCAACCAATCCTTTTAGAAAAAATAATTAGTCTAGGCTCTTCAACAAAAAAGCGAAAACACGCAGAATTTTAGATAAAAATTAGTGTGCAGCGGCGTGTTTGATGGTAAGTTTTATATTGTTTTATGTGAATTTTAGGATAGATAGCTATTTCTACAGTTTAATGATGAATAAAAGTATAATGTTTATTATGAATTTGGTAATGTTTTTTATATTTAACGAGTAAAATAAGGTGGACGCGAATTACTACATCGAATTTTACGAAACTTCCACTTTGCGTCCACAATGGACGCGAACTAAAACTATCCTCTATAATAATAAACCAAATTGCGTCCACTGTTTTCGTTAAATACTTGCTTATAAAAAATAATTAAAACATACTGTTTAATATTAATATATTAAACAGTACATTTTTTTATTAAGATATATACGTGGTTATAATTAAATTATCAACTGATATAAGTAATTTCATTTAAGATAAGTTCTTCCGATACAGGAAAAAAGAAGGAAAAGACAACATACACAGAAGAAGATTTAAATAAAGCGTTAAATGTTATTCGAGAGAAGAATAAATCGATAAAAAATATGCAAAGAATATGCTACCTTGTCTGATAATTTATTGACTCAACAATTCTTTTAGTTGTCTGTTTACACAAAATTATTAAATTGTTTTGTTAATTTAATAAGAAAGGAAATCGATCTACGGATCGAAAACGCCTGGAAGAGCTACTGGTCCATGAAGGGAGAACTCCCTTTATGTCTGAAGCGGAAACTAGTCGACATGTGTATTCTGCCCATCCTAACCTACGGCGCTCAGACTTGGTCTTTGACCGAATCTCAAAAGTCCAGGCTAAAAGTATGCCAAAGGAGCATGGAGCGTAGCCTGCTCAGCATACGGCTTAGTGACCGGATACCTACGCAACACCATTATCCGGTCCAAGATCCGGGCATAGTAGATGTGGGCAATAAGTCTGCAAAGTTGAAGTCGAATGCACCCGGACAAGTGGGCCAACATCACCACACACTGGATCCCTGAGGATGGAAGGTGACCGAGAGGGAGACTAAGAAAACGCTGGAGAGAAGACTTGGACAGCTTCCTCTCGGACTGGCCACAAATAGCGATGGACAGAGAAAAATGGAAGGCTATGGGGGAGGCCTTTGCCCAGCAGTGGGACAGCATAGGCTAATAAAAAAAAATAATATGGCCAAAAACTTAGTATAATCAAGGCGGATCTTAAGCATTCCCTGTGATTTAGAGTAAAATTAACAGAATTGATTACAGTTTATTCTTCAAGTTTCAAAATTAATTGCCTAATTTTAAGTTACTTAAACCAATGTTGAGAAGAATTATTTTTATTTTGTAAAGTGAATTTTAAATGATGATAATGTTGATTTTTAATAATTAAGTGTATTGTTAAATAAAGAAATTGTTCAAATACAATCTTTCTTTATTAATTCTTAACAATTTCACCCCTATATTCCTTTTCAAAGCCGCTGGACGCGAACTAGACCATGGGTGGACACGAATTGGATTTTGTGGACGCAAACTGGGTAAAACGCCTAATTCTAAGGTTTATCGATTTAAATAGAAAACGTAAGATATTTCTTATACAACTGAAAGTTAATCTTAAAATAGAGTATATAAGGAATACATTACACAAATTTGACATGGAAATGAGTGCTGGAGCATTTTTATTATCGCCGTCAAACTTGCCAACTGCACTAAATGGTCGCCAACAGGCGAAATGACCCTATCAAAATATGTATTACTGACAGCTGTAGTAGCGTAATGACGTCATGACCAAAAAACAATCATGGCGTCCGTTGTGTGCCGCGTTTTCGCGAAATACGCGCGAAATTTGAAATTATGATAAAACAATTAATTTATATTCGTACATAACGTGAGAAAAAAAAATATTTTTAATTTTTTAGAGATATATTAAGACTAAAGAATTTATTTAAGATATATTTCAAAAATGCATGTAATACCCTATTCTCAATACAAGATCGTGAGAAAAGTTTTGTCTATCGGTGTCATAATCAACAATGATTTGTCATGTTAACAAACGGTACTTACTTTAATAACACTTTTATGGAACTTAGTGCTGAGAATGTTGGCATTTTCATCGACCTCCCACACGCATGAGAACGCTAGTCGTTCCTCGCCGCCTCGTAGCGAACATAAGTTCGAACTTAGCAAATCTGAAACAAAAATAAAATAATAAGAATATATTATTAAATAAATAAAAGTTTGGTCAGCGGTTTATACGAAATATAAAATTGCAATATTATCCATTGTGTCTTCTGAAAACGATATTTACTTTTTAGGTAGGTAAATTATTTTGATAATTATAGGCGGACAACGGTTGGCGTCTAAAAACTAAATATTGCATTAAACTTTTACTGGAACTACATCGATCCATCTTACGACGACGAGTGACGTCAGCGATATGGACGCCGACTTCGTACCGTTTGAGTCCGTCACTCATTTAACCGAAAAAAACCTTCGCGTATTGTATGGTAAGAATATATATTATGTAGAAAATTACCTGGAACCATATCAATCCTCCTTCCTACTAGATAAACAGTAGTAGATCTGCTAGCGGCCTCTTTATCTAACGCAGTGTTTGGTCGCACGAAGTACGTGACGTCGGCAATATGGACGCCCACTTCGTAACGCTTGAGTCCGTCACTGGTCTTCCCGGGAAGGGCTTTAGCGTGTAATGCATCGTCTATGTCTGTGCACCCGGGAGGGTCCACGGAACAAATGCATTCGTTGCGTAGGTCCACACGTTTCTTTATTTCCTGTAAATAGAGGTATTAATTAATGTCTACTTACAAACTAGTTTGAAACTTAAAATTGTGGCTTACACGAAATTTATGCTTATCGATACTAATATTATTACAGCTGAAGAATTTATTTGTTTGATCGCGTTAATCTCATCAGGTCAAAATTGAAAAAATATTTAAGTGTGAGCTAGTCTATTAGACGAAAATTATAGGCTATACTATTTATCTGGAAGTAGTCCCACGAGACGGTGCCACTGGTGGGAGCTTAACTTAATAGAATTAACAGTAACGCCCTTTTAATGACGAGGTCTTTATAATTTGATTGCCATTGAAAATCCTTACCTCCTCAGGTATAGTCCAGTCGTCAGGCGGCAGACACGCTATGACGGCTTCACTAAAGCGAGCGTGTGGCACGTCGTGTTCCAATAATATCACCTCGTTTTCGGCGTTCTTGTCACCTGTTAGTAAATAAGATATGAAGAGAAATGCAGCCAGAGACGGATCTAGGCCCCTCAAAAAGGTAATGGGTACAACCATTCAGGTTGAAAATATGAAGGATTACATAGGCACTGGGCACAGTATATAAGTAAAAATATAAGGGAGTCCATAGGTGCAGTACTTATGAGGCTAAAAGTGGGGCTCATAGGGTGAGTACATAAGGAGTCACATAGGGAGAAAACATAAGGGAATGCATAAGCGAGTATATAAAGAAAAACATAGGAAGAGTAGGTACATAAAGATGAGTATATATATGGAGTAAGTAGAGGTAGTACAAAAGGGTACTTAAGTGATGTCACAAGTAAATTAGGGCTGTGGGCATGGGCATGCCCTCAGTAAAACAACCGGATTGACTTTGAAGCACACTAAATCACGAAATTACACAATACAAAACTTTGCGATCTAGAGGTCCAAGAAACTTACCAATAGGTCCAAGAGCTCTAACAAAATGTCCTAACGGGTACCGGCTGTTTCTGGGCCAGGAATCTAACGCAACAAGTATGCGTTGCTTTGCTAACACCTCGCTCTGCCGCGTCTCTATGCGTACGCGGGGAATGCACTTCTCGGCTGGCGTGAATAGGTGACGAGTTGCTCCTGTGAAGGGTAAATAAAGTTTTGTTTAAGAATGTTGGAATGATAGTACCATTTATTTACTACAGTAGCAGTATTTATTTAATATGAATGCGTTTAAAATATAGAAAAGAAAGTAGTATGACACCTAGGTGTCAAATAACGGTAGCAAATATGGCTTCATGGCAGTTGGGTAAGTATAGAATTCTCTCAAAAGGCTGTAAAATACATTGATCGACATATTTTTGCTTCCGGCTGAAATATTTCCAAGCTTAATTAATTTTAATTATTAAAATGGTCAAACATTTACCTGGGAACTTGCTTGGCATCAAAATACCGCAATACTGCCTCCACTTTCTCCTAATAATCCCCACCACTTTACCAGTGGGAGTGACTTCATCATCACTCTTGTCTACCGGTTCCGCAGTCTTCAACAACTCTTCTTCTTCTTCTAAATGATCACCAGGGTCTTCCGCTTTGTCTTCTAGAACAATGTCACTGGGACGCCTCCATTCTTCTTCAGGGAATATTTCCACGGCTATTGAGTCACCGTCTACAGCTCTGTTTATGCCGATATGTCCTTGTAGCAGAATCTGTGAGTACAAATTTATTTTTTGTTTGATGTTTTGTTGCTGGTTTCAGTCAAAAAAGATAAAGAAAGAAAGAAGATATTGTTGAATCACAAAATGGATTAATAAAATTTTGATTAACCCTGTGTCATAAATTATATGCAAAATAATTGTTGTTTCTAGCTTCAAGCAAATATATTACTTTCTGTATTTGGATAAGTATTTTGAAATGTTTTGAATTTCCTGAGTTTTAAAGTTATAAACAGTTTCCCCAAGATCAATTCAAATTGTATTCTACAGTAACTCAAAAAAATTTTTGGCAATACTTACAGGTTTCTCATATCCACTAATCACCGCAGTACCTTCCAAGAAATTATCTCTGGAAGCCCGGAATGTTCCTTGATGAAGCTTTCCACTCCTAATTCCCTCATGAACCTGAGATGGTGTCAAGTGTGCTGGATAGAGAGCATCTTTAGAACATGTCTCTGGTATCACATTCTTTGACAATTTATCTGCGAGGCCTATGACACTGGAAATGTTTTCTACATAGTCCTTTACTGTAATTAAATAAAATTGTATGTTTAAATAGAACAATAATAACTTGGAGGTAGGTTGCAGCTTCAAACTATTAAAAGGAAATAGTTTTTCTTTCTAGTTATAAATTGTACATAAACATAATGACAGATTCACCATACTGAGCACTGTTGGCATTGGCATGCCCTATGCTATTTAGTACTAAGTAAGTAAAATAAAAGAGTATATGAGGGGGTCATACTCTTATTTTCGACTCCGTACTAAATTCAGGGAAATTGTGAATGTATGTGAATTCTTTGCCCATGCTCACTTTGAGAATACATACTATTTTTCTATTATCCTTGTACTGTTTCAGTCTTTTGGTTAAGTCAAGAAAAAATATTTTCATAACACTTACTTGAACAGCAGATTATGCCTTCTTCCTGTGCAATTTTTCTGTTACCTTCATCGTCAGTGATAAGCACAATTTTAGGGACCTGCCCCACTGCACTGTTTACATTCAAGTGAGATTCATACCAAATCGCTGTTTTACGAATGGCTCGGTCATTGCGATCATTTTGTTTTTCACCTGGATCCCTTTCAATGTAGGTATCCCTGAAACACAAAATTTATCAGTATGAGTCCAGTTGCAGTAGAAATAGTAAAGCAATCATTGTTATGGTAAAACTGTATTAAAGTAAACATACGCATTTGTACATATTATAACTTTAGAATCTTCAATGTAAAGTACTTAATATTACACACTATTAACCAATCAAATGATTATATCGATCTCAGTGGCGTGCACTTGGAGAGGCCTATGTCCAGCAGTGGACTGCGATAGGCTGATGATGATAATGAAAACCCCTAAGACGACCCACTGACCAAATATTATTTATGTGATCACAGTAAACTTACTTATGATGTTCATTAATAAACGAATAGAACTTTCTCCTCTTATTCTGTATAATCTCCAATAGTCTCTGGTATATTGCAGTGTTCTGGTGTTTCACTTCCTCCAATACAGTCGTGAGTATGATCACGTTTGTCAACGCGTCTTCTTCTAGCACGTCAATCTGATGCAACACTACATTTGTATCCAGGATCAAGTAGTGAGGATAGTCGAACAACGCGCATATTGACTCTGGCTTACTATCTAACACGATCTCATCGTCTTTATGCGGACATGTGTTGCAGGCACCGGACCCACACAACAAATCATCACGCAAATAATGTTCCCGCACAATCTGAAATGTATTTCACACGTTTTAATACAATTTTTCTGGATAAAAGTGAATATAAACATTGTAAATATAACCTCACTTTTATAATGTTACCGCGCTTTGTTTTGGTTAAAAATGTTTTTACAGTCCACATGATGTTGGATTATTTGATCAACAATTAGTTAAACTTTTGATAAATTGTGAGTTGATCATGTCATTTACACCATCTAATACACAGTTCTTGTCGATAATAAATGAAACCACACCGCAACCGCGGTCATTTAATTGTCAAATATTAACAATGTCTTTTTTATTGCAAACAAATCCACAGATAATTAAAATCAGGCTGAAATAAAAAGAAACGTAGAAAAGAAAAAATCCAAAGTATGTCATTGTCTTTCTTAAGGTGCTCACCAGACGATTTATTTAATTGCTCAATATTACGAATTATCTTTTTCATGGATTTTAATTGAATGTCGTATTACTTCTTTGGAAACTTAATTCAATGTTAGATAAATTACCTACAACGTATTCATTTTAAGAAATACCAAAAAGTTGATTGCATTAGTTACATATACCACTCAAGGAAATGAGTGATTCGATCAATGTAATTACTCAATATTCAGTATCCACAATATTGTTATGTTTCTTGCACAAACTCAAAATATGAAATATGTATGAAAGAACATGTGAATGTTATTGGGCCGATTAGGCGTGGAAGTAGTACCTACACTGCCCTACGAAAACGTGGCCAGAAGACTGGTTGCATTTTGCATAGCAATGCTCTTTGTCTAAGAATAAGGTAATGTCTTTAATGCTGATCGGCCGTATTTATTGTCTTTAATTTAGTGTATTTAATGCTCAGAAAAATGATGAGATTTTTTATAAGTTATATAATAGCATGCAGTAATTTTATCAAAATTGCTTTATATATTCATCTACTTTTTATATTTAACAGTTTAATTTTGCAAACCTTATGGCAAGATACGTCAATGCTCTTTTGTTAAGTAATATATGATCCAGATGTACCCATATTCACAAAAATAAATAAGTTTTGAGTTTTGAGCCGAGCAACAGACCATGGTGTCCAAGGTTGTCGACCGCTTCACCGCAATACATGGGTGCCATTCCAAGCTTACTTAAGGGTTAATATTTACTGAAGATTGCGCAATGATTTTAACGAACATTTAACTGCACAATATTTGAAACGTATTATTGCGCAATTATGTTGACTGTCTAGGGAGCGCCTTAGACCAGTCCATTTCTTCTAAATCTATGGTCTTTAACTGACAGTGTTCGTGAAAGTAATAATGACATTGACAGACAGTTGACATTGACAGATAGCAAACAAAGGAAGAGGGTGATGAACTCGGCGTGTGTGACGAAACAACGAAAGAATAAATTGTTCGTTTACCATCAAATTATCACAACGCAATAGATTTACTTGTCCTCCACATTATTAAAAAATATGTAGGTAAATTCATTATTTTCTCAAGAAAACGTACGGTATGTATCATATTCAATTGCCTATTTAGTCTCATATTTTCCCGGCAATTTTAGTTGCGAGAACACCAACATTAGGCATACGATTGCGTTAAAATAAATAACACTGAATAATTAATCAACGTTAGCGTGATTAACACTGATAAGGACGTACAGAGCTAGCGAATACTCACTGGGTGTCGGTGTGTAGGCCATGTTTGCGGTCAATAGTAGTGGCATTTATCAAATGAAAAATTGGATAATTGCGTCTCTCGGCGCGTAGCCGCAGATAAATATATCAGTCGAGCGGTGAGCGGCGGACGGTCGCCGCCTCCCTAAACGTACGTAGCTCGAATGTCGTACGCTTTAACCAGTACATTATAATTGTTATTCTAATAACCGCGTTTAAATTGTGAAGATAAAATCGCGTGTAATTATGTCAAAACTTTAAATATTTAAAGTTAAATTATTTTAACAACGTGTGAATTTAGATCAAAGACATGTCTAAATCAAGCAGTTTCAAATCACCCCAACAGCTATGGGAAGCTGTATCCTCAAAATCAGTTCACTTGGTAGAAGGAATATTCTTCAATCTTGGAGTGCTTGTGGCTAAGAATCCATGGAAGACAGTCATCATAACATTAAGTTTTGTGCTGTTCAGCTGCATTGGACTATTCAGATTTCACATAGAGAAGAACCCTATGAACCTATGGGTACCTCCAGAGTCAGATTTTTATTATGATACAAACTGGTACATTGATACCTTTGGGACCGGCTTCAGACTTCAAAAAGTCATAATTACTTCTGATAATGTCCTTGATCCTAAAGTTTTATCTGCAATAAACAATATCACAAGAAGAGTTAATGAAATTCAAATAAAATATAATGATCAAGTATACACCATGAAAGAATTGTGTTATAAAGTTCCTATTGTCAACTTCTATAGTTCAGGCAGAGACAAAAGATCCCTGGACATAATGCCTGAAACCAACAGCCATTCTAACTCAAGTGCTAACAGTGATAGTGATTTTTCAGACCCAACACTTTGGGTCAATGATGAATTTTATTGTGACTTTTTAGAAAGTTTCCAATATACTTGTTACCGGACCAACATTCTGGATTTATGGAAGAACAAGCAGGAAGACATAGAACAGGCCACTAGACAAGATATTGTAGAAAAAATTAACAAGATCAAAACTAATCCTACAACTGGGCATCCTTTTGATTACACAAAGTTGTTTGGAGAAATGAAATATGATGAGCATGGTAACATAGTATCTGCTGGTTCAGTCATGCTGACATGGTTCACACATGTAAATATGTCAAGTGTTGATGTTAATGAGGTGGGTAATCTAGTTGGTACTGAAGACTGGGTCTCTATCCCACTTGCTATGTGGGAAAACGAATTTTTAGATGCAATGGAGTCAATTAATCATAATTTTACTAACATTAAATTGTTCTATGAAGCTGGAAGAAGCTTTGCAGACATCAGTGGCAAAGCAATGTTTGATGAATTAGATAAATTATTTTTAGGTATTATGTTAATGTTTTTCTACATACAATTTGCTCTGTCTCGATTTAATTGGTTGGAAATAAGATTAACATTGGGTAGTGTTGGGCTGTTGTGTGTAGGACTGGCCTACATAAGTGCTGTAGGCTGGTGCTCTGTTCTTGGTATATCATTTGGTCCAATTCATTCTTCTCTGCCATTTCTTCTGATGGGTCTTGGAATAGATGACATGTTTGTGATGAATGCTTGTTGGAACAATTTAGGTGAGTCGGCATCTAAAAAGAGTTTACCAGTTAAAGTAGGTCTCATGCTGAAACACGCCGGCGTATCTATTGTAATTACGTCATTCACGGACATTGTCGCTCTCCTTATTGGTGCTATTACGATACTTCCGTCGTTAAAGTCCTTTTGTATCTATGCCGCTATAGGCGTCTTTTTCATATTTTGCTATTCAGTTACATTTTATGTAGCAGTATTTACATTAGATTTAAGAAGAATTCAGGATAACCGCAATGGTATTTTGTTTTGTTATCAACATAAAAAGGAAATTAAAACATCCACAAATAAAACTATATTCCAAAATTGGTTGGAAGAGTTTTATAGACGGGTTGTTTTTACGATTCCTGGCAAAACTATAGTTCTTCTGTTTACAGTTATTATAACTGGTTTCAGTATACAGGCCATCCTTAACTTAGAACAGAGGTTTGACCCGAAGTGGTTTATTCCTGACGACACGTATTTCAAAGATTTTCTAAATGCTCATGATTATTATTATCCAGAAGAAGGCAACATGGCCATGGTGTTTTTAGGCGAGATGAATTATAACAAAGAATTCATCCGACTACATGAAATGATACAAGAATTAAAGAATGAAACGTACATTTACGATATGGTCACCTGGGTGGACCACTTTCATCAATATGTCTTACAAAATTACGATCGAGATCTTATTAAAAACGCATCGGCATTGACAGACTTAGAATTTAATAAACACTTGTCACGATTTTTGTACAGCCCTCTCGGCGGCAGATTTCAAGTAAATTTTAAATTTGATGATCACTTCGAGTGCGGCATTCCAGCCACTAAAATTAAAGCTTCTACAATGATGTTTAATTTTGCGAAATTCGGAGGTCCTGACGAATATATTCCGGCAATGAATCATGTTAAGAATATTGTAAAGTCCACAAATATAACAAGTGGTGATGGTTATCGAAGTGTCTGGTCAAAGGTATTCGCGAATTGGGTCACAGATGAAATCATAGCTGTCGAAGTCGAAAGGAACATAGAGCTCGCACTACTTTGTGTAATGGTTTGCACTGTTATTTTGATAACTAATCTACAAATGTGTCTGTGGATATTTATTTGTGTACTGTTAACTATTCTAAATGTGCTAGGTTGCATGCAAAGGTGGGGCATGACTGTTGATATTGTGTGCTGTATAGGTCTAGAGCTCGCGACAGGTTTGTGCGTAGATTATGCCGCTCATGTAGGTCACACATTCTTAACATTGACTGAAGGTTCTAACTCTGAACGAGCCTTTAAAACTGTCACGTCTATTGGATCTGCTGTGTTGCTAGGCGGAGGCTCCACATTCCTCTCACTATCTCTACTCAGTATGTCGAAGGCATACACATTCCAATCTTTCTTTAAGATATTCCTCTTAGTTATATTATTTGGTTTATTTAATGGTTTAATATTTTTACCAGTTAGTTTGTCACTAATAGGGCCGGGTGCGTATAAGTCAGAGAAACATAAAAATCCGGCAGAACTGGTAGAGTTGAATGGCAAGCCGGAAAATGTGGAAAAACACTTAGAAGATGGATGAATTGGATTTGAAGGATAAAATGTGTTTACTTGTGATAATCGAAGCAAATTAGCAGATGTGCCTTTGTGATAATTGATAAAAGTGGCGAAATAATTAAATACAAATGTGAATGTATGTCACTGTTTGCAACAGATGTGATACGTTATAGCATTATTTCGTATTTAATTGAAATAATTTTGAACACAATGTATTGTCTCATGTTCTTGTGTCTAGTTTATCATGTATGTATGTATGCTTAGTAACAAGTATTGCTCAGGTGCTATGCTATGAAACTGAACTGTAATTTCTGTCAAAGCTTTGTCAATTAAGTATAATTAGAGCTAGTCTCTTAAATTATATTCTAGGTAAGATATACCGTGATGATATTTTGTAATGGCATGTATTTACGAACTTGTATGGAATCAGGTATTTTTGCATGTAATTAGTTAATGAGAATTTAAATGTGATGTATAAGGGGATAGGTGCATTCATTTGTATTGCTTGTTAACTCTTATCAAGCCCAGTGATGAATCATTAAATATCGAGAGTCAGCATACTCCCCTTGTAGACTTAGTCAATTGATATTTTAACTGGTTGTAAAAAAATGATCAAAAAATATCTTATGATGGCTCAATTTGTAATAATCTGCTTAGTTTGTAAGTTAATTATATAACACTTTTCTATTGTGGTATTCTCCAAGCAATTAATTGTAAGATGATAATTAATAAGTATAATAATTAATAGATATTCAATTCCGCATGTGTTCGTCAAGTGCCTGATTATTTATAAACACGTTTGTTGTGTGAAAATGATCCCGATCGTGAAATAAACTTTTTATAGTAACATTTTCGCTTGTCTTTTAATACGATTTGTATCAACAATATTAATACCTTTAATACACGTGGTATTACAAGTGTAATTGAGCACGTGTTTGGCATTCGACATCGTCAGTAGGTCAATTATGTAATAGATTGTATACCTACTAGTTTTTTGTCACACGCTATTATTATTCCACATCTATATTTAGCATCGCATCAAGTTCCTACTCGTATGTACTGGTTCCTAGACAGGTTATGGCCTTAATGTAAATGAAGACTGGATTTAGCGCTTTCCGCATTTTTTATCTCCCGTTTTTTGTGTCCTAAGTTGGCATAGTCCCAACTTTTTCAACAAAGTAACTTGTTGAAAGCGCTTCAGTATTGTAACACCAAGCTTATATATGATTAATGCGTAAAAACATGGATTACAAAGCACATACGAGCAGATTAACGTGGATTAAAATGGCGCACCTGATAAATATAATAGGCCGAATTAGATTTCACATTAGATAAGTTAATTAAGCATTATTAGCCAATCCGATAGCCGCTGAAAAAACGATTTGGAACAACACCTCGCATTGGTTACCGCTACCTGTCTTAAAATGTGTTATCTTAATAAGCTATTACGGAATGCATGTGTGTAAGATAAAATATATCGGCCAAAATCCACCCAATTTCTTTCAGATTTTTTCCTATTTTTGAAGACATATTTTTAGCTCCTAGTTTCGCGCTGTACGATTTTTTTTCTAGCATAAATAAATATAATACATGTAAACATACTATTAGCCCAGATAAGCCTACTTATAGATAATTTGATTATTGCACTCACGTATTCTTTTTCAGTGAGTTTCCAGACGGAAATTATCTAGTTTATCTAAATTTTGGCTGTTTTTTAATACGTTTTTGATAACATTCAACTTTGGCCTTAGTTTCACGCGCACATATCGAAGTTTTTTAATTATTATTGTTATCGTTTATGCTGATAGTGATGGTATCCAAAAAATAAAATAGAACAATTATCGGTGCATATGTAAAATCTAATTGGTAATAAAGTCTCCTCATTGTTCACTTTACCTTGAAGTTAGTCCACATTAAATTATGTTACTTGTGTACTACAATCATACACTTAGTTTCTATAAATGCTATATAATTATTAGCTGTAACACCCGCAACCTCCAAAGGTGACATACTGTGATGATCGCCTTAGTAATCTCACTTAAATCTCAATGTACCTACACAGGTAAATCGTATGTAGCTAAATTAACACAAGGAAAAAATATTTCCTTGTCACCAAATTATTGCACGAAATTATTTTACAGTTTCATGAACAACTAGTCTACAATATCATGCATCGTGGACATGAGTCACAGTGACCGCTAAAATAAACGGTCAAGAAGGAAATTGTTACAAGTGTTCCTCTTGACGTAATCACCTAATAGCTGTCTGCTGCAGCAGTTAGGGTAAGGGTGCCTCCTAGCTATACGTATAGGTAGGGCTGCCATTTCGAATTTCGCCAAACCCGGACAAATATTAAAAAAAACCCGGACATTTGGCGTAAATCGCATTTTTACCCCGGACGAGTCCGAATTTTTTTTTAACAAAAGAAGACCTAGTTTTTAATATTACTATTACCTACTACTATTATGTATATACTTAAATTCAATGAGGTGCTTCCTTACATGGAACGTCAGGGCCATATCTAGCTCAAGTAGTATGTACCTAGTATTGAAAGATTATGACTTAATATTTCGAAGGTCATAAATAAGAAAGCTCATATGGAAACTAGGAGTTAGCTTCTTGTTAGTAATAGGACTTAAAACGGCGCTACCTTTTTGATAGGTTAGACAAAAAAATGTTGAAAAATACAAACAACCGTAAAGTGAAGTCGCCGAAAATTTTTGAGTTTTGGGTCACTAAAGCACCTAAAATTGTATAATAAAAAAAATCCGCAAAGTGAAGAAGCAAAATTTTTTGAATATTGGGATATTAAAGTAGCTAAACGTAAAAAAAGATAGTGGCAAGAAAGGAAGCCGCGAGCGAAGCGAGCGCGAAAATTTTTGAGTTTTGGGACACTTCGACTTCTGCAGCCTGTGTGTCGATTGTAATTCAACTCGTAAGAAAAATGTCCGGGTTTTCCCCGGACACTTCTTGAAACCCCGCCCGGACGTCCCCCGGACGGCCTCCAAACGAGGACAAATCCGGGGAAACCCGGACGGATGGCAGCCCTACGTATAGGGAACCAATAGTAAATATCATAAATGGGTCTGTGCTACATTCTAGATAGAGTAAGTGGGTTAGTGCCAGCAGCCTTATGTCAAGATACTGAAGGCTTTACCTTCAAAAGACGCGTAAATGTGGGACTTTTAGGGAGAATGCCCAATGCTTCAGGCATGAGTAATTTTTTGCAAGATTCTAAAGATGTTTTGCCGAAGGAACCCATAATTTGAGGGCTACGATTTGAAACAAATTGATGGCATTTGAAACAACATAGGTAGTTACCTAATGTACGGAATTGCTAATTCTCAGAACAGGTCCGGACGCCCCACGTAGAAACAGAAGGACATATGTATAAACGATAACGTGGAACAGGATGCTTATGATGTGTTCCTGATGAGCTAATGACCAGTCATCTGAGAAATTGCTCTTTGACCCGTCATTTGATAATTTCGGTCAGCTTATTTTGTTGTTTCAAAAAAAAATACGTACGCTCCACTTGCTTATCTTCTCGAAAGAATTTAGTTTTAAAGTGTTTATCTTAAAACTGCGGAGATAATTGGGGTATTGTCTGTTCCACAAATAGTTAAAACTATCAGTGAAAAATATGCACTTGTCTGCAATTCCAAAACACATACCTATCGGGATTTAAATAATAATTAGTACCTACCTTTTTAAATAAATATCGGCCATTAGCCATATTGTCTCGTACTTTTATGACAATCACAATGACCACAGTTCATAGAACCGAGGTGCCCGGTCGACGTTACCTGAATATAAACAACAAGTTTTATTGACTAAGGTTTAGGCTAATTATAAAGCCAAGAATTATAATAAATTAGCATATTATGACGGTAAGGACAGAATTTTGGAAAATGAGAATTAACAGAGCAAACGAAAAAACAGTTACATAGGTACAAAATCCGCCCAAGAAAAAATCAAGTAGGCATATTTCGATTGCGTATCGTTTAGCCAACATCCTGTCGTGACATGGTCATTCATTATCTATTTAATAAATAAATGCGTACTCCGAGCTGATTGTATAAAAATAAAACCGAAAATGTGAATAAATTACGAATTTAAATGATAATTTATTCAAATAAGGGTAGTATTTAAACGCAAATCAAAAAATATCCTTTTTCTATGCAATAAGATTCCGAATTCCCATCAAAATTACTGATTGCACAGCAAAATATTCAACTCAAAATATCACTAAACACACTACAATTTATTTTCGCAGCGTACAGCGATTTTTCCTAAAGCAAAAGCTTTTTCATCAATGCACAGCTAACAATCTTAATGCACATCAAACATGTTAACTCTTTTTCTTTTAAATATAGCTTCTATTTTTATATTATTTACAGCAGTTTTTCTGAATAAAACAGCATTTTATTAGTCACAGTCATCTTATTATTTATTAATTACCACATAATGAGATCAGCAAAAAAATATAAAATTAAATACAAAATTGTAATATATTGAATTATTAATAAGCGTCCACGCTTCCTTGTTTGCCCAATAGGCACTTTTTAGTCATTGTCAATACTTCCTTTTGGCATACACTTCATATAAGTAGTCATTAAAAGGCAGAACTATCATATTTCAGAATGTTTATAGTCAGAATCATCTTTTGGCATAGTTTTGGAATTTTCATTTTCCTGTAAGAAGCATGCAAACAAGCCTGAAGCATGCAAGCAGGCATGCAGCATGTAAGCAGGCATGCAACATGGAAGTAAGCATGCAACATGCAGCAATGCATGGCAGCATGGCTTCTGCCACGGCTCCGGCGCTGCGGGGCTCCGGCGGTCCCATGCGAGCTTATCGTCGCAGATGGTTTTCACGCTCACCACCGCAGCTTCGGCTTACTGGCCGGCAGAGCCGGCCAGCCTCAGCCGCGTCGGCGAGCGTTAAAACCTGCGCCTCAGCTCGCAGGCCGCCTCGCCCTCCGCGCCTACGCGGTTTTGAATTGCACTCTGGGGTAGGGCAAACAAGACTACGTGGAGTCGGTTTTGCAGCGATTCGTTTTCGTTACTAGCTTCAATTTTTCAGTTAATTTGTTCTGTTTTTAGAAATAATGCAATGTGACAGGATTTTTTTGTTATAATTATCATAAAATTTGCCGAGCATGGCTTCTTGAAAATTAAGACAAATATGATGAACAGGTTTTGTTGTACTTACTGGTTAATATGCGACTGGGATAGTTATTTTGCTATGAAATATGGAAAATTTGCTGTGCAGTTAGTATTTAATGCTTGCATGTAGTATTTTTGTACAAGAATAAATTTAACTGTATTGCATTATAAGAAAAAAGTAATGTCATATTGATGTATAATTTCGAATTATTTGCAGTTTGAGTTTTGTTAGACATTTAGTTTATTTGTAGTGAAGTAAGTTATTTGATGTAAAAAAGAATATAAATGATGAGTATTTATTGATAGGCAATTATTTATTTGATATGCAATTTATAATATCCCTTCAAATAAATCGATAATTATTAATTAGATACGTTAGCTCATGTATAACAACTTCCAGTGGGTAAAATAGTACAATTTGTATGGCAATAATACGGTTGTAGGACTATTCCGAATTAATCAGTCAAATCAGTTGCAAGTACCTACTTACAGTCAAAACCGTTTATGGTGAAATCGTTTAGTTAGAACAACATACCGGTTAAATTGACCAAAATCATAGGACCTGATTGAATTTTATATGCTATACCTGTCACTGGTTATTAGAACTATCGGTTTTTATGACTAAATTTGAGTAGTCCCTTCAATGTCGTTATAAAAGATTTTGAGTGTAGTGTAGTGAGATTAAACCAGGATATGTATGTATCATGTACCATACCAATTTAAGAAAACGTAGGTAAGTGCACTGATCCAACGATAGTAACCTTTCAATGCACATATCATTAGTAATCCAGGAATTGAGAGAGTTAATGACATGACAGACGATGAGTGAAAACAAAGCCAGTAGGTCTCAATCACCCCGCTGCATTAGCCGAGATGTATTTCTTCAATCATATAGGCTAGAATAACTATGTAGAAAAAAACTTATGGAAATTACATTTAAAATCTATAGAACACGTGGTCCTAACGTGACTTACAGGTCATTTCCATACATGTTTTACGTTTCTGCTATAAATATTAAGTCTTGGATGCGGGGCATCAAAAACTACATTAAACGCAATTTAGTTTAAATATTTATTTGTCCATACATAATTCATACTATTGTTATTTTACTGGTTCTGAATGGAGCTTACAACAAATTTTAATAGTGACTACCACAACAATTTGGTGCTAAACTTGTTTATTAACCTACTAGTTTAATTTGGTTGTTTATAATTATATCGAATCCAGTTTATATGAATTGGTTATCTGATTGAATGGTGGAGGTGAAGGATCTTTTAGATTCTTGACTCGACTCGACCAAAATAGATTTTATTACATACCTGCGATTATTGTATTTTAGTGTTGCAATTAATGTTTTCATTAATTCGTGAATTATTATTATTACAGAAATCGTTAGCATCAACAATAAGTTAATAAAGTTGTTAGTATACGATTAATCACATAGTTATCATTTTGTTTATGTACATGCTTATAATCTCCAAGCATACAGCTGCGATACCGACGAATCACATCATCTATCGTAAAATGATGCAGATGTTTCTGACGTCACATTTTCGCAGATAATTTAGTATTTCTTTGTTCCTTTGGGTTATTAATTAACAATTTCTATGATAATAAGTTTTATCAGTTGAATGAATGTTTTAAATAACATACCTACCTATCCATTTATCTTTAAAATCGACATGTTCATTCTTGAAATGAAAGTCTTCTGACCATAGAATTAAGAATTAAATAGCGAAGTAGTAGGTACAAACTTTTTTTTTTTAACGACGTCAAAAATCATCAAATGACCCCTTCCGCTGTGGATTAGCAGCGGAGAGGGAGTGTCAGACTCTTACTGACTAAAAACCGTCGTGTTCCGTCATAGGCCTTTTATGTACCAGGGCCGCGGTATCTCTTTCGAACAACCCGCAGCCCCGGCAGGCCTTGGCCCTGCTGGGCCCCGCTGGGGTTGCTGACATCTCTTTGAGGAGCGCGTGGATCAACGCGCGCCGTCGACACGGGTCTGTCGTCTAAGTAGACAGAGGGACGATGAGCCACCCGAACTCACCGTCCACAGACCCACGCCTACGGTGGCCGGGAGTCATCTCGCGACACCCGGCGCCCATGGTGTCTACCTGGTCCAGCGCGACGGCCGGGATGAGAGGTGCGAACTCTCTGGCGTTCCGCCTCCTTCTTCTCGAGCATGACCGTTTCGCAGAAGGAGGCGACGGCATCCCATTCCCTCTAGCCCCGGACCATGGCCTGAACCAGGGTCGGACGCGAGAGGTCGCCGCCGCCCAAAGCTTCGACGAGGACCCGGCGGTGCCCCTCCCATGCGGGGCACACCTGGACTGTGTGGTCCACCGTGTCCCCGGGGCTGTCCGCACAATGGTGACACCCGGGCGCCTCCTCACGACCGATTCGGTGCAGGTACCGAAACAACTCCCGGAATCAATAGCACTAGTCTCACCCAGACTTGCAGTGTTAATGGCAGATAAAGATGCCTACCTACTAGATTTTCCGATAAGATAGGCCACCTATTTTCATAAGATAAGAGAGGCAGTCGCTAAATAAATATTATTGAATAAATTAGACGTAAGTTGTCCATGTTGACACATAAATTGTTTATTTGCCTTACTTAACGTAAACTTGTAGGTATGTTTTTATGTTTTTTCATATTATCTTTATTTACGTCGTACGTAAGTTTATTTTGGTCCTAATCTTGGGTGTGCTGGCTAAATATTTTACTTAGTCTTATTTTATTAAAATTAATCAATAAAAACACAAACTACCTGCCTATCTAATGAATAAAGCCTTACAGATTGAAAAACAAATAATATTTAGGTATTGCTAGCAGATCATAATCGGCTAATCGGATTAATCGTCAATATTATGACGTGACGTTTGAATTTCTGACGATTGTGACGAAGTTATAGGATGTTTCTTGGGATATTTTGATCAGACTGATCCCTTATTGTAGGTATATGTATAATCAAGTTGCCAAAAATCTTGATCAACCAGGCATGAATGGGGATTTGCTTGACGGTTTAGCGACCCAAAGTTCATTTTCGTGTTTAACAGAATTAAAAGGGGATAAAAATAAGATATTATCTTATACGTCTAATTGTTTACCGATTTTTGGTACAACAATACTATTTTATCTATAAGCTCATTTGTTTCCCTGTAAAATTGTTTAGAAGACTGAGCTGCGTCTGACATGCGTAATTAATAAATGGAAACTGTGGACCAATTCACGCTGGTCCTAAGAATCCTTACACAGAGGGTGATGCCGTGGTAAATTGAATACATTGAGCTCGTTTAACTGAGCGAGGGGATACTGACAGGGGTCAACAAGGAGGCGAGGTGGCCAGACGTGCTGATCAATTGAGTAATGTTGACTAAGTCGTGGTCTCAAGTATGGGAGTGCGGTTTTGATTCCAAGCTTGGCTATTGTAGGTATGTAACTTCTAAATTTATCGTAAAAGCGTATAACTTAGAAGGAAAACACCACTCCTGCATGCACAATTTTAAGTCTTAGAAAAGCCAATCCGTGAGTCAATAAATGGCCGGTGATGACAATGAATTTACTAATGCCTTCTCTCTACGGAATGGTAAAAAGTCACCGCTATCCCCCAAAGATAATATTTGACTGACGTTTTTTCCAAGCTCCTAAAATGTATCAAGCTCATTTCAAATGCTTAGGTGCATTATTAGGTATATATAGATGTATTGCATTATCTATTATTTTAAGTTATCATTGTGAGTAGGTACTACTACTAGATGGAAAACTAAAGAAATACATACAATTCACAGAACTTCATTGTATTAAGATTGACCTGTGACTATTGGCATTTGACATCTAGAAAAGTCTGGATGAACTGTCAAGATAATTAATAACTACGAAGCAACTTAACGCCCGTTATCAGTAAACGTCAATGAACAAACATTAAGATTATGCTCGAACTATGAAACTAACTATAAAATTAACACTTTGTTGAAGTAAAATAATTATACTCACAAACATTAAAGAAATCACAGTACATAGAGTAATGTTAGTTTAATGTGGATTTTGACCAGGCAAAATACCTACATCTTTAGATAATGTTATAGGTATGTCTATACCTATAAGGAGTGAAAAGAATGAAGTAGGTATCTATCTACTTGCCTAGTTGGTAAAATCGTTTGCAAAAAATTTGGTACTGAAACCAATTTTTTATTAATACTTATCCATATACAAAATATTATAAACAATAGTTACCTACTTAGCATTAATTTCGTCTTCAATGTAGATTTGATAAAACGCTAACAGCGGATGTCATTTATCTACAAAATTCTAAAATTCCCACTTTTACGTAGACAAAATTAATTGCTGTAAATAAACCAGAACTAAGCCTTATTAAGCTTTTCCTTATGACTAAGTTTAATATATCGAACAGCCTAAACCACAAGATCAATCGATATAAATTATTAAAGTTACCTACGTGGTGTGTACTTATATCTTATTACCTACTAAAATAAAACATTTCTATACTTGTATGATATTTATAAAACGGTAATTGTATTAATTAATCTCTACACTATTTCCTGCGCAAGCGACGGAAAGTGTGTGGGCACTTCCGTTTTAAAAGTAGGTAGGTATCTATAATTAAATTATGCATTGGCATTCAAATATCAACTGATTGGAACATTATTTACTTAATGGAATAATTAAAATTTAATCCGAAAACATTCTGGAACGAGGATACAAAATATAAATTCAGAAATTGAATTTCAATCGATACTCAGGTTAATGTTTAATAAACGTCATTCAAGGATTATAATAATTAAGTAGGTATGCTTAATTAGGTAGGCTTGCATAATTGCGGTAAATTGCTGTTGCTAGCCAAAATTTTCTAAGTGATTATTTCTAATCAATATAATAATCCCCTGCGGAGTTATTAAATCGTTATTTGGGTCTGTTTAGATAAGTAGACACTTGTTTTCTGTTGCTGACTAGGTAGAGGTACCTATCGCATAAAGCAGTTCAATGTATAAAAACATCTAGGTACGCTAGTACAACTGCAACTGTACTGTAGGTACTGTTTAAGGACATGTAAAATAATGCATGACATGTGCCTTATTCAAACTCAAATGTCAAACATTTATAAAAGACAGCCTCCAAAAGCACCCTTCACCATTACCTGTGTTATTGCTAGGAAGAAGGGGTGCAAAAAACTCCAACAATTAATTATTTCATTTATGAATTAGTACAGGAATTAATTAAAAACCAAACACGTGTATTTCTCGAGTATTGCGTAACCTGATCAATCATAGGTCGGTCTGACAGAGAAATATCAATGTTTTATAATCTTGCTTATCAATGTATGTCGATAAACTTTACATAGGCTATTATTATTAACCATATTATGAGATAGTCAGCGGTACTTCCCTCCTAACATGATCTGAAGAAATTGACCGTAGCTTACCGAAATCATCCGAAGGTAGATGCACCTAAAACTGTTTTGTCACCTTGCTCATACTTCTGCATCGTCCACGTTAAAGCAGCTTGCTTGTTAACTTTTTGAGTCAATGATATTGTTAAGACCAATAGCAGCTTACCTGCTGAAATGAAAACTTCGCTTGAAAGTGTGTCGATTGTGTTTACAAACATAAATTGAAACATCACCCCGTAGGTAGCTTATCTTCAAGGCCAGGGTTCGATGACAATGCAAAGAAATTACCTACCTACATTTTATCTATATTTCTGCGATAACGCAACTTGATGTTTACTGAATAATTTAAATTTGAAATTTTTCAGTTAACATCATTTTTTTCTAAAACCCGAAGAACCTAATAAAATCTATAGGTTACCTACCTACTTATCTGAACTAATATTCGATTTAAATCCTAAAACGAGAGGAAAGGAAAATCCTGAAAGGCAACGATAAAATATTTTATTTTGGCTTATTTTCGTTCAAAAAACCTTCAAGTCAGCTGACCGTCTGTTATCATAAATCTTTTTGTTATCTTCTGATGCAAATTAATTACGTACTTAACGAATACATCACTTAGGTAATGCATATATCCTTAAACGTTTGCACGTGTACACACACACCTAATACAAAATAATGTATAAAGGAAGATAACAACACTAATAGATATCAGTGACTACGTGAAAAGCCTAGCGCCTGTAGACCTATCGATAGAATAATTACCATTATCTGAGATAGGTAATGTCGCCTACGTGATGTTCAAAATACCTAACAAAAATCTTTAAAAAGACATTTCAGACGTCCGTAGGGCACGTCTGATATGCATTTTTTTTTCTTTTTTACTAACTCTGTGTTAATAAAGATATCTCTTGCTGATCATTTTCCCCAAAATTTTCTAAAACATCCCAAAATCTACATGTATATTTTCTTACTGTGAGTTGATGACTTTTTGGCTACATAAATTATGTTTAAAAAAATCAGTAATAACTTGTAACTTTATAGAAAATTATTCAGATTTCAGAGCTGACTAGTTCTGGTGGCATATCATGATTGATGACTCTAATTTTGGATGACGCACACTGATTGCTTCGGTCTGTTAAGCTTACTATCGCGTCTTTTGTAATGTCATGGTTTTTATAAAGATATAGGTACTTATTCCATGCTGCCTCGTAAGGTACCTACAGGAATCGTAGCGACTGCCGAAACACTATGACGAAGTCACAGATTACTATAATAGTTACTACGTAACGAATTTCAAATACGGCAGTTACCTCTCATCTGGAAACCTCGATCGATTAATGATTTTAAGTACCTATGGTTGTGTACACTCTTACGCATGAGACTTGCGTGTCAAGTGGTCAAGTCAAACAAGATTCTGACACTGATTAATAGAAGGACTTTTACAATGGTTCAGCTATTTTTATGACACGAGTATTAACAAATCGTTTGGCTAATATAACAGCTCTAATATAATATCTTTAAGTACATACTTACCATATGATATAAGTGTGAACAGGTAGTTCTTGATGCATCACTCGCTACGCATTATATCTCTCAACAGGCTCGGACTTGCTAAAGGTACAGTATCCGATTGTGATCCGATTTCCAAAAGTGATGTCACAAACTTCAATACGTAACAAGCTATATAATCTATCTTTTTTTAATTCTGAACACTGCAGTGATATGTTAAAATTAAACTAAACAAAAAACCTTGGGATCTACTTTAAATCACTTTAATGCTCAATCCTTCTCCGTGTGAGAGGAGGCCTGTGCCCAGCAGTGGGACGATAAATAGGCTGTAACTAAACTACTTTAATTAGTCTTCTAATCTGAGGTAGGTAATGTCCTCCAATGTTCTTGTTAATAGCTTCTTTAATTGCCTAGCTATAAATATCAATATAATAGAACATAAATCATATAAAACCTTTTTTCCGTATTTAAATTATCAATAAGCAACAGCTTGCTTCATAGTCCAGCAATTTAATTTAAAACTTAGGAATTTCCCTTTCCAAAGCATCTTACTCCAAGAAGTAGGTAGCCGTTTTCTTCTTGCTATGACTGTTGTGTCCTTAAATAAAAACCAAGAAAATAATTATGTATCTTTTATTTTAAGGTAAATACACAGTAATTGTTTGCTTATTTACTAGCTACAAAACTAAAAGCAGGTTTTGTGCAATTAGCGAAGCAAAAATAGCTAAATTACTTATTTTAAGAGACTGAGCGTCAATATTTTAAACATATTTCTATTAATATCATCATTAAATTCTAAATGCAAAATCTGGTGGCTTGATACGAGGAAAACAACAAAATAGGTACTTTATAAAATTAAACAATAAAACATAATTTAAAATAAGAACATGGTTCTGACATTGACGAGAACGTGACGTTTAAGTCCATGTGTCATATATAAGTAGGTAAATATAAACAAAGTATGGACGTTGACCATTTTATCCAAACATGTTTACATAGTGGCCTTTGTGTATCTCGTAATACAAAGATAGGTAGCTTTATGGAGGAAATGCATACAGTTGAACAGAAACAATAAGGCTATTGAAATATTTGCTTGTCAGTAGAGAAACCATTCGTCTGACTTTGCTCGGACACGTATTTTCTAAACCTTCCTAAAACTTCGTGCCTAAAATCTTTGCTAATTTCAACTGCTACACAGAAAAATTGAGACAATACATCCTATTCGATGGATTTTATTGAGTTATTGACAATTATCCCAATTATTGGCGAGACTAGTTCACTACTCTGTACCTCGGTTACCCTTCTTGCAAATAACAGTTTTCTTCGCAACTAACGATGCATGTTTATGACCAATTCATTATGTTAACAGCCATCTTTCTTCACTATGTTTGCAACAAAATAATTTATTGAATTTTCAACTGTCGTAAATCGTTAGGTGTTTCGTCGTTTTCACGACACTGAATGATTGCATACCTGTCCTTGGCGATATCAAGTAATTCTGGGAGTAATATAAAACCACCCTTCACCGATTTGATGACATAACCAGGCAAAAAATGTAAATTGTATACCTAATAAAAAGTAGCCAACTCGTCCTTGGTTTTTGCAAAAGTTCTAATAGGCTACGTTTTTACCAATGTAAGATACTTGTAGTCAAATAATGGTCGTTTAGTGAGACAAGCACGCAAAGTAATTAACCTTTAAACTTATGTGGCACACGGCTACATGTTCAAACAGAAGATCATTAAACATTCAGGTTCTCTGACTTTAGAACTAAGTACTAAATTTTACGTGTCACATGCAAAGATTAAATATTATCTCTCCATGCAAGGCAAAAAATAATGCTTAAAGAAATCTAGTTGCGCCTCTGAATGGGTCGCCCTGTCAAGGTAAACTACAGAGGCCATATCAATGTCATTTTGTCAAAAATATATCCACGATACGCATAATTTAACAATACAGAATTAATCTTGTATCAAGCCCACGCAAATAATCACTAATATCTTAAAATGTAAATGGCTACAAGCCCATTCGTATACATACTATACATTTACGTGTCACTTAAGATTTTTTTTAATAGAAGCATAGACTAAGTTGCAGCTGGTAAAAAAAGAGATCAAACACATTTTCCATTCAACAAAAGAGGCTGCATTCATTTTCTGACGTTGACTTTGACCCAGAACTCGGGGATGGTGGTGATGATGCCCTGTATCCTGCGGGCAGGTTTGAGGAGAGGTTTTCCATCGGCAGTGGTCACATGGAATGCTTGCATGAAGCCGGCGAACACTTGGAACATGGTTTGACGTGCATAGGTCTCCCCTGCACATAGTCTTCGGCCTGGGGACAAAGTTAATAAATAAATAAGTAAATATTTCATAAAAATAATACATTACCGTACTATGCTATGTTTATCATCTACTAGTCAATACCTAGGTACATTTTGAAGTAGGCATGTATCTATAGCTATTTTACTCTATTAAAATTAAGTAATAAAATAGTTAAGTACCTAGGTATATCTACAGGATTAGACGCTTTACATAATTAATTCGTGATAAACTATCGGTTTTCTATTAGTATCTAGGATTTAATTCTGACCTATTTCAGTAAGTAGTAGTAGGTAAGGTATGATAACATGAAATAATCAGGAAAATATTTCCACGGATTCGTCTTGATTAGTGTTAGATTTGACTTAAGACTGATAATTAATTATCTGTATGTATCTAGCAATAAGAAATAAATATTATGAAACTTAAGTAATGCATAATAGACTTCTTTCTATTGTTTTTTCAATGTAGGTACTCGACTCGTACAATCTTATGCAGTTTTCTCATCTCCTCGATAGGTAGTTAATGAGAGATTTGGTATCTTGATTACCTACATAAAACCAATCCTCAAATCTGGTTTTAAAACAAATGACAGTCGGGAGATCCGACACCTACTTTACAGAAAAAAAAACATTCTGCAGCTAATTATAAAAGTGAAATCAATGAAACTTTGTCTGGAAAATTTATACCCCTTATTAAGGTGTAAACGTTACTCAAGCCATAAACTACTTTGTAGTAATTTTTCAACCGTTTCACATCGAAAACTAAGTTACAACTAAGCTACAGCTAAATCATATTGCACAACGTAACATACTTTGACAGGTTTATAAACGACTGCACTTATATGTAGACCTGCATTTTATGTTCTTGTTAGGGTGTTTCAGATTTTATACTATGTTTGCTATAGACTATAAGTTACGCCGGTTGTAAAACGAACGCTTACAGATTCGTCTCTACCTTTTAACATACTGCCAAAAAGGTGCTTTTTCATAATCGATTTTCCGAAGACGCCTGGACCGATTTGGAAAATTATTTCCATAAATGAAAGAGAGTAGTACCTTCCTGTAAGTTTGGTCCTGTAAGGATGTCTAAAAGCAACAGCTATAATATATGTAAGAATACTCTTGTACCTAGAGGCACCAAGGTGCAAGCAAGGTTTTTTGCTATCACTTTTTAACCGTAACAATAGAAAGGTATGTAGGTATAAGTAGGTGCCGCTTACCATGGCACACACATTGACATATATTCTAGCGATAGACAAGAACATCCATACAAATAATTTACCCGCTTATGTCGTCTGTTGACATCTCGTTGACGTATTGTGACATGTAGTCATCCTCATTGATGTTAATTGCTGAAGTGTCGCTCGTATTTTGCCTACATTTTTCATTACTCAAAAAGTTTATATCTAAGTGAATTCAAAATCATGTAATATATCAAAAAGTTTATTTATATCTAATTGAATGCAAAATCATGTAATATATTAAAACCAGGAACTTATTTTTAGAGTTTTTAATATTAATTACGATGTTTTTTTTCTTAAGAGGGCACACATTTATCTATCACAAATTTTCGCGAATTTAATTATTTTTTCTTGAAAGTAAGAACATACCATGACAAAGTGAAGTCTGTTTTCATTGATATTTTACCTACTGCCAGTTTTATGGCACATCTGTTTCTGCACGATTTTCTTAATCCATAATTTAAGATGGCGGGCGGGAACAAATTAATGCATATTTGTAAAATTGAATTATAAATGAAAAGTATGATATACAAGCGTTGTAATAGCATGAACAGCGTGTAATTTTACTAACTTGACTCTCGAATAGTTTATATGTGTAAGTTTATACCTTGATATGTATTTTCTATTTTATAATTGTCGTTTCATAGACATCCATCTGACGCAGGCGTCAAAATCGCTCTGATTTGCCATTTTGGGCACTGCATAGTCTGCACTGCAGTTCAGTGTGGTAAGCTTTTTGTTCGGAACGTTCTATCTAGTACGTAGTACATATATATCGATGGGCACACATGTAGTTTTTGCGAAATAGGTTCACTTGTATGGAACATTTTTGTATTTCTAGATTTAGACCTATAGGTGTGTTTGTGCTAATGAGCTCTAAATAACTTTATATTTAGCACTGATTTCTTCGTAATTAGACAAAAAAATTACCAGGTTTACCTACTACTTAGTCTCGATTCCTTGTTTCAGACTAGTAGGTATGAGTTAGTGAAAGTTCATAACAATCTGAGTCACGAATTAGAAAACTTGAACACTAGAAATACAAAAGTGAATTAAGATGGTGCGTTTCATATTCTAACTCTCTCTAACAATGTTTATTAATTACAGACGAAAAAATGCTGAAATATGAAACTGTAATTCAACGCGTGTCTGTCACGCATGGCGTTGCCCGCCGTTAATCTCTTTTGTAGGTACCTATGTATTAATTTTATAATCCGATATGCGTATGTCTGTGCAGGCCTTTAGACTTTGAATGTACCTAGTTCTTACCTAGTCACTCGTTAAACGTGCCACTTATTCAGTTATGTTGCATTACTGGCATTGAGGAACATATGGAATTGGCAGTTATGTTGAAATTAAAGTAAATATAATGTTGTCGCTAAGTGCTTAGGTATAAGTGTCTTACTTATACCTAAGCACGCAGCAAGCAGTAGGTATTTTATATATTTATTAGGTAAACTATCAAGCAATTGACAAAGTTGAATCAGCTGCACACTCATAAATAATTAAAGAAAGCAATAAATTATCAATTGTTTTACTTAATGTAGTAAAAATATAATAAATTTGAATGGCCACAGAAGGATGCTTTATTAATTAATTTATCTTAGTATGTTCTTCAATTACCTGCCATAGGTACAGAATGCACCTCCCAACCAAACTATATCTATTTAAAGGTCTAGCGTTTCTTTTCCTACATTATCTATACGCTCTTGACTATACCTCAATAGTCAACAATCATAATATAATTTCTATATTGAATAATAAAAATATAAGTAGGTACTCAGGGCTTTATAAAAAACAGTAACCGTTATGTAATATTACACCTCCCAAATCTTGAAAAATTTTGAGGTTAGATTTCTACGTTATTATCAGTGAATGTGAACGATAACATCGGCATTGACATTTCTCTAGAAACGTCACCATTTTGAATACCTACGTCACATCCGTACAAAATTGACAACACATCAAAAATATGTTTCCATTTACGAAGTAAGAACCTAGAACATGTGTCATTAATTTAGTGTAAAATTAAAAACAAAATCATTTTGTAAATAATTGAGTATTATTATGAATTTCGATATCCACCTAAAGCTAGGTACCTACTATAGATGTATTTTATAAAATAAGTAGATTTGATTTTCACCCTAAAACCTGAAAACTAAATAAAAAATGTCTATGCCCAATAACCATTATTTTTTATTTCTAAGATTCCATAGATTTTTATAGAATAAAAAAAAATGTTTTTACTGTGGCATACTTTATTCTGCAATGTGTAGTAACCTATGATTGATCAAGTATCGATAAATGGCCCCAATTAAACCTTTATTTTTCCATTACAGCCTAAACATTGAGTCTCCATATGGCTAAACAAGAGTACAAAAATAGCATTTTTTATTTATCTCGCTGACCTATCCTTATATTAATTTGTGCACAAAATAAAAACATGTCTTAATAAATACTCAATGTCATTGGTTGTCATTCTTCCTGACGGCCTTCACGTAACGCTGAAGCAAGATGTAAGAACGTAGGAACCAGGCTCATTTGCAAAAACATTAAAATTTTATCTCGAACGTGGTTAGGTCACGGATACAGGCAAATGCATCGGGTAAATCTTGAAAACTATTTATATGCAAATTAAAGCAGTATGTCAGAATAAAACTGACCACTGGTCACTGCATTTTAGCAGCTATTTCGAGCTTGCATCAACTTTGACGTAGAACCTAACCTAACAAAGATCTACTTTATATTTGCATGTATTATGATAATCTGAATCTCTAAATAAATTAGTTTAACGTAAATAATGTTGTGATATATTTACCTGCTCCAAATGGCAATGATTTGTCACTGGCGACGTCCAACTGGCCATCCTTGATGAAGCGCTCAGGGCGGAAGTTTTCTGGGTCGCCCCAAATTTCCTTGTCCATGTGCAACATAGTCAGGTTGAAACTCATCATGGTGCCCTGGAATTAAGCATTGCATTTTTGTCATTAATTTTATAATTTCCACTGTAGATTTTCCTGGATAGAGGTTTGTTTAGGTCCTATGTAACAGAGAGCGAGCCAGTTTTTTTAAGCTTATCTAGGGACGTTGCTATTAATAAAAAATCGCATCGTATCGTATTCTCTGACTGATGCCATACAATTCATTCGGTTGAACTGACCATTACCACAAAGAGCCAATGAAAGTTGAAGTGACGATCTGCATACGGCAAGCACAATTTGGATGCGGCATCCTGAAGACCAGGCATTGGTTCACATTAGGGGAGTCTTAAAACTAATATAGGCTGTTATTGTGCTCACCTCTGGTACATTGTATCCTCCTAACGTGGTGTCCTTCATAGCTCGGTGTGGCACCCCTAGCGGTACCGTGGTGTCGTACCGCATAGTCTCGCGGATGCACGCCTCCAGATACGGCATACTGTAACAAAGAATTAATTTCTGTATTATGTCCATTAGAGTTAGGTACATATTGCGCATGGAAGATGACAGAAATTGACAGCGACATTGCAAAAAAACTTGATACTGTTACCGCATCTCTAGTTTGAAATGAAAACCTGTTAAAACTATAGTTAGGTTAGATATCATGAAATAGTGCATTACTTACGTAAAACTTACACAATCAACATTACATGTAATGTTTACTTGGTTAGGTAAATAATCTCTATAAGTAGTACTAAGTACCTAGGTAATCCTATGCACTTAAGTGGTTCATGTTGCGTGACCAAACGGATAGTCGTACCTATTAGTACGACTTCTTTTACAATGTCCACCTATTAACGAAGTGATTGAATTTGCATAACTACATACTTAGTACAAGAAGTATCAGTACTTAGACTGAACCTCAAAAAAGGTTAGGAAAATTGCCAAACGAGTTTACCGAAAAAAGATTTTGCAATAGCTTCCAGTATTTTCCACATTCTACCATATTTTGACTATCCGACACCTATGGCAACAAAATACAAATTCGAAGCCTTTTGAAATTTTAAAGTCATTCGAAACGAAACGTTCTTTTTACAAAACCACTGATCCGTTTTCCACAACGACAAGCGTTTTTCGTGATGGCCAGTACTTACAGGCCAGAAAGTAACTGTCTATGGTACAAAGTATAGCGGTTTTACTACCGTAATAGCTGGTTGAAAAGCCGTTAATACTTCGCGCCATCAGCTTTATTTAATGGAGGCTCGACATTCATCACTTTTGCGTTAATCGAGATATGATTAGGTATCCATTAGGAAGAAAATAAAACGGGAAAATATTAATGGAATAATTTTAAAGGGTTTGGAACCAAAGCGCGCGCGACTTTTAATTTTTGATATGAGATTACGCATGTTTATGAGTTTTAGTGACACAGAAACGCTAGGCGCTTTAGGCGATAAAATATAGAGATTTTTCCTGAAGTTCACAATCGATACTAAAAACACAAG
Organism: Helicoverpa armigera; assembly: GCF_030705265.1. NCBI lineage: Eukaryota > Metazoa > Arthropoda > Insecta > Lepidoptera > Noctuidae > Helicoverpa > Helicoverpa armigera. Next base: position 8,777,346 of record NC_087131.1, on the reverse strand, counting down.
ACCCTTATATGAAATGTGGATTTGAATAACTCAGCAATTCGTAGTTTGGCATAATTGTCCCAAAATTACTTTGTAGGTACTTATTATATAGAATATAGATACATATTAGGTGAGGTAGGCACCTGGATACGTTATTTATTACTTCATGCATATGCATCGTGAATTAATTAAAATATCAGGAAAAAGATTCGGCATAAGATAAATGAAATTAAGAGTACTTATCATTTCAAATAATAAACAAATTCTAAACAGGATAAACAAATGCTAATTTTAACATATTAAATTACATATTACACAATAATAATCACTATGTTGAAAAACTTATTTCTTACCTCTCGAATTACAAACATAGCCGTGGTAAAAAAAGAAAGAAAAAAATACCGCGAAACAGTAAAAAAAAAACAAATGAACGTCAAGTTCCAAGCCTGTCACGATTCACTTGACATTTGAAGGCACGTCCGATATGTTAGTAGGTATCTAGTATAAAGATTTCATGCAGTTTTGCCAATACCTCAAGTAGGTAATCATTGATTGATTTCCTACGTCGCCTATCTTATCGTCACCTACATTGTTATCAATGTTACGAAAACAATTGGCAGTATGTTATGATAGGTTAGTATTGTCTTGTCACCTTGACTGAGATTAGGATTAATTTTAGCGCTGTTCCTGATAACCTGGTTTACAAGACCTTGATTTGCTTTATAATACCTCTTTTAATTATTGCTTTACGGGGTTTTATTTCAGCCCCGAATTAAAGAGAAGCTCATATCAGAATTTTGCTTTAGCTTCTGTTTACTTCTTTCGTGTCAGACCGAAACCATAGTTTACGAAACGGCTACTAAGGCGAAAGCCGATGAAGCAGATTTAAAACTATTGTTCAAAACGTAAAGTCAATTCTCTAAATAAGTAGGTACTCTTTGTGCAGAATTTTTCAAAAAACGTCGTGCAGCATCTTGGCGTCAAGTTTCAAAAAAGTTCAAAAAAGCTTTTCTTAAGAATATTTTTTTAATCGTTAGGTCATCGTTACGTTGCCCGTCTATTCTTGTAATACTTGATAAAATAGTTCCCAAGCCTATGAAGCGACAAAAACCGTACCTACCTAACTGTTCTATGCCATCGCGATTAAAGTTAAAAAAGAAAGACACAAATGATGGTTTGATAGTAGGGGCAAAAAATTCGGCACGCAATCACGTTTACAATTCTAACAGTACCCAGACATAGGGACAATTTAACAATGAGACTTGTAAATGCCATGAAATATCTGGTGCATTGCTCCCTATTTTTTCCCGGCTCCTGAAGGAAGGTCATGTTTTTGCTTTTTATCGGATGCAACCTTTGATTCGTTTTTTTAGAGCGTGTGCTGAATATGAATATAACAAATGCTCGAGTGAAAATTGCACTAGTTTTGAAGCGTTCATAATAGATTTACGAGGAATTTACAAGGAGCATTTTTATGAGTCTTAAAGTCCAACAAATCTTAATCTTGATTCATGAATAGTAATAAAAAGTTCACAAATTAGAGATTATCTAAAATAGAATGCAAATATGTAATTTGCTTTGATAAGACCGTTTTATTGTTTTTAATGCATTATTCATGCTACAACAGATGTTCTTTCAACTTTGTTTATTTCCGCCCAGTATTTTTTGTAAAACAACATATTTTTGTTGTTTATTAAGACCTATCTCAATAATCACTTGCTAATTCTTTTGTTTTAGGTACCTATAGATAAAGATACAAACTAGGTAGGTACCTACTCGACCTGAATTATGGATTATCGCGATGGTCTGTCTGTCCTTGAATACATAGACAGGTGCGGAGAAGTCGCGAAAAAACTGGGACACTGCAACTGATATATTTTGATTGCAAGCAATAGGTACCTAAGATATATGCGACCTATCGCAATACTATTATTAGTAAGTTGTAGGCGTCGGTATATAGATAAGGGTATTGTAAAACGATAAGTTCTGTGACCTAATTGTCGTCAGCATGCACTGAAAAGTGCAAGTGATTGTACTGAAAATGCACTGAATTTTGAAAAGAATAAACTTTTGCGGTTGCAGCTGCGTCAAAGGGGAAACTTCTTCCCGTACCCGGATAAAATATAGACAGCCTACGTTACCGAGAGATAGTGGACCCTACAATCGGTTTCGGTGTCTACGGTACACAGTACAAAAACCAACGAGTTATATCCATAGACAAAAGTTTCCTTTTTAATAATTTTGAATAAAAGAATGATTAGTAAGTATAGATTTACTGAATTTAATGCAGAAATCAGTAAATAATCTTTATTATAGAATTTTATGTATTTCCTTAGGTTTATTATAGAATCATCTGCATAGTAGAGGCTTCGAAATGATATAATGGGCACTAAATTGTTGAATAAATGGACATTAACATTTTAAAATCTTTTCAGCAAGTTTTTTTTATGAGGTTTTACACAAACCTTATTTTTTGATGGCGTAAACGTATCAATTGAAATGTATTCCAAGATTATGTTAAATGTCAAAAAGAACATGATATTTAACATAATCCTCAAGTCCTTATCTTCAAGTAAGAGGAACTGACATTTACGTATTTTTAAGTATAAGTTATCTCTTAAACGACATAATTTATTGACCAGTAGTCAGTTTTAGACTGAAATATCATATTAAATGTCATATATGATATAGTATTTCTTGACGTAAACAGATAGTTAGGACATAATTATCACATAAATAAATAAATGCTGTTATCCTGCACCACTAGGAAAAAATAAAATTTTAATTAGAAGATATCCTTCATGCAACGATTGTTATTGTTTAACTACGAGGTAAACGATATTTCTGTAGATAAGAAATAAGCTGCATTATGTCCTATGCAAGCTCTACTATTTACTTTTGTGAAGGCTTTCAAACTTGATACCCTATCGCTATAGTAATAGGGTTATTAGGGTCGTGCAGAAACTGTACCTATATAGATATTATGTAAATGGTGCTTACCATATTTTAACCAAAACTAGCCAAAATTATATCTTTATAAAACCTTCTTATAAAGAATAGATATTCACGTACTCACGCAGGTACCTACCTTACGGAACTATCTACGTTAGGTACTACTCACTAGGCCATTATAGTAAATATCTTACTTAAGGCCAGACAAAGAAGCATAATAAGTGGGAAGGCATGCTGCTGATAAGAATGATGAGGATAGGTAAGTAGACAGACAACTACATACTTTCTTCTATCATCAAGGTTAGGCAGCCGATCCCTGCCAACCACGCGGTCTATTTCTTCATGTATTTTGTCCTGAATCTCCGGCTGCAACAGTAGTCTTTCCACCAGCATTGCCAGGACAAACTGTACGGCAGACGCCGCGGGGAATGTGTAGTCTGTGCACGTCAGTAGCAACTGGTCCACTGGAAAAAAAAATCAAGGTCAAAACTAGAAATAAAGTAAGTCACACATTGATAGGAGAAATGGGCTTGATTTCATATTAGCTTAATTTGTGATTTCTTAGTGAATTTATCCTATTGTGCCTGGTATTATGCGGGGTTATCCTAAATACTGTGATTTCATTTGTACTTTTTTTATTTCGTGTCTGATAGAGCAATCAGTACAGTTAATGCGTTACCTTCATAAATTCGGCAACATGCGTTAAACAAAACGGTTGGTATGTGGAGAACTTTAAGTCCAAAAATAGCGAAGTATAAATAAGGATTTTCACTTATAATACCACAAGAGCTTCAAAATTATCGGGTATTTCCCGATAGGTTCGTTGCAAACAAATGAAGGAGTCAAGTTTTTCAGGTTAAAAAATCACGAGCGCGAAGCGCGAGTGATTTTTCCTGGAAAACTTGACGACTTTTGTTGCAGAACCTTGAGGAAATGCCAGAATTTTGAAGCTCGTGTGGTATTCGGGGGATTATTTTTCCGTCCCAAATGTCGGCCACAACCTGTCAGTTTGACATAGCAACGACCAGAGAAAATATTCAAAAAATTATCAGTATAATACCATGTAGGTTGTACCACGTGACGTCGAATGGTGCAATTCTATTGGTCGATATTTGGGTCGGAAAAATAATCAGCAAAATTGCTAGTGTGAGAAAATATTCATTCTTATCACGTAGCAACAAACAATCAAGGTCCCCGGATAAAAATAGTAGAAACAGGTGTAATATTTAATTACATACTTAATAAATGTCGATCTAATTAATTTAAATTAATTTACGAGATAAATACTCATTGATGTTATAAAAATCAAAAGAAGACAGATTTTTCGCATAAATCTATGCATTCAATGATAAGAGAGATTATTAAAATAATATAAACTTTGGTTAGATTTATTAAAGTTCCTTATTTAAATTCGAATTACCGAATCGTCTGCGTCAGAGATAGTACATGATTTTTAAAATAATTATACGCTCTATGGAAATTCAAAGAAGTGCACAAAATAATGTAATAGTTTAATTTAATTAGGGCTGTTTCATCAAATTGTTATTTTATCTCTCTTTAAATGTGTCTAAATATTTGGGTCATAGTCCGCTATACCTACTTCAATTTTTTTTTTAGGTATTAAAGCATTTATCAAAAACGCACTTTGCACATCCGTTATACAAAATATATCTATTGTCAAATTATCGGTACACAAATTGGAAATAATCTCAACTGTATAAATTATCGTATTTTTTTCAATAAGTATTTTTTTCTTGTGAATATTGAACGGATATAGATAAATAACATCCAGGCGCTAGTATCGTGAAACAATGTCCTTTAATTTTTATACCTAATTAATCATTATTTTGTTATCTCCAAGGTGAAAAATAAGGTCACAGGAAAAGCATCAATCATTACAATTTACCGCATAAATCAATATTTCTCAATGAACAGTTCTTGAGAACCTTATCATCTGACTATAAGCAAGTAGGTACCTACATAATTAAAGACCTATAGGTCAACTAAGTGGGAAATTCGTCCCTCATACTCGTAGTGCATGACGTTCTCTGTCGGAGTACCGTTTATTGAAAATAAGCTGATAGATGAGTACTTAGGTATCTTCTACCTTCTCCTACTAAAGCTAATCAAAAAATACTAAAGCCAATATAAAATATAAATCCTTTTTTTTTTAAATGCGAAAAACAGGTATTAAACCTCTTCTTCGCTTGCCTATTAGCTAATTCATCCTCTCAGAATTGTAAAAATATGTATTTCCCAACAAAGTAACATGTATTATCTAGTCCATTAAAATAGACAGCCGCATATCTAGGACGCGCTAGAGACAAAACAAAATTATCGGAACATTATAAATATTGCAACTACTATTTGCAATAATATGCGACGAGCAATGAACTCTGTCATCTGTCATGATATAGTTCAATACGTAAGCAATTTCCTTGTAATTACATACTTATGTTCTTTGATCTGTCTTCGAGCTTAACCTAAGGCCAAGGATTTTTAATAAACAACTTAAGTGAGTAAACAGTCGTACCTAATAAAAATAAATATAGAATGTGTCGGAATGACAAGCAAGAACAAAACAGCAATAATACTGAGAAATTTCTGGTCTTATAAGGTCTATTCCTGATAAAGCTAGAGTAGAATATGAGGGCTTCGGGATTATTCGAAAGAGTTACCGCGGTCCTGGCATATGAAGGGCTCCAGAAGGAATATAGTGGGATTTAGTCGGTAAGAGTCACAGAGAGCAGAGTCTCTCACGCTGCACACACAGCAGGTGGGTCATTTGATGATTTGACACAAAAAAGGGAATAAATAAATTATTTTACACATCAGTGTGATAAGGTTAATTTTGCAAGCTCTGATGACTTATAAAATTGTCTTGTTGTCCTCATAATTAATTACCCTCCTTAGCGTGACAAACATCAAAATGCTATCAAATCTTAATTAAGATAATTAAACACTTAAGCCCACCTGGAAATAACAATAGGATTATCCATACGATATTAGTTGTTTCATTCGATTTATTTATTTTGTTGCTGGCTTGTATAAAATCGGACTTGCATTAAATGTCCATGAGCTTCTAAAACCTACTTTTCATTGCGGGATAGTAAATTACATTAAAAACTGTCTATAGCGAGGGAGGGGTAGCGTATATACCTACCTACTTCCTCAGCCTCTAGACTAAATGTACCTATGTAGCAAAAATTTTAAGCGAATCACAAATTTTGGCGTGAAAGCCGGTCAGACAGGGTTTGCTCTCACATTTAATATTAGTTAGGCGGAAGATGATGTTTACCTGAATAAGTGCTGCGTCCCTTCTGTCTCATTTCTTCCTTCATCCTGGTGAGGTACATGTCCAAGAAGTGGCGGTCATACGTCTCGTCGTGCGTATCCATCGTATCGTTCACTAGTTTCTGAAAAAATATATCCTTAATTAGTTTCACATGGCAAAGGTGATTAAGGGTTAAGAGGAATACCTCGAAGGTCTACGAATCTTCTGCTCCTTTGGTCTCGGTTTTTACTTGTATGTATCTACTAGTAGGTTTCGGTAATATGAGTTAATATTGAAAGGGTAGTATTTAAACGCAAATCAAAAAATATCCTTTTTCTATGCAATAAGATTCCGAATTCCCATCAAAATTACTGATTGCACAGCAAAATATTCAACTCAAAATATCACTAAACACACTACAATTTATTTTCGCAGCGTACAGCGATTTTTCCTAAAGCAAAAGCTTTTTCATCAATGCACAGCTAATAATCTTAATGCACATTATACATGTTAACTCTTTTTCTTTTAAATATAGCTTCTATTTTTATATTATTTACAGCAGTTTTTCAGAATGAAACAGCATTTTATTTGTCTCAGTCATCTTATTATTTATTAATTACGGCATAATGAGACCAGCAAAAAAATATAAAATTAAATACAAAATTGTAATTTATTGAATTATTAAAGCGCGTCTTGCTTTCGCGGGGCGTACACGTTTCCTTTTTTGCCCTAATAATAATAGGCAACATTTTTAGCTTCTGCAGCTGGCGCCACGTACTTGAGTCGGATCGCAAGTCCGATGATATGCTTGCATATACATACTATAGTTCTTTAAAAAAATAGGGCTGGTGCATTGTCAGTCATTGTCAGTATTTCCTTTTGGCATACATTTCATATAAGTAGTCATTAAAAGGCTACTACTATAATATCATATTTCAGAATGTTTATAGTCAGAATCATCTTTTGGCATAGTTTTGGAATTTTTATTTTCCTGTAAGAAGCATGCAAACAAGCCTGAAGCATGAAAGCAGGCATGCAGCATGTAACCAGGCATGCAACATGGAAGTAAGCATGCAACATGCAGCAAGCATCACTTCTGTCACGGCTCCGGCGCTTTGTGGCTCCGGCGGTCAAATGCGAGCTTATCGTCGCAGATGATTTTCACGCTCACCACCGCAGCTTCGGCTTACTGGCCGGCCGAGCCGGCCAGCCTCAACCGCGTTGGCGAGCGTTAAAATTACCTGCTCCTCAGCTCGCAGGCCGCCTCGCCCCTCCGCGCCTACGCGGTTTTGAATTGCACTCTAGGGGTAGGGCAGACAAGACTACGTGGAGTCGGTTTTGCAGCGATTTGTTTTCGTTACTAGCTTCAATTTTTAATACAATATTTTTTAATTGAACTCTATCTTACTCACTCGCGCCACTCTGCACTCCAGTGACGAAAAAGCGCGCGAAGCCGCGAACCTTTTTCAGTTAATTTGTTCTGTTTTTAGAAATAATGCAATGTGACAGGATTTTTTTGTTATAATAATCATTTAATTTGTCGAGCATGGCTTCTTGAAAATTAAGACAAATATGATGAACAGGTTTTGTTGTACTTACTGGTTAATATGCGACTGGGATAGTTATTTTGCTATGAAATATGGAAAATTTGCTGTGCAGTCAGTATTAATGCTATGTATGTAGTATTTTTGTACAAGAATAAATTTAAGTGTATTGCATTATAATAAAAAAAGCAATGTCATATTGATGTATAATTTCGAATTATCTGCAGTTTGAGTGTTGTTAAACATTTAGTTTATTTGTAGTGAACTAAGTTATTTGATGTAAAAAAGAATATAAATGATGAGTATTAATTGATAGGCGATTATTTATTTGATATGCAATTTATAATATCCCATATTGAAAAGACTACCCAGGTAGAATAGGGATGATCAATTTTTAAAATCTATTTTAATATTTTGGGTGTAGCCTTCTCAAAAACCGTCTAACCAAAAATACAATATTAGGTATTTCGCTTCCAGTCAAAAGTCTAAACGATTATTTTTTGCAATTAAAATTCAAAACTAAAATAAAGTGTTTTTGACCTGTGAATTCCCAAGAATAAGTTGTGATGTCAATACGTTATTGACGTCTTACAAAGGTCAACAGTGTCGCTGACTTAAGACTACGATGTTTACCAAGAACAAAAACTGGATGAGTCAACAACCTACAAAAGGTAAACCCTTTTATTCAAGGCTAGGATGAATCATCTGTCTAGCCATTTCTCTAGATGCTACAAAACTTTATCAAGAACTGTCTACTGTTTTTTCTCAAAATTCTGCGACCTATCTGACTTTTCTTAGCTTTATTAAGTTACATAAATTAAATAGGCTCTATTTCCAGATTTGCAAACGACAGTCCGGACTACAAACGACACGTGGAACCTTTTTACCGCAGGATGAGGAAATCGCATGAGGAACCGTTCAGATCAGCAATTATACATAGATAAGGAACTCTATACGTACCGAGTAGAAATCCAGCAGAAACTGATTGCCCTTCACCAGAGAGTTGTACCCACTGAAGTTGGGCAGCACATCTTTGAGCCAAGGTGTAAGGGACAAGGCTCCTCCCATATCATTGGAACTTCTTTGGAACATCACGGTGCCTTTCGAAAGGGCCCAAAGGGCATGGTACTCCGACCTTGGCAGGGTGCTTCTAGATAAGACTTGGACCATTCCATTGATGAAGGGAACGGAGAAGAAGTATGGCATTTGCACTAAGTCACCCTTGACGATTTCCTGGAAGTAAGTAGAGGTTGGGTTTTAAATAAAGCGTCAATTGTTGGGGTATATGAGCTGACGGATGTTGACAGTGATATGAGTGAGTGCGGAATACTATCTTATTGGTATGTTACTTTTGAACTTATGATTTGTTGTGTACCTACATGTTTCTGTAAAAATAGAACAGTGGTCGAATGTTTTATGCCTTTTTTATAGTCCGTTCGTTGGTTTTTGACGGCAAGAGTGCCTATAGTGCATATAGTGCATTGTTTTCTCGTTTTTTCACAAAGAAATGAGTATATGAAGTACCTCACCCGAAGCATAGGAGCGAAATCTCACGAAAGAATAAGCATAATTTCTACAAGAAAAGTACCAAAAAATGATATAAACAAACATTTTGTTGTTTAAGTAGGTCAGTTCTTAGTTCGTGACCTCATTCAGTTTAAACTTGATTGATAACAATGATTGCTACTTGTTCTAGGTAACTAGGTTACCAAATGATAACGGTATCATTAGGACTAAGTAGTACCAGGTCCGGATTGAGGGTGGTACCAGGTCCCAGGGCCCCAAAAAAATCAGGGGACCCTTTAGATTTTGCTTGTTATTGGAGTAAAATTAAACCAGTAAATTCAATCAACATTTCTAATATAATTTTTTTTGCTTGTAATAACAAACGCATTTAACAAGAAGTTAAATTTTTTTATGTGTCCAGATGTTTCAGTCATCCTTCGCGGAAAGCAGGTTCGAGAGAAAAAGTTTTTATCATCATCCTTGGCGGAAAGCAGGTTCGAGAGAAAAAGTTTCTATAAAAAATTCCTGCGACTTACATGTTCAGCAGGGTATTTAGGTCCACTAAGTCTCAGGTCCAGCATTTCCTTAACTTCTCCGGCCACAACTGACTCCAGGGTATCGTCTCGTCTGCCGAAGCCGTAGTCTCTGAGGTAGCGCAGAGAGAATCTTCGCTGCACGTGCCAGAAGTAGCCATCAGTGAAGAATATGCCTGATGACAAGACGTTTTCGAATTTAGAATACTTATACGCAATAATATATTCGGGCTATTTGCAAAAATATCTATAGATCAAAAGGTCAAATGCCAAATGCACCATTTAGCTATAAGGATAGCCATTCGTATCCACTTGCACCCCACTGGTCAAATCGACGTTTTTGACTAGTGAAAGTAGTTCGATTATAGTTAAATGGTTCAAGTCTCTGTAAGTATATTTACAGATTCACTTGAAAATCTAGGGTTTATAGGGTTTCCGAAATATGACTGAAAACGCAAGGACATTCTGGCTGTTACATTTCATAAAATTTCTGTCGTTTCTCCATAAACGTACCTATTAATAGACAAAGATATACTTGAATATTCAATAACTGTTGACATGAATTATTAAGTTTGCTATTACGCACATAAAAGTAACGAAGTGTGATTTAAACTATTATGTTATTACATAGTATTATAATATAAGCTGTTGCATACAACTATTGCGTATGTCTTTGTTTACGTAATAAAGTTCTAGACTAGACTTGAATTGAATAATACCAATTTATGTAGTGTCTTGAGGAAAATCAAAGTCCCTTTAGATAACTGATTGACTTTGTAAAGCGTAACAATTAATATTGTAAAGTGATAATTTACTTCTCGATACAGCTTTGTTCCAAAGTTTTACATGGAGCGACTAGCTATAGGTAGTCTATCAAGTTCATATCTCTTGGGAAAACTTGTGGTCAGACTTTTCGGTATCTGACTACCCGTAATGACTGCCTACAATTAAGCATCGCTTCCGAAACAGAGGAACTCGTTATGGTATGGTGGATCGCCCATTCACGTAACCACTAGGTAAAATCCGACGAGAGTCAGATCTAGTAGGTATTTTAATTGTTCCTTGACATCTGAACCCTTAATCAGATACTAAGTATCCATTTTGAAAATTGACAATAAATTATTGCATTTGGTGACATCAATTTATTGAAACTTTTAAAATTCTCAGCAGCTTTTGTTGTAAGATTCACCAGGAAGTCTTGTGCATGCCTAACTCAAAACATTGCAATATTATCTTATATTGCTAATTGCATCAGCAATAAACAGCATCAGTTGTGGATACTTAATTAGCAAGAAGGAAGTCACTTCCTGAATATAACTAATAATACAACTTCTAATGTAAACCAGGAACTATCCTTTGGTACCTATTTGACAAGTTACCTACTTGAGAAGTCTGGTTAACTGGCGCGTACTACGTCTACAAACGATTCATATGTCATCACCGTATAGCCTTTTCCCAACTTTCCTGTTGGGGTCGGCTTCCAGTCTATTCGGATGCAGCTGAGTACTAGTGTTTTACAAGGAACGACTGCCTAAGTATCTGTCCTCCTTAACCCAGTTACGCTGGGCAACCCAATATCCCTAGGTAAGACTAGCTGTCAGGCTTACTAGCTTCTGACTACCCGTAACGACTGCCAAAGATGTTCTGTGACAGTCGGGACTTCACGGGACCTAGAGTTTATCATGCCTTCGGAATCCCGGTATTAAACGATTCTTATGTAACATTATGAAAATACGTCATTACTGATGTATTTTAATTTATGGTGATCTCATATTTACGACTCTGTTACACCTGTCTGTAAATATTTATGCACTGATAACAATCAATGATAATATTGGCAGAAATTAATTGATCGTTATCAATAAATAAATTCAATCGACATCTATATTAAGCTTTTCAAAATAATTCAAATACTTTGAATAGGCGAGATCTTCAACATATCATCGAAATATTTAAAGCCTGGTTTACATTGCTAAAATACATACATGGTGTGCATGAGTGCCAGTCAAAGACATTAATCATATGAATATGTAGGTATACTAGCATAAATCTCTTTGATGCAAGCAAGTGAAAGGTGTCTAAAAGTTAACTGTTCTGAGTCTTTGTATGTTTAACACTAACACGATAATGATATGAATATCTTACATCTCTGTAGTTTCTTCACGAATGTCATATACTTACTACATCAATGATAAATTAACACTTAGATATTGTTATAACTTGTACTTAACAACTTTGTACCAATAGCATAGTGTAAACCTTGTTTAATAATCCTAAAGCCAGTGCTTTTTTAAGGAACTTTTTATAATAAATTTTCTTTTGAGAGATCAACATTCTTTAATGACTGGCACAAATTGTAGATTGATTGCAATATGATATGAAGACTAATATGCATTTAAGCACAAGATATAACAAAATCTTATCTACTTAATTAAAAGTCACCTTTTCTAAAAGCTATACATGTAAAACTCGTCAGTCTAGCTGCTAGTGAGAAATAGTGATTTGAAAACGCAAGTACTGCTTCTATAGACAAGCCTGGGAGGAGTTAGTTGAAATAACAGGGCACATATAACAGATAAGTAGTAGTCGCGGCAATATTTCGCTAAAACGCAATTAATAGGTAGCTAAAATTTTCTGTAAGTCATACCGTCAGTTGCACAAAACACCATTAAAGTTAAAGATTTTTAAATCTATTGCTGACTCTTTCTTTGTCAACAAGATAAAAAGTGTGAGCAATAAATGTAATGAAGCTTTGTGCAACTGACGGGTAGTCTACTACGCGATTACGTTTCGCAATAAAAAACAAAACTAAGCTTTGACGTATGCAGTTTAAAGTTAAGTACTTATGCTCGTAACAAAATGTTGAAATACTTTTTTTTTTCATTTAAACTTTTCTCAATATCCGAACGACCCAGGAGTGTTGTTTCTAGTTGAAAGGACCGAATAGAATTAGTAGCAAGAATCAACATAAAAGGGTTTTAATCGAGCTTATCTAATTTCGATTAATAAAATTTTGAGTAGCGGTCAAAGGACCAAGAATAATGAACGAAGGACAAATCAACAAGCTAATTATATTTATCATACTAATAAATTGGCAGCTAATCTGCTCAAATGAGTTATGAAATCCGATTAAAATAATAGGTATTCAAAATACCTGCAATGCACCATTGAGTCACTCATTTTTGCCTAAATATCCATAGAAATACCTAAATATCAATAGGTCCATAGAACCTAGAACTTACTTAGTACCTACTTAGTCTCGTATAATCATCGGCAAGGATATTGAGCCCTGACCTTCACCTACGCAGAAGTGATTTATTGGTGCGCAAAGCGATCCCCACTCTTCCGCCGAGAGCTCATTATCCGTGCCGATAACTATAATGTGCCTTGTAGACTAATATTATGGTACCTATAACGAGTTTACTATTATGGCAACATACTTGTTTGTAAACAGATTTAAATAGCAATACATTATTCTATTACTTTGTATGACACATTATGTAACATTCAATTAAAAACCAGAAAGCTCTATGATTAAAATTGTATGAAGACAATTACGTTTAGCATACTGCGACATGATCTAAACAATATTTTTATTATTATACGCGTGTAGATACTTATTCCTTACGCAATCAGCTTGTTTGTTATGGTTTTCCATAATTAATACAAAAGTATATAGGTACGAACCTATAACTTAAAAGACACAGTTGTAATACCCATTCCCTAGAATAGCAAACCGTAAGGAGAAAAATATCGCGGTAAATAAATAGGTATACAACTAAAAAGAAAAGGGTGTCTTGGAATAAACGTGCCAGAGCAAAACTATTGATCTAAGTGTATTAGAGAAAACGAACACTCAGAAACCCAGACACACTAGAGAGCATACCTAAGGCTAGGCTAATACATGACATTATTACTCACCAAGTTTCTTCCAAAAAGATCTCAATCTGAACAGAATAATGTCCATTCTGCCGTCAAACTCCTCACGGTTCAGCATTTCCTTGATCAGGTGAGGATCGTTCAGCACTATCGTAGGAACTGGTCCCATGAACAGGCCTAATATCTTCGTCTTGTATTTCTCTCCAAGCTTACGGAACGCTGATGCTAAGTCATTGTAGTCGTGAGCTAGGACGATCCAGAAAGCTCCGTATATTGGCAAACTTGGGGGACCTGGGAACAAAATATATGTATGTTAGTAAGTACGGCAGACGAAATCTTGAAACGAAATTTTGTTTTTTGAATTTCGAAATTAACGGTTACTTAACCTACTTGGTTCCTTATAAAGGGATGAATGCGGTCATGAAGTTTGATTGATGTCCGTTATATCATTTTAAACTCGGGTTTTGTTCAGTTTATAATAAAATTCTACCATATCGCCCTGAAATAGGAGCTTTTCCACCCAACTACCCGCAGAATACAATAATATTTATCGCCAATAGAGGTGCAATTTTGTTATCTAAAAGCTCAACAGAAATCTAGACCAGAGAAATACATAACATTATCTAGGTATGCATTAAATAATATTCATACCTATTCACAAAGCTGAAATACGTAAGCCTAAAATAACCAAATTAGGAATACTTTTAGATAATAAAATCATAACACACCCCGCACGTGCGATAATTTACACATTTCGAAACACGAGACTTCCATCGTACGTCGTCCGCAATCTCTGTTCTTTTGTTTATCAAAAAACGTGAATTAAGTTCGCGTACGTTATTTTTTGTCGTTATCTCTCTTTTAATAATAATCCTGTATGAACTTTACGATATATCTATGCCACTGGCTTTTACACGTGTCCTGAGGAAATTATTTCACGTATCCGCTTCATGAAATATAAATTAAGCGACAGCGACGAGGAGCAATTTTTTGATGCAATTTATTAGTTTTAGTTGTATGTTTATTTTAACTTTTTAAAATTAATGTAAATTAAGTAGCCTATTATCATCACCAGAGCGCCAACGTCTTATCAGAGAATAAAATAAAATCTTTCGAGACTTTCCGATTTACGGACTAAAAACCATTTTGTTCCTTCTGGAAAAGGTTGAGTTTCTACCAAATATAGGTAAGTTTTATAACAGCGTTAGTGCCGAAGGCTGTACCTAAGCCAGATTCGATTGAAAAATGAAAAATCGTTTATTGCCAGTATTAATACAATATAGGTTACGCTCTAGATCCTACACTAGGATTCCCTTAATTAGGTTAAACAAATTTGGATCCTGCTAAAGTTAGAGAAATCTACATTTACTATAAAAGTACCTAAAGCTATACATGGCTATTCCTACACAGTAGGCAGTCAAGAAAACTCTATTTTTCTGCGGGAAATCTGTGTATCTTATAAATACTTTAACAGGTTTCTAGCGTTATGGAGACTGAGGCATCTGAGTGCAAAGGCTTTCCTTTCGAGAAAATCGCGTAAATCTGCGTTTTTGTACTCATTGAGGTAAAGTTCCGTATGTAACTGTAGGTTGGACTTGAAATGTATGCCTGATAGAATATATTGGCGTGAAATTATGGGAGAGTAAGAAGACAATTAAATCGATCTCAGTGGCGTGCACTTGGAGAGGCCTATGTCCAGCAGTGGACTGCGATAGGCTGATGATGATGATGATGAAGACAATTTAACAAGGGCCGCGGAATTTTGTCCTAATCAAAAGTAGCCTGAAATAAGTCATAAATAAGAAATCTGCTAAATTGGTGAGCACCTAAGTAATTCCGATTTGATGATTGTGAAAGTTGCAGATGTTTCCAGTAGGTAGATAATAATGAAATCACAATTACCTAGATATATTATGTAGGTACTTATCATAATGAAATAATGTAGGTAAAAATTACCATAAAGGTCGGTCACTTCCATTATTGTGACTCCCAATGGTTCCTTACCCAGAATTATATCGCAAGTCATCAATCAAAAATCTTCATACCTAATTTAAAAATAATTTAAACCGGTTTCCGAAAACGCACGATCCCCGTAGTCAGCGATGCGGATTTTTTTGTATACAGTTGCAATTTTTCCTTTTGTATTCATTTATAAATCTTTTGGAGTTATTTAAATAAAATTAAATGTTATTTAAATAAAATAGTAAAAATATTTACGCAGAAAAAGAGTTTCCGAAAATAACTGCCTAAGTATAATTTTATTGCAGCGTACCAATGACTGATAAAATTGAAAGGAAACCGTTGATTAATAATCTAC
Organism: Helicoverpa armigera; assembly: GCF_030705265.1. Taxonomy (NCBI): domain Eukaryota; kingdom Metazoa; phylum Arthropoda; class Insecta; order Lepidoptera; family Noctuidae; genus Helicoverpa; species Helicoverpa armigera. Next base: position 8,761,362 of record NC_087131.1, on the reverse strand, counting down.
AAAAAAATCTTACCTGGAGGAAAATTGGGCGGCCTTTGGTACGCATTCTTATAAGTATGAACAATTAAGAAAGCTATAACAGCTGTGAGAACTATTGCAGCAATCATCGTGGCCACTTCACGAGAAAATAAAAATAAAAAATATCTTTTTTTAAATTACTGATGGCACTTAATTACAAAGCCTGTGTCAACTGAGGGCTCCGATCACACACTGCATAAAAACACCAACATCCCGAGGTTCTATACATAAGTACCAAGCTCGGAGATAAATATACACTGACTAATTTAACTTGACCCGCGACCAAGTTAGGAACTACATTTATTTGTACTAAAGGCCCTTTATCGTGAACGTATTTCACAACGACCAGCGCCTCTTTGATAGGTCCACTTTAGTTGGTCGATAAGCAAAGTTGAATCGTGTGTTGTTATGATGCTTCTGATTAATTTATGATATCATTAATTATTTGGTAATCTTATTTAACGATCAATTAACATATGTTAACAATTGCTATGTGGAAATCACGTTGTTGAACACTATCTTCAGATATTTTGAGAATTCCTGATGCTTTCTTAAAGATAAATGTTTAAGGTAAGTCATTGTAAATGATGTGTGACTAAGTCATTGTGTTAAGGGTTAATACGTATGATAGTAACGGCTAACAGCATTTTACCTTTAGAATGTCTTGCCTTTGGCTTGATAATTCATTTTCTATAGGTAAAATATGTAATTTCTTTTCTTTATAGTATTTAGCAAAATAACTACTTGGTATGACGCCATATGAGTTCAAAGTAATCGGCAAGTAGGTCAGATAACATCACCCAATTCTATTCATAATTAACTTTTTTTTTGTTACTAGCTTGACCTGCCCCACTTCTGGGTGAAGGCCTCTCTATTTCACCTCTACATCTTCCGATCTTTCAAGTGCTCCTACCAATTTTGTCTGTAGTCCCTCCATCTTTTCTCTACGTCTCTCTACCAGGCTTTACCACCTCCATCGTACCATTTGCGTTGGTTGCCTACGAAGGATATAATATATGGATAGATGGAAGGCTACGCTGCATCTATTAAATTACAAGATCGGGATTTCAAGTATCTACCAGTAGTATCACCCTGTACCTTACTGTTAATGTTACAGCCTTTTTATCGTCCCATTGCTGGGCACAGGCCTCCTCTCACACGGAGAAGGATTGAGCATTAATCTCCACGCTTGCCTTACCTTACGCACCCTGTACCTTATTCAAGGTATTTTAAGAAAAGCTCAATTATTGCTAGAAAATAAGAATATGTAATTAACTTAATAACCGAAGTCCCATACTTGCTAACTACCGGATAATTTGTGCATTCGTTGCAAATTGCGTTCAATTGCGACCAACTGGCTAATTAATAAAATTGTTACTCATTATGCAAAATAAGGTACCCAAGTAGATACTTACTTCTTTTTCTTACCCTATAGTTCCTTCATATTATGGTTTCTGAATAATTCTACATCTTGTTTCGTGAAAGATACGCGTAAAATGCGTCTACAAATCTTAGAGGATTTTCTTCTAAAGAAAACTTTTGATTTCGACCGGCCGGACATCAACCTGTATAATTTTCACCCACAGCTGCGAATTTTACTCGCCGTCAAAGGAGTTTTCTTTACAAATAGACGCTCTTTACTCAGGTCTGTTCAAATCATGATAATATTTTGACTAAACTTAGTTATGTAAAATTAAAACTATAATACATTTGTTACTAGCTTCCGCCCGCGGCTTCGCCCGCGTAGAGTTCGGTTATATCGCGTTTCCAAGGGAATTCTTCAAAGGTCCGGGATAAAAACTATCCTATGTTCTTTCTCAAGGACAACTCTATCTCTGTACCAAAATTTTATTAAAATCAGTTCAGTGGTTAAGACGTGAAAGCGTAACAGACAGACAGACAGACAGAATTACTTTCGCATTTATAATATTAGTAGGGATAGGGATACATAAAACAAATGAATTAATAAAGTTTTAGATTCTATTATCCTAACATGTTATGTCATGGATTTCCGCAAAATAATGCCTGATTCCATAATTTATCTAAAGTTTTAGAGATTACAACAGCTGGGGTGGACCCAGCTGTCCTCAAAACTATTTATACCTGAAACTTTTAACTTCAATCAGGATATGGAATTGGATATAGTTTGGACAATATCAAACTACGCAAGGGTTGCAACAACTTGCCTTGGTTCATTTTCAATGCAATTTGCAAAATTGCATCAGAAAATATGAAGTACCTAGTATCTATTTATATGTAAAATCTTGCATGTCTCTCAGGCCTAGATATTGAGTTTATTTAACCCATTTAATGACTAGCAACTTTGGTTTGATATGAAATATTTACAAATGTAGATACAAATTAGCTACATTAATTTATTTATTATTCCATTTAACCCTAAATGTCCTTATTTATTTGTGTTCTGGTTATGTATCAGCTTGTTTATTTATGTCTGCTTTGATTTCTTGATAAATGGAAATAATAATGAAATATTTACATATATATATTTTCCAAATATTACAATGTTCAAATAAAAGCAATGTGCATCAATAATTTTATCAAAATTGGTTCGCAAATTCCGGCTCTGCGTGTCATTGCGATAAATTTAAATGGTCACTTCCGACATATAAGTAAGTACCAAGTACCCATAGGTACCTACATTTGCGCATCTTTGCGTCATCAGTAACGTCGGCTTTCCAAAAAAACGGTAGGTACCTACCTCACCAAATAATCTTGACCGTTGTAAATGCGACCTACGAAATCTTAATTTACAACTCACGATGATGATTGATTACCAATCAATCATTTTCATTACACAATGATGTTGATAAAATCAGAAAATTAATTGATCGACTTCTCAGAAGTAAATTAGTCTCTGCACTAATGGAGCATACCAATATATTTTAAGATAATGAAGAATGTAAAAAAATCATGTGATTTGGACGGAATTATATTTTTCTGTCTCACACTTTTTATTTTACGCAGTTTCTCTTTATTAAGCCTTTTATCATATTGCCGATTGGGATCGTTATTCAGATCTAAAATATCCAGTACGACTGGATTCCAAACTTACCTTGCAGTGGGAGAAAGCTAGGCTGATGAGGACTCTTTATACTCAAAAGATCTAAAATTGAGATTTATGTACCTATTTCTGCTTTTATTTAATCCTTAATATTGCTTAATTAATATCTACAGATTCATATGGCCCTGCATTTGCATCCAACTGTCAATCGTCGCCATGACTTTAGAAGAGATATTCATCTGGCGCGGAGTCACCGTCAAGGACTACTCCTTCGCTACAGAATGTTTCTGCTACTGGGTGATCCTGGGCTGCATACCCATGGTGTACGTCAGCATTGTCGTCAATACTAACAAGATTTATGATATCGTTGTCACTATGAACGAGGATTTTATATATGTGTGTAGTTTGGGAGATAGATACAGGTAAAACTGCATATGTTTCTTTACCGTTTTCGTTTAATTGATTAATTTTAACGATATTTATGTGAGGAGCGTGTAGTCGCTAAGGTGGTAACAACTAACTATGTCGGTAGTTAGGTAAGTATAGCATAGCAACTGGTCGAGAAATTCAAAGCACAGATTATTTAATACTTAGGCACTACACGCGTAAGTCAAAGCCAAGATAACATAAAAACTGATTAGAAAAATGTTCATTTTTTCAAAGAGGCTCCCGAAACAATTAATTTGTCTTAGTGATAAAATATAGTGTAATGAGTACAAGACCTTAAATCACTAATTGTTGGCAGAGTTCACACAGGTCAAAAAAGATAGAGCGGCAAATATTGTAAGAACTTAATTACGACAATTAAGATAATGTTTGTTTTTCTCTAAGTTTTAATTTCATTTTCTGACGAAGTTACCATTTTTTTGCAGAAAACCGTTCCTAGAAGGGCAACTCCTCATTTGGCAATTATGTTACGCTTGGTTCATTTTTGTCTGCTTCGTGGGAGGTCTATACGTTATTATTCCACTGGTTGGGTTGCTTTACCAGAGCCTCTTTGCGACAATTGATGAAAACACAGTCAGACCTCTTCAGTTCCCGATGTGGCTGCCAAACGATGACCCGTATAGGACACCTAATTATGAAATCTTTTTGGTCATCGAATCAACGCTGATCTTTTGTTTTGTACAAACTTTTTGTGGTGAGTTCTGCTATATTATGTTGTAGGAAGAACGTTGTAACCATGTAGATAATAGCAACCTTTCTGGGAGGCTTATAAGTGAGTCTTATAACTAGATATATGGTTTGAATGATAAATTGATTCTACCAAGTTAGCAATATGTTGCAAGTTCGGATCTCGATCACGCAAAACTAAATTAGAACTTTTTATGGTGAAAAACAGTTGATTACACACGTACAGAAATAATCTTATTTTCAGTATACATCTACACGCTACTACACATCTTACTGCATTACTACACAATAATGAACATGATTATAATAGACTTCAGCGTGATATTCGAGGGTCTGGACGAGTCCGTGGCTTTACTCCCTCGACATGACCCACGCAGAAGAGAAACACAACTAATCCTAAACGCGAGGATAGCAAAAATTGTGAGATGGCATCTTTCTGTCTTTAAGTAAGTGAAGAGTCTGGTTCCTGCCCTGTTCCCAAGTTATCTGTGGTGCAATATTATGTTTTTTCTTCCATTTCTCTCTGTTCGAAATCATACTAAAATCCTAGCATTCAGGCAGATTCATATTTTCCTCGGTCTACCTCTGCCTCTCCATCCTATATACTTAACCATTGTTTGCAACATGCGTTTCACATCTTCTCATCACATGCCTATACCACGCTGTCCTCTATTTTTTTTCTACATTATTCATTCCGGTGTATAAGTAAGCAATATTGCAATATGCACTGCAGTAGTCTACTGATAGATAATTAACAGGATTAAATAATAGGGGTTAAAGTATGAAATTGCCGATTTGTACTGAAAACCTAAATTGTATTTTTTTTAAATTTTTAACAAACTTATTTAATCAAAATAGTTGCCATTATTATCTATACATTGCGGTCATCTAATAAGAAGGTCATTTATGCCTTTACGATAGAACTCTGAGGATCTAGACTGCACAAACAGTGTGAAAGAATTTTGTTCTGCCTCCTGGGAAGAAACTTCTTGTGACGTAGATAATTGTCCAAATCACAAAAAAAATGGTCGTCCGTTAGAGCAAGGTCTGGCGAATATGGAGGAAGACGAATAGTTTCCAACTGCAGTTCCTGAAGAGTTAAAACGGTTTATTTTGCTGTATGAGGCCTCGCGTTGTCATGGAGCAATAGCGGTGAAGGTCGATTCATGAGTCGTGGCTGTTTTACTGCTAATTTTTCAACATTATTCGGTGTTCGGCTGGGTATCTGGGTAGTTTGACTAGGATCGGCGTTCACCGTCTCTCTTAATTTCTCGTTAATCACCTGTCAGGCGGTCTTTCTCATGGCTCGTTCTTCAAGTCGAAGTTTCCACCACGAAAGCGTTTAATCCAAAATCGCACGGCGCGTTCTTTAGCAGACACCTCTTCAAATGCAGCATTGATATTGCGGGCTGTTTCTGCCGTTCAATCCCGCGTCGGAACTCATATTCAAAAATTACTCAAATTTTCGCAGTATCCATCTTTCTTGTTTAAGTTGAATAACAAAAACAATTGAACATCGATAATCAAATGTTTCACATTTTTTAAAAGAAGAACATCACAGAAATCACGTGAAAAAAGTTCCATTCGAAAACCTCAAACCATGAAGACTCTATGGCAATTCAAAAACCTACTAGAATAAAACGGCAATTTCATACTTTAACCCCTAATAGATATAAATCACGTCACAATGAAATACAATACCCACTTAATTCCTTAGCTACACGTGATTACAAAAGTCTGATTCAAATCTGTGATCATTCACGTGTTAAAAAAAGAAAAATTGGTGTGGGTACTTACCAAATAAAGTACCTAGGTATCTATCTATCAAATTCTGATAAATTACCTACAATACAACAGTGTTTTTGGGGGCCTTTATTGTCCCATTCCCCGTTACACACACAATAGCGGTAAATTTCATAATTTCCCCTGAGAACCTAGGTACATTTTGAAGTGAAAGCTTCATTTTCAGGGCTGTGAGTACGGTGTCCTCTGTTTACGGTCCACCTCTGGTTTACCAGGTCTCCTTCAGTTCTCTCGCGATATGCCTGATAGCGTACCAGATTGCAGAGGTGAGTCCACATTACCAAAAAAATAGCAAATACTGCAAGACCTAAGTACTTATTGTTGCCACTCGTTACTATGTGAAATAGTACTGAACAAATTGTGAACTTGTCAAGTTTTTGGCTGAGGGTAGATTAGTTAGAGGGTAGATTAGACATATTACTACCTATATTTCAAAATTGAGGAAAAACTAATTTTGTAATAAGTGGGTAATTTATACCGTCAAAAGATTGAAGGTTAATCATAAAATTTTACTGTGTAGGTAAGCAGGTACTCAGTGCATAAGCTGCAATATAATTTATAAAATTATGAATATTTTTTTCATTCCAGAAACTCGACAATGGTAAAGTAGATATCCTGTTTTGCCTGTTAGGCATTGCTGCATGCTTGCAACTTTGGATACCTTGCCATCTAGGCACCATGATTAGAAACAAGGTAGGTTTACGGGAACCTCGAGAATTCAGTGTTTATGGTGAATTAGGGTGCTTACATAAAGAAACAGGTTTCCGGTACAGACAAATCTGTACGGGTAGATACCGATCAGCGCAGGTATAATGTTTCACTATAATCCTATTCTCTGACTTATAAAGAAACATGTTGTTAGGTACTTGTCGGTGACGACTACCTGGACCGTGCAATACGGGTTTAATTTTAATTGTCTTTAAGGACAGATTCACCTGTTTCTTTATACGAGTCAATACTGTACTGATATGTACAGATTGGTCTGTACCGGAAACCTGTTTCTTTATGTAAGCACCCATAGTAGGAAATAAGCGTGTTAAACACTTTGTGTTTGGGTTTCGTCGGGATCCGGAAATCAGAAGTAGGGAATGCGAGAGCCAGTGGTGCCCAGTACATTACGGGTCTGATGATATTCCTTTTCATTTCGACTTTCGTACTAAGTTATTAGTGTATCAAAAACATGAAAGACCCAGCTGCATAAACCCACGTTGGGTAAGAGAAAGATTTAATCACGAAGGAAAATGTAGCTTTATTTTGACGTTAATAAATACCTACTTTGCCCGGCTTTAAGACACAAAGCCGTGTCGATAAAATCTTTACCTAAGTCTTGTACCTAATCGTGGCAGTTCCTAGTCACGTTTTATAATTTATTTATTAGGTTTACCTAGATTAGAATTGGAACATACTTATTGCGGCATTTCGAATTAGAATGTAATTTCTTTCATGACCTAAGTCAATCTAAATAAGTCGTTCTAAATAATTAATGAATGCTAAGTAACTGCCTATGCATTTAAAATTGACGAAATAAATTCAATGTCAACATTTTATACCTACCAATACCTATAGGTTACCGAAGTTTTCAATCTAGAAATAATTCCGATCAGAATCGACTTCCTATAATCTACTTACATATAGGTACGTACCTATTCTTGGAAGCCTCATATTAAACTATGCAGCAGTTTATGGCTTTAATTTTAATTCCATTAATGTTTTCAAGGCATTTGAAGTCGGAGACGCGGGCTGGACGTGCGGCTGGCACGAGACCCCACTGGGCCTGATGATCCGCAATGATATCCTCATCATAATCCTGAGAGCACAGAAGCCTGTCACCATCAAGTTCACTGGTTTGCCCAGCGTGCAGCTTGAGACTTTCTCCTCCGTAAGTGTTTACGATTCGAATACTATTGATGTGTTTTTATTTCATGCAAAGAGTTAATTACATACATACATTCATAGACATGATCTGATGCCGAAAGTGGTACAAATAAAAAAAAACTGAGTGCTTGTGTTGGTTTCTTCATTTAATTTAAGCAAGGGTTAAGATCTATTACTTGGTTCTGAATGCAATTTACTTTTTTTCAGACTATGAGCTCCGCATACTCGTATTTCAACATGCTGCGACAGTACAGCAAATAATTTAAAATTGGACTAGCGCCGAATAGTATTTAATTGCACATGTTCTTTCACGGGTTTTGTAATTGACGCAAAATAATATGTTAATGTTATTTTAGAAGTTTCACTGGTCGTAAGTTTTTCTGTTAAATGAAAAGAATGTGTAGTAATATCGTTATTTATTCACATTTTAACTATCAACAAATTATCCAACTTTACTAATTACTAAAGAAATAAAATACTCTAAAAAACAAAACACAATAAAAATGTGAGTTCTAACAAAAAACAATTGTTTATCTATTATAAATTATCTATCACATAAACATAATGCCCCTGATGTACAAAATAAATAATGATTACATACAATAACATGTTTTTACCCAACTACTAAGAAGGGTCATGTTTTAGTGTTTTGTAAACATAGACTATTTGCACTGTTTTTGTCTATTTAATGTGGACTTTAATAACCGATTTATTCTTTGTTTCGCAAATTCAATCTTTAATTGTAAAACAATGGATAGATTGTTTATTAAATCTGAAGTTAGAAAAAATATATTGAATATAATCTGGTTATAAAGGATTTTTTTACCATTTATAATTGATAGTAACGTAACTATGTTTAAATAATGTTGCTCATTTTATTTGAAAACAAGCATTATAACACAAGCTTATAGCGAGTGTGACAGCTTTCAATCATTTGGCATATTTCAGGCCAACTATCTCATTAGTATCTAGATCCCTTATCTTCTGGTATTAGAAAGTATATTGTGACCGGCCCCTTAGAAGTATGTACTATTTCTTCGTGTCTTATAAGTTGTGTAGCTGCCAGGCCGTACAGCAAACATGGTATACCTGGAAATCAACAATAAATATTCATTTAAAAAACATAGAACACTTCGAGTATGTAATATATTTTTTAATGTTATTGAATTGTTCATTCAAGCTTTATGAGCTGGAAAAGGTATATCTAAGTTAGCTTTACTCAGTGGTTTCAACTGTGCCAAGTGTGTATCAAAGTAAATAGCCTATATGCTTACCCGAGAAATGAGCGATCTAATAGTGAATTAATATTTAATTCTACCCAATATTTTGTGTGACTTGTGCTGACCGTGTATTCAAAGAAATGAAACTCTTCTACCTTATACTATTGGAAAAAAATAATATAAAAGAACTATGTAATACATACCTAAATTAACAACTTTAATGGCTCTCATGAACTTGTCCGATGTTGACAAATCTTCGGCTGCTTTCTTCGAACAATGGTACTTGATGTAAGGAAAACAGCCAGTTCTCAATATCTGATAGTTGGAACTACCAACCTTCCAGTTGAAATTTGACATTCCATATTGATCATTCTTTACACTACTGTACTGAAAAAAATGAAGCCAGGAATATAGTAAAGCTACTTATATGAAAATGTAACCAATGAAGTAGATGTATGATGAGTTATTGCCAAAGTATGGATAAATAAGTTACCAAATGTAAGTAGTTAGTGAAAAGCTATGCAATGCTTATAATTTAGGTTCGGTTGGCAATAATATGTATAACAAATGACCAAGACATTATCCTATCATGCCTGGAATGCATTTTGTATTCTGCAGATGAACTAGGTTTGTAATATTCATTCATCGAATTGGAAAAAGGTAATTTTTACTTCAGTACTTGAATCGATAGGATGCTTTAGTAGTTGATATTACCTTCACAAAGTATGAGGTCCAAGGAGGTTCTTTACATTGGGTCAAATATGCTGTGAGAACTTCTGAAGCCGTTGGTTTTGAAGATAGACATGTTATTTGTGTTGTTATTGATTTAGATCTTAATAACAATCTTTTATTTCTAGACAGTACTTTTCCTATAATCATTGGAATTTCCAATTTTAGCAAATACTTATTTTAAGAATTACGTGATGAAATAGTAAAACTTTGGAGGCAGTGACACTGACAATGACAGTTTAGATAGTGTGACATTTATGAAGTTTGACCAACCGAACAATAAAACTGGACATAGAGAAAGCGGAAGTAGTGATGCCCACAGAGTACATGCATGTATATCGTCTCTTTTACATGGATATTGGCGATGCCCAAATATACCGAAGTGTGTTGAAGAATATTTTTTTTTATTTTGGTCTTGATGTAATCGAAGCACATGGAGTGTTCTCAAGGAATGAATCTCTATGAATGAATCTATCCTACCGCCTGATAGATCTAAAATACGGAGCTATACCCTTAGCGGCTAATATAATTAATAGGTGTAGTCATTGAGATATTTATATTCTAACTAGTACATAAATATCGATGGGTGTAATGTTGTGTATGCAAGGTGGAACGAAAGGTCTCCAGCGACTCCAATTCACACCGCCCTTATCATTCCCCTGCCTCGCAAATTAGAATTTTTTTTTTGGTGTCATACTTTGCATCTGACTTCATACCATTTTTTTTTTCTCCTGACGTATTGAAGAATTCTTTACAGATGATATTATTAAAATTTGAACTCTACCATGTTGGGGTTAGCTTGCAGTCCACCAGATACAGCAGAGTCGGTAAGTACCAGTTTTTAATGTGGGATAACCGATTGATTTATCTAACCTTCCTAACCCGATGCCCCTTGGAAAGACTGGTTGTCAGATGGGTTCTGACCACCCATGAGGACTGCCATTCTTATGCTGTTCCAGACAGGACCTGTTCTCTTTTTCAGTGTAAATAAAAATGTATTTTCATCATCATTTCATTTATTTGCTCAACTTACTGACAATTTCGAAAATCACAGTTATTTTTGACATTTTGTAATATTCAATTACATGATAACAGCTGTCAGCTGTGGTAAAATGGGAAGTGGGTATAAAATGGTATTAAATATTATTATTTATTGGCCGCGGTATATTACATACTTCTATTGAGTAAATATTACAATAGGTACTTATGGGTAGGTCCATCATTTTATAAAGTTAAAGAAATACATTTCATTATAAAATCTGCTAAGTTGTCATAGTAGAAAATGAAAAAAATGATAATAATACTAATAAATAACATTTATCAATTTGTAATTTAGAATCATATTAATTTTAAAAGTTAATGAAGTGAGCAAAATGACTGGCGACACTAGACGCCGACATTTGGACATGACACGTAATGTACAATTGATGAAGCGAAACCAACAACAATAATAATACATTAAAATTTAAATTATTCCAGTGATCATCTACATATGAAACAAAACAAAAAGCGTTCGTGTATTTTAAACCTATGGAAATATGATAGAAAAATCACAATATGT